>NC_136068.1:1555911001-1556523501 GCF_964261635.1 Lissotriton helveticus | reverse complement strand
ACCACCTCTCTGGGCATTTTAATGTTGGGAGGGGGTCGCGCGGCCTCCCTCCTGGAGCTCTTGATGGCCCTGGGGTCCGACACCTCCCAGGGCCGGCTCCTGCAGTGTCCCGGGGGACACTGCTGTTTGTTATGGTAGGGCGGGAGCGTTGCGGCTTCCACTTAAGCACAGCAATCCACTTTCCTATTTGAAAGAGGGCAAGTTAATATGCTGTCTTTTTTAAGTAGGAAAGTAGATTGCTTTTTGTTAGCGAGAGGGGCATATAAACTGCTCTCTCTGAAAGCAATGCCGGCTCTCGAACGACGCGGGGAGCTGGCTGGGACCGTGGGGGTATTGGGGTTCCCCACACGGTCCCAAATGTTATTTTTGGAGTCCCGGGGGATGGGGCCCCTTTGCAGCTCCTTAAACATTTGACGCGCTCTAGTTTACCAGAGCGTGCGCCCAGTGCATTCTGGGAACATAGGCGGCCACGGGAGTTGTGGCAAGTCCAGCAATGGGCAAGTAGCGTTCCCGGCGCTCGGGACATTAAATCCTCACATTCTTAACTCCATGTGGTTATTAGGAGCAGATCGTTATAATTCTGGGTTTGTGTTTTTACTTTTCTATTTTTTTGTGTTTTGTCAACAAGTTTTTTTTAAAACCAAAAAAATTTAACTGGAACTCAAAAAGTGTCCAACAGGAACAAAAGAATGAAAAAAAAGAAACTAATGTCGAGGACAGCGATGGTCCTGCTTTCTGCGTTTTATCAGGTCGATAGACTGTTCCCCGTAACACAAAAGTTTATTGCAATAAATGCATGGAATTTTAACTTTAGCAAAATCAGGATCAATTTGTGGGTGTGGACTGCTTGCTGAAAATGCTGGTTCAGCAGTTGATGTGCTTGGTACAGCAGCAGGTGGGTTGTCCTGCAACCTCCGTGTTGCAGCTCGAGCAAAGTTATTGGGGTGCAAGTTCTTCACGTGTTGCTCCATATTTGCTGTGCCAAAGGAGTATTTTTTGGATGGATCACCCCTTGAAAGAGTTGTTTGGCAAATTTTACAGGTTACTTTTGGAGCATTAACCTTTTTTTGCCCTTCTGGAAAAGTAAAAAGCTGCCAAATTAGAGCTTCTTTCCTCTTCTTTGGAGGTTCTTTAGGAATGAAATATTCCTCTGAAGAATGGCTGGAAGATGAGTCCATTGCTATTATTATGGTAATCTTCCTTCGATTTGACAAGATTCTCAGAAGAGATGCTTCTTCTTAGAAAGTCAAAGTAGAATTATTAAAATAATAATCCACATTTGTAAAGCTCACAATCACCCGTTAGGGTCTCTAGGCGCTGGGGGACGTCGGAAAGATTAAGCAAGCTATTGCCCAGAGTCACATGGTGCTGAGCTAATCTGCCGCCGGTGCCGGGGATCGAACCGTGGTCCCCAGCTTCCGGAGTCAGTCGCCCTGGCCGCGGCGCCACACCTCTTCCCTTTCAACAGTTGGAATAGGAAGTGTTATGAACCAATCAAATCTCTTCTTTTAAAGTCACAAGGCTTTGCGTACGCTTACGCTGTGCTTACGGTGCTCTTATGATGCGAGTACGCATGACGTTCCACCGTGATTTATGTAATTGCTTTTAAAAGTAATATACGATTGTTCAAAGTTTAAAAAAACTATTTTAATAACTACCCTGTATAATGTATTCTGTTAGTATGTTCATTAAATACATAAATATATGTTTTTAAACAATTAAAAACATTTGCGTCTTTCGCTTACGGGGCGCCGTACATGATGTCACACGGAAGCTTTGATGCGACGCGTAACGTGAAAGCGTATTCGTAGCGTATGCTGAGAATGATTAGCAGTACAAACTATGGTGCGATCACTTGCTCACTGTCAAATCAGAATGGTTACAAGTGGTCACTCATTGGAGATCCGATTCAGCTGTGTGGCTTATCCACGGTATCATAACATTACTTTTAAACCTGTTTAAGTTTTAGGTTTGCATGAAATACTATGCTATAGGCAGATATGGATCTTTAGGCAGCGCTTATCTCCATGAAGCTTGGTTATTACCATTTACATATAGGTGCCTGAGGGAGGGAAAAGAAGTTTATCTGAATGGCGAGGATTGCACAATAGCACCAGATCACTCCTTAATTTGTAGACACACAATTGCATGGCTCTTGTAATCAAGATGCGCCTAATTTGGCCTGAGTTTTGAAAGGCACTCCGACACCTGCTATCATAACAACGTTCAGTTTACTGGCAAACAGGAGTTATTTACTTTCAAATAATGCAGATTGTTGTGCGATGTTAGCAGGCATCGCTTACATGATTACGGTAACTGAGCGTGTGGTTTGCTATAAAAAAAGTTGTTTACACTCCTCTGCATGGGAAGCTGGATGTTTTCTTCTGGCCATCGATTCTGACCCTGAAAGCAGAGTCAACCAAATGAGCCGTATAAGAGCGCTAGTGTCTCAAAAAGAGGTTGCTCTTACATCTGCTAGAGAAACATGTGTCCTTCATGTAGCAAACACCCGCACAGAAGTGCATGCTTTATTAAATACAGACTTGCCCCTGCATTTTGGGGAGTTAATTCAGACTATCTTTAATGTGTCCCTGACTAGAGAGTTCCCTCACTTTTTTAAAGTTATAAGCAGTGGCCTTGTGACTTCTTTTCATACTATATTTGGTGTCTTCTAGGCATTTTTTCATTCGATTTTTTCCAGCATCTTTGGTGGATTCCCCTTAATACTCGCATTAGTTGCCGGTGTGCTTCTATTGATTTATTTACTTAAATATGGATGCACATCCTGCAGCAAACGACAATATTTCTCGGCTGTTGCTGGTCTGCAACCGAATGCTTAGTTATTATGGAGCGCTGCCTCTGGCTACATTGAGTGCAGTTTATGGATTATCGTTTCGATTTTCCTTTTTCACATGCGTTCAACCTGTCTTCCATTGCCTGAGCTGCGATTTCGACTGGGCCCTGGATTTGTGTCTCTGCAGTACGGTGTCTCCCAACGCGGATTATGACCAGCTGATGAGCCCCTTAGTGGTTCATGACTTGCTCTGTTCTGGCCGCGGGATTATGGCCTTAGCAGCGATACATGGAATAATGGGACGTTGGAATGTTTTTGCAGCGGCGCATGACTTCTTGGCACGCAGTTACATTGAAGATGACCAGAGTTTTCCTCCGATGGTGATAGAGGCTCCGGTCGTTGAGGAACATGTATGTTCATTCCCACTATTGAATTGGATGGCTGAAATGTTTTCAGATGAGAACAATGACTTCCTCTTGGAGGCTGTTGCTACATACTGTGCTTATACGCAGTTGGAATAAGACTCTTTGATTTTTCTACCTATTCTTTATTATTTAGTTACTGCTTTCTATGAAACAGCGAATTATTTATTTTGCAAATTTTAACTTGCCTCTGCTTTTCAGGCGTGGACTCTGCGTTCGTAATTCGCCCCCGTTTATATCACGTGCTTCGATCAAGGAAGGGTGTTGTGGGGCTGAGCCTTGCAGCCGTGTTAAGTTAGCATGGGTTTATTTTATTAGAAGCTTAAACGCCATTTTTGCTATCCTGCTCTGCTTTGCACACGACACGCACTTGCGATATTGTTTAGAGAAGGCTGAGTATTTTGCTTCACATGAGAATAATTTGTTATGCTACATTTGTAGACTGCCTCGCTAGTTTAGTGTGTATAGTGAGAGCATGGAACATCAAGGTTATCTTGGACACTGTGTCTGTTATTCGGAATGATCCTCGCACGTTCGAGCCATAACACATATGCAGCTGTGGCCACCTCTGATACTGGCGCGTTTAATAATGCACTGTGCAGGTATGATTACACAGTTGGAGAACATTCGTATCCTGACAGCTTGTGCAGAACCCAATGTGATCCACTACTGTCGAGTACCAGAGGTATGGGTCCACCCATGTAAACCTAGGAGACCTTCTGTAGTTATAAACTAACCTGCTAGGTAGGGAGGGTGAAATCTAGGTATATTTTAAATTGGTTTCCCTTTAGCATTATAAGATGCTTTCTCCCTTAGTATTTTATGGAATAGTAACAATGCTGACAACCTTGTTTCTGATAATATGTTTGCTTGTATTATCTAAGGTTGTGCGCATGAGATTACGGTGTTAGAAATAAACATTACAAACTTTCACGTGTCTTTATTTACTCCTTGTTTTGGACTGGTGTAAGACTATAACGAAAGAGTGCTCTTGTTATCCACCTTACTTGAGGTAATCTAAGTCGCATGTTCTGGGTTGACTAGTCATTGGTGTTTTTGCTATAGGACGAAGAACCAATGAGTCACTGATTGCTAGTCTGTTAGGGGGTTTGGGTACTAAGGTGGGTTTTCGAACACCGTAATTCACTGAGGTCCTAAGTCTTTATGCATAGTTCTGTGTAGGAGCAGAATCCCTGCAACAGTAGTTACAACAAAAAGGCTCGATAAAGGGCTTTGAGTTTGAATCAGAATATCAAATTGAAGAATAATTGATAACCCCAGCCAAGAAACGAAGCAAGTGTGAAAATTTCACTGTGCCTTCGGCCGGGGTAGTTGTTACAATAGAAAAGCTCGATAAAGGCCTGCACTTTGAAATTGAATTAAAGAATAATAATTGATAACCCCAGCCAAGAAAGGCAGCAAGTAGGTGTGTGTATGTGTGGATGATGTGTTGATTGAGCGGAAGATGAATAAGGTGAAAAATAAGAAAGTCTGCAGACATGCAAACTTTCCACTTCTTTGTAAGGGAAGTGGGTGTTTAGTTTTCCATTGCATGTATGTATGTATGTGTATATATATATATATATATATATATATATATATATATATATATATATATATATATATATATATATGTATATATATATGTATATATATATATATATATATATATATATTCACTGAAAAAACCATAGGTTTTAGACCATATATAGTTAGGAATTGGCATTTACAAAACCTTATTTTACTCACACAAAACCATTGAAATTCGCATATATAGTTAGTTGCACTAACTATATATCGCGCACCCGCAATCTACTGCTGATCATGTCACATATTACATCATTCATGACATGGTCAGTGACATCACCGATGACATCACTGATGACATCTCAAATGACATCACTGATGACATCACTGATGACATCTCAAATGACATCACTGATGACATCTCAAATGACATCCCTGATGACATCACTGATTTATTTATTTATTTATTGACACTTATAAAGCGCAGCATATACCCGGAGGTGTCTTGGCGCTGATTAATTTGCAAGCTACAGGTGATACTAAGCTTAAATGCTCTAACCCAGTGCCCCAAAAATGAAACTTATTTGGTAAACAGCCATGTCTTCAGTTTTTTGCGAAATTGGAGCAATGTAGGACATGCTCTTATGTCCTGAGGCAGGGTGTTCCAGAGTTTGGAAGTCTGCTACCACAAAACGACGATCTCCCCAAGCGACTGTCCTGGTGCGAGGCACCGTCAATTGGTTGCTATTGGAGGATCGAAGATGACGAGATGGTTGGTAAAGACACAGCTGGTCTGTTAAAAAATGCGGACCTTGTCTATTTAGTGCCTTATAAACTATACACTGTGATTTGAATCTAGTTCTGTTCTGAATCGTCAGCCAGTGCAGTCTTGCGTCTGATATAGGTGCAAACTTTGGAATTCCAAAGAGCAAGCCGCATTTTGTATTGTCTGCATTTTTTTTATGACTCTAACTTGGGAATTTAGGAAGAGCCCATTACAATAGTCCAGTGATGTAAGGACCAACAAACTCACCAATGTTTTGATAGCAGTTATTGGGAGGTAAGGGCTTATTTTCCGAATCATGCGCAGTATGTAGTGGGCTGTGGAAGCAACTTTGTTGGCATGATCCATGAAATTTAGATGGTCGTCAAAAATAACTCCCAGGTTTCTTACTTTAGTCACAGGTTTAGGAGGGGCACCAAACGTTTGGGGCCACCAAGAAGAGGGCCAATCCGGTGAAAGTTGTCCAAAAATCATAACCTCAGTTTTTTCTGAGTTGAGTTTCAGACAATTTACGGCCATCCACTCACCTATCTCTATCAGTCCTTTTTGGAAGCGTTGGGTGACCTCCCCTCCGTCACCTCTTATGGCCATGACCAGTTGTGTATCATCCGCGTAGGAGGTTAGGCTCATCCCATGTGCCTTGATGACATTGGCCAGGTCTGACACATAGATATTAAACAGTGTCGGACTCAGGGATGAGCCTTGAGGTACCCCACACGGTTGTGTCAACTTGGCAGATTGATAGGGGCCAAGAGTGACGGCCTGCGTTCTATCAGTAAGAAAGGAGGCGAGGAGATCTCTTGCCGTGGAGGAGATGTCCATCTTCCCGACACGGTCGACCAGAATACTGTGGTCGACCGTGTCGAAGGCCGCCGACAGGTCCAGCAATACCAGGACTGCTGTCCCACCCTGATCTCTTATTGATCTGACATCATCAGATGCTTTAATGAGGGCGGTCTCGGTCCCATGATATTTCCGAAAGCCGTACTGAGTGTCATCTAGCAGTCTGTGTGTCTCTATATACTCGGATAACTGAATATTCATGGCGTTTTCCACCACTTTGGCTATGAACGGAAGGCTGGCAATAGGCCGATAGTTTTTTAACTCAGTCTTATCGGCGCCAGGTTTCTTTAAAAGTGGTTTGAGCAGTGTAGTTTTTAAATTATGAGGGTATGTCCCTGAAAGCAGGATGGAATTGCATACTTGCGTCAAGACTGGTATAATCGAATCCATCACTGGTAAAAGAGCCGACAGCGGGTAAGGATCCAGCATGGATCCAGATTTAACTGTCGAAACGATATTTAATATATGTTCTTCGGTTAGTGGAGTGAAGCCAGTAAAAGATGGTGCTAAGAGGGATTTTGGGACCTCAGGAATAACGGTAGTAGCCTTGATATGGGTAGTTTTAGCAGTGAAGGCTTGATAAATGTCATCAACCTTAGCAAAGAAAAAGTTGGCTAGAGCGTCACACATGTCTTGGGAAGGGAGTGGAGTCAGGTCAGGGGTGTTGCCTGAGAGAGATTTAGTAATGTCATATAGTTTTTTGCTGGAGTTCTTTGCCTGCTCAATTTGAGTCAAGTAGAAGGATTTTTTCGCCTTTATAATCATAGTTTTGTATACCGCCAATTCGTCTTTATATCGAGTCTTGCTCGCTGGGCTGTAAATCTTTCTCCATTGTCTTTCCCAGTGTCTATTCTGTTGTTTTTGATGTTTTAGTTCGTCCGTATACCATGGTGCAGTTGGGATCTGTTCTTAGATATTGTCTTGATGGGAGCCAAAAGATTCATGGCATATCCCAACCAATCCTGGAATAGTTGTGTGGCCACATTCGAGTTAGACGTGATTAGCAGGCGAGTATTGTCCAGCTGGTTTTTTAAATCTGACTGGTTGATATTATGCCATGCTTTAAAAGAAACTGACTCAGAGAGGGTGGTGACTTTTACTGGGATTTTATTTATAGCCAAGGTACAGAAAACCGCATAGTGGTCTGTCCATGGCATAGGTAAAATATCCGATACCTGGAGCCCCTGGACACTGGATAATATGCCGTCTAGGATGTGACCCGCTCGATGAGTGGCTGAAGTGACCAATTGTTGGAGCCCCAGGGTTTCCATATCAGAGATGAGGGCCCGTGTCTCTTTATGGTTATTATCCTCTAAATGAAAATTCATATCACTTAACACTGTGATAGAATCCTCTAAGGCCAGAGATTCTAAAATTGTACTCAAACTGGTTAAGAAGCCTGTCTTGGCTCCTGGGGGCCGATATAGAAGTAGCCCTTTGAAGTTAAAATGCGGGCTAAGTTTAATTACAAACATCAGAGCCTCGCACGAAATGTCCGGTGTTTGAATAACTGTAACCTCCAGATTTTCTCTGGCTATAATGGCGATCCCGCCACCTTTCTTTCTGGATCTATCTTGTCTGTAGGCTTTATAACCAATAGGTGTGGCAATGACTACGTCCGGGTCGGACGAATCTTCTGTCCATGTCTCAGTGATAAAGAGTATATCTAGCTGAAAATCTGTTATTAAGTTGGCGATTTCCTGGCTATGTTTACATAAGGATCGTGCGTTGATGAGGGCCATGGCATCATTCTTGACTTTTATATATCGTTTTGTGAGGTTCCTCTCACCGTTATTTAATGTCTTGAACTGGCAGTGAGGACAACACCTTTCAGCTTTATTTACCGTGTTACAGAGGTCAAGTAAGGTACAAGCCTGGTTCACCGGCGGTCTGAGATTGCGCAAGGCAACATCTGAGTAAACCCTATGGGGATCTTTAGGGCTTGGTCCAGGGGTCGGCGCGGACGGGCGCAGACGGGCTTGCCTTTGGCGCGCCCGCTGCGCCCGCCCGCTGCGCGGACGGGATGATCCCATAGCTTTATTCGTGGTTGGGCAGAGGAGGGTGGGAGGGTTTTAGCAACTGCAGCGCTGACCTTCCCTCTCCAAGATGGCGACTGCGGAGGGTCAGGTGAGGTCAGAGCGCCTGAATGCAGCGCGCTGTGCCGGGCAACTAAGCGTGGGACCTTGAGGCGAAGCAATCTCACCCACGAGGTAACATCAGTTAAAAAACACCAATTAAAATATTATACAATTTTTAAAATATACGTCGTTCTTAAATCAAAGACGTGCTGTGGCTTCAGGAATGTGGCAGGTAGAGAAAGATTCCCCCGACTTTCCGCCTCAGGGGAGAGAACAAAAGCAAATTACTTGCGCACACCTCTACCCTGCCTTAAGTATCCTGGGAGGGCGGGAGGGTTCTAGCAACTGCAGCGCTGACCTTCCCTCTCCAAGATGGCGACGGCGGAGGGTCAGGTGAGGTCAGGGCGCCTGAATGCAGCGCGCTGTGCCGGGCAACTAAGCGTGGGACCTCGAGGCGAAGCAATCTCACCCACAAGGTAACATCAGTTAAAAAACACCAATTAAAATATTATACAATTTTTAAAATATACGTCGTTCTTAAATCAAAGACGTGCTGTGGCTTCAGGAATGTGGCAGGTAGAGAAAGATTTCCCCGGCTTTCCGCCTCAGGGGAGTGAACAAAAGCAAATTACTTGCGCACACCTCTACCCTACCTTAAGTATCCTGGGAGGGCTCTAGCAACTGCAGCGCTGACCTTCCCTCTCCAAGATGGCGACTGCGGAGGGTCAGGTGAGGTCAGGGCGCCTGAATGCAGCGCGCTGTGCCGGGCAACTAAGCGTGGGACCTCGAGGCGAAGCAATCTCACCCACGAGGTAACATCAGTTAAAAAACACCAATTAAAATATTATACAATTTTTAAAATATACGTCGTTCTTAAATCAAAGACGTGCTGTGGCTTCAGGAATGTGGCAGGTAGAGAAAGATTCCCCCGGCTTTCCGCCTCAGGGGAGAGAACAAAAGCACTGATGACATCTCATTTGACATTACTGATCACATCACTGATGACATCATTCATGTGATAATACGATGAACCACTTCAGACTCTAATATAACCTTAGATACACTCAGTGTAAACAGACACTCACAGACTGTCACTCATCCATGGAGTTACTCACACACCTAGTCAGTCATGCAAAGAATCAATCACACCTCCATTTCCTCAACTATACAGTTATACACACCTTACTTATTCAAACATATACTAACACATATTTACTCTCTTATACAATCCCTGATACAAGTTCACAATGATCCATACAGCCACTCACACATTCACTGGCTCTTATGCACAGTTATTTATATATGTCAACTCTCACATGTACTGTGTTTTACATATGTACTTACTTTGACATGTAGCACTGAGATATCCATTCACTCACCAATACACTCATGCACACAGTCAACCGCCCATACGGCTGTTTCCACATGCACTTTTGAACCCATACATCTAGTGAATCAACTACTCACACATCTATGCACAGAGTCATACACCTCCCAGCCACCCACACACACACTCAGTCTCCCATACAAATACTTGGGCAACCAATCAATAACCCATATAGTTACTCATATAGCTACTGATCAACACATGCAGCAGTTTACAGAACAACAGACATAATGATGCATAAATTAAGACAGTTTAGTCACTAACCCATGCACTCAGTGAGACACATTTAATCACTCACTCATACAGTCAGTCATGCACCTACAAAATCCTTCATCCAGACACTTATACATCCACTCATTCTTCAGTATGTCACTGGATGTTGTCATCAGTGATGTCATCAGTGATGTCATTTGAGATGTCTTCAGTGATGTCACTGACCATGTCATGAATGATGTAATATGTGACATGATCAGCAGTGGATTGCGGGTGCGTGATATATAGTTAGTGCAACTAACTATATATGCGAATTTCAATGGTTTTGTGTGAGTAAAATAAGGTTTTGTAAATGCTAATTCCTAACTATATATGGTCTATAACCTATGGTTTTTTCAGTGAATTTTCAAGGTTTTGTAAATGCTAATTCCTAACTATATATGGTCTATAACCTATGGTTTTTTCAGTGAATTTCAATGGTTTTTTAATAGCAAATATCAAAAGCTGTAAAATGTATTCTTCTTTTAAAGGAAAAATATATTTTATATGTATTTAATATAATTTTTTTATGTATATAAATTTTTGGAGGGAACAAATTTATCAACTATCATGCTGAAGAAGAGTGTGGGAAAAAAAAAAACAAAGAGGAGGACTAAGAGGAAAGAACAATCAGTTCAAAAATACAATTGCTTTAAAGCATGAAGTGCTTTTCCACACATTTACATTTAAATAACCCATATTAGAACATACAAAATATCTACAGAGGAGACGGTGTACATTGAATTTTAGACTCTTCATTGGTACTTACATCACCCACACAACACAACAACCGGGACGCTGTCACAGATATATATATTTTTTTTGAACATTAATTTCTCAAAATCCACTGGAGCACATATCTTGAGACCTAGCAAAGGCACATCGGGCAAACAGTCTGTACAATTTTGCCAAGTTTCATAGAAATCCATTCAGCCGTTCGAGCAAAAAGTGAGTCCAACCGCCCTATGGAAAACTCAATGTTAAAAACACGTTTTGGGACCCCCCTTTTTTCTCGGCCCCCGCTTGACGAAACTTTCAGCCAATTCCGTCCATCAACGCCAAAGTTATTCAACATAGAATTTTCAGAAATCCCTATTCAAAAAAATCCTAACTATATATACCTACTGGCGACCGCCAGTAGGTAATATATATATATATATATAACATTTCTATGGCAAAATGAAACCCCTCATTTTGTTCCTTTTCAAATTAAATGTATTAAGTGTTACCACTTTATTCAAGATGACTTCAGGTGTGCCATACTTTTGTCATAAGTAAGACTGTTAGCGTTCTAGTTGTTCTTTAGAACACTCAGGGACATTCTGTCATTGGGCTATAGTTGGGCTACATCTGGCTGATATTTGGGCTACATTTGTTTTTTTTGTCTCTGGTGGCCATCTTTGGGCTACATTGATATATAGCCCAATATATATTTTTCAAAGTTAATTTTCGTAAAAACCACTGGAGCATATATCTTGAGACATAGCAAAGGCACATCGGGCTACCAGTCCCTACAATTTTGCCAAGTTTTGTGGAAATCCATTCAGCCGTTCGAGCTAAAAGTGAGTCCAACCGCCCTATGGAAAACTCAATGTTAAAAACACGTTTTGGGACCCCCCTTTTTTCTCGGCCCCCGCTTGACGAAATTCCGTCCATCAACGCCAAAGTTATTCAACATAGAATTTTCAGAAATCCCTATTCAAAAAAAATCCTAACTATATATACCTACTGGCGACTGCCAGTAGGTAATATATATATATATATATATATATATATATATATATATATATATAGTTTCACACACGTTACAGTTAGGAATTAGCATTTAAAAAACCTTGCAAATTCACTGGAAAGACAATAGGTGATGTCATCAGTGATGTCACTGACCATGTCATGAGTGATGTAATATGTGACGTCATCAGCAGTGCATTGCGGGCGCACGAGTTATAGTTAGCTGAACTATAACGGGGGAATTTTAAAGGTTTTGTATGAGTGAAATGTCCAGCTAACTAGAACGTGTGAAACCTATGGTTTTTTCAATTAATTTGCAAGGTTTTTTAAATGCTAATTCCTAACTATAACGTGTGTGAAACCTACTGTTTTTTCAGTGAATATACACACAAAAGAGCAGAGAACCCTGTAGTTCTCACGTTTAGGTGGAAAGCAGCTCCTGTTAGAGCACCCTTCACACCAACGACACACTAGATCTGCTCACCTCAAATGGCTGTTTTTCTATCAAAGTCTTTGGGCATGGGATTAGCATAGTGCCATCCACATGGAGAAAGAAAGGGACAAAGTCTTTTGGCATTTCTACAGCAAAGTCTTTAAGCACAGAGCTGTAAAATGACAAAAGCCTTTTAACACTCCAAGCGCAATATTACAGCTTTGAATTGATAAAATACCCACCAATCCAACCTGAAATGAATAAAAGTAAACCTCAAACACGTGTTTCACTCTCATTAGAGCTCTTCAGAGAGATACAGCTTTGTCCAGACACAAGGGAGCACCCAGTACAAGTCAAAACAATACCCTTTCAGGCATAGGGTGATGCATAAATTATGCATAAAAGAAGCATGGTACTCTGGGTAGTTCACAAGTTTAGGTGGAAAGCAGGCCCTGTTAAAGCACACTCAACACTATAGATCTGCTCACCTCAAATGTCTGCTTTTCTATCAAAGTCTTTAAGCATAGGATTAGTAAAGTGCCATCCACGCAGAAATGGGAAGGGACAAAGTATTTTGCCATTTCTACAGCAAAGTCTGTTTCTCTGTGAGTAAATAGGAGAGCAAGTGAGACACTATAGCTAGTTGGTCCTGGGCTCATGGGTACTAAGGTGGTAGGATGACCCAGGCCCTATACACTAAGGTCCCATAATCCTACGCATAGTTCTGTTTGTGCAGAATCCCTGCAACATGGCGCAACCAACGTTTAGTCTGGTAATTATTCACAAGACTCCTGAGTAGAGCTTGTGCACGATACCCTCTCACCGGTTTCTTAAGACATCCGCGGTGAAGGGGGCTTGGCTTCCTGCATTTGTAGGATACACCTATGTTTATAGGGTTATTCAAGTTTGAAGTTTAAAAGGTTTTTCGACCCATTTGCGCTACTATTTTATAACATGGCACAACCAGTTGCTATTCCTGCACACAGCCGGGTGGCGGTTACGGCTTACTTGACTCAGCACGGAGTCCCCAATGCAGGGGCTAACTTTATTTATGTGGTTGAAGTGGATCCAGCATACCGTTTCGAAGTATTTTATTCTTGGGTCACATTTCCCGCTGATGATGCAAATGATAATTTGTTTCACACTTACACGGCCACTGCTCTTCCAGCAGCGTATCATCCTTATGCAATAATTGAAGTTCCGTTGACATCCTGGGAACACACTATTTGGTTTAATAGCACCCTTCCTCACACTGTCTCTTTTGTTCGAATGGGCCCCTTGTCTATTGATGGGGCTACTAGGCCTGTTTTGGCTGGTTTTACACCACATCCCAATGATCTCAATGCTACTATCGTGGAGCTATGTCTACTCTATACACAATTAGTTCATCTTCATAGACATGGCATACAGTTTATGTCTTGTGCACTTCAAGCGGCTCCGGTTGGAGCTGGTCCTCCGGCACCGGATCAGGGCGGAGGACTTGTGATTAGACCGGTCATGATCTACTGTAATGGGCAAACGTCCTCAGAGTCCTTAGGACTAACCTTTTTTGGATTGCAGAAAAAACTGAGCAGCTTGAGACTGTTTTTCCGCACACGTCTCCTGTTGAGAACCTCATAATCCTTACAATGAGTTTGCCAAGGGAGCCGCATCCTCCTATAGAGCACTGTACCACCTGGGGTACGGTGTTTGCTTCAGTGTATGCACTGTGCCTTGGCATCCCCTCCATGAGCATTCTGCAGAGCGTTCTGAAAAAGATACAGGATGAACACAGGGCTGGTCCAGCCCTAGATTTGAGGATATAGTTGATGGGCATGTATACTATTGTCTCCGATCTGATTCTGGCCAACATTAAAGGTGAAGCCGGTTGCTTACAAGTACACCAACGCCTGGTGGCGGACGGCGATCGGGAGCAACAATTGCCGCTTATTATTACAGATGTGTATACATCCTTGGGCCGCAATAGCTTAGGGATTCGACCATTTACACAGGCACAGAGTAAACCCCCCCTGAGAAGGAGGGTCATCCAGTCTCCTAAAAAGGCTTGGAATAAAAATGTGCGGCAGCAACAACAGAAGTCTGGTTCTGGTGCTGGTTCGCATCCACCTGAAACTTCTGAAAGTAGCTATGATTAGCGTGACCGCTCTAAAATAAAGATACTCGAGAATTCAGGTTCCTTATCCTGGTTCCTTTCAGTAATCATCGAATCAACAATTTGGCGGAGGAGGGCAACAGGATCGCAGATAAGGTGAGTCTATGGAAGCGAGATGTGACAGCAGTGGCAGTTTGACATAAAAGTCAAGCAGGAGGCACCACCTCAATATCATATCGTCTAGTTTTAGACCACAGACATTTGAACAGTCATGTTCGTACCTTTGTGGTACACAACACACAAAGCTCTAGCTCTGCCTGAGTAAAAAGGAAAATGCTACTTACTAGTATGAATCTGTCCTTGGCATGTAGAGCTGCAGATTCTCACACTTAGCATTAGATCGCCATCTGGTGTTGGGCTTGGAAAGAAGTCTTTTTAGTTACGAGATAGGTGACTCCTCCCTTGGACTATAGTGCGCATGGGCATCGACTCGATCCTTAGACTGTTTTTCACCTTGATAGGAAATGATGGAGTTAGTAGAAAGAAAAAAGATGTCCATGTATGTATATCTTATTAAGATAGAACTGGAACAGATACAGGTCCCGGGGAGGCGGGTGGGCATGTGAGCATTTGCAGCTCTACATGCCAAGAACAGATGCATACTGATAAGTAGCATTTAACGTTCTAGGCATATGAGCTGCAGATCGCACACTTAGCATAGAGTATACAGCAGTATCTCCCCTAGCGGTGGTCACCTGTATCGGTTGCAGTAGTTTGAAAGAGAGTTTTAAGAACAGCTTGGCCCACAGAAACTTGCTGCTTGGCTTGCACGTCAACACAATAGTGTTTAGTGAAGGTCTGTGTTGTAGACCATGTTGCTGCTTTACAGATGTCTTCTAGGGGAATGTTCCCTAAGAAAGCCATAGAGGCCCCTAGTTTGCGTGTGGAGTGCGCTCTAGGAGGAATTGTTAATGTGCGTTTTGCTTTTTGGTAGAATTTGGATACATTTAACGATCCACCAAATGGGATGATGGACGGAGTGTGAGCAAATCAAACACTCACCCCCAGTCAACTGATCTGGGTTTAATCCATCATAATTTTTTAGCTCACTCCACCACTCCAGTTCAGACATAGTCATATGCAAATCAGTCTGGCCCTGTGCCTCATGGGAACAGTCCAGCCCGAACTGCCAAGCCATGTCTTCCCTGGACCGGAAACAAGCATCCTGGGACCGGTTTCGGATTCATAATCCTCATCAGCCAGGCTATCTTGAATCCAGTGGTACAGTGAGTAAGGGACCCACGTCTGGGTATACCCTGTCAACTCAGGGCTGGACTGTTCCCAAGAGGCACAGAGTCAGCCCGATTTGCATATGGCCATGTCTGAACTGGGGTGGTGGAGTGAGCTAAAGAATGATGATGGATTAATTCCAAATCATTTGACTGGAAGTGGGTGTTTGATATGCTCAAACGCTCCGCCCATCATCCCCTTTGGTATCGCTTTGCTCGCCCTAAGTTGGCAGGGCATGCCCAGACGTGGGTCCCTTGCTCACTTTGCCACTGGATTCAAGATAGCCTGGCTGATGAGGGTTATGAATCCGAAACCGGTCCCAGAATGCTTGTTTCCGGTCCAGGGAAGACATGGCTTGGCAGCTCGGGCTGGACTGTTCCCATGAGGCACAGGGTCAGACTGATTTGTATATGGCCATGTCTGAACTGGGGTGGTGGAGTGAGCTAAAGAATGATGATGGATTAAACCCAGATCAGTTGACTGGGGGTGGGTGTTTGATATGCTCAAACGCTCCGTCCATCATCCCCTTTGGTATCTCTTTGTTTGCCTTAAGTTGCAGGGTATGCCCAGACGTGGAGAGGGTGGTAACCTAGGAGGAATTGTTCTCCATAAAGGCTTTAATTGCAGGGACTCTAAATAGTGACAAGTGTTGTCTGTTTTGTAAGTAAGCAGCAAGTGCTGCTAGATGTAAACGTATGGATGAATATGCTAGATTACATCTCTGCAAGTGCAGCAGGTAGCAAATGACATTCTGGATGGAGGCATCCAGTGGATTAATATGGTTATTGGTGCAGTAAATGGCAAATCTTTTCCATTTTGCAGCATGGCAAGCTCTAGTAGTAGGTTGTCTGGCTTCTTTAATGAAGTTCATACAGTCCGGTGGTAGGTTAAGGTAACCGAACTCTAGGACTTCAGGAGCCAGATCGCCAGATTCAGCTGACCTGGATGTCTGATCTTTACATGGTTCTGCGTTAGCAGGGATGGGGACAGGCACAGTTTTTGGTGTGGAACTAGTGAGAGTTCCAACAGTGTTGTGAACCACACTTGGCATGCCCATGTGGGCGCTACTAAGATTAGTTTGAGAGACTGTTGTCGGAGTTTGCGTACCACTAGTGGAATCAGTAGGAGTGGCGGCAAAACGTACACAAATCTGCCTGACCAGTTCATCCATATCACATTGCCCTTGGACAACGGGTGTGGAAACCTGGCGGTGTAGGTTTGGCATTTTCCGTTGTCGTGTGTGGCAAACAGATCTATATCTGGTTGGCCTCACATGTGAAAAATGGTAGGACGACTTTGGGATGTAGTTCCCATTCGTGAATCTATGTGTCTGTCGAGTTAACAGATCTGCAATCTGATTGTGGACTCCTGGAAGGTGTTCGGCAAGTAGATATATATTTTATGGGATGGCCCATCTCCAAATGCTCTGTGCAAGCTGGGACAGTTGCGGAGAATGTGTGCCTCCTTGTGTTTTTATGGAGTACATGGCTGTCATGTTGTCCGTCCGGATCAAGACAGCTTTGATTTGTACATGTACTTGGAATGATTTTAGTGCTAGGAATATTATTGCTAGCAGTTCCAGGTGATTGATGTGGAGCACTTTTTGTAGAGTGTTCAATTTGCCCCGAGTTGTATGCCTCTGACCTGTTGTGATGGAATTCCAGACAGGTAGGAACTGTGATAATCTCCACCCGACTGGAGTGGGATGGCCTGGGGGAGCGGAGGAAAGTCACTGTTTTGTGGCAGGGGGGGTATGAGTGTTATTACCTCAACCTCTTCCTTTATTGTTATTTCCTCTGTATCTGCCTTTAAAGTATCCTCTATTGGGGGATGTTTGTGTAGCGGCTTTAAACGAAGATGAGGTGTTTGCTCCTATGTTTTTGGAGGCCCCTCTATAGAAGGAGCGACAAAAGGAGCCACGTGTTTGTAGAAACTGTAAAGCTCCCATGGACTTAGCAGTCTCAGTGTCTTTTTTCATTTTTTCAAGTGCAGTGTCCACAGCCGGGGAAAAAAGTTGTTGTTGGTTAAACGGCTGGTTGAGGTTGGTCGTCTGGACTTCCTGCTTAAAGCCAGAGATGCGCAGCCAGGCATGTCGCCTAAGGAGCACACTGGCATTGATGGATCTAGAGGCAGTGTCTGAAGCGTCAAATGCACATTTTATTGACACGTTTCAAATTAGCGTGCCCTTTTGGATAAGATAATTTGCTTGGGTTTTATATTGATAAGGCAAATGTTGTAGTAGGGTTTCTAACTGGTCGTAGTGAGCCCTATCATATCTTGCGAGCAGTGCCTGCGTGTTGGCTATGCGCCAGTAATTGGCTGCTTGCGCAGCTACCCTTTTGCCAGAAGCGTCTAGCAATTTGGATTCTTTATTAGGGGGTGGCGCCTCCCCGGAGGTTTGGGAGTTGGCACGCTTTCTAGCATTGGAAACTAATAGAGAATTCAAAGCCAGCTGTCCCTTAATGTAAGCAGAATCTTCAGGGGCGGGTCTATACTTTTTTCTATTCTAGGGTTAAGAATCCTGGCACATACGGGATCTTTAAACACTTCGGGGGCATGTTTAATGACTCGCTTGATCATTGGCAATATTTGCACTGTCTTTTGGGACTGTTCAAATGTATCCAAAAAGGAAGTTCTCTTCTGCTGCATCTGAGAGCATTGCGAAGCCATGATAGATGGCAGCCCTATTAATTAACTGTCCAAAATCAATATCGTCTGGTGGAGATGGTTTTGAGGAGTAGGTATGTGGGCTTGGGACGTCTGGTATATCTGTTGGGACAGGGTACTCCCAATCATCTCGGTCAGTTGGATATGTGAAAGGGTCATTTGGGTCACCCCCCACCCCTAGGTCATCATCATCATCATCATCATCATCATCAGGGGTGTATGAGGTGGAGAAGTTTCAGGCTGAGGTGGTGTAATAGATTTAGGGAGAGGAAGTGGGTTAGAAGGAAGTATAGGAGAAGAAGGAGGCATAGGTGATGTGGCAGAGTCCTTCTTCACTGGCACTGGAGGAGCAGGTGCTGTGTCTAACTTCCTCTTCTTACATGGCACAGCCGTGACATGATCTGTTTCTAGATTAATATAAATCTTTTTCTGTTTAGGATCGACAGGATCCGGATGAAAAAGTTCCTCTTCCTCGGGAACCGCTCTCGGCGCTGATTTTTTCGGTTCCGAGCGGGGCTGGTGTTGACTTTTATTGTCCTTGGCCTTAGGAGTTGAGGTAGAGTCCTTAGGCTTAGCTTTTGGTTCCGAGGCTCTTGGTTTCATAGCCGAAGCGGGATCGGTAGGCTTGGAAACGTTCAAAGCAGGGTTATCCATGGGGCTTGATGTTTTCAGCGCCGATTTGTCTTTGGAGGTGGAAGGTGTTGGAACCAATTTTGGAGCCGAAGGTGCCGGTGAGATTGGTAAATGCGGTTTGCTTGGTCCTGAGCTACCGGAAGGCTTTTCTTTTTTCTTCGGAGCCGGGCCTGGAGGCAGGGCTTCTGAAGTGTGTTTACGGTCGGGACTGGAACCAGGAGGCGAAGTCTTGACCATTGCCTTCGGTTTTGGTGGTGGGGTTGAGGTAGGGGCAGTAGTACTCACTCGTTGACCAGGAGTGATGGAGTCGTCCGAGTCTTCTGCCTCTGAGACGATTTGGAGATCTTCGGAATCTTCTTCTGGGACATCTGGGCCTTCGTCAAAGATGTCCACTGGTTCCTGAGCGGATCTCTGCCCCAAGATGTGTCATCGAGCCCTTCGATCTCGAATGGTCTTCTTTGATCGAAAAGATGCGCAGGCTCGACAGCTGGACTCGTCGTGTTCAGGTGATAGACACAGGTTGCAGACCTTGTGATGGTCACTGTGTGGGAATTTTGCTCCACACTGGGGGCATTTCTTGAATGGCGTCCTTTCCATGAGCTGTAGGCCTCACGGTGTGGGTAGGCCCAATGGCCCGCGTCGACGGGCGGAATCGAGCCGATGAAAGTTGCGATGAAGATGTTCGAAGTCAATCCGAAGAGTTTGTGGAAGTTTTTTGAGTCGAAGTAGTTTGAAATCGAGATTTCGAACCGGAGCGCAAAAGTTGCATCTGAACCCAATGGCTGAAAAAAACAATCTAAGGATGGAGTTGATGCCCATGTGCACTATCGTCCAAGGGAGGAGTCACCTATTTTGTGACTACAAAGACTTCTTCCAAGACAACAACAATGTTCAAGCATCCGAGCCCAACACCAGATGGCGATCCAATGCTAAGTGTGAGATCTGCAGCTCATATGCCTCTAACACATTGATTGAAAGACATAAAACTACGTTGGACATTTCCAATGTTTTTTTCAGGCACACATTAGCTCCTGAAAGCAGTGACTTGACTGCATTCAGCTCTCTCAGCAATGAAAGATGATATACGCAATTGCCTAGGACATAAGAATAGCTCAGGAGTGTTTGCGGCACGCATTGTGTCGATCTTACATGAAATTGATCCAATGACTCTTCATACGTCGATGATATAAACTTGACGGATGATGAACTGAATCTGCATCTTAAGCATGTTGATCGTATGATCACACATTTTGCGACGTCCGGTTTCAAATTCAATTTAGTGAAATCGCATATTGCCTTTTTGGCTGTCCTTTTTCTTAATTAGGAGCTCAATAATGAAAGTCGGGGGTTAGCCCCCCAATTTTTGGAGAAATGTGCTCAATTGCAACCTCCATTCACCCTAAAAAAATTGCAATCGTTGGCGAGTTTCTTGACTTTCGGCAGGACTTAGATTCCCCTACATGACTTTGACTGAAGGGGGAACAGTTCCCATAGCTTACAAATCCCATTTGTATACTTTTGCTGAAATGCGCTTTCTTCGACAGAAAAAATCTTAACAGTAGTACATATGGCTATTCTGGAGGAATGCTCTCTGGCACTACTGCTATGAGCTCCAAAACAAAAAACAATTCTAAATCCTTTCCTTCTATTCCTCCACTATCCTTTTCAATGGAAATAAAAGACCAACATGTCCACCAGTCAAATTAATTTCATATTTCACTACACTAACTCATGACTGATCCGTTATGGGGTCCAGAGTAGAGTGCTACTCGCATAAAAAGACACTTAACACCCCCCCACCTCCACCACCTATATAAATGCAAACCTTTTTTACCCTTCTCTTTGCCCCCACTATCCTGGTCAATCTAAATAATCTGACTAACATTTCCACCACTCAAATTACTTTCATATTATCACTAAACTAATTGACTACTAATCCTTCATAGGTTCTGAAGTAGTGTGCTACACACAGATAAAGCGCTTCAACACCCTATCAGGGGTAGCAAGCGTTACATAAATGCAAACCTTTTTCACTCTTCACTCTTCTATCCCTCCACTATCCCAAAAACTGACTAACACATCCACCACTCAAATGACTTTCATATTTTCCCTATACTAATTCACCACTAATCCTTTATGAGTTCTGGAATAGCATGCTACTCACAGAAAAAGCTCTTCGATGCCTCGTCAGGGGTAGTAACGCTATATAAATGCAATTGCAATACAATTACAATACAAAGTGTTTGTATGACTTATTTAATGCCTAAATCCATCATTGATGGAGGAGGCACTTTTATTTCAATGCTAAACCAATGCTCGTTTAATGAGGTGACTGGGCTACTAAAGTGCATAGTTGTTACATTGTTTCTAAATGACATTTATGTTATGGAAAACTTATTGTGAGTTGTCCAGCCCGAAGGGGAATGATTCAAGCATGTTCATCTATGAAAGATAGAATGCTGGAGAATGTCCCAGACTGGTCAAAAACAAGATCATTTGAAATATTTTCCAAACTCCTAGAGAGGAAGGGATTTTGGAACCAAAGAATACTTCTGAGACAAAAACGTAAGCACAGCTGTGCTCCATATTTTTTAATTGGTCTGTCACGCACTGAATCATCTCCCACTCTAGTGCACCTGATGGACTCTGCTTAATGTATCTACCCTTCACCGTTGGCCCAAGTCCTACCACTGTGGGCTGAATACCATGCCAATAGTAGAGGCCATGGGAGAAATGGCTCCAACATCAGAACATTTTCTATGAGGAGTGACTCTCATGACATTCCTTCTGATCAAACAGTATCTGTTGGAGGAAGACCGAGGCTCTTTCTTCCTCAATAGGATGAAATAACAATTCTGAAATAAGTGTGCTCAGTGGTATAGCAGAGGTGCAACCTAGAGTTCAAAACCACAACACCAAACATACCACCATGCCCCAATGTTCTTAGTCACAACCATCTACAACTGATAAAGGAGGGAAGTACACTGAGCTGGTAGGCCCACACTATTATACCCAATGGGGTTGACCCTAGAACATATGGGGAGGGGCCCTCAGTGTGATCTTTGTCCTAGGGCCTGTGCTTTGGTATACCATGTGCTCCTTTTCCTCAAGCTCCGGCTCTGTTTGAATCGGGAGAAAACATCTGAATGCTCTGCTTACCTTCTGACTGCATGCCAGATGGATTTGCCTCTTACCCTTCAGTGTGAAAAATATCATGTAGAACAAACAGATCTGGCATCTTGGGAGACTCCCTTTTGAGCAGTTTATGGTGTGCCCAGTTGTGCTCACGTTGGAGCAAGAAAGTCTCTGCACAAAATGCTTTGCCCGACAGGCAGATTGAATTGATCCACTCAGGGTGCAGGCACAGGATTCACATCCTATGCTCGTCTGACCAAGGGAATTTCCCATTACACTTATGGTAAAACTGCGAGGCTTTTCCCTTCATAACACCCCCAACTGCCATTCTCCAAATACCACTGGATTTCTTGAAGAACCCACCTCAGCGCTGTCCCAAGTTAATTCCTCTCAGTCGTAATTCAGTAAAGATATTTGGTTGAAAGAAATAAAAGATCGAGGTCTGGTACCGATAAGCACGGTTACCTAAAGTTTTACAGTCACTGGTGTTGTAGTCATCACGGCTGATACCAAAGGTTCTGGTAAACCAAATTGTATGACTCAATGTCCGAATCAGATGGTAGGAAAGAACATTCTGAGGCAAAGTCAGTGTACTAGTGCACTGTGGGCTCAGGATAGAGTCACAATAGATACTGAGACTACAAAATAAGTTTGAAGAAAAACAATTTGTCAGTGTCTGCATCCAACACTAGATGGTTGATGGAATGTGGGGAAACTGGGTTTTTGTTGCAGTAGTCCCTCCACTTTTTGCCTGGTATTTGATGCAACTTTGACTGACTGGGTTCCTGCTAACCAGGACACCAGGGCCAGTCTTCTTTTCCCAAAACAAGACAGCTGGTCAATTGATCCCCACACGACCAGGCCAACACCTCCATAAGTCCCTAGCAAGTAGAATGATAGGTACTACAGAGGGTCCCTAAGAGTTGCAGCCTATCTTGTGCCACTCTAGTTTGCTGTAACTCTAAGGGTCCCAGCATCAAACTCATACAGACTGCCGCTGTAGGCTGCGTGACAAGGTGCTTTAAAAAGTGGACAAACGTGTGTGCTATGTCCCCTAACACTCCATGTGATATTTGTAAGTCACCCCTATTCACGCCTTACACCCGCAAGACAGGGTGCATTATATTACATGTGTGGATATATCTGAATAAGCAGATATTGAACTTGCTAGCACAAGGTCATTACTGCAAGTACAAGTGAACAGGGAAGCAGTTTTAAATACTGTGCTGGACACTGGTCAAAAAGGAGTTCTCCACCTACATGATGACTTCACTGAAACTAGAGATGTTGGCTATTACACGTCTCGTATTCATAAGCTCACACTGATCCCAGTGTTCGACTTATTAATACATGCACCCAGAGGGCCCCTTAGAGGTCACCATGAAAACCTACAAGGTACTGGTGTGCTGACTGACTGTTTTACGCCAGCCTGCCACCAGAGACAAGTTTCTGACCCCCAAGAGCAAGGGTCTTTGCTCTCAAGAGGTCAAAACCGAAGGTTGCCCGGGCGGAGCGTGTTTATACCTCCTCCCACAGGATGACCTGCAGGTTACATTCCATGGCAAGGGAGCTTCAATGAGCCCACTGCCTTTGGTATGTGAATCTGGCTTCCCTCAGGGGAGTGGAAGCCGACCCGCTTTGTCCAGAGCCCCTTGGCACCTGAACAGGCGGGATAATTAGATAGTCAAATAGGCATATCCACCCCAAGGCTAGTACCACCCCTAAGGTGGGCTACCTGAAGTGGACACGACTTTTCAGAGTTGGTCATCTTGGTGGTGGCAAACTTAGGAACTAATGGGTGAGTAGCCGCTCTTCATAAGCCCCTGATTGATTGATGCCCACTTCCCACAGGAAGTGGTCATATAGGTAGAGCAGTGACCCCAGGGGTAAGTAGCCCACTAGTAACTACCCTACACTACCCTAACAACCCTAAATTCAGTACTTAGGGGAGCACCAGGCCACAGAAAATGACAGCTTGCCAACCTGAAAGAAGAAGACTGACGTAAAGAGTCGTAAAAGCAACAACAGAAGAACCAGAAACGGAGTTGGCGCCAACCCTGCCGGCCTGCCTGCGGACTTCGACAATTGGACCAAAAGACAACTTGTCCTGCAGCTGCTGTGTCTCCAAAGCCTGGGAGGCCTGCCAGCACTTTACTCGGGAACCAAGAACTCCTGTGGAACAGCAGAACTGCTCCCCTGCATCTGGCAGGTACCAAATACCACAAACACCTGAAAGCATAATATACTTGTTGGCGCAATCTGTAAAAATTCTACAGCCCCTTTCGAGTGCACTTTTTTAAAGAAAGGCATGTGATTTTCGCATAATTGTTTGCTTCCGATTGTGATTTTGTGGTATTTTTAAAATTATTAACAATCTGTATTGAGAACATGAAACACCTATTGATTTGAAGGCATTTTCCGAATTTTCTGGATAAACTTCAGATATTTTTTTTTACCATTTACAGCACTACCACATATATACAGAGATGCAAAACAACAATGCGTGAAGATCTTTGTAGTTTGAGGATATCTTGCCTGAATTATCCTCCTGAACATCTTGTTCTGGTATGTTTATTTTCTTTTTTAAGAGTACGCCGAGAACAGATTGCGTAGCAGCCATTGAGAAAAGTACTTGTGAAATCTGCCAGTAATGTCATGTAACCCAGTAAAGAGACTGGCTTGATAGCCACTTCTGTAAAGAGCATCTTTGAAAAACGAATTCATGGACACGGCAAAGTCCATGATCTACAAGCAGTGGTTGACTATTCTGAAAAAACAGCAAGCAACTGCTTGAGTACTTAGCACCTAGATCTCAGGAAACCTCTTAAGCAATCAATCTAAAATGTAGTTTGACCAAGAGCTCTCTTTTCACCATCAAATCTCAGCAGTCCTGAGGGTCACCCAATTCCACATCATTAGCACAAGGATCTGACCTCTTGTGGAACTCGCTAGAATCTTGGTATACCTTAGACTGGACCTTCTTTACATTAGGATCCCAAGAGAACAAAATTAAAAAAAACGACAAAGAGTGCAAAACTAAATGTCTCTTCATAAAACAAAAGAAATCTTTTTACATCAACCAGCACTGAATTAATTAAGGTTTCTCCCAGTGGCCCACAGTATAACATTCGAAAGATCTTGCACCATGTTCCAGTGAGCGTCCTGCCCTAAACAAGAGTTTCAAGAAAATACACCCTTCTAAACTCACATCCACAATCTTAAACCACACAATGACATAACTGATTACCCATTCCCAGTTCAACCGGACTTGAGATGGTGAGAAGCATTACAATATTGGGCACACCATTCTGGAACTCCTTGGACAAAGACTGGAAGAGTCAACCAGCTTACTAAAGTTCAGACGTTCCTAGAAAAGAAGGCCTTATATAGGACTTGGCCTTCCAGCAAACCAAACAAGTACCACTTCCCACTGTCCACAAATTGATGTGTCAAGGCCCCCCATCAAGAAGCACTATCTGAACCCTAGGTAAACCATATAAACTGCAGGGTGCACAGTGCGGAAAGGTGGACACTTACTTGGTGTGTGCCCTCGGTGGCCATGTGGGCTGAGTTTACAATTCTGCTCCTCCAGCCTGAGGAGCCGTCTATCAGTCTCTCTGAGCTGGTACTTTTCTATTGAGGTAGATGTGTCCTTGTTCCTGAGACGGAAAGCTCCATTTCCCTTCCTGACAAAAACAGAAAAGTCATGAAAGGCATAGTAGGATATAGTCCTTTGAAGAGAGACCATGCTGGCAAATCTAAGTGAGAAGACTAAGGGTGTATGCTTTTATCAAAAATTCTTCCTCATGATTATCCTCTCAGAATCCATAACCAGTAGAAAATCTCAGCAAATGGGCAGGAGTCCAGAAAACATTTTGCAATACATTTTATCATTTTTAGGCTGAATTATATATAGAAAGTATTGCTACAGACACTTTTAAATGCCATTTTGTTTTAACGCATCATATTAGTCAAATCAATCATATTTAAATAACTGTATAAAAATTATTTAAAAACGAAGTCAAACGAGAAATGTATCCTGCAACATATTCATAGTGAGAACACACACTATACCCTTAAAAATTCCTGATGCTGTATTGTTTCTTTATGCCATGCTGGGTTAGTTAAGCAGTTTATTTTGGAAGGTCAAACAGAAGGAGGATCTAAAAAAACACAAATTTGGACCTATGGTTTAGTTCATGTGGAGACAGATGGTACATTTATCGATTGTGAGAAAACACCCATGTTAGAGAACTAGCATTTAGGAAAAGATACCTGCAAACCTAGTTCTCTACCATGATTCGCCCTTAACGAAGTTGAACACTGAAAGGTACCACCCATTTGCAGGATGTCGGGGCACTTTAACAAAAGCATACTGAACTTATACAGGTTGAACTTCAGTTGTTTTTTCCACATTAAAATGGGAGCTATCCTTTTTAATGTACATTTTTTAAAGGGTATGCAAAAGAACACCAATGCTTTGTATGGCTACTTAGGGAGCAGCCTGACGAGGAATAAATCCAACACTGCTCATTTAACAATTCTTGCCATACAGTAGCAGGTGCTTGTTAGCTTTGAACGAATCTCAGGATCCGGACCTTTTTAGAGATCTCATCATGATATTACTCAGAAGAGGGTCGGTTTTCTCTTATCATGGGATTTTCACTGATAGTTAAGTATTTGAATATCTTAGCAAGTCCAGTCCTCTAAAGGAGGCGGCACATGAAAATAGCAGAATATTAAACCATGATGGCCAGATTTCTTAATATAGGTTTGATAAAGAACCTCCACTTGCATGTGAAATCTAGTGGCACTCGGGACCATGAAATGCAAGAGGCTACTAAGCCTTTAAGAGAGGCAGCTTACATCAATGCTGTAGGAAAGTGCCCCTTTGTGACATGGCCAACCCTACTTTTTGCCTGGTAAATGATGCAATTTCGACTGACCGTGCACTGGATTTCTGCTAAACAGGTCCCCAGTACCAGAGCTCTTTCCCAAAACTGTACAATTCTTCCCCCAATTAGTAAAACCTTTAGCACCCTCTGTAAGTCCCTAGTAAATGGTACCCTGGTACATGGGGCCACAGGTTCTAAAGAGAGCCTCTAAGGGCTGCAGTAAGAAGTGTGTCACACTAAGGGACCCTTCACCAAGCACATGCAATGTTGCTGTCGCAGGCTGCTTGTCTTGGTGCAGACATAAGTGAAAACACGACAAGTCACACATTCCTGTGTGCCATTTTCCCAACACTGCATGTGTTATTTGTAAATCAACCGATAGCAGGCTTGACAGTCCCAAGGCAGGGTGCTGAATATTACATGTGAGGGCATACCTGCATGAGGAGATATGTGCCAGTGCTGGTCAGTCCTATTACTGCCAGTACATGTGACTGGGGAAGCCACCTTAAGACATGCTGGGCACTGGTGGAAAAGAGTTTCCCAGATGCATGATGGCTTCACTGAAAATAGGAATGTTTTGTATCAAACATCTCGTATTGGTAAACTCACACTGATGTCGGTGTTGGATTTACCAATATATGTCCTCTGAAAACCTGCCAGCCAATAGTGTCCTTGCTGACTGGGTTCTGCCAGCCTGCCACATGAGATGCTGACCTCCTAGAGTGAGAAGCAGTACAAAAGCCAGTCAGAAAAGGGGGTGTAACACCCTCTCCCACAGGATGAGCTGCGTATTAGCCTGCTTGGGCCAGCAAGCTTCAAAGAGCTGCCGCCTTAGAAATGAGAGTCTGGCTCCCTTCACCGGAGGGGTAGCCCACCCCTTAGTCCAGGACCCCCTTGGCATCTGGACAGGCGGGAAAATTAGGTAGTCAGGTAGGCATGCCATCTCCAGGCTAGTACCACACCTAAGGTGGGCTACTGTGAGGTGGACACAATTTTTCAGAAGTAGCCACCTTTGGGATGGCATACTTAAAATTCTGATACCGGGTTATGCCCACTTCCCACTGGAAGTGGTCATATAGGAGGTGTAGTGACCACAAGGGCCCGTAGCCCATTGGGTACTACCCTACAGTCCCCTAATGCCCCTAAATTGAGTCTTTAGGGGAGACCCTGGAACCAGAGAAGCAGATCCTGATGACCCAAGAAGAGAGAGGACACCGAAGAGCCGCAAAAGCAGAGATGAGAGAAGCAGCAGCTGACCTGCTTCCAACCCTGCTGGCTCATCTGCAACCCTCATCGAAACCTACGCCAAAGTTGACTCGTACTGCAGCTGTTGACCTCAGAAACTAGGGAGAACATCCTGCCTTCGATAAAGACCTCCTGTAAACAACGGAAGTGTTCCCCTGCATCCTGCAGGAACTCCATAGCAAAGACTCCAAGTCCTAAGGAACCTCCAAAACCCGACACCTGAAGCCACCACTGCATCAGTCGCCTTTGGCCAGAGTTGAGGTGGGTCACCGATATCAATGAGGTCCCCCAGCCTTCCAGAGCTCGAGTCCATCGTGGTTTCACCCCTCAGACTCCCGGACGTCTCCTGCAGCCTTTGCACACAGGTCCCCTCGACTGCTCCCAGTAAGAAAACTCAGACGAGTGTAGACGCCTCTGCATCTGTCACCCCTGAGCCATGGGTAAGATGACCCAAGGTGTGCCTACGTCCCAGAGTATCGCAAGCCTTGAACCCCCTTGTTGGTTCATCCTGCCTGGCCTTCCAGACGGAGTCTGTAGTCTCTTCGCAGTGACCGATCTCCAAAGAAACCTATTGGGTTCCCAACGCTGTTATGCACCCTGCACCCGGCCACCCTTGTGCCGCCGGTGGAATACTGCCAGTGGTGTACTGCTGGTACTGCCTTGGACCTTGCCCACTAATCACCTTAACTCCTGGATATTGGTCTTATAAGTCGCTGTACTATACCGGTTTGCAGAACTTGTTTGTTCTTCCATAGGATAACATTGCAGAACTCAAAAACTGCACCAAGTGTCCACTTTTTAAAGGGAAAATATTGTATATTTAAAAAAATACTTACCTGAACTTTTTTTCTCTGCTGCCTAAACATATATAAAAGATACTTGCTATTTTTATAAATTTGTGTAGATCTCCTCCTTGAGTCGTGTGTGTTGATCATTGTGTGTATCCACCAATGTCTTGCACTCCTCTGTGTTAAGCCTAAGGCTGCTCGACCACTCTACTCCTAATAGAGCACTTTGAGATTGCATAGCAAGACCCTGTCCACTCATAAGGGAATCCCTGGACTCTTTACACAGTATATCATACTCTTGATGTATCACATAAAGAGCCAGCTTCCCACAAATGCTGGTCATGTAGTTGGTTTCAGACAACAAGTACTGATACAATATAGTAATTGAAGGGTTCAGTTAAATGATCCTTGTGCAGTATATCTCTAAGTATTAAATTAATTGAAAAGACTGGACAAACAACTTCTTCATATTGCTATGGAAACCTCGTGTTAGTAGACAGGTGCCTCAAGGTCTGGTAGCACTTTGCAAACAAACAGCTTTGATCAAACAATTGCCCAAAGTGGATTAAGAGGTCTATCTGAAGAAGCCTGGTTGCCACCACTATAATGAATTTGAGAATGCTCAAGAGCAGTTTTTAATCCTCAAAGTAGAACTCTGTATTGGTAGTGATTCTCTCCTATTCTGAACCTAAGGAATCTTCAGTGTTTCTCTTGCAAAGGGATGTAGAAGAATGTGCTTAGTAAGTTTATGAAGCATATCCAATTACCCTTATATAAATGAAGAAAAACCTACTAAAATGTCAACCTTCCAAATGTCTTGCTTGGTCCATATGTTTGCTACTTTCAGATGTAAAAAGTGGGATTTTTTGCTTGAGTAAGAATAAGCTTGAGTAAGTGGATGTGTTCCCTTGGTGCTTTTTAACCAACTCTTCTGCATTTCTCTGTAAGAAACAATTCACTTCTTCAACATGCTAGTCCAAGGTAATCTGTCTCAACATCTAAATGTATTACTTCTTACACTAAATATATATCACCTCCAAGAGGATAAATGTGTTTGCCGCAGTGCATGGATCTGCTCACTGTGTGATTCTAAGGGGGGATGATCTCTACCACATGGTGTGGGATTGCCCTTCATTTACTAGATATCGGGACACAGTCAAACACCATCTCTGAAGCCACTGGGCAGCACATCCTGTAAACTTGAGCCTTACGCCTGTTGAGGTTCTTACCGAGACCCTGAGCGAAGGCAGTTTACTCTAGATTTTCAGACCTGCTGCTACTCTTGGCTCACTGCAAACTCATAATTTCTTGCAAGTCCCTTTATGGACCCAGGCTTTAAGTATGGAGAAGGAAAAAGCTTAAATGGACTGAATGTGAAGGGGTGCTATAAAAGAAAGAGGTCAAACAAGGTGTTGAGCCTCTGAAGTAGCCATGGCCTGGGACACTATACTGCAACCGTTACCTCCAGACCAGACTTTAGATATTGGCCCTCACATTTACTAATCTGTCTGTCTACATATGATGGGGTACTAAATAGACTGCCTTCACCCAAGCAATCAAGAGTGTTTATAAGTGATTGAAAACTCCCTCCAGCTGGTTGTTTTATTCTTAGAATGTGTTAGTATATATTAATGTTACTTGTTTGTGCCCAACAAGCTGCTAAGTACGTCCTCCACAGTACTAATGTAATAGACCTACTGTACTATTGTGCGGGGGGATGGGAGGGAGGGACGGGGGGGACCTTTCGAGTTATATGTTGTTTGCAGACACACTATTTTGATATCAGAAATTCAATAAAATGATGTTATTAACATCAGAACATCCTTGGTGGAACTTTGGGAACGGACCAGCTAAAATCTACAAACCAGAAAAGAAAGTCCCTCAGGACGCCAGACCTCCCATTTGTCCCAATACTTTATTTATCAAAGCAGGATGGTGGAATCCTATGGGGTGGAAATCGTGTCATATGCCGATGACACCCAATTGGTGGTCACTCTATCCCATAACCTAGTTGAGACAGCAGCTAATTTCTCCGCATGCCTTGTGGAACTTGCATGCTGGATGAATACTAACTGCCTCCGCCTCAACGGGAATAAAACTGAACTTTTAGTGATTGGCCCCTCACCTTCTAGTTGGACGTCGGCCTGGTGGCCCTCTGACCTGGGTCCCACACCTACCCCTTCTGCTACGGTGAAGAACTTGGGTGTACTTTTGAACACCAATCTTTCTTATGCTCAACATATTGACAATGTGGCAAGTAAATGCTATGGCATTCTAAAGGTTTTAAGTAAAATCTTGGATCAACTGCCCATCAAAGCAAGGAAATCATTAGTTCATGCCCTGGTTACTTCCCATCTTGATTATGGGAATTCTCTGTTTTGTGGCCTGAATAAAAAAAGGTTTGCACCAACTTCAATGCATCCAAAATACGGCCGCCAGACTTGTCCTGAATTTGCCTAGGAAATCGTCTGGGAAACGTGCTTTACTGACCTTGCACTGGCTCCCTGTTAGGGAACGTATCCTATTTAAAACCATGTGCATGGCCCATCGTATTGCACAGGGCAAAGGTCCCGTTTACCTTCAAAAGATGCTAACTATGTACCGTCCCAAACGCCTTTTGAGATCCATGGGTAGTATGCAATTTCTGGCACCTCGTATCCATAAAGCGCGGATGGGTGGCCGCTCTTTTAGGTATCTAGCCAGCAAACAATGGAACGAACTTCCTACCGAACTCCGGATGGAACCTTCAGAATCTCAGTTTCGGCTCAAACTTAAGACTTACCTATTCCCCAAAGAAAAAAATCTGAGGTCCGACCTCTGCCCCCCCTCTCTGCTTCCTTCATTGTTAGTCTGTTTTTAGCAGTTCTGGTGGACTGCATCCTCAGCGCGGGGACACACTGTTCTTTAGTGTAACCAGGCGCTTTATAAATGTTTTCATTATTATTATTATTATTATTAATACAGCTATGTGCACCCAACCAAAGCACCTGCTGCTCCAAAGGTGAGACTGTAAGTTAAAATTGAATTCAGATATCATAAATGGTAGAGCACCGACAAATAAGAGTCTATTAAAAAAATATCCTGTTCCAAGAGGAGTATATTCCAAATCTTCTTTATTTTCTTTGTTGATATAAAACGAGAGTCAACGCGTTTCGTTCACCACATATGAATTTCCTCAGGGCACTTAGAGTTCTATATCCACAAATTCAACATTTTGCTCCTTAATTCCACCCACCATCAATTCGATACAGGGCTTTACATATATGCATGTGACACTCATATTCACGACCGATCCCAATTCTTCAATCGGTTACCCCCAGTGGGCCCCTGCGATTGACATATTAATAACGGTCTTGAAGCATCCAGCCACCGTGGAACACAGCCTAAAGTCTCAGAAACAACAAGGTGAAAGGCGGAGTATCCTAATTTGATTCAGTACACATCCCACGCTGAACTTTCATTTCTCCCCTTATTAACCTCTGCCATTAAAAGAAATGCATGGTAATAGTTTGTCTTACAATAGTGTTGCGTGGTGATGCAGAGTAAAATAGTTGCGGTTTTGGTGAAGGGGCCTTTCCTGAGGTGACTGAAGATTTCTGGGAATCTCTGCCTCTAGGAGCTTTAGTCACAGAATATAAATGTCGTCATTTCTTTTGCTCCTAGCGATGTTTGAGTCTTCCAAAAAGGGATGTAGGAAGGCTATCATTCTTTGCCTTATCCCTTAAGAGGGACTGGGAACTCACAGGGCTTCGAGACTCAAAGACTTCAAAGTCTCACTTCTAATCTCCATGTGCTCAAACTTAAAAGAGACAAAACTGGGGAGTGCAGATTTAAGATCTTTTTATAATGCTTGCAGGCAGGGTCAGTAACATTTTTGTAGCCAGGAGTAAATTCTTATGAAGATGCTTTGGATGTAGCCGTGGATCACAGGATGAAAACGTTCTATAGCAGCACTTACAACACTTACTTACTTTTTTCTCTCGGCCCCACAGCAAGCAGTGAAAGATCGTCAACCATGCCTGAACCAGCCAGGTCCGCGCCGGCTCCCAAGAAGGGCTCCAAGAAAGCGCTCTCCAAGCCGCCCAAGAAGGACGGGAAGAAGCGCAAGAGGAGCAGGAAGGAAAGCTATGCCATCTACATTTAGATGGCTTTTAGAGCTCTTTCGGCTGATTCTTCAAGCCCTCTGGGCTCCCTGCTAACCCGTCATGTACCCTGTAGAACCCTTAGATCATCTGAACTGGATTTGCTGGTGGTCCCTAGGATTAGGAAGGTCCGCTGGGGTAGTAGAGCATTCTCTAGTGTGGCCCCGAGATTGTGGAACTCGCTCCCACTGAAGATTAAAGCCCAACCATCCTTGTCGCTTTTTAAAAGAGCGCTCAAAACTTGGCTGTTCATAAAGGCCTACCTGTAATAACGCATATTTGCTCCAGCTAGTTTTTTTTGGTTAGGCGCCTTGATGCCCCTGGGGCTTAGTTGCGCTATACAAATTTATATAATAATAATTACAAAATGATCAGCGAGACAAGACAGGATCCTTTGCTGCTTAAATACTACATGGAAGTTTTCACAACTGTCCCTAGGAAAAAGCTTGCTCTGTAAATATTGCCATTAATCGTGCTTATTCCTGTTATGCCATCCCAAGCTGCTCTCATGACATGGACAATGTTATGTAAACTTTTGTTCCAGTGGAACCCATTTTCCTGATATTTCTCCAAAGGATCAGAAGGGGTAGCCCTAGTGGCAATTGACAATCCCTCTGAACAACAGGCATCTGTTGGAAGCTGGGTCTGTATATACTATACCAAAATGAGGTATAGTGTGCACAGAGTCCAGTGGAACCCAAAGGTAGGCGATAGTGTTGGCGAGCAGTAAAGCTTTATCAGAGGGTAGTGTTAAGCATTTGTTGTACACAAGACATGATATCACACACTCAAAGACTGAACTCAGACCAATTTGTTTGTATAAAAAATATTATTTAGTTATTTTATTTATAGAACCAAGCCAAGCCTGGTGCAGGTAAGTGAAATAATACTTTGCAAAATCTTATGTCCCGATTGGTTGAATTACAGGTAAGTCAACAGTTTGACATTACTTTTCAGTTACTTTACAGATTACTGTGCACGTTACTTTTTAAGCTACTTTTGCTAATCAGTGTGATATGCCTAGATGTAACACTGAGAAAATTCTTAGAAAAAAGGTAAGTAATTCACATTTAGTGCATGAGCACTTTTTTAATGTTTAATACAAACTAACTTCACAATTTTCATTGAAACGCAGACAATGCAATCCTATGGAAGGAAATTAATTTGACGGTTTGTAGGTAAGTACATTGTTGTGGGAGTTGGTATCCTGGGGTTAGAACCAGGATTCCCCCAGGGTCAACGGATACATCCCAAAGCACCCTGCGCGGCACTAGGGCGGTCGGGTGCAGATCGCTGTGGCCAAATGTTATCCAATGAGTGACAGGATTTGAATTTGAATTTTTATTACATTTGCTTAGTTACTTAAAACCATTGCAATACAAATTTCAGAAAATACAATAAAATCATGATAAGATAATAATTACATAATTTCAAAATTCATGTATCCTTAAAAAAGTTAAAACAGTTAACACGAACGCGAGGCTCTTGCAGCCCGATGACTTTATCCTTCAATTTATCCTGCCAAATGGTATCAACTGAGGTTTGTGACGCCGCTCACTGCAAGACCTGAACTGCCTGTTGCCTCGCTGCGAAGATTGGGAGATTTGGCCAGCATCTGCTCCTGTTCTGATGTTGCAGAGTTTAGCCCGGAGGAAGAGGTGGAGATGAGCGTTGGCCAGGATCGGCCTCAGGTATTACTCGGCTGCACACGAGGCGCCTGGGCCGTGTGGCGCGGCTCAGACAGCGGTGGATCTGCCCTGAGGCCCCAGACAGCGGTCGAGACTAGCGGAGACTGGAGGCGGCGGCATTGGCTCTCCGGCAGCCAGGGACAAGCAGTGTTGCCTGCGCTGCCGGAGGAGACGGAAGGTGAGCGGCGGGAGACTTACCCGAAGGTGGGCAGACTGGGCCACACGGTGGCGGGGGGAGCTCTTCCGTCGCCGAGCTGGAGGAGGGCACAGAGATCGGAGGAGCCGTGAGAAACATTGGTTGCCCCTGCTGCCTCCTGCGCTGAATGAGCGGCATCGTGGCTCGCTCCCTAACCGGCCTTATTGCCTCGCTGAACCGGGAGCGTCAAGGACTCCCGGTGTTGCTGAAATTGGCCGCCACTGCCCTTGAAATCCTCTTTTACCAGTGACTGGCCTGAATATCGCCTGCGACCTAGTGCTGAGGTATGGAGGGGGCTTAAGTGTATCTGAAGGCGTGACTCTGACCCGCTGAATGACTGTACATTGCTGAGCACATGAGAATTGGTGCCAGCCTGTGCGGGGGATCGACTGGGCGCCATAGTGCAGAGTGAGATGCTGGGGAGTTGGGTCAGAGACATCGTCATGCATGCCTCTCAAGTGATCAGGGGGTCTGTGCCTAGATATGGAATAGGGGCTGAGAAGTGAGGCCCCTACGACAGCGTTTTCCATAGGATAGCTTGTTGGGCTCCCCTCCTGTGGCGAACCAACCGTCTGCTTGGGCTAGCTTTGTTTACGACTGCTGGGACACTATAGAGCTGAAGCACTGAAAAAAGATTGTGTTGGTTACACACCAGTATGGCGGTCTGACGAGGCACTATTGGCACATTGCTGTCTTTGCGGCCAGTGCACTAGGGACGACCTTTGGGCGCTGCTGATTGAAGTGACTGGCTGGGTGCTAATGTGTCACTTTGCGCTGGAGCACTGTTGGTGGAGCCTTGTTAGCGGCACAGTGGGGGCCACACGGCTGAGGGAAGGGGAGTGAGCGTGCGTAGAGTACGCACACTTGAACTACACCCTTGGGACATTATGGGCAAGCTAGATACCAGACAGCCGAAGCTGAATTTTGAAGCAGCGAAGCGAGGTCCCCGGACCCTGCAGGATGACCAGGACCAGGACGGGAGAAATGAGGCCCAGTCTGTTGATGTGCAGAGTATCCTACAGGAGGTCAGACAGGGATTTGCCACCCTTGTGGACAAGGTGAATAGAATGTCGTCACGGATGGACGCCATTGCACATAAGCTAGAAGGAAAGGAGAATCGAATAAAAGAAACAGAAAGGCGCATTTCAGACTCGGAAGACACGACCTCCAGGCATGCAACGCAGCTTGCCCGCATGGATAACCTCTTGAGAGTTATTGCTGCAAAGAACGAGGCCTTAAAAGCGCGTAATAGATGCAATAATATTCGCGTATTAGGCATACCTGAATCAACCAACACTGGAAGGATGGAAGAATACGCCGAGAAAATGTTGCTCGCAACGAATGGAGCAGAGTCCTTCTCCAGTCAATTCATTGTAGAACAGGCCCACAGGTCCCTATGACCGCGTCCACCGCCAGGCAGCACTCCGCGGCCCATAATAGCGAGACTTTTGAATTATAGAGTCCGTGATGTGGCCTTGCGTGCTGCGAGAAGTAAACAGACCCTGTCGTATGACGGGAACACGTTCTCCATCTATCCAGATTTTACACCCATAGTCCAGGAAGAAAGGCGTAAGTTTCTGGAAGTCAACAATAAATTGAGGAAGGCACAAATTGACTATGTGCTCTTATATCCGGCACGCCTTAGGGTCACGCACCAGGGCAAACAATGGTTCTTCACCAAGCTACAGCAGGTGGAAGAATTCCTCAAACAAGTGAGAACAAGCATTTACAATGCAATGGTCTCGGCATTGTTAAAGTTAGAGCTATTGGCATTGCTCATGACATTATTTTTATTTATGTTTTTGTTTTTAAAACATAAATAAATGGCATTGTCATTTACAATGCCAATAGCTTAATCTCTCGCAAATGCGAGACCTACTGCATTTGCACCCACACACAGAGCCACACACACACAAAGCCAACCACACACCCACACAGAGCCACAGACACTCACAGCCACCTACACACACGCAGAGCCAACCTCACACAGAGCCACCTACACACACACACACAGAGCCACCTACAAAAAAAGCTACCCACACAGAGCCACACAGAGCCCAACACAAACACAGAGCCACAAACACACATACACACAGAGCCACACACAGACAGAGCCACACACACACAAACAAATTCACGTCAGGATGCCCCTGCGTTTCCTCAGGCCCGGCCTCCTCCTGGCTGCAGCACAAGGTCCCGTTTAGCTGTGAAGTGTTGAAGGTTCACGTTCTTTTGATGGCCGCCTTCTGCTTATTTTTTTAATTATGGCCGTAATTATTTTTACAACTTGTAGGATTTTAAAGCGATTAAACCTCACAGTTGTGAGGTGCATGGAAAGAAGGATTATTGCAATTTTCAGAGGTTTCACAAGGCAGTGTGAGCGTTTTGCTGTCTGCTCATCAGTGAGGGAGACATAAGGTCTACCTGGTATGTTACATGTCAGGGTTTTCAGGGCCTCTACTTGCTGCCATGAAGTAACACATGCCCTTATTATAGAAACCAAAATACACCTGTGATAGCATGTTTTTAAACAAATTTAAGCTATTGGCATTGTAAATGACAGGTTTTGTTTTTTTAAACATAAATAAAACTCATTGTCATTTACAATGCCAATAGCCGACCTGTTGCATTGCAAATGCTGGTTGTTACTTTTTGTTCTGGCACTCCACTAGGAATATGCTACTTACCAGTATGCATCTGTTCTTGGCATAGAGGGCTGCAGAGTGGTACATTTATGAATAGATCGCCATCTGGTGTTGGGCTCGGATGATCGCACTTTGTTTTTCTTCTGGAGAAGTCATTGTCGTCATAGATGACTCCTCCTCTCGGTGTTAGTGCGCATGGGCATCGGCTCCATCCTTAGATTGTTTTGCCATAGTAGGGTTAGATGGAGTAGTGTAGTATAGTACATAAAGATATGCCCATGTAAGTGTATCTAAATAAGATAATGTTGGGACAGACACAGGTTTCCGGGGAGGCTGGGAGGGCATGTACCACTCTGCAGCCCTCTATGCCAAGAACAGATGCATACTGGTAAGTAGCATATTCCGTTCGAGGCATATGGGCTGCAGATGGTACATTTATGAATAGATTGTAAAGCAGTTACCTCCCTAGCGGTGGTCACCAGTGTCTGTCTGTAGGAAGGTAGATCCCTGACTATGGTTGCCCCCAACTTTTTGCCTGGTGTTTTGCTGGTTTTCTGACTTAGTTGACCTGGGACCCTGCTATTCAGGGCCCCAGGCCTACTGCTCTCTCTGTAAAATGGATTCCATGTACCTTAGGTACATATCTAAATTGGATACTGAGTCACCTTATCAGTCCCTGTACAGTGTACCTTAGGTACCCAGGGCATAGGTGTACCCAGGGCCTACCAGGGGCTGCAGCATGTATTATGCCACCCCTGGCTGGCCATCCAAATCTGACACAACTGGCTGCTTGACAGCTGGGGCAAGGTGGTGTAATCACCCCTTGCTTTAGATATAGTATACCTATATCTAACCCTAAAATGGACACACAGATCTCCTATCAGTCACTCCTATGGCAGGCCTTAACAATCCTGAAGGCAGAGTGCTTGGAATCGTGTGAGATGGTGCTCTGGCATGAGCTGAGCCTGTCTGCGGCTTTCGGGATCTATCCCTTAGCCGTTTCCATGATATCGCATACCATATACTCTTAAGTGCATTATAATCCTCGCGGTTATATGCCAACTCTGGTATCGCTTTATCAAAACATGTCGAGTAAGGTGTCATACGAATTGGAATACTAACCCCTCGCCAATTCTGGCGACGGGGTTAGCATTCCACCCTTCTAGAGGGACACGACATGTATGTAACCCCTAACCCGGTTAAAGTCAGACGGAGCCTTAGCATCCACAAAATGGATGCTGCCACCGAGACACAAGTCTGCCCTCCTGCTGCTGGGAGTCCTCCCAGAGCAGGAGATAAGGACAAAGGGTTTCCTGCCAGGGGCGGTGCCAGCACCGTCCCAGACAGGGTTTTGTGTATTGTAGGTAGGCAGGGCTTCAGAGGAAGGTGACTGCACGTGGCACCCCGGTGCTCACTGTGCATAGGCTGGCTTAAACCAGTTCCAGGGACACTCCAGACCCTGTGCTGGGGAAAAGCCCGCCAAGGAAGTGGGTGTAACCACCCCCCTCCTGGTCCCACCCCTAGGGCAGGACTTAGTCGCGTGCCAGCCCCCTTTTCCAAGATAAAGGTAGAGACTGGCCCCCTTCCAAATCAGATCATCTTTGGAATCAAGATACCACTTTCCACGAAAGGACTTCACGATTTCTTCCTCAAGATTCTCCCTTGTGGCTAAGGAGTAGTCACCCTGCATCCGCAGGCACCATCCAAGAACACTGCGGTCTGCTGCACGTCCTTCCTCCGGAATCCGACTGCCCAGCTCGACGAGACCCGGCTTCCCTGGCACCTCTGACCTCTACCCACCTCTACAGCACAGCTGAGAACCGTGGGTGCGACGAGACCTCGAGGGACCGGCCATCGCCAAGACTGCACGACTTCTGCACAGCAAGCCCACCGAGTAATTTCCTGGTGAGTGCTTTGGGGTCCGAGAAGCCCCCACCCTGAGCAGCTCCAGCACCGAAGAGCAGCCCCCCAGCATCTCCACGATCGGCGTGGGGCCCTTCTGCTTTTTGCTGCTCACCGCGTTGTTTGGCTACTAGCCCGCTGGCTTGTGGCCTTCCGAACGACGCCCGACGACAACACTGCTGCTGGTCTGGTTGCTCCAGACTGGCCCTTGCTTCCCTCCATCGGAGAAGTACCCTGGACCCTCCTGGTCCGGCTAAGACGCCATTTTAGGTCCACCGCGTGGGCCTTGCATTTGCCAAGACTTGTTGCCCAATCCTGGGTCCAGCGACGTCGACAGCAAGAACCTTCGTGGGACAGCTCGCACCTCCATCCTGGTCGCCGACAACGCCTCCTGGTCCGAGAGACTGCAGAGCCCAGCAGCGCCCACTCACCTGACTGCGGTGACTTCGCCCGGTGCCATCCTGGTGCCCACGTAATCACTGGCTAGTGATTCAAGAACTTGGTCCCCTCTGCTTTCAGGTTTCCTTCTTCCTTGATCCAGGCTTGGATCCATCGAACTTTCCTTCACTGGTCGCCTGCCAGCAACTTCTTCCTTCCAGGCTCCTGGTCCGGCACGAGGATTCCCGACGTCTTTTGAGACCTATGCAGCTGCAGCCCCTGGGCTAGGTAACTTCGGCACTTCGGTGTCCCAGCATAGCCTCACTATCCAAGGGTCAGGATCCACTGTCGTTTTCTCCCTACCAGGTCGGGTTCGCCCGTGAACACTAACTTTGTGAATTCTAGCTCCCATAGACTTTGTCCCGCATCCCGCGTGAGAGTGCACACTCTGCACCCGAGTTCCCTAGGCCTCCTGCTAGTAATCTAAAGGTTCAGTAGTCCAGTCCTAGCGATTCCAAAGCCTATTAGTACTGTTACTTACCTGCTAGTAATTCGCATTCCACTTTTAGAGTATATGGTTTTTCGTGCCCCTCGGGCATTTGTGTATAACGTGCTAACTTAAGTATTTTCATAAGAGTTTTGTTGTGTGCTTAGCACCCTGTCCTCATAAAGAGTACAGGGTTGTTGTGATTCTAATAAATACATTGTTTATTTTCATAACACTTGTGTGGTGTCCTTTCACTGGGTGTTCAAGGGGTAATGTGATGGTAAAACAGCTGGCTTAACACGCCCTCTAGAGTCTTAGCCTTAGACTGCTCGTATCCATGCTACTAGGATAGCTGGTCTATAAGGTTGACTTACAACCAATCATCAATAAGGGTTGTTTGGACTGATATATAGTGATCACTAGAATAGTGACCACTGCACATCAGGCCAACTTCTCACACTGTCGCAACTGTTTGAAATAAAGTTTTTAATACAGCTTGGCCCACTCTGGCTTGTTGTGCAGCCTGTACATCAACACAGTAGTGTTTTGTGAATGTATGTGGTGTAGATCAAGTTGCTGCTCTACATATGTCATCTAGGGGAATGTTCCCTAAGAATGCCATAGATGCTCCTAGTTTTCGTGTAGAATGAGCTCTAGGAGGAACAGTTAATGTTCTCTTTGCTTTAATGTAACATATTTGTATACATCTTACAATCCATCTAGCGATGCCTGCTTTAGAGATAGGATTGCCCTTATGTGTTGGGGAAAATGCTACAAATAGTTGTTTAGTTTTCCTGAAGTTTTGTGTTCTTTCTATGTAGTACAAAATGGCTCTTTTGACATCTAGTGTATGTAGAGCCCTTTCTGCCACCGTCTGTGGCTTTGGAAAGAAGACTGGTAATTCCACTGGCTGATTGATGTGGAATGCTGAAATTACTTTAGGCAAGAACTTTGGGTTTGTTCTAAGAACCACTTTATTCTGGTGTAACTGTAGGAATGGTTCTTGTATTGTCAATGCCTGTAATTCACTTACTCTCCTGAGTGAGGTAATGGCTATAAGGAAAGCCACCTTCCATGTAAGGAATTGTATTTCGCACCTATGCATAGGTTCGAAGGGTGGCCCCATTAGTCTGGTGAGTACTACGTTGAGGTTCCAGACTGGGGAAGGTGGTAATCTTGGTGGAATGACTCTTTTAAGGCCTTCCATGAATGCCTTTATCGCTGGTACTCTGAACAGTGATATGTGTTGCCTGTTTTGTAGGTACGCTGCTATAGCTGCTAGATGTACTCTGATAGATGTGTACGCTAGATTACATTGCTGTAAGTGTAATAAGTAGCAAATAATCTCCTTTGTTGATACGTCCAGAGGGTTGATATTGTTATTAGTACAGTGTATAGCAAACCTCTTCCACTTAGCTGCATAACATGCTCTGGTGGTTGGACGTCTCGCTTGTTTAATTATCTCTATGCAATTTGGGGGTAGATCTAAGTACCCAAATTCTAGGATTTCAGGAGCCAGATCGCTAAGTTCAATTGAGTTGGATCTGGGTGCATTATTTCTCCATGGTTCTGTGTAAGATGCATGGGTAGAATTCGTAACTTTTGATGTGGCACTTGTGAGAGTTGCAGGAGCGTGGTGAACCACGGCTGTCTTGCCCACGTGGGTGCTACTAGTATCATGGTCATTGAATGTTGTTGCAGCTTCCTGACCACTAATGGAATTAGTGGGAGAGGGGGAAAAGCGTATGCAAATTTGTTGGACCAATTTATCCATAACGCATTGCCCTGCGACAGGTGATGTGGATACCTGGACGCGAAGCTTTGGCATTTTGCGTTCTGATGAGTGGCAAAGAGGTCTATCTCTGGTTGTCCCCATCTTTGGAAGAATGGCTGCAGTATTTGGTGGTGCAGTTCCCATTCGTGTATTTGTTCCGACTGTCTGCTTAAGATGTCTGCTATCTGGTTTTGGACTCCTGGTAGGTGTTCGGCTAACAGATAGATGTTTTGAGGAATGGCCCATCTCCAAATTTCCTGTGCTAGTCTGGATAGTTGGAGAGAGTGCGTCCCCCCCTGTTTTTGAATATAATACATTGCTGTCATGTTGTCTGTTCTGATCAGGACTGCTTTGTTGGTAACATGTATCTGGAAGGCTTTCAATGCTAGAAACACTGCTAGTAGTTCTAGATGATTGATGTGCAGTGTTCTTTCCTGCACACTCCACCTTCCTTGTACTGTGTATTTGTCCATATGTGCTCCCCATCCGGTGAGCGATGCGTCTGCTGTTATTGTCACCTGTGGAATTGGTTCTAGGAACGACCGCCCCTTGGTAATGTTTGTTATGTTCCACCACTTCAGAGAGCGGTGTGTGCGGTCGTCTACCAACACCAGATCTGTAATCTGCCCTTGAGCCTGATTCCACTGTGTCGCTAAGCATTCTTGTAGCGGACGCATTTGTAGTTTGGCATATGGTATTAGCAGTATGCAGGATGACATCATGCCTAATAGCTGCATGAACACTCTTGCTGTTAGTGAGTGTTGTGGCTGAAATCTTTGAATGATTGTAAGCATTGTTTGGATCCTGACTGGGTTGGGGTACACTTTGGCTTTTTCTGTGTTTATAGTAGCCCCCAGATATTGTTGAATCTTGTTTGGTTGTAGGTGTGACTTTGTGTAGTTCACCGTGAACCCTAGCTGGTGTAGTAGCTGAATTGTCTTTTGTGTGTTTTGAAGACATTCCTCTTGTGACCTGGCCTTTATTAGCCAGTCGTCCAAGTATGGGAAGACATGAATTTGTTGTCTTCTTAGGTGAGCTGCTACCACTGCCAGGCATTTTGTGAACACCCTTGGTGCCGTTGTGACACCAAACGGAAGGACTTTGAACTGATAATGTTGTCCTTCTACCACAAACCTGAGGTATTTCCTGTGGGCTTTGTGAATAGGGATATGAAAGTAAGCGTCTTTTAGATCCAGTGTAGAAAGAAAGTCCCCTTTCTTCAGTAAAGGAAGTACTTGTTGGAGCGTGACCATGTGGAAATGTTCCGAATTTATGTATGCGTTGAGAGGTCTTAGGTCCAGTATTGGCCTTAGAGACCCGTCCTTTTTGGGAATTAGGAAGTATAGGGAGTATACTCCTGTTCCTTGTTGGTGCTGTGGAACCTTCTCTATGGCATGCTTTTCTAGCAGTGATAGTACTTCTTGTTTTAACAGTGCCAGGTGATCTTGTTTCATTGGACGCTGTTTGGGGGGGATGTTTGGTGGGGTAGCTGTGAGTTCTAGGCAATAACCATGTTGGATAATTTGTCTTACCCACCTGTCTGATGTGATGTTTTCCCAGACAGGTAGGAACTGTGATAGGCGTCCCCCGACCGGTGTTATATGGTCTGGGGGGAGCTGTATGAAGTCACTGTTTTGGGGTTGGAGAGTTGCGGTTGTTGTTGTTTCCGCGACCTCTACCCTTGTTGTTGTTACCCCTGTAGCCACCTCTGGAATTACCTCTGGGTGATGTAGGTGTAAAAGAGATTTGCTGCTGGCTTGTACCTGTATTTTTGGATCCTCCTCTATAGGTGGATCTACGAAAGGAACCTCTTTGTGTCGGCTGTTGCAATGCTCCCATTGATTTAGCCGTTTCGGTATCCTTCTTCATCTTTTCTAGGGCCTCATCTGTCCCTGTGCCGAAAAGTGTTTTCCCATCAAAAGGTTGGTTCAGTAACGATGTTTGTACCTCTTGTTTGAACCCTGATACTCTGAGCCATGCATGTCTCCTTAACATGATGCTTGTGTTTGTAGACCTTGCTGCAGTTTCTGCCGCGTCTAGGGCGCACTTTATTGAAGTGTTAGTAATTAACTTCCCTTCTTGTATGAGTTGATCTGCCCTCTTCTGATGTTCTTTAGGGAGATGTGTGATGAGTTTTTCTAACTCATCATAATGCGCTCTGTCATACCTTGCAAGTAGTGCTTGCGTATTAGCTATGCGCCAACTGTTTGCCTCTTGAGATGCTACTCTCTTGCCAGAGGCATCTATTAGTTTAGACTCTTTGTCAGGAGGTGGAGCTTCTCCTGTAGATAAAGAGTTTGCTCTTTTACGAGCGTTTGTGACCACTAGTGAGTCTAGAGGAATTTGCCCTTTAATGTATATTGGGTCTTTTGGAGCTGCCCTATATTTTTTATCGATTCTTGGGTTCAATACCCTAGCCCTCACTGGGTCTTTGAATATCTCAGATGTATGACTGAGAAGGCCCTTAAGCATTGGTAGTGTTCCTGATGTTCTTTGTGCAGTAGGTAGTGTTTCTAATAAGAAATCCTGTATTTGAGGTTCTGCATGTAGATCTACCTTATGATATGTTGCTGCTCTATTAATGAGTTGTGCAAACCCAGTATTGTCATCAGGAGGTGAAGGTTTTGAGGGATACAATTCAGGGTCGGTATCATTATCTGACCCTACATTATACTCTTCCCATGGGTCTGCCTCCTCTGGGATTGTGTCTTCATCATCCCCAGGCTGTTCCCCCTCCCCTGTGTCACTCTCTACATCTGTTGTAGGTGTAGATGGTCGTGTGGGAGGAATATTTGGCCTATTGTGAGGAAGAGGAGAAGATGGTGTGTGTCTAGGTTTGGGAGAAGAGGGAGGAGTTGTATTCGTCCCCATTGTTCTCTTCTTCGGATGAGTCTTGTCGTCCGAATGTTCATTCTTCCTCTTTTTAGGTAGTTCTGTGACTACCTTGCCAGTCTTTGGGTCAATAAACAGAGTCTTTTGTTTAGGATCAGTCCCGTGTTCCTGTGTCGGTACCGCAGTTTTCGGGTCCGAAAGGTGTTTTTTCTTTTGAATGTCCATTTGTATTTTCGGTGCCGAGATTTTATTCGGATCCGATTTCTTCGGTATCGAAGATGTCCCCTGTGTCGAGGGTGTTTTCGACGCCGAAGCGTGCTTCGGTGTCGACATGGACTGCTTCGACTTCGAGCTTTCCTTGACTTGGTGCTTCGGTGTCGATGTGGTCCGTTTATCGGAACCGGAACCACTATGATGGGAGACCGAGTGTTTCGGTTTCTGTTCTGTTGCCGGGCTCGAAGGCGGGGCGTTGGAAACTTTTTTCGGTTGTCTGACCGGGCTCGAAGGCGGGGTCGATACCGTGGGGGGTCTGTTTTTTGGTAAAGGGACGTCGTCACTCACGGTTTGTTGGACGTCGATTTCCTCGACGTCAGACTCGTCCGCTTCAGACCCCGCCTCGTCGGCCTCTTCTTCCTCCTCTTCTGGGTGCTGGTCCTCGAACAGCTCCGGGATTGCTTGTGACTGCATTCTCGATACCTCGTGTCTTCGGGCTCGACGGTTTCTAATCGTAGACTTTGAAGAGAACGCTGCACAGGCCTCACAGTCCCTGGATTCGTGTTCAGGGGACAAGCAGAGGTTGCACACCTCGTGTAGGTCCTTGTGTGGGAACTTAGCACCACACGTTGGACATTTTTTGAATGGAGTCCTTCCCATGGACCCCGGGCTGGACTACGTCGAGTTTCTCGTAGTCGTCGTCCTTCGAACCGCTTCGGTATGGAGTAAAGTCGCGTTCGATAACGATACCGTCGATTTGTAAAGGAATACGTGCCGGTTATAACCTTCTTTGTTGAAGTCGGTCCGGAGCGCTTCGATCCTCATCCGAACCCGATGGCGGAAAAAAACAATCTAAGGATGGAGCCGATGCCCATGCGCACTAACACCGAGAGGAGGAGTCATCTATGACGACAAAGACTTCTCCAGAAGAAAAACAAAGTGCAATCATCCGAGCCCAACACCAGATGGCGATCTATTCATAAATGTACCATCTGCAGCCCACATGCCTCGAACACAATGTTTCTTTTTGTTAACGGCTTCCCTGACAATGCTTTATGGGTGACTCATGCTTCCCTGCACTCGGCAGATAATTACTGTGCAAGTTGGGAGCTCAGCAGGAGGCACAGTGATTAGAGCTGCCTTAAAAGTTTCCAGAGGCGTCAGAAGCAGACCTGCTGGCTGAGAAACACTTGGTTACTCAAACTTGCAACATTTCTTCCGCCTGCCTGTTAATTTATAAATGCATGAAGACAAGGGGGAAGGTAAGATTCTTCTGGTTTCTAATGCTATGGCCGGCTCTACCCCTCCCCCTCCGCCAATGTCTGGCCCATGGCTTACAAAACAAACAGGAAGAATCTTACCTGCCCCCGGTCTTCATGCATTTATAAATTAACAGGCTGGCGAAAGAAATGTTGCAAAAATGAAACAGACTCTCCGAGTAACCAAGGGGGTCTCTGTCAGCAGGTCTGCTTCTGACGCCTCTGGAAAGGATTAACAGGATGAGGCTGCTTTCAGCTGCATGATATCTCCCGAATACAGAAGACCACGTCCCTGGCTCCACCCCGCCCCCTCCTCCAATGGCCCCTCTGGCAGAGCCCAACTGAGGAGCAGTGTTTGAAAGTAAACATTGCTTTATTGCTCGCCGGGTCTGTGCTGCGGTCGCCTTCGTAAACATTATATTTTAAAACTTCAGACGAAAGGGGGATATTTTTCTAAGAAGCGGAGAGGGGCTGATTAATGCTCTCTTTCCTCAGGCAGACTTTTGCAGCATGAGCAATAAATCACCCTTCTACCTAAAAGACAAAGCTTGGGCGATAGCTGCCCTGTAACAGAGGATGGAATTTTGAAAGAAATGTAACATTTTAATAAATCCCTGTGGTTTTTGTATTACCTGGTCAGTGTTTTCCTTGGGATCAGGCCTTGCGTTTGGAAAACTGAGGCACGCTATCACTCCTTCTTATAAACCTCGTTAAGGGCAGCCATATTCTTCATAATGGGCCTGTGAGCCGATTTCCTCATAATTGAGAGATTATGAGCTCCCTCAGAGAAGGATTAGGGAGACAGACCTCACCTGCTAAGGTTCGTTTCAATTAAATGGGCCGGAGGTGAAAGTCAGGGGTTGGTGAAAGATACATAGCGCGTTATATAATTTGACCCACGGGGAAAGGAATGCTTCCACCCTGCGCGCTGCTCACTCCCGCAAGCCAGAGGCTGCAGGAGTGAACATTTAACAACAAGCATTGGCCGCGAGACGGGATGGGGGGGAGAAGCGAGAGTTCTGTGCGCAGAGTTTTTGCAGTCGATTTATAGCAGATGCTACCATGAGCAATGTGAGTGATGTGCAGGTTATCCAACATGGGAGTATGGCGGACTAAGGCTGCTATTCCTAGGACGTCCTGCGCAGGAGGTGGAGGGAGCCGTGGGGGAGCCTGGTGTTGGTGCTGTCTCAAGCGGCAAATGGGGCGCTGCAGATCACTCTCCGGGCCCGACCTAGGGATGCGCTTCCAAAACGATAGCGCCTCGGAGGTGGAGTGGCCGCGGAGGGTGTGAAGGGGGGGCCTCTCACTGGACGGCTATGGCGCGGCCTATGGGTCGGGCTGATGGTGCGGGCAATAGCGTACCACAGAATATTAGTACTGGTCGCCCCAACCCCACACACACACACACCACCACCCTTGACAAATTGTGATGAAGGGCCTCTGAGCATCCAATAATCTCACTGACATTCCCAGGCCGTAGACATGTACATGCCTTGGGCTGAAAGCGCGGGGGGGGGGGGCTTTAGGTGCTCCGTAAAACCCTTGAAATGTTTTCGGCTGAGGTGCAATGTAACTGTTACAGCTAGGGTCTGGGGTGATGGAGGGCAGTCACAGCTAGACCAGGCATGGGTAACCGCTCTCTGTTTTCCTCGGTAGGCACCGACTTCCGTCAGCCATGGCACAGCCGAGCGCGAGTTCACCCTCCCCCCCTGTGACCTCCACACGCACAAGGGTCCACCCTGAGAAACAAAACCGCACCGACAGCGTGGAAGCCGAGGATGCAAGGAGGCCTCTACGTGATCCCAGCTTTGAACCGGTCCCACGGGGCGAGTCACACGCACTGGCAGAGACGGGCCTTGGCAGACACTGCACAAACTACCACCAAGGCCTGTGTATCACTGAGGCGCCCGGGGGAGCTCCGCAGCGCCCAGGAAGTGCGAGAGGCGGCGAGGGAGGCAGGAGGATGCTGCAAGCCGTCAGGAGGGCAGTCGAACACCACCATCTTTCTCCGAGGTCATGCAGAAATTACTCGGAGAAAGGCAGTGTCATTTTGGGATTCAGGGGCGTGTTTTGTTTCTCTCCTCTTCCCATTGGCTGGAATGTAAAATTCCAGCCAATGGGAAGAGGAGAGAAGGAAAACAAAGAAACGAAAAAACACACCCCTCAATCCCAAAAAGACAGGGCTTGATCGGACAGACGCCCCTCTCGTCCAATGGTTGTCCTCCGTTTAGGAAGCCAGTCAATAGAGAAGAGGGGCGGGTTCAAGCCCCACTCTCTAAGACATAGAGTCTCGGAGCGAGACTGCGCAAGCGGAGCCTTTCGCTTGCCGAGACCTAAAAACGAATCGCTCTGATGGTGGTGCAGCGGCTTCACAGCAGTCCCTGTCAACAGGTGCAGAAGACGACTCGCAATGAGACATTCCTAGCAGCTTATAGACACTCTAATTGTGAATTGAGACACGTTAGTCGTTTAATAGCAGGTCCTACCACAGGGGACACATCTATTGTTTGAATGATGATCCATTTTGAGCTATCACTACTGCACACCGGGCACCCTCTGCCCATCAGAGCCCGGCAGTTCCAACTGCGGTGGGCTCTCTGGGCGAGAGGTATGTATGTTGCCGCCTAGAGATGGCCCCCGAAGGGTATCCCACCCAGGATTGTCCACTGCATACTGCTTGCAGGGACTGTAGTGTTGTTCTTGGCTGGGTGGGGCGGGCGGGTGTACATTACTGGCAAGTTGGGGCTGCTTCAGTGGGGGGTGGGAGAGCGAGGGATACATTTTGTTCTCTGCAAGATGCCATCCTCTATGGTGCAGGGAGGATAACAGGAGAGTTAGTGGTTAAGCATCCCAAGCAGGCTAAAGAATTATCCTGTGACAAGGTAAATGGATTGGACTGCATTTTTTGGATACCAAGCGTGAGGATGGCAGACGTCCAGGAGTATGGCTGAGTTAGACACTGAGAAATTGAATGTTATCACGTGGAATGTTAGAGGTCTGGGGGACGCGAGGAAGAAACAACATATTTTAGCTTATCTGGACAGACATAGGGCACACATAGCTATGCTACAGGAAACGCATTTCACCCCCCAAAAATCTAGTACCTTTGCAAGCAAATGGGCGGACCACAGAATCTTTTCCTCTTACGAGAGGGGAGCAGCGATACTTACTAAGAAACAGGTGCCCTTCCACTTAGCGGGGGTCTCATGGGACTCCTAGGGTCGTTACTGTCTAGCATGGGGGCGGATGGGCTCTGTATCTGTTACTCTGGCCTGTTGCTATGGGCCCAATGTAGATGACCCAAATTTTTACACCACACGGTGGGCCAAGATATTTGATGTAGACTCCATTCATATTATCTGGGGTGGTTATTTTAATATTACGTATAACCCAAGCCTGGATAGGTCACTCCCGGCCCCTCATCATTACACCAAAGCACGCACAACCCTCTGTGACACTATTACCGCCTATCAGCTGATTGATGCCTGGCGGCACACCCACCCACAAGCACAGGAAAGGACGCATTACATGGCACAAGCTGCTACATGGGCGGGGCTAGACTATTGGTTGTTGACCCGCGGGTTGGACCCTGCAATAGACCGAGTGCAACACCTGGCCAGAACGTATTCGGACCATGCCCCGGTTAAGCTCACACTGTCCTCTTTGGACTTTGGCGTGTGGCGCAGCATCTTGCGTCTTCATACCCCAATTCTGCTAGACACGGTCTTTCAGGAAGAGCTGTGGGAGGAAGTACGGGATTTTTTTATAAGCAACAGGGGGTCGGTGGAAAGTGTAGAAATCATTTGGGAGGCATTCAAGGTCACGCTTCGTGGGTTCTGCATATCAAAAGGGTCGGGGGTACTTAAAAGACATAACCAACTCATTACGTAAACTGGAGGCAGAGCTTAAATCACTAGAAGCGGAATTGGCCTAGACACCGACCAGTTCTGCCCAAGTTAAGTTTAGGGAGACGCTCACGCAGTATAGGGACACAGCAGAGAGGGAAACGCGGTTTTGGAGTAAACACTGGGTGGCCCGATGCTATGGAGAGGGAGAAAGGTCAGGTAAGACACTGGCGCATACGGTTAGAAAACCTTGCTACACTAACTATGTATTGGAATAGAGTACCTGGAGGGGGAAGTCTATCGGGACACAGCCAACATCCTCAATCCCTTTACACGCCATTACATACACCTTTACACAACGAATAGGAGGGATGAGTTGGACCTATAGGGTTACTTGGGAGATGTAGCGCTGGGTTGGCTGAGTGATGTGCAACGAACATTCTTCTGTGCCCCATTTGACCTGGATGAGGTCAGGGATGCCATAATAAGCATGCAATCAGGGAAGGCTACAGGAACGGACGTCATCCCCATAGAATTTTACAAAACGTATATTGCTCTCATGGCCCCCATTTTATGTGAGGTGTATGAAGAATCACTGGAGGTTGGCTGCCTCCCTGCATCCATGAGGGAGGCTCTTATAATTACTGAAATACCAAAATATTGGCTAAACTAGTTGCTACCCGTTTGAGCCTGTTGATGGAAAATCTGATCCTCCCTGATCAGTCAGGCTTTGTGCCCGGGAGTGCCACATCCCACAATTTGAGGACACTTTTTGCTGTTCTTAATAATGTCTTGCCTGACCTGCCCATGGCTGCTATTTGTTTGGATGCCACTAAGGCTTTTGATTCCATCGAGTGGGACTACATCTTTGAGGCGATGCTGCGAATGGGATCCCCCTCCTTCTTTCTTTCATGGATTAGGCTGTTGTATCACCTGCTAGTGGCCAGGTGCTCGTTAATGGTCATACATCCCAAACATTCTCAATCACTAGGGGTACTCGACAGGGGTGCCCGCTTTCCCCTTTGGGTTTTTGCTATTGCAGTGGAGCCCTTGGCGGCGAAACTACGGCAGCACCACAATGATAAGGCTTTGCGGTGTAATATGCGGCAAATTCTCATATCCCTCTATGCAGATTATATCACCCTATATATCCTAGACCCACAGGAAATTGAATCTGATCCTCCGGGAGTTTATAGTTTTTGGTAAACTGTCGGGGAGCCAAATCAATTGGGGGAAGTCTTGCATTTTCCCGTTGACGACATCAACAGTTCGCTTTCCGTTGGGTTATCCCTTAGAGTGGTGTGACAAGGAGCTGCAATATTTAGGGATATGGGTCACCAGGGACAGAGGAGCTCATGCGTTTAAATTATGGCACTGCAATGACTCGCATAGCGGACTGTGTCACCCGCTGGATTGCTTTGCCCCTATCCATGGCAGGCCGGGTTTCATTAATCAAAATAATGGTCCTCCCTCAGCTGCTTTATCTATTTTTAAATATTCCGTATTATCCTGGGAAGTTTTTTTTTAAGACACTCAGGTCAGAGCTGACGCGTCATGTATGGGGGGGTAAGCATCCGAGATTGCAATGGAATATGCTTATTAGACCGTACTCTCAGTGCGGGTTTGGCATACCAAATATTGAATTATATTACACTAGCGCACAAGCCCATTATGCATGGTTCTGGGTGGAACTGCCAAGGTATATGCCGCAGGTTGTGGCAGAGCATTGGCTCCCCCCCCCCCTTTTCAAATAGAGGGGGTGATTTATGACCCAATTAATCCTAGAGATATGATGCTGACCACCATTACATACACATAAGGTGCGTGTTACATTCTCCCATGCTATATTCTTCATCACACCTTTCACATATCACCCGAGCATGCCTCTTCTCCAGGAAACACTATTCCACAACTTTAGGGAGCGCACCCACATTCGCACATAAGGGGACTTATACCATGACGGGCAGTTCCGTACTGCTGAACATATATTTCAGGGTCTGCAGCAAACCCCACATGACGTCTTTCTGTATATCTGGCTTAGGCACGGGATCAGATCTCACCCCGAATTTCCCAGATGAGCCACAGGAGTTAGCCCCATTACAACTGATGCGTAAGAGTGCGACGGCTAAACGCCTTGTCTACCCGATATATCGGACAGTACACACACAGAGGGAATTGCCGGCTGCATTATCCTGCACACGATGGGGTGAGGAACTGGGCTTCGCTCTGACAGACGATCAGTGGGAATATTGTTGCCTGCAAACTGAGAGGGTATCGGCCAGCAGCAGGCTTCGTATAATACATTATAAGTTCCTGCACAGGCTATATTATACACCAGCCAAAATGCACAGGTACCATCGGAGAGACTCAGACAGACGTAACAGATGTCAAGCACCGGGGTCAGATTTTCTCCATCTGGCTTGGGAGTGTCCGGGTGTGAACAAATATTGGACACAAGTCTTTGATGCGCTGACACTAATGACAAATACGCGCATGGAGCCCACGCCATTGATGGCTTTGATCAGCTATGGCAAACCATTGCAGGCAGTACACCGCAAATATGTCGCCCTTGCTCTGCTCATGGCTAAGAGGTGTGTGTGGTCTGCCAATGGGGCAGAGGACAGGCACTTACATTCAAGGACTAGATTGCCAATTTGGTGACATGCCAGGAACACCTCACCACATACGCCGAGCTGCTACCTTGTGCCTCTAGACCTAGAGATATCTGGGCTCCCTTGACATGCTACCTACTAGCACACCCACAGGAGACCATGACACCTGGCAGAGAAGTAGCCACCCACTAGCTGATTTGAAGCACGTACTTCAGATGTAGAGGTCTTTCACTATACACAAAAGAGAAGCAAGGGGAGTTCCAAGTATTATACATTTCAGTATGGGCTGTTTTGCCGCTTGTATGGGCAATAGAATTCATTGCAGTGGTGGTAATGTGGAGGGTCTTTATTATGGATTCCTATTTGTAAAAAAAAAAAAAAAGAGACTGATTTATACTGATATTCCACTAATAGAGTGATGTACCTGGATGTAATACATGATCGGGACTAATGTAATGACTAATGTAATGAATGCCAAAGATGCGGACATGCTGTTAATGTACTGAATATTGTTTGTAATGATGCTGCGGATGCTTTTTGTTTGATCGAAAAACAATAAACAGAAAAAACAAAAAAAAGTTACAACAGTTAAATTGCTATTAGATAAAAATTGCTTTGTTCTTCATACACATAGTTCTCAATGTAAATTATGCATTCTGCCCGGCTTCATGACTCTGTCTGGGCAGTGCTATTATGGAAAAGGAGACGTTATTGAGAACCCAATCCAAGTGCTTGTATGGAGATTTCCCAGGTCGACCTTAATGGTGGCAATCTCATGTCATAGTTAAGAGTGCGCACAGTAGTCACGTCTTCCCATTAGCCTAGGTGGAGATTAGGCGTTTGATGGCATTTTTTTCTCAGCTGTATTTAGGAATCTCACTAGTCTGCAGTTTAATTGAGGTGTTGCAGGGTCAAAGTATGGCAAAACTGCTTGTCTCCTTGAGCGAATGTTCCTATGGTTTAAGGGGACTCTTAGCAGCGGTCTCCTTTCCTGTATCACCTCCTTGCAGGAACAAAATAAATGGGTAATGTTACCCTGCCCATTTTTGCACAGACTACAAGATGTTTGAGATGGCTCCCTCTTCCATGGTGGAAGGTGACAGGGGTCCTCCGGTTGGTGGCTGCTCACAAGCAGGCCACAAGGTTGTGGGAGCAAAACTCCTGGTGATAGGCCCTACAGTGACCAAGAGTGCTTCTCACTGGATTTAAAGGAGAGGGTATGTAACATGATATTTTTTGTGTGTGCAACCTGATTGAAGCTGACCACTATCCAGTGAAAAAACGTGTCTATCTCCTGTGAGAGGCCTACTGTATGCTCATTGCATTCGTTCTGTATTGCAGTGAACTAAACTACTGCTTAAAATAAAGAAATATTACAAAAAATCCCCAAAACAGTACAGCCTCTTAAATGTTCTATTTCTCTATTTACACTAATTTTCAAAGCTGAATATTGCATTATGAAATGTGTTTCTGCAGATACTACATGTTTGCAGAGATAATCTACTTTCTATGGATATCAGAGAGAATCTCATGATGGACCTTTTATAAACTAGAGATCCTCTTTTCACATCGATTAATTCTCCACTTGAGACATTATAGCTATGTCTGCTGCAAAGAGAGATCCACAGTATTGCCTTCTTGTATGTTCCTTGCAGCCAGAGAGACTACCATCGTTCTCTTAATTTCCCTCCAACCAGAAACCCTTCATCTTTTAAGTGCCACCATGTTGCTCATACCCTAAACTTTCTCCACACCTCTTCCAATCATTCCCCCTTCCTCTATTCCCTTCTTTAAGAGGACACATTTCCTACTAACTTCTCCTTCATTACAGAGAACCGTGTTAGTTTCTACTACCATGTAAGGTTTTGGTTTATTTCTAAGATGAATCCTTCCTATTCTTTTTTTTTTCTTTCTACGGATGATCCTCCTATCTGGAACTCTTGCTCACCTCTCACAAGTGCGACACTCGCACATTTCGTTATTTTCTCCAAAGAAGCTGTCGCCGTAAAAGCAGGTGATTTCCTCTTCTGGTCGTATGTCCCTGAGAACCTTGACAGATGCAGTGTTTCTTTCTGTTGAAACAAACTTTAGGCAGAGGTGGGAAACAAAACCAACATTAGTAACTTTTATTTGCAAAGTAATTGCTCCTCCACCACCACTTTCTCATGCCTTCCTCTGACCCCATTGCATCTTTTAGCTTGTGCATTAATTGAATAAATATCCTTACCTTACAGTTCGGCCTGCAGTCTTCAAAGTCCAACACACCAAGAAAGCAGGTGAGAAACAAAAAACAAAGACAGGAAAATAATGCATTATAACATATTCTGCAGAAATTTGTAATGTGACAGACCAGCTACATGTCGATCAGCTACACCAGTTGTTCTTAAGCTTCTGACTTGTGCGAACACTTATTGATTGATGATTTGAAGCAAGGGATCCTGGACTAAGTAATTTCTTAAATTTCAACCTCAAAACAATGCACAAAACTTCAGAAACGAGTATGCATCAAATAAGTACACACATTTCGACATATACTTTGTTTTCTTCACAAACAATACAAAAGTCAAAACTGAAGAGTTTAAAAATGTGGTTTAGTTTCTAAAAGACAAAGCCATAAGCTAGACTCCAGCACATCACTGTCTTTTTTTGCTCTTAATGCGACTGTAATGTACGTCCATGCACAACAGACTATAGCAAAGTTTCTCAAACTCAAAAGTCGATTTTTGTTGGGTCCTGAAAGTCCAATTAATCAAAAAAGATGATGCCTTTAAATTCTGTATGATCTCCTCACATTTGGGGAGCTACAAAGACAGAGGACAAATGTCAGGCTATGTCTTATGACAAATTCCTGCTTATGTCTATTAACCTGGCGATTGGGGCTTGCAAACGCCTCTCACTTTGTAGTCAGAGAAAGTAAAGTGGACTATGGGACAATCTTCCTTGGTGTAGGAAGCTGGCTCTTTGCACCATCTATCTAATTTTGATATATCAGATAAAGAGTCCATGGGCTCCCTTATAAGTGGGCAGGGGCTTGCTCTAGCAATCCCAGGGTGTTCTTTTAGGGAGTAGTGTGGTGAAGCAGTCTTAGGCTTTTCAAAGGGGAGTAGTAGACATTCACAAACACACAGAATAGTCAAGAAGTGAGGCATGACAAAAAGGAGATCCACACCAATTTGTAAAAAAATAACATATATTTATACATATTTAGGCACCAGAAGTAATTTGTTCAGATAAGTACTTTTACAAAAGAAATACTTTAGCCTTTTCAGAAAGTCGAATCGTACAATTTTCAGAAGCTGCAATGTTATCCAATGGGAGGAAAAGAAGTGTGGCATTTAGGTACAGTGCAGGGATTTATGGTACCAGTCTCCAGGAGTTAAGGCGAGTAGTGGGCAAGGTCCAAGGCAGCACCAGCAGAACACCACCAGCGCCACTAGGGCGGTCGGGTGCAGGGGTGCAAAACAGCATGGGGAGTCCAATTTTATTCTATGGAGATCGGTCTTCGCGTTAAGAGGCTGCAGGTTCTGAATGGGAGGACAGGCATGTTGAACCAACAGAGGGGCTCAGGCCTCACGGTGCACAGGGGTGTAAGGACACCTTTGGATCTTCATTTTCCACGTCCCAGGGGTAAAAGGTGCAGAGGTGTCTTTAGGCTTCAGGTTTTGCTTACCAGGAGCAATCTCAGCAAAGAGGGCCTGCGTGCAGAGACAGCAGGTGACGTCGGAGACTTCACTGGGGGTGAAACCACGGTGGACTGTGTCTGGGTCCTGGGGAGACCATGATGACACAATTGGCACACTTCAACTTTGGCTTGGGGCGACAGGTGCAGTGCAGTATTCAAGCATAGGGTTTCTTAAGCCACAAGTCCTTTCAGGGGTCTTTGTGTGCCTGCAGGAAGGCAGGGAGGCAGGTCTGCTACTTCTCAGGAGTTCTTGGTTACTGGGTAAAAAGCTGGCAGGTGTCCCGCGCTTTGGGGGACTCAGGAGCTGCAGGACAAGTAGTCTCTTGGCACAATCGTCAAAATCAGCAGACAGGCCGGCACGGATCACGCCATTAGTTGCGGGGGATTCAGTTCTTGCTCTCTGCGACTCTTCATATCAGTCTTCTTCTTTCAGGTCACCAGGATCTGTTTCTCGGGTGCTAGGGACTCCCCTACATAATGAATTTCGGGGTATTGTGGTAGAAGCCAATGGGCTACACCCCTCTATATGACCACTTCCTTTGGGATGTGGGAATCACCCTGTCCCAGAATTCCAAAGTTTGCCATCACAAAGATTATCAATCAATCAATCAATCATCAATCAAGAGTTTATTCAGTGTGGTTAGTCACCTGTAAGGGTCTTAAGGTGCTGAGTGTGGGGACGTAGTGGGGGGGGGGGGGGGGGGGGGGGTGCTGCTGATCTGTCTGGGGGCACAAAGGTTCAGATGAAGAGCCAGGTCTTGAGATCCTTCCTGAACTGGGTTAGCGAAGGGGATTGCCTGAGGTGGAGGGTTCCAGGTCTTGGCGCCAAGATACGAGAAGGATCTTCCTCCGGCTCTGGTATTCTGGATGCGAGGAACAGAGGCCAAGGCCAGTTGGACGGAGCGAAGGGGTCTGGCAGGTACGTGAAATGAGAGGCAGTGCCTCAGATTTGCTAGTCCTGCATCGTGGAGGGCTTTGCAGGCATGTGAGAGGAGCTTGACGATGATTCTTTTGTAGACTGGGAGCCAGTGGAGTTCTTGAAGGAGTACGGTAATGTGGCAGCAGCCCGGGATGTTGAGGACCAGTCAAGCTGCGGCATTTTGAATGTTCTGTAGTTTCCTGAGGAGTTTGCGTGTAACGCCGGCATAGAGTGTGTTGCCGTAATCGAGTCTGCTGGTGAGGAGTGTAGGTGTGACTATCTTTCTGGATTCAGTGGGGATCCATCTGAATGTCTTTCAAAGCAGGCGGAGTTATGGAAGCATAATGAGGATATGGCGTTGATCTGCCGGTTCAATGTGAGCGAGGAGTCCAGTATGATGCTGAGGTAACATGCGTGGTCCATGGGGGTGGGAGTTCCCAATGCAGCAGTTTACCAGCAGTCGTTCCAAGCATGAGTGGTACGTCCTAAGAAGAGTACTTCGGTCTTGTCCAAGTTGAGTTTGAGGCAACTATGTTTCATCCAGGTGACAATGGCCTTCATCCTGCTGTTTATTTCTGGCGGCTGTGGGTTCGTTGGTAATGGAGAGGATCAGCTGGGTGGCGTAGGAGACGATGTTGAGTCTGTGGTTTCGACCATGGCAGCGAGGGGGGCCATGTAGATGTTGAAGGCAGTGGGGCTCAGGGGGTAAGTAGTCTGGCTCATCGTGTTCAGCCGGTAAGGAAGAGTGGATATAGTCCTTCTCGCAGGATTTATGGAGTCTCATGATTAGGGTGTGTGGGAGACAGTATTGAAGGAGGCCTAGTGGTCCAGAGGGATGAAGACTGCAGTTTTGCCTTGATCAAGGAGGGGGCAGATGCCGTTGGTGGCAGCACGACGTGCGGTCTTGGTGTTGTGGTTGTCCTGGAAGCCAGATTGGGAGATGTTCTGGACGTGGTTCAATTCAATGAACTAGCAGAGTTGGGCCTTGATGGCCATCTGGATGACCTTGGTTGGGAGCAGGAGCAGGAAGATGAGTCTGAAGTTCTTGAGGTTCGTCAGGTCAGTGGATGGCTTCTTCAGCAGGGGGTTGATCTCGGTGTGCTTTCAGTCGTCTTTGGATAGTGTCACTTTTACCCAAAATTCCTTGATTGTAGCACATCCCCAAGCACAGTGTATAAACCTGGCTGCTTCCATCTCTCAGGACTTGCATCTCTAGTTGGGTCTTAGTCCCCATTTTTGCTTTGCTAGTGGTGAATAATACACTCTAAGGATGTATCTAAGTTGTATTAAGTGCAGTCTGCTTCTAGGCATGAGTCTGTCCATCTGAGTGCTAGAATATGCAGACATTTAATCAGTGAGGGGAGTCTCCAAGTCAGAGTACCAGCCTGCTCTGGCCAGACTTTCCCATTCCCCCTGGATATCTTGGTAAAACGAGGTGATGGGTTTCCAGGTGGTTTCAACTGTGATCATCCTTTCAAGTGGTTGAACAATAAGGTTCCTAGGGAAATCTGTGTAATTTGTTAATTAGTTGTAGTCTGTGATGTTGAAATGTGTCCAATGGGGTTAGATTAGTGTATGCCTGGAGGTTATCTATAGTTTTGAAGGTATTATTAACTTGACGATCTACCCATATATTAAAGTTAAGCTTTTGCAGCTGAGAGTACTACAGTTATAGGCAAGTCAAAAATAGACAAGCACAACTGTCAACCTGCATCTAAAATGTATGCTCTTCCTGCCAAAACTGGAACACTTTTTAAACTACCAAACAATTACACCAAACCAAATAAATGCACTTCTTTGAATAGAGTTTAACTTGCATCCCAAGTTTGGTGTAATTCTGTACAACCTTTTTTACAGAATTAAGAGGCAAAGAATCAAATGGGATATAATAGGGAACATCAATTTAGGGAGCCCCATCCTCCTCCCGTTCTCTTATCCCCAGCTCTCCGGATCTCACGAAACTTGCCATGAGGACCCCAACTTGGATATCTTTTTTTTTCTTCTTTTTTTTAAGTTTCAGGTAGATTTAAAGAGCTACAAAGTTATTAAGAAAACAAAAAACAGCCAAACTCTGGCCTACCCATTACTAAATGTGCACTACTGACACCTGTGTAATTTAAATATGTACACGCAGAAAACAAGCTATTTTTTGTTGAGCTAATCATGTTAGCCTAACTACATACTTACTGGACTACGTAGTTCAACTGATTTAATGGCATACAATATAGAGGAGTGCTATAGGTTGATATTAGGGATGCTTTATGTTAGGGGTGCACTTGCAACAACACAGAGGGCATATGGTGCTTCTGGTACTGTGTGTGATAGCAGGGTTATAACGTGGAATGAAAATTGCTCTGCAGGTTAAGTTAATAATGGAAAGGGATTTAGACCTGGTTATGGTGAGGTACGTAAAAAAGCAGAGGTCTGGCCAAAGCCTCTTCCAAACTCAAATAGGGAAGATAGCATAAGATATGTTTACCCTCTCTGCCCTTCCACCTGGATGCCCATTTAAAAGGATTTAAGTAGGGGCATAGCACAGAAGGAAGAGCAAACAACAAAAGATGGAAGAAGCAAGGAAAAGTGGCTGGGTAGAATCGAAGAACAGGATCAAGTATGGCCATGTTCAACTTCACCGACTCCATTCAGGATGGTGAAATACCCTGTGACCTCAGGGTTCAACAAAACACATTTATGACATCAAGCATATAAAATGGCACTCCTTTTGGGTAAGGACAAGGGTCTGAGCTTTTGTTAGGAATTAGAAAAATTAATACATTTGGCATTCAGAGAATATTTTTATTCAAAATGTGCATTTAAGCTTTGATTCTGCAACAAAACGCAGAGAGGAGATGATTGTGGACAAAGGCAACACTCTGATCTTCGTAAAAATAGGTTTTCAGCAGAGCGTAGGTCTGGATGTTGTTAGAAACTCATATTTTCATTCAGTTCACCCCATTTTATTCTGCACCTCCCCTAATGGGACCTTGGTCAATAAAACGCAGGGGAGGGTGGAGAGGCTAAGAAAACAAGAGATAAATAAGAAAACAAGAGTCCAACAGTTGGCAACTCACCATGGTTAATGAAGGCAGCCGGGCCCAGCCATAGTTGAGCACATTTTTTGCGTGTGGAGTACATGATGCTGAAGTCATTGTCACCAAATCGCAGTAGGCGCTCGTCTGCCTTGGTCAGCTCAGCAATACAGCCCACCAGCATCTCAATCTTATCGTTCTTCTCCCTACAGAGGATTGGAGAATAATAAAAAAAGACAGAGGGCTAAGGACTAAACTATTAATTTTATGTTTTAACATTTAAAATCTAAAGACAGATCACTTTTAATTGCGTAAACCAAGATCTCGTGTGCAGAGAAAATGTTCCTGAGAGCTCTACACGGTGCAGAAAATTCTGTTGGACATTTTCAAGCACATGTGAGCACCACGCAATTTCCATGATGGATAATCTCTTTAGTTGTTTTTACACATTTAAAAATTGCAAACCCTTCCGGATAAAAATTATTTTTTTGTTGAAAACCTATGAACGAGAGCAAAGGGCCAGATATACAAATATCCAGTCACAAAATACTGGTTCCACACTTCAACCAGCAAAATGTTTTAAGAACTGAACTATGTAGTAATATGTAGGTTAAAAAAAAAAAAAAAAAATCAGATTAGTGGGGAGGTTGGAATACAACTTACCTAATGGATAATAATATGGTAGGTGGAAAATTGGAACTAACTAAAATTGGAGGAAATCACAGGAATGGTGGCCTGCTGGGGTCAGCAGCCTGCTATGTCAGTGATTGCTTTTTTAAGAAAGCAAACTTTTATATGTAGCCCATTTTCCTGAAAGAAAATAGGACTGTGTTTAAAAAGGAAAAATATACTTTTTGGGAGTAGGTGTTGGCAGTGGCGCCATCGGATGGATATAGATATATATAGATATAGATATATATATAATATATATAAAATATACATTGTTGTGGGACAATGATGTCATATACAAATTAATGGATATACTACCAATGTATTAAATGTGTTGTCTAGGAGAGGTTTTGTTCTTGTTCAATCCTGTCTCCATCACCACCAGGGATTCTCTTTCAAAACCATGGTTCTCCAGTGAGCTCAAAGTTCAGAAACAATATTGTAAACTACAGGAGCGTTGCTGGAGACAGGTGTATTGCCCAAGTTGGCAGTCAGGAAAGCTCGGAATACATATTATGGTTCTATATCGCACGCCAAGAGCCTCTCCTATACCGAGCGCATCGCTCTCTCCAGACACAATGAAAGAGGCAGTAGTGAATCCCATACGTAAAAATTCCACCTCCCCTTGGACGGAACTCTCCAATCTTCGTCCTATCTCTCTTCTGCCCCTCCTAAGCAAACTGGCTGAGAAACATGTTAACACCCAGGTTTCCAGTTTCATAGAGGCAACAGGGGGCCTGGACCATTCACAATCTGGGTTCAGGCCCAACTACAGCACCGAATCAGCACTCCTCTCCGTGACCGATAACATCAAGATGTCACAGGATAGAGGAGGCTCGATGATTTTGGTGCTGTTAGACCTGTCGGCCGCTTTTGATACTGTGTCTCACAAAATTCTTCTGAGCCGCTTACAGGGAGTGGGCATTGGAGGACAGGCCCTATCTTGGTTGGAGAGTTTCCTCCTCGGGCGCTCACAATCTGTCAGCCTGGGCCCCTATCGTTCTATGTCAAGGGTGCTGACGAAGGGGGTGCCACAGGGCTCATGCCTAAGCCCCACATTGTTTAATGTGTATGTGGCCCCCCTTGCTGAAATTGTGAGGAAGTATGGATTCACACCGGTGTCCTACGCCGATGATACCCAACTTCTCTACCCTTTCCATTCCCTTAACTCTAATGTTAGGAAAAATTTTGCTGAAGGCATGAGGGCTGTTTCAAATTGGATGGCTTCCAACTGCCTCCAATGCAATGTCGGGAAGACAGAGGTCATGCTTTTTGGAAAAGCCACCCTACTATGGTCTCCCGACTGGTGGCCCCTAGATTTAGGACCAGTGCCTTCCCCAAAATCAATTGTAAAAAATCTGGGTGTGAAGTTAGACCAAAATCTAACTTTAAGGGAACACGCAAATGTGACTGCTGGAGCATGTTTCCGCACTATTGGTCTGTTGAGAGGAGTTTTTCCTTTTCTGCCGAATACTCAGAGAAAGACCCTGGTACAAGCCCTGGTGATTAGTCGATTAGACTACCGCAACGGGCTCTTGATATTAGCCAACGAAGACGCCATAAATCGGCTGCAGGTAGTCCAGAATACAGCGGCACGACTGATTCTGAATGCTCCCACAAGAACCCCCTCGAGGCCCCTACTGAGAGAACTTCACTGGCTCCCAATACGGCAACGTGTTAAATTTAAAATCTGTTGCACGGTGCACAAATGCCTGTTTGGAAATGGTCCCAACTATCTGACCCAAAAGCTACAACTCTACAAGCCAGATCGATCTCTGCGCTCTAGCAACCAATTGCTATTAAAACCCCCATTCATTAAAAAGACCAGACAAGGCGGGCGTGCGCTCTCCCTGGTGGGACTGACCCTGTGGAACAACTTGCCTTTCAATCTCAGACAAATCACCAACCACCTATCCTTTAGGAAAATGCTTAAAACCAACCTGTTCCTGGAAGAATAACAGACCCTAGTTTAGATACTGTTTCCCTAGTTTCTGCTGTAAAGCCCATCCTCCACCATCATGGTGAGCAAAGCGCGGAGATACCCCATTTGGGGTTGATTCCTGCGCTATATAAGAAACTAAATAATTAAATAAATAAATGCCAGGGAAAACTTTTCCATTGTGTGGAGCTTCCTAGCCCCTAGCTCAGAGACCATCACGCTTCCTACCTCGGCTGCCTGGTGCGAGAAACTTTTTTGTTTCTTTATTGGCAAGACCCAGAATCTCCAGGTGAATTTTAATACTGGCACAAACCACATGGTAGGGAACCTGTTACTAAAAGGGCCGACATCTACCTCTCTTGCATCACCTTCTCTGGTGGCCTTTTCACTTATTGCTCCGCCTGACTCCCTGATGGTTCTCAAGTCCTTGAAATCAGTTCCCCGTCCAACCCCTGCCTGGCCAGGCTGTTTGCTTCAGTGCAGACACAGGGAACCGAGAGGTTAAAAGTCTTATCAATCTGTCTCTACAGGCTGCTATAGTTCCTCTAGCTTGGAAACAGGCCAAACTTCTGCCTCTTCTGAACATATTGTATTCTTTTTTTAACTGTGCCAGCTTATCTGCCCTTTCCTGATCATATTTTACCCTTAATCTACGCGCTTCTCTCCTTAGCTCCTTCTTTTTTAGGCAATCCTCAGTAAACCACTTTTCATGACTCTTTGTTACCTTTTGGTGACTCTTTATGTTTTTTCTATCTTTTCTAAGTTCTACTCGGAGGTTTTGAACCACTTGTTCTAATTTGTCCACATACCAATCAAGTCCCTGTCCTCTCTCTTTTCCCAGATCGAGGTTCTTTCTAGCCTGCCTATATATTCATCGGTTAGCCTCGTTGTAATACAGCTTGGGTATCCCATCTCTTGATCAATAACTTTATCACAGGGCTTCAGGTGGATCCCCAAGAGCTCTAACTCCAGGGGGTTGTGATCGCTTCCTTTTCTTTGATAAGTTCTAAAATCCTTAGCTAAGGCAAAATTCCAAGGAGACATAAAGACATAGTCTATTGGACAATTTTGTGTGCCTGGTTTAAATGTTTTCATCGCTGGGCAGTCGAGGGGTGACCTTCCATTTAAACAAAAGAGGCTTTTTGTCCCCAAATAAGTTCCCAGGTTTATATCCCGAGTTGTAGTTTCACAATTGGGGAAGGTTGCTTGGTTTATATTAAATGCCTCCAATATGTCTGAAAACCAACCATCAGATTTCTTTGGGTTTAGGTTATGATTAAAATGCCCCATCAATAATATTATATCCGAGCCATACTTTTCCCCAATTAAATCCATGTCTTCTTTAAAATTGCTCATTTCAGCAACATAGTCCTCCTGGGTTCCCCATTGCATATATACATGTAAAAGCATTAGTGGTGCATACTTTTTGTGGGTGGCTGCTAAAAATATCCTACAAGCGAGCATCTACTTACATTTTACACTGAGTTGGGTTGCGTTCTTTACTATTCTTGTTGAAATTAAAGTTATAATTCCTCCCGCCAGGCGACCAAATCTTTGTTTTTTTGCTGGATGGTGGAATTGAGGGAAGCCGTCGAATATTGGGGTCTTGCCGCATAGCCAAGTTTCCTGGATGCAAATGATCCCGGAGCTTATTGCTAGCTTCTTTAGGTTTTCCCGTTTGTTTGCTCTCCCAGACCATTTACATTCCAGAAAACAATCTTTAGGCCGCACGGCGACCCCATTACCTATTCAACATCTTCTAAGTAACCCTTTACTCCATACTCCTCGCTATACCTATTGGAAGGGCCTACATGGCTAAAAACGTGGCTCCAATTTCCCCACCATTTTTCTATGTCTGAGTGGTTAACATCTATTTTGAGGTTTCCCATACTTACAGGATCTTTCTCAATTATCCTCACCAGTCTCTTACCTAGGCCGGCGTGGCACCTTAGGAAATCCTTTCCTTGTGGCTTTGTTCCTTCAACCTATATTTCTACAGATTCTTCGGGTATTAGCATTATCCCTTCTTTTAATATCTCTCTCTTCGGTTTCTGAATTGCAAACTTTACCATGTCCGAATAAACCAATACCCTAGTGACCTCCTTTCCTTCCTCATTCTGCATAAATCCTACTTGCCGCAGATCTTTTGTCCCTATGCCCTTCAAATTTGGGCATTGGGCAAATGAGTGTAAAAGTTGTGCCCTATTTAGCGCCCCCCTCTTCCTCTGTTTCCTACCACCTTCACCTGTTTGAATTGGTACAAGGTATAGCCACTTGCTCTGTACACCCTCTTAATCCAGTTGGTACCATATATGACTGTCTGGGATGCCTTCTGGTTCCTATCTCTGATCTTACTTCATTACAGACAATGTTGTTGGGGTTCTTGGTCGGGGAATGTGGTGGATACAGTGCTTGCTTCTCCTGGCCCACTGGCTTGTTTTGGGGTGGCACCTTTTTCACCTGCTTCTTTATTGCCATCCTCGTTCCTATTTCTCTTTGAGTATTACTTGGCTGGATTTCCTGCTCAGAATTTCTCAAGCCTACCTCTCTAACCCCACTTCTTTTCCCTAGTTTAACAGAACCCTTTTTCTCTAACTTCCTTCCGGTTAGTCTCATTCGGTTATATAGCCCATTTCTAGAGTTCTCTCCCCTTCTTATTCTTATCTATACTGGAGAGTACTTGGTTGTGCATTTCCTTTCAAGTATTATAGAGTATTGGATTACATTACTTTACATTCCAGGTGCATAAAACACTTCATTATGTTGCAGTAAAATAGTGGTGTATTACAGTGGATTATAGCAGGAAACAGTATGCCGCAGCTGATTACCATGCAGCCGGTTACTCCATCCTACAGGACACACTTACACAAACTTACTGAGGTCTTCTGGTCAGTCAATCATGGATCTCTTTAGAACGTTACTTTAATTGGGGACTCACTTGATACTTATATCAAAAACTAGCAAGCCAAAGCATCAAAACCCTGGCACTGTTTCCCGCAACAGGCAGCTCAGAAATTCTCTTGTTTGGTGTGAAGATGTCTAGATCAGTGGGTTCATTTATTTATGCGGTTGCAGATTCAGTCAGAACATGACAAAAAGCTCCTGCCAGCATGCCCCCACTGGGATGGGGTGCTAAGGGTTAAGTTGGTTGTGGGTTGATCTCTTTGCTGTTAGAACCTTGGATTGCACAAGAGTCCTGAATGATGGAGGTCACTGCCTCGGAGCTGTAACTGCGACTCAGCAGTGCAGTAGCCATAAACAGGGAACAGAAAACACAGACTGTGTTAGCTGAAGTATGTTTAACTTAGACGGAGCAGCATGCTAGGGATATCCGTCAACTTCACTCTTAAGAGTAGAAGTAAAACTGCAGGAAAGAGCTACTGTTTGGTGGAGTAGAGGCAATAGGCCATCTTGCTTGGGGTCTAGCTAAGCCCTGAGCAATAGTGGTCTATCAAATGGATTCTTCTGACCATGGAAATGTAGGATTCTTCTGGGTCCATGAATATGAGGCATATCTATGTCTATAGCCTAAAAGGACCTACAGCCATTGTGTTTTGTGTAATACACCTTATCAAAGGCCTCTTGATAAGGTTTGGAACATGCACGTGAGACCGTGTTCGTATTCTAAATAAGAGAATAGACGTTTTTACCAGCAAATTACTTTATGGGGAAAAAAAACATATCCGAGGATGGATATGCAAAGGGATGAGGAAAACAGGCAGAGGAGAGAACTGCAGTCTGTAAAGTTTAGAAAAGATTTTAATTATTAACTAGGTGAGTAAAGGTTTATATTTAAGGTGCAACAATGTCGATGACTTTGCCTATGGAATAAATGATGTCCGCCTATGCAACGCCAACCTTCTATTATGCTGTTTTGCTCTCCAACATACTCTTTTACGAAGCGAATAATTGATAATACATTGTGACAACATTAATTCAATAAAATATTATGTATGTAATGAGATAGCCACTACTATCTTACCCCTAGTGGCCTATAGAAAAATATAGGAATTTACCATGTCTTCATTGAGACCACTTTGGCACCGTTCGTTTCCAATGAGTAGCGACTGCAAGGAAGTATCCGAAATCCACTCTCAGGAAGAAATACCCGCAGATATTTAAAAATCTGTGAAAGAGATAATTACTAGTTACTGTTCACCAGACTTGAAGAAACATGAAAAATATGGCGGCTTACAAAACTGCAAACAGATTCCTTTAAAAACCAAGCTAGACAGATGATGTCTATGCACCAAGTATCAATGTTTAAGCCCAAAATATTTTGACTAGATGCCAATCACTTTCTATTATCCAGCGAATAACAGTGACATCACTCTAGAAAAAAAGGTGGTCAACAGGAAGAGAGTTTAACGTGGGATTGTAGGAAAATGGGGCAGTAGTTGTATGGCCTGCACAAGTAATGGGTCTGCATTTGTCCACCACTGGGAACAAAAGAACCCCCTATAGTGCTTGATTCTCAAAGGATAGCTTTGCAGAGCAGTCCTAGGTTTACAAGAGAGGTGGTAGGCATAGGTAACAAAGGGGTATCCCATGAGCTGAAGCATGCATTATGCCACCCATGGGAGACCATGCAAAATGGATCTACAGGTCTGCCATTGCAGCCTGTGTAAGTTGGTGTTTGCACTACTTACTTAAGATACAGGTTTACTATATCGAAGGGTCACTGCACTTAAACCTATAAGTCACCCCTATAGCATGCCTTTGTAATCCTGAAGGCAGGGTGCTTGGTTCTAAGTGAGAGGGTGCCCCTGCATGAGCAGGACGCCCCTGCAGCCTACGGAGTCCATTCTCCCGGGTTGTCAGTGAAGCAGCCATATACTATATAGAGGGGCACGGCATAATTACACAATGGCCATCTCGAAAACGGCTGCAACAAATCCTATCATGTTTGGTACCTCCCACGTATGATTCCAAGCACTGGAAGAGCCCTTCGTTAGGCTCTCAGTTTTCCCGGTACCAGTCTTCTAGACCCAGACAGCACAAAATGGTTGCTGTCGACCAGAGACACATTTCTGCCCACCTGCTGCTGAGCCAAGCTCGAGCAAAGGAAGGTGGAACGATAGGCATCCTGTCACAGGGAGGTGTGACCACCTCCCAGGCAGGATTTCGTGTACTGAGACGGGTGGGTGCGCTTGCCAGTGTCAGAAAGTCTGCATGAGGGGCACACTTTATGTCACAGTGCATAGTGCAGCTCAAACAAGTTCTGGGAGCTGTTGGCTCCTGCTCTGGTGCGAAACGTGACAAAGGACAAGGGAGTAACCTGCCCCGTGTTCAGCCCTCCTCTGGGAGTGTCTCCTGAATCTTCACAACCCTTTTCCTAGGGTACATAAGGGCTTAACTGGGTGTAGGTCCCTAGATTTGTCGTGGGATAATATTCTGATCAGACACCATTGTACTTCTACTGTCTGGGCACTCTGGACTTCGCTGGACTTCGTTTGGGCCTGTCTTAGTCTCCCTTCCAGTCTGCTGCATCGTCTGTGCATCATACAGGAAGATTCCAATGTCTATATCTCATCACTGGCAGACATTGGAAGGAAGTGGGGCATTGGCATATGCTCTTATGCTGATGATACACAGCTGATGGTGGCAATGGATGAAGGGCCTGAGACAAGACTGTCTCTCCGAGATGGCCCAATGGATGCACAACCACTGCCTAAAATTAAACGCCGGCAAATCGGAGATTCTCCTGTTCGGGGGAGCCAAACTTATATGGGACGCCACATGGTGACCACCCACACTAGGACTGGCCCCCGCTCCAAAACAACACGCGAGAAACTTGGGGATCATCATGGACAATGCCCTGTCCATGAAGGACCACGTCCGATCACTCTGGGGCAAGGGTTTTGCCATACTCAAACTTCTCTCAAAGATATTCCCCTGGATTGCAGACGCTCAGTCACCCAAGCCCTACTGGTTAGCCGCCTGGACTATGGCAACGCATTATTTGAAGGGATGAACGAACAACTCTTCTCCCGCCTTCAGGTCTTGCAAAACCAGGCGGCCAAACTGGTCTGTAATAAAGGCAAGCGAGACTCGGCATCGGAATGCCTAAAGAAACTTCATTGGCTACCGATGCGCCAGAGAGCTGCCTTTAAACTACTAAGCCACACGCACAGAGCTCTTCACAAAACTGGCCCCACAATTCTCCAAGGGAGGATCGACTTCTACGTTCCCAACAGAAATCTACGTTCAAGTCAATCAGCTCTGGCCAAACCTAAGCGTATTTACAAAGTCAGAACAGGTGGCCGCGCCTTTTCCTACCTGGCAGCCAGAAGATGGAATGACCTACCTTCCGACCTTAGACACACCACAAACTATCTTCAGTTTCGACAAAAACTGAAAACCCACCTTTTCCCTAAAACTTAACCCTTCCCTAAAACACAACCCCCTAGCAATGCCTCAGTAGTCTCTCTTGGTTCATAGCGCCGTGATATCCCTTGGGATGAGTGTCGCGCTTTATAAATACCGAAAATAAATAAATAAATAAATGAGGCATCAAAGACACCTGAAGTAATCTCCCTTGGAGTGAAGGAGTCACTCCCCTGCATTTACAGGCACCGCAACAAAGTCGACCGGTCTGCAGATCCTGAGCTCCTGCAGACTATGTGGGCCCTGCAGCACAGGTGGTGGTTTTCCATGGCTCCCGAGGCCTGCCCTGCCCTCTCACCCAGTTTGAGGTCAGTATCCCATGTGGGGGTTGCAATAACTAAACCCCTTTGCTCTGTATCCAACTTGCAGTGGCAAAGGCTTGATGGCTTCTTTGCAGAAAGATCTTTGGGCCCCAAGTAGCCCCGAGCACCTCCAGTGACCAGAATCTTCTTGTGCATCGTGGCCTGCATCTTATGGTGAACTGCTTGAGATGCTCATGCGACTCCAGTGCCTCCCGCCTGTGGGTCCACTGAGGGTCACACGTGTTTCTCTTGGGCTCCCCCGATTGCTCGGGCCTGCCCTGACTCCCCAGCCTTTGGGGAGTCCCCTGGACCTTCCGGGTCCCAACGTTATTCCTTCTTTGATTCCTGCGTGGCTTGCCTCTGCCAAGGCTTGTTGGTGCTTCCCCCGGACACCGACCCCTCAGCACTCGAGAACCTTCATGGGACAGCTCATAACCTTGTCCTGGTCTTCCTCAGCGTCGCCTGGTCCTCACAGATCAACAGGTCAACGTCATAGTCCTCTTCCCTGAAGCACCGGACATCGGAGGGCATTCATCTACCAAGTCTCCTGGTCACTCCTGAGTGGCATAGTCTCTGTCCCCTCTGCTTTCAGGTACTCCTCTCTAGGAATCCACTTTTGGATTCCCACTGACACTTTCTCCTCTTCCAGCAGCGACCCTTTCCTGAAGTTCTCCATTGGGTTCAACTATGGTTTCCGACACCACTTCACACGTATGCACCTGGCTTCCCTGGTGTAGGTAATGTGGGGTATCCATGGGTGGGGTGGCTCTCCAACCTTGTCTTCCACAAGGTTTCATAAGGGTCCACTGGGAAGGGTCATTAATCTTTAGAAATCCAATGGTGACTTGCACATAGAGTTGTGCGGAGCATGCAGTCGTGTTTCCACACTTCACACACTCTCCGTGGTGTCCCTATCTACTCACCTCAGGTAGTTCCTTGGGTTCCCAGCACTTCTACGTCCTCTCGACATTTTCCTGACTCGAGTCGTGGCTCTTATACCACTTTCTTAGTATATGATTTTCCCTCCCCACCCCCGGGCCTTTGTGTATTTCGTGCTACTTACTGTGTTTCTTTGATAAAGTATTGTGTGCATTGTGTTCATCTCCATATTGGGGAGATTTGAACAAACTACAGAGTATTATATAATTATACATATTTTTTATAAATACTTGGTGTGTTTCTTTTTCACTTAATCTATACTTTAAGATTGCATTGTGGTAAAACAAGCAGCTTCACACTCCTTCTGGACTAGGGCTGAAGACTGCTCTCCACAGCTACCACTTAGAAAGCTCTCTAAGACCTCTTAAATCAGCATATGGGTTGTCTGGACTGGTACAAGGTGCCCACTTACATCAGTGATCATCATATACCAGGCCAGCTTCTCACACCTTTGTTTTTTTTTGTTTTGTACGTTGGTGAGGCTTCGCACTGCGGTTTGACTTTTTCGAGGGAGCCTGTGCAAATGCTGGAGGGCAGCTCGAAGAGCCCACCCCCAGCTCCTCTCACCAGCTCCCCATATGACCAGCACCTTTGTGTGCTGCTACAGGACCAGTCCCTTCACTTTGTGTCTGCCCTCTCCCGCAGCCAGACGCGTGGAGTGTTGTGGCCTCCATTGACGCATGGGTGAGTGCGCCGACACTCTGCACTCCTTACTTCTGCCACTGGGGCCCAGTGATGAGGTCATGGGCCACCTCTCGGCTTTGCGGGTGCACCACGGCGCTCCCTGCCTCAGACTTCTCCGCCGGGCCCAGGGTCCTGGGTCCATCCGCATCTTCGTGGGGAGCGAGATGGCGGTCCCTAGCTTCTCTTTTTTACTGTTGGGCCCAGGATTCGGATCCTGGATCCCGTACCACTCATGCGGGGAAAACAAAACGGCGTTTCATTGCAGAATCTCTTTTCAGGGGCAGACTCCGGGCCCTGGCCCACCCCGGAGGCAGGAATCTGGTTCGGCAGTAGAAAGCCACATGCTTTACCACTGTAAAACCCAAAACTTCTCAAGGGCATATATCGGGTTCCCGGTAGGCTGTTTTTGACAATTCTGGTCTCCTTTAGTTCCTGGTGACAAGCCCATGTCAACTGGAGCACTTTCTTCATGCCTCCTGGTCTTCAAGGGTGACAAGCTTTGCATTGAGCTGGTTTCACTTGCTTCCAGTGCCAGCCTTTCACGGTTTTCTCTGGGACAGCTTGCCTGGTCCTTGGGAGTACCCCACTGGACCTGGGGTCAACCAGAGTCACAGTCGCGGGGCCTGATGGCATTAAAGGGGTGCCTCTAATTGTCCATAGTAGCTGTCGCCAAATCCAGTAGAACAGTACAAACAAGCGAGCGCTCTCCACTGTGCAGGACCTTTTAAGTGGGGGTGAAAGTGTCCAGCAGGGCCATGCCTCTGGCCTATTATGATGTGCCACATCATCTCTCCAACCATGTTCCAACCTCCCTGCAGTCTTCTGGGATAGCTGAAAAGGGTGTCACCCAGGGACACATGTGCTCTGGGAATCTCAGCTTCACCCCTTTGTTGACATCACTGCCAGGTCCTCCCACTAGCAAATCTTCAAAGGAGCCTCTGTCTCGCTGGGCTCCAGAGGTCTGGACTCCTTCCTTTGTGGAGTGTCCTGGGGCAGGCACTCTTCCTTGCATATGATGACAGCTGGCTGACTGATGGAGTGGTTCAGCCAATCCCACTCTCCATTAGGGCTGGCTAAAGCACTGCTAATTGCTTTCTTTGATGGGTGAGGCATTTGTTCCTAAAGCTGAAAAGAAAAGTAAATAACCCAGCCCACCAGATGACAAAAGGCCTGGGCGGTGATTGTGAGGAGTCAGAGAAATATGACATTCCTAAATGACCCGTTAATTGTACAGATATACTTATGAACTTTACAGAATTGTTCTTTTTATACAGGTTACAGTTTACATCTGTGTGACTAAAGTTTCTACCCCAAAGAGAACTGGAGCTGCGCCCTAAGGCAGCCTTTCCCATAAGAGTATTATGAAGTGTCCCTACAATCAAACCGTAAAGCACATGCATACACCTACATTATATGGTTTATCCCAGGTCACTATCCAATTCTGCATAGTTCCTTCTGTGCCAGGCTACCTGTGCACAGTTTCTGGGTGGCACATGACAGGTGTATCCCTCGTGCGTGTGTGCACATGTTGACGTGTAGCCAGCCAAATACCCCTTACCCTGGCTGCATCGCAGCAGCCTTATCTTAAAAGCCGGACACTGGTGGTAAACACGCACAGTCCATTTTATCATGAGTATATAGTAGATCAGTCACAGGTTATGAGGCTTCCCCACAGTAAAAGGTAAACAAGCATTTGCAATGCAATAGGTCTCGCACTAGTAAATTTTGAGCTATTGGTATTGCAAATGACACATTTTTTATGTCTGTGTTGGTTTTGAAAATAGCTAAATTAACAGCTTTGTCATTTACAATGCCAATAGTTATAACTTTTGCAAATGTGACACCAATAGCATTTGTAATGCAATATGTGTTGTATTTACGTGACTTAGATGTATTGCTGTTACAAATAACAATGGCTTTTAATTTTTTTAAATAATTAATACATAAATAAAAGTTATTGTAATTTATAATAGCAATAGCTTAAACTTTTGTAATAAATTTTGTGAAGATTGTGTTAAGTGTATTTTATTGTGACGAAAATCCAGGAACAGAAGTGAAATATTAACATCTGTTTGTGACATTTGTAATAAAGTTTGAAACATTGAGAGAACATAGTTGAACCAGTTGTTGTTGAATGGTTGCACAGATTGATGCTGTGGTGCCCCCGAGGGATGCTGTAGTGGTGCTGAGTGATGCTGTGGTGATGCGATAGAGTGAGTGCGATAGATAGACAGATAGAGTGAGGGCAATAGATAGACAGATAGATAGAGGGTGATAGATAGAGTGAGGGTGATAGATAGAGTGAGGGCGATAGATAGACTGAGGGCGATAGATAGAAAGACTGAGGGCGATAGATAGAAAGACTGAGGGCGATAGATAGAAAGACTGAGGGCGATAGATAGAGAGATAGAGTGAGTGCAATAGATAGATAGATTGTTGTGTGTGTGGTTGTGTGTAGTTGTGTGAGGGGTTGTGTGTGTGGTTGTGTGTTGTGTTTGGAGTTGTGTGTGTGGTTGTGGGGTTGAATGTTGCTGAGTGTGGTTGTGTGTGTGTGTGTGGGGGGGGTTGTGTGTGGGGGGGTTGTATGTGGGGGGGTTGTATGTGGGGGGGTTGTATGTGGGGGTTGTGTGTGGGGGGTTGTGTGTGGGGGGTTGTGTGTGGGGGGTTGTGTGTGGGGGGTTGTGTGTGTGTGTGAGGGATTGTGTGTGTGTGTGGGGTTGTGTGTGTGGGGTTGTGTGTGTGGGGCTGTGTGTGTATGTGGGGCTGTGTGTGTATGTGGGGTTGTGTGTGTATGTGGGGTTGTGTGTGTATGTGGAGTTGTGTGTGTATGTGGGGTTGTGTGTGTGGAGGTGCGTGTGGGGTTGCTTGTGTGGGGTTGTGTGTGTGGGTGTTATGTTATGTTAGGTGGAATTTATAAAGCGCGCTGACACCATGGGTTTCCTGGCGCTGAAGGACGGAGATGCGGCTGGGGACGGAAGGAGCAGAGGATTTAGCAAGGTGGGGGAAACAGGAAGGTTTTAAGTAGTTTCCTGAAGTGAAAGAGGGAACTGCTGGATTTGGTGGTTAAGGGGAGGGCGTTCCAAAATTTAGGAGCCAGGAGGGCAAAGCGACGACCACCGAATTTGTTGCTTTTAGATTTGGGAACAGCAAGCAGATGGAGGTGAGCTGAGCGGAGGTTGCGAGTGGGGCGGTATTGGTGAATGAGGGAGGTCAGGAAAGCGGGGCTGGTACAATGAAGGGTTTTGAACGTAAGGCATCCTAGCTTGAAGGCCACCCTTTGTTCAATGGGCAACCAATGCAGCTTATGCAGTAGGGGTTTAGCCGACTGCCATTTAGGAGTTTTATGGATGAGACGGGCTGCTTGGTTCTGCACAACCTGAAGACGGTGTAAAAGTGATTTTGTAAGTCCGTAATACAGGGAATTGGAAAAGTCCAGGCGGGATAGTACCAGGGCGATGATTACCTGAATCAGGGCAGTTGGTGTGAGTAAGTGACTGATTTTGCGGATTTTCCGGAGCTGAAACGTGCAGGCTGAGATGTCGGAGCCGACTTGGGGTTTGAGGGAGAGTTCGGCATCAATGTTCACACCGAGACTCTTTACAGATTTTGCAGGGGTTGGGAGAGGGCCTAATTTGTTAGGCCAGAACTGCGGGCCCCAGTGGGAAAGACTAGATCCGGGAAGGAGGAGCTCGGTTTTTCCCGGATTTAGTTTTAGTTGGTTGCAGTTTATCCACTCCTGAATGTGTGTCATGGCAGAATGAAAGTTGGCCACAGCATTCGGGGAGTGGAGAGGGAAGATGATCTGCAGATCGTCAGCGTAGTTGTACACTGTGATGTCCCATTTTTGGAGTGAGTGGATCAGGGGTCGAAGATAGAGGTTAAACAGTAGGGGTGACAGGGAGGAGCCCTGAGGTACTCCACAGGTGGTAGGGGTTTTGGAAGCTGTGTAAGGACCCAGGCGGACGGCTTGCGTTCTGCCGGTCAAGAAGGATTGAATCCATTTGAGGGCAGAGCCCTGGATGTCGGCCTGCTCGACACGATGAAGAAGGATGTTGTGATCAACCGTGTCGAAAGCGGCCGACAAATCCAGGAGTACGAGGGCCTGGGGGTTCCAGTATCAGCGTTCCTCCTGAGCGTATCAAAGACTGCCAGGATGACGGCCTCGGTGGAATGGGCTGGCCTGAAACCGGCCTGGTTGGGTTCCAGGTGGGAGGAGGTCTCGATAAAGTTGGAAAGGCACCGGGTGACATGTGCCTCCATTAATTTAGAAAAATAAGGTAGGAGAGAGATGGGGCGGTAGTTTGTAAGTTCCGCTGGGTCAGCGCCAGGTTTCTTCAGGAGGGGCACTAGAATGGCCTCCTTGAAGGGGTTGGGGACAATGCCCGTGCTGAGGGAGCCATTCAGCAGAGGTAGGATGCAGTCGGGCAGATTAAGGCAAATGGACCGTAGGACCGATGGGGGACAGCAGTCATTTGGGGAGCCTTATTTTACCCGGTCCGCGAGTGCGACTAGTGAATTGGGTTCAAGGGTGGGGAAGTGGGAGAGAATCGGTGAGTTAGGCAGAGGAGTGTCTAGGGAAGGTGTCTAGGGAAGGTGTCTGGGGAAGATGGGGGATGGAGATTGATTTTCTCGACAAAGAAGAGGTTGAGAGCATCGCAAGTCTCTTGAGTGGGGGTCTGACCTGGAAGGGTTCAATCGTCTGAGGTGAGTTCGTTCAAGATTTTGAAGACCTCTTTAGATTTGTTGTCCGCGGACGAGATTCTTTTAGAGAAGTGTTCTGCTTTATTTATTTATTTTATTTATGGCATTTATTAAGCGCAGCGAATACCCATAGGCGTCTCGGCGCTGGATTAATCCCTAGGTCCTCCCGCTTACTCATCAGGTGCTAACTGGTTATTGGTCGAAAAGCCACGTCTTCAGGCCCCTGCGGAATTGTAGCAGGGAGGGGCACAACCTAATGTGCTGAGGTAAAGAATTCCATAGCTTGGATGCAGCCACTGAAAAGCGACGATCCCCCCAAGAAACTGTTTTTGATCGTGGAGTGACTAATAGATTTAGATTAGCCGATCGAAGCTGTCTGGCTGGTTTATAAGGTGTAAGCTGGTCCTTAAAATACTGAGGTCCAGGGTTGTTCAATGTTTTATATACAATGCACAAAGATTTGAATTTAATTCGGTTGCAGATGGTCAGCCAATGGTATTTCCTGATGGTGTTTGCTATGGAAGAGAACTTGGGAGTCCCCGAGAGCAGCCGAGCAGCTGCATTCTGAATAGTTTGGAGCTTGGCGGTAACCCTTACCTGAGCATTTAGAAACAATCCATTGCAATAATCTAGGGACGATAGTACTAGGGTAGTGATCAGGGTTTTGGCGGCAGATTCCGGCAAAAATGGGAGAATTTTTCTGATCAGTCTTAGCTTGTGGTGGGCAGTAGCCGCTACCTTATTTGCATGTGCTAAAAAATTGAGGTCACCATCGAAAATTATGCCCAAATTCCCGACCTTGGAGGCAGGCCTGGGGGGGTCACCCAGAGCTGCAGGCCACCAGGTTACTGACCAGTCAGGAAAAAGGGGTCCAAAGATGAGCACCTCCGTTTTTCCGGAGTTCAGCTTAAGGCAGTTCGCTGCCATCCATTCTCCAATTGCTAACATTCCACGTTGGAAGCGCTCTGCCACCTCAGGACCGTTGTCTTTGATGGCTAGAACGAATTGTGTGTCGTCAGCGTATGAGGTTATGCTCATCCCAAATGCTTTGATGACATTAGCAAGGTCCGACACATATATGTTAAATAGTGTCGGACTTAGGGATGAGCCTTGTGGAACCCCACACAGGAGCGACATCTCAACTGAATGGTATGGGCCCAAGGTGACTGCCTGGGATCTATCAGCCAAAAAAGATGCAATAAGATCCCTTGCAGTGAGAAGAATGGCTTTCTTTCCGACACGGTCGAGCAAGATCTTGTGGTCGACCGTGTCGAAAGCCGCTGATAAGTCCAACATTACCAACACTGCCGTTGCTCCCTGGTCTCTGATTGTCCTAATCTCATCAGCGGCCTTGATTAAAGCGGTTTCCGTGCCGTGATGTTTCCGAAAACCGAATTGCGATTCATCCAGGAGAGAGTGTTTCTCTAGATGCTCGACTAGTTGGTGATTCATGGCCTTTTCTATCACCTTAGCAATGAATGGAAGGCTTGCGATGGGCCTGTAGTTCTTTAAATCTGATTTATCGAGGGTTTCTTTCTTCAACAGAGGCTTCACCAGCGTGTTCTTTAAGGAATCTGGGTAGATTCCGGAGGTCAGTATCGAGTTGCAGACTGCAGTGATGACAGGGATGAGTGTATCCATCACCGGAGAGAGCACTGAAAGAGGGCATGGGTCTAACGACGATCCAGATTTAATAGTAGAGACCAGAGCCTTTATCTGATCTGTGGTGAGTGGGTGAAAATTTGTCAAGGCATTATCGATAGGAGATTGCCTTTTTATATTCCCTGCGAGCTGTGATGTATTGTAGTCTGTTAGGTATGGAGTAATCATGTCCCCATGTCCGTTCCAACTGGTGTACCTTCAGTTTGTGTTGTTTAAGGTCGTCCGAGAACCATCTGTGGGAGTTGGGGTGTCGGGTAGGGGGAAATTTGGTGAGGGGAGCGAATTGGTCGCTGGCGGATTTGAGCCAGATGCCGATGTCTCTTTCCAGCCTGTCAATGTTAGTTGGCGGAATGATGGTTGGCCGGGTGTCTGATAGGGTCGAAAGGAAGCCTTGGGAGTCGTAGGAACCCCATTTACGTGAGAGTCCGCCGGCCATTGCGCGTGTGTGGGGGGGGGTGTCTGTGTGGGGGGGGGGTGTGTCTGTGTGGGGGGGGGGTGTGTCTGTGTGGGGGGGGGTGTGTCTGTGTGGGGGGGGGTGTGTCTGTGTGGGGGGGGTGTGTCTGTGTGGGGGGGTGTGTCTGTGTGGGGGGGTGTGTCTGTGTGGGGGGGGTGTCTGGGGGGGGGGGTGTGTCTGGGGGGGGGGGTGTGTCTGGGGGGGGGGGTGTGTCTGGGTGGGGGGGTGTGTCTGTGTGGGGGGGTGTGTCTGTGTGGGGGGGGGTGTCTGTGTGGGGGTGTGTGTCTGTGTGGGGGTGTGTGTCTGTGTGGGGGGTGTCTGTGTGGGGGGTGTCTGTGTGGGGGGTGTCTGTGTGGGGGGTGTCTGTGTGGGGGGTGTCTGTGTGGGGGGTGTCTGTGTGGGGGGTGTCTGTGTGGGGGGTGTCTGTGTGGGGGGTGTCTGTGTGGGGGGTGTCTGTGTGGGGGGTGTCTGTGTGGGGGGTGTCTGTGTGGGGGGTGTCTGTGTGGGGGGTGTCTGTGTGGGGGGTGTCTGTGTGGGGGGTGTCTGTGTGGGGGGTGTCTGTGTGGGGGGTGTCTGTGTGGGGGGTGTCTGTGTGGGGGGTGTCTGTGTGGGGGGTGTCTGTGTGGGGGGTGTCTGTGTGGGGGGTGTCTGTGTGGGGGGTGTCTGTGTGGGGGGTGTCTGTGTGGGGGGTGTCTGTGTGGGGGGTGTCTGTGTGGGGGGTGTCTGTGTGGGGGGTGTCTGTGTGGGGGGTGTCTGTGTGGGGGGTGTCTGTGTGGGGGGTGTCTGTGTGGGGGGTGTCTGTGTGGGGGGTGTCTGTGTGGGGGGTGTCTGTGTGGGGGGTGTCTGTGTGGGGGGTGTCTGTGTGGGGGGTGTCTGTGTGGGGGGTGTCTGTGTGGGGGGTGTCTGTGTGGGGGGTGTCTGTGTGGGGGGTGTCTGTGTGGGGGGTGTCTGTGTGGGGGGTGTCTGTGTGGGGGGTGTCTGTGTGGGGGGTGTCTGTGTGGGGGGTGTCTGTGTGGGGGGTGTCTGTGTGGGGGGTGTCTGTGTGGGGGGTGTCTGTGTGGGGGGTGTCTGTGTGGGGGGTGTCTGTGTGGGGGGTGTCTGTGTGGGGGGTGTCTGTGTGGGGGGTGTCTGTGTGGGGGGTGTCTGTGTGGGGGGTGTCTGTGTGGGGGGTGTCTGTGTGGGGGGTGTCTGTGTGGGGGGTGTCTGTGTGGGGGGTGTCTGTGTGGGGGGTGTCTGTGTGGGGGGTGTCTGTGTGGGGGGTGTCTGTGTGGGGGGTGTCTGTGTGGGGGGTGTCTGTGTGGGGGGTGTCTGTGTGGGGGGTGTCTGTGTGGGGGGTGTCTGTGTGGGGGGTGTCTGTGTGGGGGGTGTCTGTGTGTGGGGTGTCTGTGTGTGGGGTGTCTGTGTGTGGGGTGTCTGTGTGTGGGGTGTCTGTGTGTGGGGTGTCTGTGTGTGGGGTGTCTGTGTGTGGGGTGTCTGTGTGTGGGGTGTCTGTGTGTGGGGTGTCTGTGTGTTAGAAAGGCGGTCCCCGGGGCGGCAGAAGATGTCTGACTGACCACCCCTAGGCCCACCTCTCCTTCGGGAGATGGCCGAGCGTTTGTCGAGAGGCCTACTGGGAGAGGCTCCTCTCCTAGAATCTTAACAGCAGAGCAATCACACCACTACAAAGGTACACCACACCGAAGGATAACTTCTTAGTGTCTTTATCAACAATAAAGATTGGTTCTCTCGACAATATGTACAAGCGGATCGAGGGATCCTTAAAGTCTCGGTACTGGGGGGAAAGGGGTATCGGGACAGTCTTAGTACCAGCCTGGTACGGGGATACCCTGCGCACAGCTCTCAGTCCTCGAGCCTGGGGGTTCCGCAAGGACGAGCCGTGGCAGCGCCAGCAGGACTCCGAAGATGGTTTCAGCGAGGTTGGGCCGCGGCAGCGCCAGCAGGACTCCAAAGATAGTTTCAGCGAGGTTGGGCCGCGGCAGCGCCAGCAGGACTCCAAAGGTTCAGGGTTCCAAGTAGCGAGTTCTTCTCGGGGTCAGCCGCGACAGCGTCAGCAGGGCTCTCGACTCCAGGATACAACTGCCGACCTACTATTCCAGAGCTGCCCCAGATATAGGTCTGGAGTCCTTTGATGTCCGGACCCTCGTGCTTGGGGGTCAGAGGGGCCGGGATGAGGGTGTCCAGACACCCAGCAGGGGGGTGGAGCCAGCGCCCAGGGAGTCCGGAGGGCGATCGAAACCAGGCGCCCGGGGACGGCTGGAGGGCCATCGAAACTCTCCTCCTCTTTGATTCGTCGAGTGGCCGTTTTTACCCCCTGGTCGGATCTTGGTGCCTCGATGTCGGGGCTTCGCTGGGGCCGCGGCAGAGGTCGGGCCGAGGCCACGTGGTCGTGACGTGGAAGGCCCAAGATGGAGTCGGGCCTGAGATGGCGGGCCCGGTTAGGGACCAGACCAGCAGGGTAGGTGTCGCCGGGGTCCTGAGGGGGAGAGCTGGGGGTCGCCCGGAGTGGCGGCTGTCGTTGAGGGTTGGAGAGGGAGGTTCGTCGAGGAGGCCAGGGGTCGTTGCTGTCCAGGGCCCGCCATGCGGGGAGAAGCGGGACCACGCCACGAGGCCGGGTCCAACACTGTGTGCTGGGTGTCTGTGTGCTGGGTGTCTGTGTGCTGGGTGTCTGTGTGCTGGGTGTCTGTGTGCTGGGTGTCTGTGTGCTGGGTGTCTGTGTGCTGGGTGTCTGTGTGCTGGGTGTCTGTGTGCTGGGTGTCTGTGTGCTGGGTGTCTGTGTGCTGGGTGTCTGTGTGCTGGGTGTCTGTGTGCTGGGTGTCTGTGTGCTGGGTGTCTGTGTGCGGGGTGGTGTGTGTGTGGGGGGGGTGTGTGTGTGGGGGGGGTTGTGTGTGTGTGTGGGGGGTTGTGTGTGTGTGTGGGGGGTTGTGTGTGTGTGTGGGGGTTGTGTGTGTGTGGGGGGTTGTGTGTGTGTGGGGGGTTGTGTGTGTGTGGGGGGTTGTGTGTGTGTCGGGGGTTGTGTGTGTGTGGGGGGTTGTGTGTGTGTGTGGGGGGTTGTGTGTGTGTGGGGGGTTGTGTGTGTGGGGGGGGTTGTGTGTGTGTGGGGGGTTGTGTGTGTGGGGGTTGTGTGTGTGGGGGTTGTGTGTGTGTGGGGGTTGAGTGTGTGTGGGGGTTGAGTGTGTGTGGGGGTTGAGTGTGTGTGGGGGTTGAGTGTGTGTGGGGGTTGAGTGTGTGTGGGGGTTGAGTGTGTGTGGGGGTTGAGTGTGTGTGGGGGGTTGAGTGTGTGTGGGGGGTTGTGTGTGTGTGGGGGTTGAGTGTGTGTGGGGGTTGAGTGTGTGTGTGGGGTTGTGTGTGTGGGGTTGTGTGTGTGGGGTTGTGTGTGTGTGGGGTTGTGTGTGTGTGGGGTTGTGTGTGTGGGGGGTTGTGTGTGTGTGGGGTTGTGTGTGTGGGGTTGTGTGAGGGGTTGTGTGAGGGGTTGTGTGTGTGAGGGGTTGTGTGTGTGAGGGGTTGTGTGAGAGTGCAATAGATAGATAGATTGTTGTGTGTGTGGTTGTGTGTAGTTGTGTGTGGGGTTGTGTGTGGTTGTGTGTTGTGTGTGGGGTTGTGTGTGTGGTTGTGGGGTTGAGTGTTGCAGAGTGTGGTTGTGTGTGTGTGTGGGGGGTTGTGTGTGTGGTTGTGTGTAGTTGTGTGTGGGGTTGTGTGTGGTTGTGTGTTGTGTGTGGGGTTGTGTGTGTGGTTGTGGGGTTGAGTGTTGCAGAGTGTGGTTGTGTGTGTGTGTGGGGGGTTGTGTGTGGGGGGTTGTGTGTAGGGGGTTGTGTGTAGGGGGTTGTGTGTGTGTGAGGGATTGTGTGTGTGTGAGGGATTGTGTGTGTGGGGTTGTGTGCGTGGGGGGGTTGTGTGTATGGAGGTTGTGTGTGTGTGGGGGTTGTGTGTGTGTGGGGGTTGTGTGTGTGTGGGGGTTGTGTGTGTGTGGGGGGGTTGTGTGTGTGGGGGGGTTGTGTGTGTGTGGGGGTTGTGTGTGTGTGGGGGTTGTGTGTGTGTGGGGTTGTGTATGTGGGGGGTTGTGTGTGTGTGGGGTGTGTGTGTGTGGGGTTGTGTGTGTGTGGGTGTGTGTGTGTGTGGGGGGGTGGGTGTGTGTGTGTGGGGGGGTGTGTGTGTGTGTGTGTGGGGTTGTGTGTGTGTGGGGTTGTGTGTGTGTGGGGTTGTGTGTGGGGTTGTGTGTGTGTGGGGTTGTGTGTGTGAGGGGTTGTGTGTGTGAGGGGTTGTGTGTGTGAGGGGGTGTGTGTGTGAGGGGGTGTGTGTGTGAGGGGGTGTGTGTGTGCCAGCAGGACTCCAAAGGTTCAGGGTTCCAAGTAGTGAGTTCTTCTCGGGGTCAGCCGCGACAGCAGGGCTCTCGACTCCAGGATACAACTGCCGACCTATTCCAGAGCTGCCCCAGATATAGGTCTGGAGTCCTTTAATGTCCGGACCCTCGCGCTTGGGGGTCAGAGGGGCCAGGATGAGGGTGTCCAGACACCCAGCAGGGGGGTGGAGCCAGCGCCCAGGGAGTCCGGAGGGCGATCGAAACCAGGCGTCCGGGGACGGCTGGAGGGCCATCGAAACTCTCCTCCTCCTTGATTCGTCGAGTGGCCGTTTTTACCCCCTGGTCGGATCTTGGTGCCTCGATGTCGGGGCTTCACTGGGGCCGCGGCCGAGGTCGGGCCGAGGCCACGTGGTCGTGACGTGGAAGGCCCAAGATGGAGTCGGGCCTGAGATGGCGGGCCCGGTTAGGGAACAGACCAGCAGGGTAGGGGTCGCCGGGGTCCTGAGGGGGAGAGCTGGGGGTCACCCGGAGTGGCGGCTGTCGTTGAGGGTTGGAGAGGGAGGTTCGTCGAGGAGGCCAGGGGTCGTTGCTGTCCAGGGCCCGCCATGCGGGGAGAAGCGGGACCACGCCACGAGGCCGGGTCCAACACTGTGTGCGGGGTGTCTGTGTGCGGGGTGTCTGTGTGTCTGTGTGCGGGGTGTGGTGGGTGTGTGGGGTTGTGTGTGGGGGGTTATGTGTGTGGGGTTATGTGTGTGGGGTTGTGTGTGTGGGGTTGTGTGGTTGAGTGTTGCAGAGTGTGGTTGTGTGTGTGTGTGGGGGGTTGTGTGTGGGGTTGTGTGTGGGGGGTTGTGTGTGGGGGGGTTGTGTGTGGGGGGGTTGTGTGTGGGGGGGTTGTGTGTGTTTGGGGTTGTGAGTGTGTGTGAGGGATTGTGTGTGTGTGTGAGGGATTGTGTGTGTGTGTGAGGGATTGTGTGTGTGTGTGAGGGATTGTGTGTGTGTGGGGGTTGTGTGCGTGGGGGGGTTGTGTGCGTGGAGGTTGTGTGTGTGGGGGTTGTGTGTGTGTGGGGGTTGTGTGTGTGGGGGGTTGTGTGGGGGGGTTGTGTGGGGGGGTTGTGTGGGGGGTTGTGTGGGGGGGTTGTGTGGGGGGGTTGTGTGGGGGGGTTGTGTGGGGGGTTGTGGGGGGGCTGTGTGTGTGGGGGGGTTGTGTGTGTGGGGGGTTGTGTGTGTGGGGGGGGTTGTGTGTGTGTGGGGGGTTGTGTGTGTGTGGGGGGTTGTGTGTGTGTGGGGGGTTGTGTGTGTGTGGGGGTTGAGTGTGTGTGGGGGTGTGTGTGTGGGGTTGTGTGTGTGTGGGGTTGTGTGTGTGTGGGGTTGTGTGTGTGTGGGGTTGTGTGTGTGTGGGGTTGTGTGTGTGTGGGGTTGTGTGTGTGTGGGGTTGTGTGTGTGTGGGGTTGTGTGTGTGGGGTTGTGTGTGTGTGGGGTTGTGTGTGTGGGGTTGTGTGTGTGTGGGGTTGTGTGTGTGAGGGGTTGTGTGTGTGAGGGGTTGTGTGAGGGTTTGTGTGTGTGAGGGGTTGTGTGTGAGTGCAATAGATAGATAGATTGTTGTGTGTGTGGTTGTGTGTAGTGTGTGGGGTTGTGTGTGTGGTTGTGTGTTGTGTTTGGTGTTGTGTTTGGGGTTGTGTGTGGGGTTGTGTGTGTGGTTGTGGGGTTGAGTGTTGCAGAGTGTGGTTGTGTGTGTGTGTGGGGGGGGGGGTTGTGTGGGGGGTTGTGTGTGGGGGGTTGTGTGTGGGGGGGTTGTGTGTGGGGGTTGTGTGTGTTTGGGGTTGTGTGTGTGTGTGAGGGATTGTGTGTGTGTGAGGGATTGTGTGTGTGTGGGGGTTGTGTGCGTGTGGGGTTGTGTGCGTGTGGGGTTGTGTGCGTGGGGGGGTTGTGAGTGTGGAGGTTGTGTGTGTGGGGGTTGTGTGTGTGTGGGGGTTGTGTGTGTGTGGGGTTGTGTGTGTGGGGTTGTGTGTGTGGGGGTGTGTGTGTGGGTGTGTGTGTGTGTGTGTGTGTGTGGGTTTGTGTGTGTGAGGGGTTGTGTGTGTGAGGGGTTGTGTGTGTGAGGGGTTGTGTGTGTGAGGGGTTGTGTGTGTGAGGGGTTGTGTGTGTGAGGGGTTGTGTGTGTGAGGGGGTGTGTGTGTGAGGGGGTGTGTGTGTGAGGGTGTGTGTGTGTGAGGGTGTGTGTGTGTGGGGGGTTGTGTGTGTGGGGGGTTGTGTGTGTGGGGAGGGTTGTGTGTGTGGGGGGGTTGTGTGTGTGGGGGGGTTGTGTGTGTGGGGAGGTGTGGGTGTGTGTGGGGGTTGTGTGTGTGTGGGATGGGGTGTGGGGTTGTGTGTGTGGGGGTTGTGTGTGGGGGTGGGGGGGTGGGGTGGTGTGGGTGTGTGTGGGGTTGTCTGTGGGGGGTTTTGTGGGGGTTTGGGTGTGTGTGTGTGTGTGGGGGATATGTGTGGGTGTGTGTGTGTGTGGCGTTGTGTGTGGGGTGGTGTGTGTGGCTCAGCGAGACCTAAAAAAAAGCACTTCACTGTTCCCTTGAGAAGCGAGGCACTGCAGTGAGTACGTTGTCCACTGCAGACACATCTGTACTAAGCCCAGATTTGCCACTCGATTAAGATGTGTGTTACTCCGCATTCCACTTTATTTGTGTGTGCCTCGGAGACTACCTCTGCCAAAAGTGACCGGATTGGGGAACAGGGTAAACAATGGTATTAAAGCGCTGTCTGAAACAGAACGGTATTGAAGCGCTGTATGAAAAGGAATGTTGTTTATCTGGAGAGCAAACATGAACCGGTAAAACAATGCACTTGTTACGAGTAGACAAGTGGTGGAAGGGAAGAACTGATATAAGTGCACTCGAATCTTAAGTTAACAACTGTGACATGAAAGTGAAGCCGATCAGAATATATAAAGAGGGCTATATGAAAGAAATCTGTTAACATTAAGGTTCACAGTACTCAGTTTTTTCTTATTATTATCAATAATTATAGACGAAAACAATGTGTTTTCCATTTTGCGTTTGTTACAGGACTGGTACATAAGATTATTAGTCCTTTGAGTGACTCCCCAGGATGTCTGTCATAGCTCCTGATGATAATCTACGGTGCCATGATCCGCCGTTTACAAGCATCCAAATTAATTTGTCACTATACCCACAATTCGTAAGGTTACCTTTTAAATCTCAATATCTGGACCCTGGGCAGCCCTGTGCACACAGTTGCCGTACAGCTGAGGAATGCTACTGGATCGCTGTCCCTTGGGATGGTTGTTGAAAAGACATCCGGCCTTTTGGGTGCCTTTGCATACCGCGCATTTGCAAGCAAAGGAGTCACTGGCAAAACAGCATGTTCAACAATACATCGACTGGGCACATTTCACGAGTTTTGGATGCCTCTGAATCCATGTATGTTGTGATGGCAGTCACAATGGTGCATGTCGCACACAACTCATGCATTCAGCAGAAGCTGTATACATTCCTAAGGGCAGTTAAATGGATATAATCCACCGATCTATTGAAACGCGCTTGTGGTACTCTAGTATTACAGAAAAAATGGTCCTAGACGTTAATTCAAAATACGATTATTGGTACTTTTTAACCAAACCTAATACAATTTTCTTTCCACATGCGAATTAATCCTGCAATGCAAAACAATGTTTTAAGAAGAAAGTAATAGCCCAAAAAGCAAATGTCCAACACACCACACAACAGGTTCTCCTAATGTCCTTATCATAGTTTAATATACAAATATACAATGTAAAGAAGCAAAAAAGGGGGTTACCATCAAGTAACGTGTACAGGATAGAGTGAAAGTTAAGTGCTCGTGAGAGAGAGAAAGACCGAGAAGGCCTGGAAACATACGTTGTGGTTTTTGTCGGTCCAAGGTTAAATAATCCTTAGAGAGAGTTTCAAGAGCCTGCCCTGAGAGTCTTATTTGCAAAAAATGTTTTTCTTTCTTGCTGTATCACGGTGGAATTTCATCCGTGTTCTTATTTATGGAGAGAGGGGACAGGGGCAGAAAAAGATGCAGGCTCACAAATGAGGGGGGAATTGTCGACGTTTCGACCCAAGGATAAGCAGGGCAGGGCAGTTGGTAGAATTGGGCTAAGGACTTTAGCACCCCTGTAAGTCCCTAGTAAATGGTACCACAGGTATCTAGGGAATGGGTGTTAAAGAGGGTCCCTAAGGGTTACAGCATATCTTATGCCGCCACAAAGGGACCTACATACAAATTCCACCCAGACAGCCTTCGCATATTGTGTGACATGGTACAAACCATGAGTGAAAAATGACATGACACTCCTGTGTGTAATGCCGGAGTACCTACATCTAATATATGTACGTGTCCCATTCAGCAGGCCCTTGAGTCCTAAGGCAGGGTGCATTATATTTTATGTGAAGACATATCTGCATGAGCAGATATGTCCCTGTGATTTCTAGTTCTATTACTAGATATTGCAAGGGAGCAGGGAAGCCATCTTAAGGTACGCACTGGGAACTGGTCAAAACAAGTTACCCAGCTACATAATGGCTTCACTGAAACCTATGGTGTTTGGTATCAAACACCCACAAATCCACACCGATTACAGTGATGGATTTATTAATACATGCACCCGAGAGTTCCTTACTCAAGTCCTCTAGTGTGCAGGCTGACTGGTCCAATCCAGCCAGGCATCACAGACGTGTTTCCGACCCCTTAGGAGATGAGAGCCCCATGCTCAGAGGACTGAAACAGTGCCTGCTCTGGCAGGAGGTGCTTACACCTCCAAGAAGGAGGACTAGTGATCAGCACATCAAGGCAGAAGGCTTTAAAGTCCTCTGCTGTTTTTGATATGCAACCCAAGGCTTCCCCAGACAGGGGAAATGTCACCTCCTGCTCTGGGCCCATCTGGCACCAGGACAGGCAGGGAAATTAGCTATCCAGGAGGAGTGTTGCACACACCTCTAGAGTGAACAGCCTGAAGTGAACAGGAAGTTAGAAATCCCACCATCTTGTGTGTGGAGGAAATATGAATTCTGGAACAGAGGGATGCCCACTCCCCAAAGGAAGTGGTCATCTAGGGGCTGTAGTGCCCCAGGGTAAGAAGCCCAATGGATACTAGTCACCACTCCCCTTAATGCCCACAAATTGAGAATTTAGGGCACCCCCTGATACAAGGTTGATGGACAAGAGTGCTGAACCGATAACAGAGGAGCAACAACTAATTTGGCGCAATCCTTGCCGGCCTGCCTGCTGCCCCTGACAATCGTGGAAGAAACAGACTTTTCAGCCCGCTGTGCAAACTCCAAGAAACCCAGAGGGCTGTAGTACTTTGCCAATTACCTGAGAAACTCCTGTAAAGTAGAGGGGTTACTCCCTTCCAACCGCAAGGTCTGGTCCTCTATCCTGTCACTCATGAGACTACTGAAACTGCAGCTGCCCGCTAAGAAGTCACCGTGCTCCTTGAGATCAGGTCTGTCCTCCCTCCAAGTGTGAGACACCAGGACCTGGGGTACTGGACCCCTTCAACAGCCAATGCTTGTCGGTTCAGTGCGGACTGCAACACTGAGAAACACCAACCGGCTTGTCAAGGCACTTCAGGGACAGCGAGCCACACATTGTGAGTGGCCCAGCTGTCTTGTTTGACCCTCTTCAGCAGAAACCAAGACAAAGAGAGAGCATCTCTCTACTGCAACCAGACACCTCAAAGTGCCTCTGCACCCGCGCCCCACAGGTCAAGCAGGTGAGCGAGCCACGGGCTTCCAAGACCCTCAAAGGCTAAGCCCACTCTTGGGTTTAGAAAGACTAGACTTCCATGCGTCACCTTCAGCCTCTTTCTGAAGGCCCACTCCAGATGCCAAAAGACACCACTGCACCAGAGCCCCACAGCCTGAGGAGAAGTGGACCAACAGTGTCCCTAAATGCCCGAAAATCTCAAGGATCGAGCCCCCATGTGGGTTCCCCCTAACTGGTCCCCCAGTCCCAGCTTGCAGCCTTTTTCTGCCTTGACCATTTCCCATTGAAGTTAATGGACACCCAATGGCGTAACACACCTCTGCACCCAGACGCCCCACAGCCACCTGAGGTGACCTGTTGACGCGGCCTTTGGACCGTACCCTATTCTCACCTGAAGTTCCAGAGGGGGATACCGTAAATCGCTTTTAAGTGCCCAAATGCAATATATGTTTTCTCCCATAGGATAAAATACTCTCTAAAAAAATTGCTCTGTCAACCGCTGAAATGTATTAAAGGTCATAATGCAAATAGTACTTACCTGATTCCGATCTTGGTATCTAAATTCATATAAAAATAAGTGTAATTTTTATAAATTTGTGTTGGATTTCTTAATCGAGTGTGTGTCTTATTTACTGCCTTAGTGTGTGCAATAAATGCTTAGCATTACCCTCTGATATGCCCAACTGCTTGCCCACACTACCACAAAAGAGAGCATTTGGAGTATCATTTGTGTCTGTCAGTCAACTGGGATTTGCCTTGACTCTTAACACAGAGTACCTCATTTTGGTCCACTATATAGAGAGAGCTTCTATATAGAGAGTCACCTTCAGCCTCTTTCTGAAGGCCCACTCCAGATGCCAAAAGACACCACTGCACCACAGCCTGAGGAGAAGTGGACCAACAGTGTCCCTAAATGCCCGAACATCTCAAGGGTCGAGCCCCCATGTGGGTTCCACCTAACTGGTCATATATTCCTGCATTGGTGGTACAGCGGTGGAACACAAGACTTTCCATTAACTGTACCACGCTCAGTAATGAGATTCTACTAAAGAATCCACAATTGACTTTGGTGGCAAAAATATTTGTTGAATTTTTGATCACCCCCCCCCCCCCCCCACACACAATTTTTTAATCTGGTCTGTTAGGGCCTTGGTTAAGTCCTTGTTCTTTAGACATTTTAAAAGTATCCCAGACAGTTAGGCCCTTTTAAAAGTATAGTCTGGTAGATTTTTTTTCCCCCTAACTTACATAAAAGGTTCCAACTGTTAGCTATGGAAAAAGAAAGAATTGACATGGACTGTAGGAAGCCGGGTACTTGTAACTAACACACCCACACACACACACACTAACTAACACACACATACACACTAACACACACACTAACTAGCACACACTAACACACACACACACTAACTAACACACACTGACACACACTAACTAACACACACACACACACTAACTAACACACACACTAACTAACACACACACTAACTAACACACACTAACTAACACACACACACACACACACTAACACACACACACACACTAACACACACACACACACTAACACACACACACTAACACACACACACACACTAACACACACACACTAACTAACACACACACTAACTAACACACACACACACACTAACTAACACACACACTAACTAACACACACACACACCCACACACCCACACACCCACACACCCTTGTTGACTGGTTTTTGATGCACCTTTTACTGGAGTGAGCTGGGCTCCTGCAAACCAGGTCCTCAGTACCAGTTTTCTATCCCCAAAAATGTACAATTGTTCCCTCAATTAGCAAAACCTTTAGCACCCTCTATAAGTCCCTAGTAAATGGTACCCTGGTACCTAGGGCCCGAGGTACTACAGAGGGCTGTAGCACAAATTGTGCCACCCTAAGGGACACCTCACAAAGAAAATGCAGGACCGTCATTGCAGGCTGCATGCCTTGGTGCAAACAAAAGTGAAAACACGACATGTCACACATCCCTGTGTGCCAAGTCCCCCAACACTGCATGTGATATTCGTAAGTCACCTCTACTGCAGGCCTCACACCCCTAGGACAAGGTGCTGAATATTACATGCAGGAGCAGATATTACCCTGTGCTGCCCAGTCTCATTACTGCCAGTACAAATGACCAGGAAGCCATATTAGAACATGTGCTGGACACTGGTGAAGACACGTTCCCCAGCTACATGATGGCATCACCGAAAATAGGGATGTTTGGTATTGAACGACTTCAACTGCTCCAACTTGGGGAGAGGAGTTGGCCTAACGGCTAGGGCACTCGACCTCAGACCTAGGGATCTGGGTTTGAGTCTCGGTAACGAAGCCAAAAACCTCCTGTGATTCTGGGCAAATCACTTAATCTCCCTGTGCCTAAAATGAATGCTTGTCCTCATGTAACGTAACTGGTGCTATGTAAAGCGCTCTGATACCTGATTCAGTTCAGGTCTAGTTCGCGCTATATAAAACTCAAAAAAAAAAAACTGGTATATCCACACTGATGCCAGTGTCGGATTGACCAATACATGCACTCAGTGGGCACCTTAGAGATGCCCCCTAAAAACCTAGCAGTCTGTGCTGTGCTTGCCGACTGGTTTCTGTCAGCCTGCCACCCAAGACACTGTCCTGACCTCCTAGGGTGAAAGCCTTTTCTCTCAGGAGACCCAAAACAAAAGCCTGTCCAGGAAGATGGTGCAACACCCCCTTCCACAGGATGACCTACTGGGCCAGCGATCTTCAAACAAGCTGCTGCCTTTGGAATGCAAATCTGGCTCCCCTCAAAGGAGAAAAAGCCACCCCTTGTCCAGAGCCCCTTTGACACAAGGACAGGCGGGAAAATTGGCACGTTAGGTAGGCGTGTCGCCTCCAGGCCGGTACCACCCCTAAGGTGGGCTACTATGAGGTGGACAACATTTTTCAGAAGTAGCCATCTTTGGGTTACGCTCACTTCACACAGGAAGAGGTCACATAAGGGGCGTAGTGACCCCAGAGTCAGTAGCCCATTGGCTAGTGCCCCTAAAGTCAGTATTTAAGGGAGTCCGTGGCACCAGAGAAGCAGATCGTAACAAAACACAAAAGACACTTAGTGCTCCAAAAGCAGAGGACTGGAGAAAGCATCTGACTTGTCCCCAGACCTGCTGTCCTGTCTGCCGTTCTCTGTCGTACCTGCGCCAAAGAAGACTTGTCCAACAATTTGGTATAAAAATCAATCAATCATGCCATTTGTATAGCGCACTACTCACCCGGGAGGGTCTCAAGGCGCTTGGGGGGAGGGGTATGCTACTCCTAGACCACTACTTCCCTTAACTCCTGGAGATTGGTCCTGTAAGTTGATGTACTACACCTGTTTGCAGAACTTGGTCTTGCTTCCATAGGATAAAATTGCACTGTCTCCCCTCTTTGAAAAAGTAAAACGATTTTTCTGATGCCGAAACATATATAAAGATACCTGCTATTATTATAAATTGGTATAGCTCTCCTGGAGTCGTGTTGTCATTTATTAATCATTGTGTGCATTTGCAAATGTCTTGCAACTATGTGTTAAGCCAAAGGGCGCTCAACCACGCTACTCCCTAATGGAGCACTTTGGGATTGCATAGCAAGCCCCTGTCCACTAGTGAGGAAACCCCTGGACTCTTTACACAGTATATCAATTTTTTGACACATCATATAAAAAGCCAACTTCCAACATGGGACTGGCATCCATCTCTGGTGGAGGCAAAATCTTTAAATAGAGAGAGAGGGAGGAAACGTTTGCCCCTAAAATCCCGAAATGAATGGTTCCCAAATAAGTTGACGGTGACATTGTACTAAGTGGTGCACAGTCTTTGAGAGGGCATGTAGAACAAGAAGGTTACACCAGAAACACTGGGACTCTCAACTCAGGGAGCTGTTCTCAAGTAAGTGCAAGGATAGCCTCCTGACATTGAGTGAGACACAGGCTGATTCCTATGACCTCATGAAGGATACCCTGACCGAGGGCTTTGGACTCACCACTGAGGAGTACAGGATTAGGTTCAGAGGGACTAAAAAACTCAAATGAGATCTGGGTAGATTATGTGGACCTGTATTTCAAACAGTAGGTGGCTGGCTCCCCCACAGACCCATGCCCCCACCACATCTTCAACAAAGCAGACTCCGTCATAGCTCCGCACCTCCGAGACGTCATCAACTGCTCCTTCAACTCCGCTACCTTCCCAGAAGACTGGAAACACGCTGAACTCACCGCCCTTCTGAAAAAACCAACAGCAGACCCCACCGAACTCAAAAACTACCGCCCCATCTCACTTCTTCCATTCCCGGCCAAAGTCATCGAGAAAGCTGTCAACAACCAGCTCTCCGCCTTCCTCGAAGCCAACAAATCACTCGACCCCTCACAATCTGGCTTCCGAGCCAAACACAGCACTGAGACCGCACTCATCGCAGCAACAGACGACATTCGAACTCTACTGGACAATGGAGACACAGTCGCCCTCATCCTCCTCGACCTCTCTGCAGCCTTCGACACAGTCTGCCACAGCACCCTTTTACAACGCCTCAGAAACATCGGAATCCAAGGAAAGGCACTGGAATGGATCACCTCGTTCCTCACCGGAAGAACCCAGAGAGTCCGCCTCCCACCATTCAAGTCCGAGGCCTCTGAAATCATCTGCGGCGTACCACAAGGATCCTCACTCAGTCCCACCCTCTTCAACGTATACATGAGCCCCCTCGCGGCCATCGCCCGCCAACACAACCTCAACATCATCTCTTACGCGGATGACACTCAACTGATCCTATCTCTTACCAAGGACCCCAGCACCGGCAAAACTAACCTACACGAAGGAATGAAAGAAGTCTCCGAATGGATGAAACAAAGCCGTCTGAAACTGAACTCAGACAAAACAGAAGTCCTCATCTTAGGTAAATCCCCCTCTGCATGGGACGATTCCTGGTGGCCGGAAGCCCTCGGAAATGCACCCATCCCGACAGACCACGCACGGAACCTTGGCGTCATCCTGGATTCTTCACTCTCAATGAACAGACAAGTCAACGCCGTATCCTCTTCCTGCTTTAACATTCTTCGCATGCTCAGAAAAACATTTCGCTGGATCCCCTCCGAAACAAGGAAAACAGTCACCCACGCTCTAGTCACGAGCCGACTGGACTACGGAAACACCCTCTACGCAGGTACCACCGCTAAACTCCAGAAGAAACTACAACGAATCCAAAACGCCTCAGCCAGGCTCATATTAGACATCCCACGCAACGAACACATCTCTGGTCACCTTAAAGACCTCCACTGGCTACCCGTCAATAAGAGGATTACTTTCCGACTGCTTACCCACGCACACAAATCACTCTACGACATCGGACCAGATTGCCTCAACTCTCGACTGTCCTTCTACTCCCCCTCCCGCCAACTTCGCTCTTCCAGCCAAGCCTTCGCCACTGTACCTCGCATCAACAAGACCACCATGGGAGGCAGATCCTTCTCATACCTGGCTGCCAAAACATGGAATTCACTCCCCACTTACCTTCGCCTCACCCAGAATCACCTAGCGTTCAGAAAGCAGCTTAAAACGTGGATATTTGACAAATAATCCACCTCCCCTTCCTAAGCGCCTTGAAACCCTCTGGGTATGTAGTGCGCTATATAAATGTTATGACTTGACTTGACTTGACTTGGCTAAAAGGTAACAATGTTCAGGACTATGAAGGGCTCTACAATTTGATCACGAAGGAGCACATATTACCATAATGTACATGAGAAAAGTTACATCAGCATCTAGTAGACACATTACTTTTTAGTCCCAGTGAGATGGCTAAGAAAGCTGATAAATGGGTTAGCACTGGAATTCCCAAAAAGCAACAGGCGGAGATTACAAGAAAGGGGGGTTCAGGTCCACAAAAAGGAAATGGAGGTGACAAGCCCTCCAAAGAATTTCCTTCAGAGACTCTGGCCCCAAAGAACATAGATAACACATCCCACCCCACGTATAGTAGCAAAAAGAGTAGTGGGGACCCCGAGCTAAAAAAAGTCAAGGACTGTAGCCCCTGCTTTGATTGTCAGCAGGTTGGGCACTATAGATGGGACACAGTTTGTACCAAGAAAAGGGTTCACACTGGGGTTGCCAGTGTAGCCTTTGAGGATTGTTTTTCAGACAAGGACATCCTTGTAGCTTTTAACAGGGAAATCGGGCCTGAATATGAGCGGTCGATTCCAGAAGGAAGCCGACACTTCCATCCCAATGAGGAGAATGGAATCCTCAGGCCAGTATAGCCCAGCTGAGACTAGAAGAGTAAGGCCAGGGGAAGTACTGTTAGGCCTGTGGCTTTAATACCCCTAGAAATAGCTGGGTCCCTTAGTTAGAGTAGGGTGGTAGTCAGTACAAGTCCCACCCCTCCCCCTCCCCCTCCCCCTCCCCTTGATTGGCTCCTTGGAAACGGCCTCCAAGAGGTTGGTCAGAGCCCAAAAGAGGAACTGATCCAGTTCCAGACCTCCCCTACAGATTTTGGAGGTGCTGAACCTACTCAGAGAACAAGTAGGCCCCAAATTAAGAGAAGGAGAAGGTGCAGGAGCAACTTTTACCCAAAGTTCCAATGAGGCAAGGAGATCCTCCTCCAGCAGAAGAGACTCCACAGTTGGCACTGGTGAAGCCCAACCTACCCAGGAGGTTCTGACTAGTCAGGCAGCTGTTAAGCATGAGATGGTGGCTCCACAGCTAACAGAAGAGAGAGTGGATGAAGGGTATTTGCTACAAGATGCAGTAACCGCCCATTCAAAAACAGGCCCCTTGAATCCAAAGGAACTTGTAAGTTCGCTCCTTCACATGCCAGTGAAGAGCTACAGGTGTGATTCTGGGCAGTGACCGCTGTCAGTAGCCTCTGCTGGATGCTAGCTCTTATGGCTGCACTGTCCTTGACCTGGTGGCCTGACCCCATGTCAAACAGCAAGTTAGGTCCCCTGACCCTGTTTGTCATGATGGGGTTACTCCAGCTATAGAGAACCTCTTTGGGTAAGCTGTGGGTTACCCTGGCAAAGAGGAAGTTAGCAGAAGTAGCTACCACTAACCTAAAGGAAAGGAGAAAAGTTCAAACAGATCTAGTGCATCTTAAAATGGGTCCGGGTACTGGTTGGATAAGTCATCTGCACAGAGGCTGTGACCTGGACAGGAGGATGTGAGGAGGAGTAGGCCATGCAACAGTGTAGCCGGTTTCCTCAATCTCTTCCTCGCCTGACAGACTAGGAAGACTCTCCCAGGTTGTGGTGAAGTCTCCTGGCCTGTTGGGTTGGGGTGGGGTGGGGGTGGGGGTGGGAGGATGGAATTGTGTAGGAAAGTGGGCTTTTGTTGCAGTTGTCTCCCCACTTTTTGTCTAATTTTTAGCGATTTTCAACTCTAAAAGTGCACTGAAGCCTTCTAACCAGACCTCGGTGCCAGTGCTTCTTCCCTAAAACAAGGTGAATCATTTGTGGAGATTCTTCGGGAGAGATGTGATGAGCAACATTTGGGAGAGGTCGAGGATGAGTCTGGATGCGGAGTTCTGAATGGTCTGTAGTGTCTTCAGTATGTGTGTGGTAATTGCTGTGTAGAAAGTGCATTGCCGTACTCCAAACACCTACCAATCCCATTCCTCTCTCCCCTGACATAACAACTCCCACCCACAACCCCTCTAACCTAGATCAGCACCAGAGCGACAAGCACAACGACAAATCCAACCCTTTGTCCCCTCCCACTCTCAGTCCCCACTATCTCCCACTAATTAACCAAGCAGAGCACACCACACCTTTTATGATAACTCCCCCTCGCCACGACAGAACCATCCCCATCCCCATCTCCCCCCCCCAATCTAAGCCCTCACTACCCTTCAGGCTCCCCCATCACCACCAACATACACTCCACTTCCACCCCGCCCTCTCCGCCCGCTACCAATGCCCTCCTATACGCCACCAACCTCCTCCGCACCTCATCCACTCCCATCGCCCCCATACCCTCTCTCCTCCCTAACACCACCCCGTACGCCGACACCACGGAGCCCTACGTGAACACCAACCCATGCCCCCACTCGCGCGATAATCCCCTGGGCAGCCACTCTCCCATGACTCCCAGCACTCACACTTATCCCTCGCTGGACATGATTATGTCCTCCCTCCTCCAGCTCAAAGAAGACATTCACAACATCAAGGAAGACATTCACACCATCAAAGAGCTACTCATCACACCCTCCAGACATCTCACTCACCACCACCCCCCCTCTCAACTTGCCCTACACCCGTCCCGATGACGCCTCCAAGACACATCCATCACACAGGACCGCGATCCACGCCTACTATCGCAACAACCGCACCCGTCGCCCACACTGGACAGCGATCCCTGCCCACAACCGCAACAACCGCCCCCGTCGCACATGTAACCCTCTTTCGGATCTCGACACTCTCACCCTTCTACGCTCCTACGACACAGCTGCCCTAAACCACCAAACCGCCTCGCACCGCCCCATTCCCTCGATACACTCAAATCCCTGTAGACCCTCCACGCTAAACAACAGAATATCCGTCTCGAATAACCTTAGAAAAGTCCCCCTCTCTCTAGCACCCTCTACCTCCCCTAACACACCCCTTCTCAAATGCACTCTCTTAAACTGCAGATCGGCCTCTAGACACTCCTCCGCCATCGCCGACCTAATCCTAACATTGGACCTTGACCTAATTATCTTGACTGAAACCTGGCTAACCGAATCCTCTACACCTATAATGGACATTCTGGTTCCCCCCAACTACCACATCATTAGGCTTGACAGGTCTGGCAAGGTAGGTGGTGGAATCGCATGCATATACAGGAACAACCTTTCTGTTCTGAAAGTCTCCACATCGTCCCTACCCTCCCCAACTTCCCACGAATAAATTTGCTTTGATATTATCTCTGAGGGCAAACCGATATGTTCTCTTCACGGCATTTATCACCCACCCCGAGACAACCTCTCTTTTGTCCAACAAATCATGGACATGATTTCAACCAACTCCGGACGACAGCTCACACAAATATACCTTGGTGACTTCAACCTCCACTGGAACGATCTCAATGATGCGGTGGTAAATAGCCTTAAAAACTTCCTCGACGCCCTAGATCTCACCCAAATATGCAACAGCCCGACCCACGAGAAAGGCTCTATCCTCGACCTTATCATTGCCAAAGAGGACGCTATCCAACTTGAGTCTATCCAACCATGTGACTGGTCAGACCATCATATTGTCACATTCTTCATCAATGAAAAAGTCAAACTCAACACGGGGCAATCCTCCAGACCTAAAGTATGGAAAAGAGATCTGAAAAAACTCAACCCATACTCCCTACCCCCAAACAGCCGCGACCTCCTGCTCCCTCCTACGGACGCTACAGATGTCCAATCCTTGACGGACCACTATCTCAACGCCATGACCTCAATAATTAATGAGGCTGCCCCTATGCAGCTAAAAAGAGTCTCCGCTAAAATCTCCAATCCATGGTACGACGGGAGTCTCAATGAAGATAGACGAGCCATGCGAATGGCAGAGCGCACCTGGAGAACAGCTCCCTCTGCACTGCACCTGAAACTCCTGAGGAAAAAGAGAAACGCCTACTTTAGGAAAATAAAGCACTCAAAAGCAAACTTCTTCAGCCTCCAGCTCGACCAAGCAAAAAACCGCCCAAGAAAACTGTTTGAGCTAATCAGAACACAAGTCAAGGAACATCCTCAACCTCTAAGTACTTTATGCGAATCACCCTCCTGTGAAGACTTCGCCGCTTTCTTTTCCCAAAAAACTGACAAAATAAAGAGTGATCTCCGCACTGACGCAAGCCTCTTCGCCACACCCAACTGCATAACACCCACCGAACCAAAAAACAATGCTACTTGGTCCTCCTTTGACACCTACTCCGAAGAAGAAATAGGCAAACTGCTCAGCTCCTTGAAACCTTCCAATCACCTCACGGATCCCCTCCCTGCTAACGCTGTCAAAGATTTCACCCCACTACTCCTTCCACTCTGGACCAAAATTATCAACAGCTCGCTCCAACAAGGAACCATCCCAGACTCCCTCAAAGTTGGACAAGTCACTCCTTTACTAAAGAAACCTACCGCCGACCCATCCGACCTAAACAACTACCGTCCCATCACAAATATTCCCACTCTCGCCAAACTATTGGAAAAATGCGCACAACTACAACTGACTAAACACATTGATCAGTTTGATCTCCTCAACCCTCATCAATCAGGCTTCCGAGCAGGACACAGTACTGAAACTGCTATGACTCACATAATTGACAACCCTCTTCAAATCCTAGATCAAAATGATACTTGCCTCCTCATCCTTCTTGATCTCTCTTCAGCATTCGACACTGTTAAACATGAGAATTTACTCGAACTTTTGAACACAAGAATGGGTATATCTGGGACTGTTCTCAAGTGGTTCACCTCCTTTTTACACAACAGGTCGCAGAAATTCAAGAGTAACAACCAGATGTCCTCGCCAATACCTGTTTCGTTAGGAGTCCTCCAAGGATCCTCCCTATCACCAACTTTGTTCAACCTAGTTATGGAACCTCTCACCACCTTGCTACAAGCATCCAATGTACTTTTTCACATGTACGCAGATGACACCCAACTATATCTCAAATTACAATCCCCCAATGACATTTTACTCCTGAATTCAACGATCAGAAACACCCAATCCTGGCTTGCCGACAATCATCTCAAACTCAATGCTCTGAAAACAGAGTTCCTTCTGATCTCACCTCCCGCGAAGATCTCTACCACTCAAACCTGGCTTAAACAGCTAACTGCACTCAATGTCCAACCCACCATAGTGGATTCAGCTAAATCTCTAGGCATAACTCTCGACTCCAATCTCAACATGCAGCATCATATCAGCAAGGCTACTAAGGGAGCGAACTTCCAAATCAATACCCTGAGGAAACTTAAACCCTTTCTGCCAGCCAAAGACTTCCAAACTGCAGTACAAGCACTAGTAATCCCACGAATTGAATACGGCAGCATCGCCCTCTGCGGTCTCCCGCTAACGACTACTGCACCCTTAAGAGCTTCTCTAAACGCTGCAGCGAGACTCATCACTGGGTCAAAAAAACACTCGCATATCTCCCCTGACTTGAAATCCTTGAACTGGCTGCCTTTTGAAGCCAGAATACATCTGAAAATAGCCTGCATGACATACAAGGCTGTACACCTGAGCTCTCCCGGATACCTCACTCAGAAGCTGTCAATCTCTGGCGGCTCTAGAAACACTAGAGGCACAATCAATCTTCAGCGAAAACCTCGAAGATTCCGGAAGGAAAAAACTTATAAACGCTCTCGCAGGAATGGCACCCAGGATTTGGAACTCACTCCCTCCTGAAACCAGGCTCATCTCCTCCTTCACACTCTTTAAGAAAGAAGTAAAAGCTATTCTCATGGCCAAATACATCTGACCTATTAATGTGGATCTGTAAAGACTCTGCACTGATCTGTATTATTCCGCTCGATCCCTACGATTAGGTGTTTTACCTGTCTTTTTGTCTTACCTGACTATCTATGCACTCATGTATTTGTAATATTTGCATTATTGTTGTACCTGTACTATTTTACTCCCTAATGACCTGCTTTTCACTCTCTTGTTGGTATTCACTGCATTGTAAAGCGCTCTGATATCTGCAAAGATCTTGTTCGCGCTATATAAAACTTTCAAAATAAATAAATAAAATAAATAAAATAAGCGGCTGGTGATGAGCGTTTGAGTGACAGAGTCTGTTGGAGACCGGGAGCCACTAGAAGATATTTTTGAGCATGTGCAGAGTGAAGAAGCAGGCGGAGGAGACTACATTGAGCTGGTTCGTCATGGTGAGTTTGCTGTCCAAGAGGATGCAGAGGTTCTGGGTGTCGTCCGAGGATGTAGGAGAGGGTCCCAGTTCAGCAGGCCACCAGGTATCGTTCCACAGGGAGGAGTTGTTCCAGAAGATCAGTACTTCCGTCTTGTCTGTATTGAGCTTGAGATAGCGGATTTGCATCCAGCTGGCCATTCACAAGTGGATGTTGGCCCTTGTCTTCAGTTAGTTCTTCACATAGAGAGAGGCTGAGCTGGATGTCGAATGTGTAGGAGATAATGTTCAGTCCACGCTTTCTGAAGATGTTGGTCGGTGCAGGGGGGGATATTGTAGGTATCGAACAGAAGGAGGAACCTTGATGGACTGCACAAATGTGCTTGGGCTCTGAGGTGAATGATGGAAGACGGACCATCGGTGTTCTTCCGGTGGGAAAAGATGCAATACATTTATGGGTGTCCTCTTCGATTCTGATGTGATGAAGCCTCTAGATCAGAGTATGATGGGACACAGTGTGGAAGGCCACTGAGAGGTCGAGGAGGATCAGGGCAGAAAATTCTCCCCTGGTCTATGAGGGCTCTGATGTCAGTGGCTGCGATCAAGGCGGTTGTGGTTTCGCGGAACCCGATTGGGATGCGTGCAGAAGTCCATTGATCTCGAGGTATTCCGTGAGTTGGTGGTTGATGGCCTTTTCGAGGACTTTGGAGGGAAAAGGAAGCAGGGTGTAGGTGGGGTCAGCTTCTTGAGAAGGCATTTGACTTCTGCATGTTTTCCACTCGCCTGGGAAGACTGCAGAGGTGATGGATGTGTTAAAGATCCCCCAAAAAAATCTGACCCAAATAGCGCGAGGTTGATTGAATCAGAAGGTAAAGGAGTACAAACTAATACCATTATAATGAGCTGAATAACAGACAATTCATAATAAGGACAACTCTGGAAAACACTACAGGTTGAGCACAACAGAACAAACTGTGATGGGCAGGTCTTACGTGTGCCTTGAGGGTGGCCTCCTGCTGCCTGCTACGGTTCAGAAAGTACTGGCAAGCCCACTCTCCCATGGTCAGTGCTCGATAGGCTTCCTCCAGGTCCCGCCGCTTCAGGAATGTCTGCAGTGCCTCCTTCAGGTGCTGCTGTCTTCTTATAGGTGGCACAGTGCTGTGAGAGCAAAAGAACCAAAGAGTAAGGTGCTATTGGGGAAATAAACTGTGCAGTAACATCAAAAGGGATAACTGCTTTAGGGCAACCGAGCTCACAAGTGAGGGAGATTGTAGCTTTGTTGCCACACAATCACTTCCCAACACCTAGATTTGGAACATATATCTGTAATTTCATTTGCCTGTGTAACTTTCATTTCAAAGTTTCCAGCGTTGGAACAAAATGAATTGGAGACCCAACTTGAAATGTTTTAGTAGATTTTCTTCAGCTAGAAAATACAGTTCTGCACTGCTCAACTCTGGATCCGCTTCTTACATGGCTATTAATAAACATGATCTCATGATGCTAATCTTTCTCCTTCTAACCATTAATGAGACGGGATTTATTAACTCTCAGACCACAATGGGATCACACTCCATACCGCCAAAAACAGCCGTCTTTATAGCAATGTCTAGGAAGAGCAATGGGGAAGGACTTGCATTTGTGATTACAGTCTCCTGCATGGAGGCCAAAGGCCACATCAGGTTCAAACGCATAACCACTTCTACGAATTTCTATGGCTATAGTCCTTATACTGCTATTCAGTTTCACACACACCAGGGATGTGGAATTCCCATAGCCCAACTCCCAGGACATATTGTTTGGGGTCAAGGGCAACAAGTTTTTATGTGTATTTTGTCCTTGGGACAAGTAGGCCCAACCCCCTGCAGCACAAACTAGTTTGCTAGTTTGCAGTACCACATTATGGATCAGGAAGGGCAGTGTCTCCAGTTAAGGTAATAATTGTGTCCATATGTTAATGCTGTTCAAACTTGTATCTATGGTTTATTAATTGAAAGCCTTTATTATTAGGGTGAGCACCCTAAGTAAACGTTGTAAGCTCTGACTGCCCTTCTGACAGTGGTTAAAGTATAAAAGTATCAGGGCTCGAAAAATCGAAAAAATGGTACTAGTCCTGCAGGACTAGTACCTTGAAAATGTACTCGACCTAACTGCAACCTACTTGACCTCTGTCTGTGAAAGCAGAGCAAATGTGACAAGATAACAAGATTTACAGGCATCTTTATTGCTCATTAACTTTGTGAGCAATAAAAATGCCTTTAAATCTTGTTATCTTGTCACATTTGCTCCGTTTTCACAGACAGAGGACAAAAGTTGGTTTGTTTTCCTACTCGCCAGAAAGGGTGAGTAGGACCTAAAAACAGCTCGACTTGTTAAATTGAGCTTGACTATGCGAGCGGTCGAGTGGAATTTTCGAGCCCTGAGTATGTACACACGTTTTCAAAGTTTAGTAATATGAGGCTATGTACAATGCTCCCACAATGCTCTCGGATTTGAAGCAAATATTTGCAGAAGCTTGAAAGCAAGACTGATGATTGCTCTCAAAATAAAATGTTCATAAAATAATAAAAGCAAAAAAAAAAAAACGCTTTCGCTTTCATTTAGTAACGTGTTGGGGCATGCTAGTATTTCAGTAATCAGTTTCAAAAAGATACTGGGAACCAAAAATAAACAAGCATTGGCAAAGCCAGTAGGTCTGAAATTGGTGGTCAGCTTTTTAGTTTTGTCAAATTGTGACTTGTTTTGGCATGGTTTTGTAAACCCTTATTGGTGTGGGAGCTGCCAGGCCTTCAGTATTATAACAAACATTGGCAAAAGTTGTTTTTGGTCTCAAAAAGCACACACTGCCACAATTAATGCCACTTAACCAAACTACTTTGTGTGCCGATATGCTCCTTCTGAAAGAGCATAATGCTGTCCCTCACAGCCAGATGATACAGAAAGAACAGAATTTGAATAAACTCAAAAGGTCACGGTCAACGCCAGACCAAATCAGAGTCCCAATTATTAAAGAAAGTCTCAAAAGTGCACCCAGGGTAGATGTTCTTGCATTAAGTGCAAATATACGGCTTTTGTGAATTCCCAAGAATTTACAGAAGTAGGTCATGTGGGGTGAAACACCGAAACCGATCCTAGGATGCTTGATTCCAGTCCAGGGAGGACCTGGCCTGACAGTTCGGACTAGACTGTTCCCATTGGGCTCAGGGTCTAGACTGATTTGCATATGGCTGGGTTCGAACTGGAATGGGTTGGGGAGCAAAATAAAAATGGATTTAGGCACAGATCTCTGTACTGGGGTGAATGCATGACATTATTCCGCATTCTGTCCATCAATTGTTCTTTTTGCAGAAGGCTTACGTCTGCCATTGTCAGGAGTAAATTACCAATATTTCTCAGTATGGTAACAGATCAGAGAAGAGTTGTTGAAAACCACTAAAATATGCAAGTTAATAGGTTTTCACAAACTCAAAAGAGCATTCTAACCCTAGAACTATTGCTTACCACTACCTTCAGCCCCAGTATGTAGATCTGCTGAATCGTGGCAACATAATTTATTTATTTATTTAGTGTATTTATAGAGCGCAGTCCTGTCACCCAGAGGGCATCCTGGCGCTTGAACTAGAGCAGTAATTTACAACAAGGGGTGGTGATGGACAGAGTATCTGAATTAAGCAGAGTACTCTCACCCAGTCAAGAGATCAGGGCTAGATCCAACACCGTTTTTTAGCTCATTGCACCATCCCAGTTTCAGAACCTGGCTGTATGCAAATTAGTCTGTCCCTGGCCCAGTGCATTATGGGAACAGGGCAGACCAGACTACAAAAGCCAATTCTTACACTGGGAAGGAAACAAGCTTCCGGGGACCGGTTTCTGCCATTTCAGGCGTCTTCGGCCCGGCTTGCTTGAATCCTGATGGTGCAATTCACTTACACAGCAGTTTTAGGGAACAAATGCGTTTTAGCGCTTTCCTGAACGGAAGATAGTCACTGTGGCTTCTCAAGGAGAGTGGCAGGGAATTCCAAAATTTGGCCGCTGCCACACTAAATGAGCGGCCACCCATCCTGACTCTCTGAAACCACGGGACTACCAGCAAATGCGCCGAAGAGGAACGGAGAAGTCGCGGGGCAGAGTACCAGGTGAACATATTCTGCAGAGGTATCGGGCCCAGATGATGTACTGCTTTAAACACCAAGCAAGCGGCTTTGTACATCACTCTCAGATGTACCGGGAGCCAGTGTAGCTCTCTCAAAGCCAGGGTAGAAGAGCTAGACCTAGGACGTGAGAGAGACAACTTAGCGGCCATGTTCTGCACTCGTTGTAACTATGTTGTTGCATGTGTTCAAACACTACTATGGTATGAACCCTGGCATAATCAGCAAGGCTATATTAGCGCTCTTATATAATGAGATTGCTGCCATAATTTGATGCCGCACTACATGTCACCAAAGGGACTTTGTTACAGGACAAGTAGATTTATGAAGCAACAAGCCCCATGGACCAGTAGATATTTTATTAAATTTCACACCCCTGAAGCACGGATCACAAATTTCTTTATCTGGTCTATTTCCAGCTCTTACATGGAAGGGGTCACTGATGACATGGACTGACCAGTCTTCAACAGGAGCACCCCAAAGACAGCCACAACATACGGTGTTCTCAGTGAATACCAATGTATATATCAAGACTGGTAGCCGATCTATTGGCAAGACTATTCCTTGAAAACATGGTAAAATGATTTATAGGTCTCGCTAGAGTCAGCGCATGCACTGGGAAAACAGATCAGGCAGACTGAGTTCACCAGGTCCACCCCTCCCCCTTTTCATGCAAGCGCCAAACGCGCGCTTTTTTTATTTTTTTATTTTTTTTCTCCCTCCCTCCCAGGCGTGAACCGCTTTCCTCACGCACTGTCACCAGGAGCATCCCCATAACAACGGGGAGCCACTTCCTCTGCCCCCTCCCGGGAGCAGACTTGTGCTAATTAACAGGGCCCCAGGCAGGCCACAGCCAGAGGTGTCAGCGCCCCAGGGTGGGGCGTGTGTCAGGGGGCACGGGCTGGTGCTGTGGGTTCACCGCGCCGTGTGACTGGGCCGTCTAGGGCTCGGTGCCACGGAGGATCCAGTGCCCTGCACACGGCCGAGTGCAGTGGTGCAACCAGTGCGTCATCATGGGCCCTAGTGCAAGGAAGGAATGAACTCCTGACGGCTGTTTCAATGGTGACATACAACAATAATCAGAGTTGGTTGGGCCCCGGTGCAGCTTCACCAGCTGCGCCAATGAAAGCTATGCTCCTGGCCTTGTGAACGGTGATTATCTACTGGGGGAAACGTGCTATCTGCACATAGGCATCGCACTAGCTTCCTTGACCCTGTGATATGTGCAGGGTCTCTGGAATTATGCGTGGAGGTTGGGGTTCGTTAATTATTCGGGATTGCTGAGTAAATTATACGGCATGAAAATGCAAAATCTGCTGCGTAATATGACACCATTTGTGATAATATTACTTCATTATTTTGACATTTTAAATCTTGTTAACACTGTCTGGGCATTGGTTTGCACAACTTTAGAACCAATATAAAACCCAAATATAGCAATAAGCAACAGTACTGTCTGGTACTGAGTACCAGCACTTTTTTATTTTGAGAGGGAGAGTACCGGCACTTCTAAGAAACACAAAGGTACTCTGTTACAGGGTACCTGCACTTCTATTTTCCCATTTCAAGCTCTGATGATGGTGACCAGTCAACCCTTGCAAAGGGCCTTTCCCAGCAAAGCTACAGGTGTTGTTGCATTTTTTGTAACTTTTGAACGGTTCGAGCTACAGACAATAAATCTTTTGCAATAACATCTGCAGATTATGCAGCAGATGGTGGAGTTTGCGGCAAATACTGCAAATCTCTAATTATGAGGGGGAAAATCCACAGCCGCATAATTTCAGTGGCCCTGGTTATGTGTGACGCCTTTAACTGGTCCCAGCTCTACAGCCAAAAGCACATTGACTTACGTATGCAAATCCCAGAAGAAAAAAAGATGCACACAGTACTAATCCCTGGCACGCACAGCTTGAAATGGCAAAGCACTTGAAATGGCAAAGCACTAAAAAAAATATGGCCAGGCTACTCTTTAGTGCAGGAATTATCCTAATAACATGAATCCACACAAATGCTTTCAGCTCCAGAGCTTTCTGGCACATGTAAGAAAGATTGAATTATGTCAGAGTAGTGTGGCATTTGTGCCAACTAGCCCCATGGCAGGAGGGTCACATTAGCCCGCTTATGTTTTCTTAAGGCACAGTGGCATAGCAAGGACAACAGTCCTTAAAGCAAGCAAGGAAACAGCCCCCCCCCTCCCCGACTCCCAGTTTAGGCAGTAATTAAAAAATGCTACGAATGGAATCGAGTGGGCCTCCTGGACATCAGAGCCCTGGTGCCACTGCACCTGCTGCATTATTGATTGCCACCCCCCTGCTCGGGCCCAGTATTTTGAATGCTTAAAGTTATGGGCACCTGCATACAATAATGAACAAGGCCTGGCAACAACAGTGCCAATTCAAAAATACCGCAGCATTTGACTGACACACTTGTCATGGCAGCCATGATGCTGGAGGTAGTTTCTTCCATAGCAAAGCTCTCAAGATTCCCAGGTCCATTCATGAGGAATGAATGAATGAATGAATTAATGAATGAATAAAAAACTTTATTTGTGGTTACTCAAAACCATTAAATAAGACACCACGCAACAATAAAACATTAATTGTCAAGCCAAGGGAAAGGGGGAAAACTTAAAAGTAAGTGAAAGCATAACTATAATTAAAAACTTGGTTTGTTAGTCCATTTCTACCAGTCTCGAAGGCTTAAGAATCATTGTTCCAGGATGGTGACCTATCTATGTAGGATCATCAGTTTCTGGCGTGCTTGTTGGATGAATTAACTGAACACAGCCATGTCCTTCACTGTTTCCATTGTGAATAGATGGTAGACGGCCTCCTTTATAGATTTAATTCTGTGTCTAAGTAAAATTGGCTTTAAGTAAAGGTTGCGCTCAAAAGACAACCCCGGGCAGCAAAATAGGATATGTGCGAAACTCTGTTTATATTTGCATAGGCGGCACTCCGACTGCCTTGTCGCAGGTAACCTTGTGGGATAAAGGTCTTTAAGGGGGAGAGGATGTAATCTAAGCGCTAAGATCCTATTTACTGCTTGTTTGCCCACTGCTTGCGTAAGATGGGGTTTCGAAGTCTGTACTGTCTGCGGGAGTGTTAGGGACTCATGGAAGCCATTTGCTTCCAATGCTTCCAAGTAAGTTGAGCGCGAGCAAAGCCGAACCTGTCTTTTTGTCGCACTTTTAATGGCAGCGTATTTAATTAAATCAGGGTCCCAATTATCCACTGAAAAATTCAAGTCTTCTTTGGCGGAGCGAAGCTGTTTGACCATGGATTTCCTGCTTCCAGAAAAATGTTCTTAATAATAGATTTCAGGGAGTTCTCTGGTGCCACTGTGGTGAGGTAAAAGTATTTGTTCATTAGGGCCAGTTCTTCTAATTTTTGTTGTCTCAGCCATTCATGAGGAGCTGGTCCTGTATAGGTTATGGCTTTGCGTGCAATGATTCGCAGCTCTGATTTTATAACCGAATAAACAGGACTATATTCTCCAAAATGCAAAGCGAAACATCTGGCTGTGGCTTTGCATGATGGGACTCGCATCTCTGGTTTAATAACTATCTGATTTGAGATTCACAATGAGTTCAAGCAATGATAAAATCAATTTCCTTGACGTGTGGATTTAGAACAGCGAGGGACACCTGGAGGTTAATCTTTACACTAAGCCTACTGATCGGAATACTCTTTTAGAATTCAGTAGTGGCCACCCCAGGAGTCTTAAAGAAAACTTGCCCTATGGGCAATTTTTTGCGTATTCGTCGCAATTGTTCCAACAAATGCGACTATTTTGATAATGCGGAAATTCTAATGAATAAACTCTGCAATAGAGGATACCCCAGGAAGTTAGTTAGAACAGCACTTAAACGTGCTTGGTACACAACTCGGGAAAGTTTGTTGACACCTAAAGAAAAGAAGGAGGGCACATCGTTGACCTGCGTCCTAACATTCAATCCTAAAGCAAATAAGGTGAAACAGATCATTTAAAAAAATTGGAAATTAATAGAACATCTGAACATTCCAAAACCGCTATTTGCATTTCAAAAAGGAAAAAATATAAAGCAGCATTTGGTGAAGGCGAGTAGGGTGGTGACAAGCAAAAAAGATACTAGGAGCCTACTAGGATTGCCACCCGTGATCGGACACTACCGCTGTATGAACTGTGCTGTGTGTCCAAACACTAAGGATCTGAAAGAGATTGAAATCAATGGCCATACACATACGAGGCGCACCTTCTCTAATTGCAACACCAAGAACGCTATTTATGTAGTGAAATGCCCTTGTGATCTGTCCTATATTGTGCAAACCACGCAAGCAGTTAAAATGCGTATTGGACAGCATAAATCGCGCATAAGGTGTAAGTACATTGGAGCCCCTTTAGTGCAGCACTATATGGAGGCAGACCATAATGAAGAGGAGTTGACTTGGGCAGTTCTAGTTACCATCTCGGCTAAAAACAAAACAGAATTAGAGACCAAGTTGAACCGTACAGAAGCAAGACTAATAGAGAGGTATCACACCTCTGAGAAGGGACTTAATGAGCGGGATGAAATTTGGGCTTTGATCTGAATCCCTTGATCCTTTTTCCTTGATTACTGTACTATGTATATTTTTGTTGCCGATTTTTTCTAATGAGTATGGATTATGATAAGGTATGGAACTGATTATTGATGTATATGTACATATGCTGTTTTATTCATGCTATATATATTTTTTCTTGATTTGGCATTATAATGTGTATAATGTGTATTTATTGTGCTCTGCCACAGATTCAGCATGAGTGGCTTCGATCTCTCTTGATCTTTTTTGATACTGTTCATTCCCTTTTTTTAGGGATGTACGGTCTTGATGCCTTTCCTAGAATGGGAACCCAATAGTGAAAATGCAGGAGTGATAGTGGGTGCTTGATGATTTGTTGATGTCACAATGGGCTTTTTGGGTTTATTTGTTTTACTTTCATTTTTCCTTCATGATTTATTTTATTAACAATTGTTTTTGGTTCCTCCTTGCGTGGTCGAGTGAGATTGGCCTTTAATTTGGAATATTTTGAGTACTGGTGACCTTTGAGTGCTGGTGGATGTGTATTAGTTTAGAGTAAATGGCTATCGGGAACGCTTTGGATTTGTAGTCCTTTGTTAGTGTTGGTTGCGGGATGGACGCACCGTTTTGACGTAGGACGCGCATATTTGGAATGCGCTTTGTCAGACGCCCATGATTCTCTGGTGGTTTGGCTGGAGAGGCGTTGTAACGAGCACTGAGTTAACGTGCCGTCGACCTTGTTTGGAATTTGAAGGTAATTTTTTCCCCCCTTCGCTGCATATTTATACGAACACGTAATGTGGGCAATGAGGTCATTTTAGATTAGAGCAGATTATTGAGGGGAGTGTTGGGTACGATAGTGGAGTGATAAGCAGGTATGGCCCCGAATGTTTTCTTTCTTCGAGGGGTTTTGTCAGGGCTTTTAATTAGGCCGATATGTAGCTTTGAGAGAGAAACCCACTGTGTTTGGCGGGCATGTATACTATGGGTACTTTGAGCTGCTTGCGTCACTCGGATTTAGATCCGTACTTGACCAGCCTTCTGCCACCAGCTGTTAAGTTAATACCTTGGAGAGTAAGTACAGGTGGGTGCACGCACATAGTTTAGGTTATAGATCCCCTTTATCCAGCATGTGTGCACCTTTAGTTAGCTCCGTTTGGGTACTGGTGGAGGGGGACGAGGAAAGAGGGTCGAGTGATTGACGGTGTGTTGTTCCTCTCTTCTTCCTTCTTTCTCCTGCGGTCCGGCATGATTGTAGGAAGACTGCGAGACTTGAGCCACTTCAGATATTATACTCTATCTGGGCGGACACTGTGAAGATATAAAGGTAGGTGTGCCGGGATCTGTGTTTAGATATCCTGTTGTCAGTGATGGCTTTTGTGTGGCTACGTCCCCTCTGGATGATCTTCCCCGGGGATTGATTGACCTCTTTTAATATGCTTTCTTTATGTAGAGTCTATGGGAATAGAGCCTAGACGGTGGTTCCTACCCCACCCACTTTGGTGGTTGTGGGGGGGGGGCGGCGATACCAGCCCGAGGTTTAGCCAGGGCCGCGAAGAATAGGTATTATATTGGACACGTGATGTGTCTTGTAGTACTTGGCATTTATATGCATTAATAGACCTTGGGTTATAAGGTGCTTTGTTCGATTGTTATTAGCTTTTTAATGTTGTCGCATGCTTGTGTTGTTCACTTGGAGGTGTGGTTGGGGTCTTTTTGATAGTCTCCCTTATTATTTATACTTACTTGATTATTTTTTTCTTTCTATGACGGAATCACCCATTGACACTGCATTGCCACAGTTTTAGCAGCTGTAATATGTTTTCTTGTTTAGGTAGAAAGAGGATAATATATGTATTTGTTGTTACTAGAGTACCCATGTCCTGATGAAGCCTATATCATCTGGCTGAAACGCGACCGCGACTGCGTCAACACCTTATATTTTGAACGGAGTCCCCTGTAAAAATTTGAGGAAGATTGGATTTTTTCCTAGGCGCACCAACACAAATGTAGGCTGGGTTGATAAGTTAACCCCCTGGTGTTTTTGTTTTTGGGACTACCATCTTATTGTGTACTCCACCCCAAATTAAGAGGAGGTACATTTGTAAATTGGTGTATATACATATTTTTTTATCTCAAGGGTACAGAGAAGTGTTTTTGGTATTGTATAGCGTTTTGTGTATTTGTATATAATGTACATGTGATGTGTTGTATATAGATTGCGTTTTTTGTTTACATTGTGCCTCTTTGGCTGTCCGCTCATATATGTGTATATTAATTAATATATACTTACGCTGCGTATAATTCGCAAATCACAAGACAATTAATTGTTTCCTGTTTGATAATTAAAAGTAGATTGATCCCTTCAGTACCATTTGTTTCTACTTGTTCATCTTTGGATGTCTCCTGCTCAGGTACGGGAGGGTGAGGTGGGCAGAACCCCTAACCACTTTTTCTAGTTAATAACTAGATAGACAGGATTGCAAGCCCCAAAATGCACAGCAAAACATCTGGCTGCGGCTTTGGGTGCTGGGACTTGTAGCTCTGACCTGACCATTGGGTAAACATGCTGTCCAAAATCTTAAGGGGTCTGGAAAAAGCAATCTCATTGGCATGGAATGGCATACTGCCCTCAACATGCTGTACTCCTGACTACAAGAGCAGCACTTAATAAACGGTTCAACAAACATTCACTAGCTGAAACACTGAAGTCACACAAAGAAAACCATATCCTCTGATCTGAGCATCCTATTCTATTCTCCATTTAGGCTACAAGATTACAGTTTCCAGAATTCTGGATTTTGTGGGAAAGATTCATATCAAAAACAGTGTTCGTGGTTAGAAACTCCTGGAAAAACATGTAAACACGGTCACAATAGTTTCAAAGAATATGAATTTAGTAACACTTCAGACAACGTTAGCACTTTGAGATGGAGTAGAGCCTTGCAACATTTGCCCATTTGCCAAGGACAGGAGGACAGCGGAAGGGTTGTTACCCTACAACCTTGCAACATTTGCCTATACGCACGGAGCACTTTTCGGCCGGGTGGGGGTGGAGAACTATAATTCCTAGCAGCCCTTGCGCCTGGAGGCGCCGCACGCAGCAAACCCCTTGTGCCCCAGACAACGCTCTTAAGCGGCGGTGGGCTCTGGCGGGGCGGGAGCCTTGCAACATTTGCCAAGGTGTCGTATAGATATGCTTTGCCTTCACACTGTGTTAAGTTAGCATGAGCTTATTAGAAGTTTAAACACCATTTTACCTTTCTGCTGCTTCTGCACACGCCACATATTGTTATTAGAGCTTTGAGCCTAGTAGAATATTTTGCTTCACACGAGAATAATATGTTTTGCTATTTTATCAGCTTTGCTTGGTAAGCTATGTCTGTACAGTGAGTGCTGAGGCCTTCAAGGTTATTTCAACACAGTGGTTGTTGTGAGGTCTGATCTTCGCACGTCCTAGACATAACATATATGCAGCTGCGGCCAACTCTGGCTTTAATCGCGTTTAATATTGCACTGCACAGAGCATGCACACACACTTGATGATGCTTCGCATGCAGAGAGCTGGTGGAAGATGATGTGATCCCTTTCCACTAGGATCAGAGGTATGGGGCCACCCTTCTAAAACCCAAAGAGACCTTCTTTAGATATAAAATAATATACTAGCAAGGGAGGGTAAGACTTCCGTGCCATTTAGCCTTCTTCCCTCTAGCATTTTAACATGCTTTCTTCCTTTGTATTTTATGGACTAGTAACTATGCTGATAACGTTGTTTCTTATACTATGTTTGCTTGTATTAGCTAAGATACTGCGCTTGAGAACACTGCATTAGAAATAAACATTTCAAACTTGCACGTGTCTTTATTTACTCCTCGTTCTGGATTGATATGTTGGTATAACGAAAGAGTGTTCATGTGTTCCACGTTACCTGAGGTGTTCTAAGTCCATGTTCTGGGTTGTCTAAACATTGGGAGTTTGTAAGAACCAATGAGGCACTGATTGCTAGTCTGGTAGGGGATTTTGGGTACCAAGGTGATTTTTGGCACACCCTAATTCACTGAGGTTCCAAGTCTCTATGCACAGTTCTGTGTGAGAGCAGGATCCCGGTGACATGGCGCCCAAAGTTGTGGTCCTATTACATGACACTTGAGTAGTGCTTCTATCAGTCCTTAACACCCTTCACTATTGTTTCCAGAAGACAGTGGTGTCAGGCAAACCTGCCTATATTTACATAGGTCTTTTCAAGCTTGAATCTTTTCAAAGTTTTTTTTTTTTTTTTAGTTACTACCCAGTTGTGCAACGTAGTTTTTCTTGTACCTCTTTCTTACTGTGTCCCTATGGCTAATGCTGTTGATATTCTGCAGCATAGTTGGATTGCGGTTCGCAATCATTTGCAGACTTATGATGTCCCTGTGGATGGTATGGCTGTGATCATGGTGGTGAGTGCGGAAGGGGCTTACCCATATGAAATTTACTCGTGGGTGACCTTCCCGGCTGTGAATGCAAATACTAATGTGTTCGACACAAACACTCCAACTGCCATGCCACAGGAATATGTTCCCTATAGGTCACAGAAAGTTCCTATTAATGCTTGGCCGCACCGAGTTTGGTTTAATGGCGCCCTACCCCACTCTTTGTTAACTCCGAGGTTAGGTCCTTTGTCCATTCCAGGCGCGACTTGGCATGTTTTGGCTGGATTTACACCGCATCCTAGACATGGAGCGGTTCCAGTTGCAGATTTTCGGCTGTTACATAGAGTGGCAATTAGTGTAATTCGGTCGTTAGTGCAGTACATTACCCGCAATCTCCCGGGCGGGGCCCCGGGTGCTGCAGCGCTTCCAGCCGGACAGGGCGGAATGAAGCTCAGTCCTGTGATGTTGAACGCAGTAATGGGCAAGCGCCCCCAGAATAAGGATGATTTTCCTTTCTGGCTTGCCGAGAAGTTTGACCAGCTGGAAGCAGTATTTCCTAACACGACTCCTGGTGAAAAACACAGGATTCTGACAATTAGCATGCCAAAAGACTTGGTCCCGGAACCTGGTGACTGTGAGACATGGGGTAAGACCTTTGCGGCAGTGTACACGAGGTGCTTCCTAGGGTCCTTAAGCGTGTTCAAGATGAGCACGGACCCAAGGCGGCGGTTGAATTAGGTATGCGCCTATGCGGCACTTTTGACGTAGTTTCCGATCTCATACTTGCGAATGTTAAGGGAGATGCTGTGAACTTTCAGGTGTCTAATGCTTTGCAGGCTGTACCCGATGTCGACAAACCCCAACAGTTAGCAAGAATTATTGTGGTGGCTTATAAGACCATAGGCCGTAATAGTTTGGGACTCAAGCCTTTCTCAACAAAGGAGAAAAAACAACCCCAAGGGCAGAAGTCAGAAACTGACGAACAGCCCAAGGCTAAGAAGCAAAATTGGCCGGGAAAACAACAAAAACAGGGTAAACAACAACAGCAGAAACAGGAGTCTCGTCCTGCATCTCCAGTGCCTGCACCTACAGAACGTATTTATGACTTGCGCGATCGCGCGACGATAAAATCACCTGATCGTTTTCAGGTTTCTGAACAACTCTCTCCTCGTTCTTTTCAGGAATCATCGGCCTCATCGACCAGTGGTGGAGGAGGCGGCAGAGGTCGGGGCGGCACCAGGGACGAGACCAGCCCCGCCCGAAAGACGGTAAAGGCAAGCAGGACGATTCAACACCAAAAAGATCCCAGTTTCTGAAAAAGAAAGTTGCCGCTTTAACAGCGAGATATGCCACAGATAGTGAGAACGCAGCTTCAGATTCAGACATGGGCTCTGACCTTGCTGGACAGCGCGGCGGGGATTACCATAGTGCAAAAGGCTCTGCGTCCACTACTGAAGGTGACAGCGACTAACCGATATGTGGTTGTGGAGACAGCTGACACTAGAGTAGCTTCCCCTGATAGACTTTATGAAATAGTCCTTTTAATTGAAGGTGACATACAACGTACCATAAAAGGGGTATTTTGGGGAAATTTTAAGACTACTTATGACATTTTGTTAGCGGAGGCTGACTGGCCCCTACCTTTTGTGCTCGCAGCTCCGAGAGGGGAGGAGGTAATCCTCCCTAGTTTCGCGCACACTGTCTCGAAGGAGCATGCGCTGAATTTTGCAGAAGAGTGGGCTAAAGCCCTTGCGCCTGCTCTGTACCGTACACACTGTGGTTAGGATACATTTTCCCCACACCACAAGATTCCCTTACGGTCTATGCCACAGCCTCAACCTCAATATCCCATCAGACGCGAAGCTAAGGCTTCCGTTGCTGAAATCCTTGAACAATTGGAATATTAAGGTGTCATTGAAACGTGTGTGTCACCGATGAAGAACCCTCTTTTTACTGTGACCAAGCCAGACGGCTCGTTCCGTTTGGTATTGGATTACCGGCATCTTAACTCGCATTGTCGTACCTGTGCAGTACAGAATACACACGGCTCTGCTTTAGTGGATGGTCTTGTGCGGAAACGTTTCAAAACCACACTTGACATTTCCAATGGTTTTTTTGCCCACAATTTAGATGGTCTAAGTTCCCAATGGACCAGTTTTACAAGTGGCGGCAAACAGTGCCAAAACAAACGTTTACCGATGGGCTATAAGAACAGTCCAAGCGTGTTTACTGCCCGCATTGTCTCTCTCAGAGAGAGTGGACACGGATGCGTGTTCGTATGTGGATGACATCTATCTCACAGACGACGAGCTTTGGGTGCAACTGTGTCGCGTTGACCACATAATTTGTAACTTTGCGGACTTCGGTTACAAATTCAGCTTTGCAAAGTCTCACATTGCAGAGTACGCAGTGTTGTTCTTGGGCTATGAGCTCAACAATGAAGGTCGAGGATTGGCTCCTCACTTCTTGGAAAATTCGTGAATATGGCCAGCGTATCAAGCCTTTGTATACTTTGATACAACCTACTTTTACCAAATCGTGCTGGCTGCCAGAACACTCCGCTATTTTGCAATCTTTGCAGGCTGATCTTTTAGAATCTAAATTCTTACTGACTCGTGATAACCAAACCAATCTGGTGATAAGAATCATCCCTGGGGCGGTGGGTTTCACTTACCTTACTTTTAATGAAGGAGACACTTTGGCATCAAGATGTACGTCCCTGACCTTGATGGTCTAGACTGCGTGGCTCGCGCCGCAACCTTTGACGTAGATGAACATTGCAATGTTTTACAGGATCTACAAAAGACCAGAGACAGTCTTGCAAAGGAACATTTGCCCTCCACATCGGATGATGCGTTGCAGATCCCGGTAGTTGGCTGGCTACCCCAAGTTGGAGAACTTCCTATCGAGCTCCGGTTCCAGTCCTGGGAGTGAAGGGCACAAGAACAGTCATTTTACCTCCGCTTCCAGGTCGTAAAGAAAACAGGTTTATCTCAATTGACAATGTCAAGATACACAGAGTGGCCGATTCTTCTTAGTATGACACCGGCAGTCTCCTGTCCTTCCATTGTGAGAAATTCTGTTTTGGCCACTGCTTCTAATCCAGAACCAGAAGTGGCAATCGAGTTACCTGCAATTTCCAGTCCTTTATTAAGTACTTTGCCTGGTACAGACCATGATGACATTGATTACACTTACCCCACTGACTTATCTATGCCTGACCTGCAAACACGTTTGGCCACAGAGTCCAGATTTTCATTTGACACTGTTTCCAATGCTCCGAAGAACCCCTCACGGTTTGCAGTTTATTTAAAAAACATTTTTAGGTTCCCCCATGGACATATATTTGGCTAGTGCTTTTTTCAATTTACCTTTTTATGTCAATTGGGTTTGTGTTTTATTTCTTTCGAATTGTAAATGGACATTATGTCGAGGAAAGAACATGCATTCGACATCTCAATGGAACTTTGGCCCCACTTTCCTCATCGCATTCTGCACACAGACTGAAAAGAGACTTGACATTTGTTAACATCACTGCTTGGCCTGTCCTTGATGGGATTGTGTGGGATGCCGTTGGATTTCAAATTCATGGCCCTACAGAGGTTGTTAATGTCCCTAATGTGCTTAGAGTTAACATGGGGGATGGAGTGAAACAAAACATACGTTCTGATTGGGATGTTCAGGCCGAAGAGGCTTTGTTTTCGGATTTGAAATACTATGTTGCCTTTAATGCTGAAGTTTGTACTTAGAATCTGCTAATTATGGCGATTTGTTTTGCTTTCAACATTTTGGCAATCACTTCTTACATAAAACTACTTCCAGAAGAAATACTGTTAATTATACGCAATGGGAGCATTGCCCAGCACCGAAGCAAGGCAGTTCAAGTACTTTTTTGAAAAAGTACACTTATTTTACCGACTTTTATCTTTCTAGTCTGTTTGGTGGATTCCCCGTTTTACTGGCACTGGCGGCAGGCGTTCTGATGATCTTTTGTTTCATTAAACATGGATGCCCTTCCTGTGCAAGAAGCCGCACAGCCCCTCCTGGCACTGTTTCGCAACAGGATGCTTGAATATTATGGCACTTTGCCGCTTGCGACTTTAAGCACGGCATTTGGATTATCATTTCGATTTTCCTATTTTACATGTGTCCAGCCTGTGTTTCATTGACTCAGCTGCGATTTCGCCTGGGCCCTTGATTTGTGTCTCTGCAAAACGGTTTCTCCTGACGTCGATTTTAATCAGCTAATAGGTCCCGTCGTTACTCACGAGTTAGTTTGTACTGACGAAAGGATTATGGCCTTGGCAGCGATGCATGGACTAATGGGTCATTGGAACGTACTCGAAGCAGCGCAAGATTTCTTGGCACATAGCTTTCTTGAGAACCCACCGAGTTGTCCTCTGATGGTGATAGAGGCTCCGGAACTTGAAGAGCACGTATGTTCTTTCCCACTGTTAAATTGGATGGCTGAACTGTTTTCGGATGAAGACGGTGATTTCATGTTGGAGGCTGTTGCTGCATATTTTGCATATTCGGTCTTGTCCTAAAAACCCTTCCGAGTTTCAGATCACGGCCCCTTATTTTCTACTGACATAACTTTTTGCAAATTTTGCTTGAATTGGTCACCTCCCAGTCCTATTGGCATGAGCAAAAGTGAACGGAGTATTGACATTTTGGATTTTTTTTTTATTCGTGAAAAAAAAAATTCCCATCAGTTTATAAATTATAAATATTGCTCATCGTTCTTGAACTCTGTTTTCATGAAGAGGCCCTTATCTTATCTTATCCGTGCTCGGATCATGGGGGGGTGTCATATAGTTACTGCTTATCTATATACTGTGTTAAGTTAGCATGAGCTTATTAAATGTTTAAAACGCCATTTTTCCTTTTGCTGCTTCTGCACACGACACTTAATTGTTGATTTAGCTTTCAACCTACAAGAGCGTTGTGATTTACACGAGATTAATATGTTATTGCTCTGATATCAGCTTTGCTTAGTAAACTATGTCTGTACAGAGAGTGCTGAAGCTTCAAGGATAACTCGACACAGAATTGTTGTGAGGTCTGATCTCCGCACCTTCATAGACATAACATAAGTGCAGCTCCTGCCAAATTCTGGCTTTAGGCGCCTTTTTATATTGCTTTGCTTAGAGCACACATACACACTTGATGCTGTTCACATGCAGAGAGCTGGTGGAAGCTGATGTGGTCTCTTCATACTAGCATCTTGAGGTATGGGCCCGCCCTGCTAAAACCCAAAGAGACCTTCTTAGATATTAATATAATATGCTAGTTAGGGAGGGTGAGAATTAGGTGTTGTTAACCCCTTATTCATTACAGCATCTTAGCATGCTATCACCTTTTGCTTTCTATGTACTAGTAACTATGCTGATAACTTTGCTTCTGATAATATGTTTCCTTGTATTATCTAAGATACTGCGTTTGAGAAAACGGCATTAGTAAATAAATATTTCAAATGTGCACGTGTCTCATTTACTCCACGTTCTGGTTTGAAATGATTGTATAACGAAAGAGTGCTCATGTGTTCCACGATGCCGGAGGTATTGTAAGTTCATGTTCTGGTTTGTCTAAACATTGGGAGTTTGTTATGACCAATGAGACACTGTAGCTAGCTCGGTAAGGGGATTTTGGGTACTGAGGTGAGTTTTGGGGCACCCTAATTCACCGAGGTGCCAAATCTCTATGCACAGTTCTGTAGGAGAACAGAATCCCTGCTACAGTAGGTCAAGAATTTTGCGTAGAACTTTTAGTATACCATAGCATTTACCAGCCACATTTCCAATATGTTGGGAATATGAGAGGTTATTGTCCAAGACAACCCCCAGGTTTTTCACCATAACAGAAGGAATAGGTGTAGGACCCAGGTCAGAGGGCCACCAGGCCAACGACCAGATAGAAGGGGAAGAACCAATCACTAAAAGATCTGTTTTATTCCCTTTGAGGCGAAGGCAATTGGTCTTCATCCAGCCGGCGAGTGCCACAAGACAAGCGGAGACATTATCTGCCGTCTCCACTGGGTTGTGCGATAGGGAGACCACCAGTTCAGTGTCATCGGCATATGACACAATATCCACCCCATAGGATTCCACTATCTTAGCAAGGGGTTCCATAAACAGATTAAACAACGTTGGGCTCAGTATAGAGCCCAGAGGGACACCATGTCTAAGAGAACGAGGTGTGGATTTAAAAGGGGGGCAGTGTACTTGAAATTTCCTGTCCGCTAGAAAAGAGTGCATCCATTCGTAGGCTGACCCGGCTACCCTTTCCTCGCTCAGGCGGGCAAGGAGCTTAGAGTGCGACACCGTGTCAAAAGCCGCACTCAAGTCCAACAATACCAGGGCGGCTGTCTGTCCCTCATCCACTTTCTGACGGAGCAATTCTGTGGAAAAAAAGTAGGGCAGTTTCCGTAGAATGTTTCGCCCTAAAACAAGATTGGGAGAAATGTAGAAGGTGAGTATCCTCCACAAATTGTACCAGCTGGTTGTTGACCAATTTCTCCACCACTTTGGCACAGAACGGTAGGAGGGAGATAGGGCGAGGATTATCCAGCTGAGATATACTCTGGTTAGCTTTCTTTTTGATAGGAACCACCTGGGCAAATTTCCATTCCTCTGGCACATAGCTTTCTTGAAAAGATAGGGTAGCCAAATTACCTATGTGATTACTCAGGAGGTGCATATGACTCCTGAGAATCTTAGGAGGGGCAACATACGCAGGAGATCATGATTGGATACCCATAATTAATTTTATCAATTCCTTCCTCGGAGGAACCTTGAACTTAGTGAGGAGAAATAGCAGAAAATGTTAAAGTTATATTAGCTTTTATTAAAGAAACCCTCTGGATTAAAACAAAAAAACGTAATAAACTTAGCGAGTGGTGGTTTGATTCAACTTGTACTGATGCCCATACCAGACTGCAACATGCCGTAAAAGCTAACGTTAAGGATTATGATCTTATTAGAGATGCCAGAAGGGGCTATAAGAGGGCAGAAGCAGTAAGGAGGAATGCGCTAAAAGAGGAAGCTTGGGACGCCTTGCATGAGGTGTCCTTAAATCGTGACCCTGCTGCTTTTTGGAAGGCGGTTAATGCGCCTTTCTATACGGACAAATCCAAAGCAACTATAGAAATTGCTATTACGGAGGAGGAGTGGGTATTACATTATTCGAAACTCTATACCACTCAAATCGCCTGAGAGCAAACAAGGGAGAGGATCGAGGTTGTTCCAGAGTTTTCCCCCACCCAGTATAAATGTAGTATGGATTTTACCCTCAACGAGGTGACTAGGGCCATACAATCTAGCTTGGGTGGAAAGGCACCGGGCCCGGATGGTGTCCCGGTCGGCGTGTATAAAAACAACAAGGACTTACGGGGACCACTCTTGACACAGTTATTTAACGCCTGTTGATCCACGGGCTTTTTAACGTCCTGGTATGATTCCCTTATTATACCCATTTTTAAGAAGGGCGATAACAGGTTGGATTTGCCCTATCTCATTATTGGATTCTACTGTAAAAATTATAGGGTGTGTGATTTTAGACATACTTCAAATATGGGAAGAGGAGCATTCCGTCATAAGTGATGTACAATATGGTTTCCGTAAGGGGCTGTGTACCATTGATCAGGGCCTAAACCTTCACATTCTCCTGGAAAAATACACAAAGGCAAAAAGGGAGAGACTGTTTTTAACGTTTGTTGACCTAACTTCAGCATTCGATTGTGTTGTACATGAAAAGCTCAGGGCAATTTTGGAAGGGCTTGGGGTGGATGAGTCTATAGTTTTATTTCTAAGGCAGCTTTATTTGGGGGCTAGGGTCCGTTTCAGACAGGATGGGCACAGTACTGGAAATTTTTCAATCATGAAAGGTGAGAGGCAGGGCTGTGTCCTTGCCCCATTCCTATTTATGCTATATATCAATGAACTTGAAAGTACCCTAATCAAGGAGTGCAGGGATTTGCCAACGGCAGCCACACATCCTATCCCTGCACTCCTTTATGCAGATGATGCAGTCCTTATGGGCCGTACGCCCATTGCCTTGCAAAGGGTCGTAACCTCCTTTACACAATTTATGACAAACCGGGGTTTAACTATTAACTGCTCCAAAACATTTTTTATGAGTTGCGGGTAAGGGTCAAATAAGAAGAAAATCCCTATTTTGTTTAGTTCTAAGCCAATTGAGAATACTAATATATTCTCATACTTAGGAATTTTATTTGAACAGACAGGCTCCTGGGGTAGAGCAATTAAGGCGAGAGAACTCCTATTTTGTAAGTCATGAATGGCACTAATTAATTTTAGCAGGAAAATGGGTAGACGTCCACCGGGGGAATTGTTGAATATTTATAGGGAAAAATGTGTAGCTATTGCCACTTCTGGGGCATGTACCTGGGGGTTTGTCAATGTTAACTCACTTCAAGTGGCTGAAAACATTTTCCTCAGCTACCTCCTGGCTGTACCGGAAAGTACAGCTACACTAATTTGCCGCACTGAACTGGGTATGCCTTATCTTGAAGATGTGATCAAGATACAGCCTGTACTGTTGTGGCACAGGGTTTGGACCACCGAAGAGTCCGTATTTAACCGGCACATTTTAAAGGATGTTTGAAGTAATGATGGGGCAAAAAAGATAAGATGGCTAAACTATGTTGAGAAGTTTTTTACTCAAATAGGCCACAAGAAATATTTCAATGACCCATCTTCCATATGTCGGCTATCAAGAAAGGACCTAAAAAATATATGTATGTCACATCTGAGCGAGTCTAGAATTACAAGTGAAATGACCAAACCATCGGTGGCGGCACATCAGCTTACCTTTATTACTGTTAACATACAACCTTACATTTTGTTATCTACTAAGGACTTTGAAAGATTTATGTTAACTCGCCTCAGGCTTAATATCTTTCATAGAATTTTAAGTTTTCCTAAGGAAAATGACTGGTCAAGAACACTTTGTAACTGCCCATGTGATGATATTTCTTCTCAGTCGTCCATACACATGTTCTTTTGTAAATGTTATACAATACCCAGAAAAAAGTGGATATTCCCATGTGCTAAAAAGATTGCAATTAAGACAGTGTCGTCCTGCTTTCTTGGCGATACAGAATTTAGACAATGTATTTACTATCGCCTCTGTCACTGCTTATAAAAAAAATATTTTTAAGTCTCGTAATTCACTTAGGATATGAATTTATACAATATTTTTTATCTATCGTTTTAATGCAAATCATGTAAATTGTATTTTATTATTGTACTTTTATGGTTATTTCTTGTAGTATAACCGAATAAAGTTCTTTGATTTGATTTGAGTAGAAGCCTGAAGGTACTTAGAACTCTTGCTTAACGGATGTTTTTTGTGGCATCTGATGTTCTTGGACGTTTTTACTCATCCAGTTTATACTAATGCATGTAAAAAGAATTAAGTGGGACTGCCAGACAGCAGGATATAATGTAGCTGGATTGCTATAGCATGTCTAGCCCTCCTTTTTCAATGTCTCTAGTTTTGGGTGGTAAATGGACATCTCTGCAAGTTGGGGACCCCGTTGCTTAGGTTCAAGTTGAACAACAGTCCAAGTCAGTTTGGCCCAAAATCTCAACTTCCAAACAAAAAACAGCAGACCCGATCAAGAGGATGCTGCAGAGAGGATGGCCCACCCCATCACTGTTGAAGTTGTGGGCAGTACATACTCCACTGCCAGCAACTAGCTTGGAAAGGAGATGCCCAGGAGAGCCATGAGACGTACCCCTTTCCTGCCTCTCCCTAGAGAGTGTGGCAGCAAGGCCCAGACAAGGAGGTTGAATCAGGGGCCTGTAAAACCACTGGAGCATGGTGCCAGTATATGAGTCCTGGACGGGTCGATTCAAGGAGATCAGCCCCTTAGACTGTCCCCAATAAATGTTGGGGGCCCACATTGGCATCTCATGGGGAGAGGGGATTGAGGAGTGACAGGTGGGGTGAGAGGTTGCAGATCAAATGCGGAGGTGGGGCCTTGCCCTGAGATTAGTAGGGTGCGACAGGCCTATGCCAGTGGCACCCACTTCCCCCCGGGGCACTATAGGAGTTATCACCTTTAAGAGAGGAAGATCTCCTCAGTGCCTGCCCCTAGAGACGACAAAAAATCATTAAAGCATTGACAGACGGGATTCCCCAGGGTTAAATTACTGGCGCCCACTGGATCCATTACATATTTTTCTGAGCAGTGGAAACTAGTGGAATAGTACAGGTCCGCATCCTCCCGCAGAGTCTCTCAGATCCCTCCCCTGTTAAGATGGTGGTTCAGGAAATCGATAAAGGACCAAGTGGCCTCTGGTGACAATGTGTGATGACACTAGGATGACCGCCTGGCAAACCAACTACAAGAGTCCATTACAGAATATTTTGAACATGACCTACCCTCGATTTCCTCCTCAGTGACGTTGTGGAAGGAGTTTAAGACCACAGAGGCAGCGCCATGTCTTGGGTCCAAGGCAAGGGGCTAGAGCTAGACAGGAGGCAAGCAGTAGCCTCCTTCAGCGAGAGCTATGGGCCCTTGATTCGCAATTTGTTGACTCCTACAAAGAGAAAAACCTTAGGCATTTCAAACTGGCTTGATCCCAACTGAAATAGGGTAATCATAGGATACATGAACGGGGAGCTAAAATGGGAACGTTGTTGTACTGGCTGGCTAATCAGGAAGCGGAGATGCGCACTAGCTCTTTCATGAGATGAAACTGGTCGGTTAGTCACCCACCACCTGAGGCTAGAGGCGCTCTTTGCGCAACTGTATAAAAACCTTTGTGCCAGCTTTGCCCCCACCACTGAGTGAGTGGGTGCACCCTGTCCGGGGCAGGATGCTTGGAACTTGATCTCCCCATCACGAAGGAGATGATTTAACAGGCAATATCAAACATACCCTTGGGCAAAACTCCGGGCCCAAATGGGTTCCCTACAGAATTCTTAAACAATTTCACATCCTTATGGTTGCCTCACTTGCTCTCCATTTTAGAGAAGGTCCGTCAATAGTGATCTTTGCCTTGGGACCTGAGAAACACTACACTTGTGTTGATACCTGCTAGAAATCGGGTTTCTGGCTCGCAAAAGTATGCAGCCTGTCTAAGCAGGAACCCCAATGCTAGTCAGTGTAAGTAAGGTACACACTAAAAGATCACCTGTGCTCACCCTCTGGTAGCTTGGCACAAAGCAGTCAGGCTGATCTAAAGAGGCAATGTGTGAAGTATTTGTGCACGCGCACATGCACACACACACTCTGCAACAGTGAAAACACCACAAAAAGACTTCATACCAGTTTAGAAAAATAGATTATATTCTGAGAAAAACAAGAGCATAACGACAAAAATGTAATAAGTACTAGTCAAGATATCAATTTTTAAGTGAAAGACAGCACTTAGAAGCAAACAGCATTTTGTACCCCCCGATTTATTTTATACAGGGACAACGCTCTGTCACGTACTGCAACCACGTATTGTTGCATTAGAGGATACCATTGTTTAGCATCAGTGACTCCGACAGGCACAATGAACTGACCACTTTCGGTTTTGATTTTCACACCAGGAATGGGGTAGGCATTTTTACACTCACTTTTTCATTTTTGGTCAATGGGCATACCGGTTCTTAAGTCCATTACAAAAACCATTTCCTCTCCTACTATAGGACTGACTCCAGGAGACAATTGGACATACTAGGTACATTTATTATTCAGCTTATCTACGTCCACTACGGGTTGTCCCATGTCCATTTGCACTACCTCAGACAGATGTCCTGCCACAATGATATTTGGCTATGTGGGACACTTGAGCATGTTTTCCATTTAAGGGGGTTTTATGTCATTTATACATTTGCCAAAAATGCCTGTCACAGATTTCAGGTGGTCTCTCGCCAACATAGTATCTGATGCACAATGACGTGTAGAGGTTTCTCACAAACTGCAATTCGAATAATCATGAGAACTAAGTTGGGGTATATCTGAAAGAGAATAAACAGGTTATGTGCATGGGTCTTCAACTTATGAATTCTAATTGCAACACATGAAAGGTGTGGTGTTGTTATTGCTTTTAAATCCAAATGTTATGACCTTCTGTATATAATTCACATATATGTTATATAGCAGCAGTGGTTGTTTGTATTCCTTTAAGAGTGATGAAGTCGTACGGACACTTGGCCAAGACAACGAAACACGTGTTGGCTAAAGTTACAAGGAGGTCTGATGAGAAATGAAAAATCGAGGAAATAAACCCACAAGTCAAGACAAGAAGCTCTCTCTGTTCATTATACTGTATATTCTGAATTAAATTGATAAAAAGAGTTGTGTGTACCTCACTAGGTTAACTATTGGTGTTCAATCCTAGGATTGTAATTAGGGGAGTAGGGTGCATCTTCATATCATTAGAGAGCACCGCAGGCAAAAACCCTGTTTGTATAAAACTGTATGTGATGGTTTTACGAGAGCCTTAGACCTTACAAACACCCAATAGTTAGAATCATTACCTTGGCATGTGAATAACAAAAAACCCAGAACAGTTGAGGGAGCTAACTATCATACCACTTTCTCTTAATTGTGGTTACACAAATATTGTGTGCACTAGACTAGGATTTTGGTTTTAAATAAATATTTCAAATATATCCATCTGGTTCTAGTGTTTTTAAGTGTGTAGTTCTTTAAAGAAAGGGGATATGGGGCTCCACTAACTATCCTTGTAATGTCACATGAGATTGGTTGCTATCTGAAACATAGCTCACTCAAATATTGCTCAGTAGGTTGTCAAATGATTACACAGCAAAGGGTTTTCCAATTCGAGCCATCACCCTGACTAGGTCTTTGCTGGCAGGGTGGTCTAGAACAACGATCTCTGTGTTACTACAAAATTAATCATTATGCTCTCTCTTACACATTTGTATTATCTATCCTAAATTTAAAGTTCTATATAGTCAGCAATCACTCTGCGTGATTCATTCATTTCCTCACCTGATGTTCATCTTGTGGGTCCTGAATCCCAGGTATGGGTCGAGCACCAGACTAGTGGCGAGATCATCATTTTCACACAGTTCTTGGGCTGTCAGTCGAGTTGAACCCATAGTATCCTGAAGTCCAGGATCATGCTGTTTTCACCAGAAAACTAATAAGGAGCAAACAAAAGCAATTTAGCAGAAACAATTTGAGAAGCTCTGAAGAGGTGAGTACAAAAGATACAAAGTATGGCTGTCTAATTGCATTCTCATAGACACTACCTTTCAAATCCATTCTAATCCATAACATAAAGCTAGAGGCAGCATGGAAATTTTCAGCTCCTTCTTTCTACTCTGCTTGCTCTAGGCCAGGCTTTTCCAACGAATAGCTCGTGAGCTACTGGTAGCTCTCCAGCTACCTGTGAGTAGCTCTCCTGTGTGAAGTCCAGCCTAGTAAACTAGAAGCTTTTTGCTCGGTTGAATTAATATATGTAACCCAAAACTGAAAAGTGAGTATTCAACATGAAAATGTGTGTATTTTCAAAATCCATAATTCCTATATAATCCTACTGTATTTAAAGCTGATACTTGAATAATAAATTATGCAGCATTGGGAGGTTTATTATTCTATTGCTATTACCTTGGTGCCAGGGGCACTGGCTGTGTCCGTCATGTATCACCCTTGTAGAGGCTTTCAAAATTAAAAAGGTTTTTCTAAATTACTGTCGGTAATCCTGAACTGTGGTGATCACATCTGGTAATCTTGCATAGGGTGGCCACTAATATAACCCTTTTATGTGTATTGGAGTAATATTATTAGTAGCATGGGATAATTTTCCTTGAACATAAGTAGCATGTATTACTGAAAAGGTTGGAGACCCCTGCTCTAGCAACTCTCATCAAACCAATCCAAGCACTCACTTTTGGCCCGACCTTGGACTCAACTCAACCCAAAATACTTACAGATGCAGTCTCCATCTATTGCCATTCTAGATCCAAATCTTCCATTTTTCCCACCATAGTTCTATAGAACTGCAATATGCTAACGACCAGTTATTTTAATTTCAGCCTGACACATTCACAAAGGTTTAATAGGTGTGGTATTGTAATGCATGCCTCATTATTGCGAGTCAGAAGCTTATGCTAAGGCTGTGGCGTAGTACTTCAATCCTATCTGTGCTGCCTCGTCCATTTTTAGGTCGAGCCTGGGTAGCACATGCGCTGCTCTTCAAAGCATGCTTTATTCAGGAATGGACTTGAAGCTCCGTCCACACTCCTCCCATCTTTTCAATTGGCTGCTGTGACTGTCCTTTGTAAATATTGACTTCTGATTTGTTAATAGCTTGATTGGTCCCTCTTTAGTACCTCCCTGTCTTCTGTTGTAACCTCCCATCAGGACTGGACCTTTTACCTATGTACTTACTGTATAGCTTGGCCTTCGGGAGAACTCTTTGTTTAATTGATATAAAGAACACTGGTGGAAAGCCAGCTTTAGCAACGGGGAGGAGGGCTTTTTTGTAATTTCAGCACGCTATGCGTACTTCCACTTTCATAATGGGATCACTGGTGGGAAGGGCCACGCAGCTCGCCCGAATTGATGTTTTGGGGGTGGGGGGGTGGTTGCATTAAATCATGGCAGCCGCTGTCTTGTGTGCAGCTCGACCAACTAGTTTTAAACGCAGCCCTGTGTCTAAAGGAAAGCTGACAGGAGCACACAGCTAAAAATATGTAAAACTCAGCAAAAGGGGAGCGTTAAGGATTACAACGTGGGGTGAATCAAAACGGGAAAAAATGCACTCTCTTTTATAGGTCGGCAGGTGCTGTTGATTACAAAAGAGCAGGTGTAAAGATGTTTTACAGTGGCTTAAGAGTTCTAGTAAAACTACTTTAAAAAACCAATGGTTTTTTTATCAGCCACAACTCATTCACCTTCATAAATAGTTCTATCTTTACCTAGAGCGAACATTGCCATCTAGTGGAGAAATTAAACAAACTGTATAAAGCAGAGGTCTTCAATCTGTGGGGCGCGACCCCCAGGGGGGGGGCCTGGAGTCCTGGGAAGGGGTCGCGCATTTTCAGGCCTAACTTCTGCCTGGAATTTAAAACGTGCTCTTCCTTTTGGACAAACACAACTGCGCTCGTTAAAATGCTTTCGCTTACGTTAATTGAGTGTCATGTGCTGTAATACTAAGAGGCCCAGCAGACAGGTAAAACAATCCTTAAACTAAACCTTCATGCCAGGGTTCCTGCTTGCCAGAATTAAGTGTAAATGTACTCTAGGAGTTAATCTGCAAATGTAAAGGATGCTTGGGAGTGGTTCTGGCTTTAATTGCTCGAATCTCTTCAAGCATTGTGATAGCAAAGATGTGTTTTTTTGTGTAGTGGTTAGCAACTGGGCTGTGAAGTATGTGCTTTAAACGATAACTGTATTTACACAGCGATTAGAAGCCCTGAAGATACAGTTATGCAAAAAAAATGCACAACTTACAGACTGATGTTACACTAATCTACATTTTGGAAGCAAGTATAAAATAATGACACATTCAGAGTGCTTTCTGTCACAGGCGGCACTAAAAAAACACAATTCACTATTTTCCACTATTTTCCACTGCACTAACCAATTTTAATTCTGTGGCTCTCTGGTTACACACAGACCTATGCAGTGCACTGAATAATAGAGGTTATATAATGTACTGTACAGTGCAATTCCCACAGGGTAACAACTTTTTAAATGTATTTTTCATTTAAGCTACCCATTATTTTATATGTAGCTACCGGATGGTGAAAGACCTAAAAATGAACAAAATATTTTAGGGCTGATTTATGAGAGGCTTACGCCACTGAAGCGTCACTGTTTTGAGCTTCAGCGGCACAAGCATCTAAATCATATCTATGAGACGAGGCTAAGACCCCCTGCGTGGCTTTGCATGGCCTCATAGATATGGAGTAAGACAAAACAGTGCAAGTAGCTGCGTTGCCTTACTCTATGTCAAGTAGGCATTCCATAGGTGTTGTAGTGGGTGTTGAACTGTTCACACACAACGCCCATGGATTTTGACGCTGCCCCAGATTTATAAAACCATGTAAGACCTGGGGCAGTGCCCAGCCTTTCGCCTCGCCACAATAGACGTAACGAGGGGAAATGTTTTAATTTCTCCTCGGTTTTTCCCATTCTGCAGCACACACAGAAAGAGGAAAACCCCTCTCATGATTATTTGTGTGGAGGAAGGTGTCCCTTTCTGCACAAAAACCCTCCGGCCTAGGTTGGCGCTAGGCAGAAATTTGTGTCCCAACATAGGGGGAAATTTAAACAAGCATTGAAAATGCAATAGGTCTCGCAATAGAAGAGTTTGACATTTTTCGTTTTGCATATAGATGAGTGGCGTTGCGTGGATGAGTGGCGTTGCGTGGGTGAGTGGCGTTGCGTGGGTGAGCGGCGTTGCGTGGCTGAGCGGCGTTGCGTGGCTGAGCGGCGTTGCGTGGCTGAGCGGCGTTGCGTGGCTGAGCGGCGTTGCGTGGCTGAGCGGCGTTGCGTGGCTGAGCGGCGTTGCGTGGCTGAGCGGCGTTGCGTGGCTGAGTGGCGTTGCGTGGCTGAGTGGCGTTGCGTGGCTGAGTGGCGTTGCGTGGGTGAGTGGCGTTGCGTGGGTGAGTGGCGTTGCGTGGGTGAGTGGCGTTGCGTGTGTGTGTGGCGTTGCGTGTGTGTGTGGCGTTGCGTGTGTGTGTGGCGTTGCGTGGGTGAGTGGCGTTGCGTGGGTGAGTGGCGTTACGTGGGTGAGTGGCGTTGCGTGGGTGAGTGGCGTTGCGTGGGTGAGTGGCGTTGCGTGGGTGAGTGGCGTTGCGTGGGTGAGTGGCGTTGCGTGGGTGAGTGGCGTTGCGTGTGTGAGTGGCGTTGCGTGTGTGAGTGGCGTTGCGTGTGTGAGTGGCGTTGCGTGTGTGGGTGGCGTTGCGTGTGTGGGTGGCGTTGCGTGTGTGTGTGGCGTTGCGTGTGTGTGTGGCGTTGCGTGTGTGTGTGTGGCGTTGCGTGTGTGTGTGGCGTTGCGTGTGTGTGTGGCGTTGCGTGTGTGTGGCGTTGCGTGTGTGTGTGGCGTTGCGTGGGTGAGTGGCGTTGCGTGGGTGAGTGGCGTTGCGTGGGTGAGTGGCGTTGCGTGGGTGAGTGGCGTTGCGTGGGTGAGTGGCGTTGCGTGGGTGAGTGGCGTTGCGTGGGTGAGTGGCGTTGCGTGTGTGAGTGGCGTTGCGTGTGTGAGTGGCGTTGCGTGTGTGAGTGGCGTTGCGTGTGTGAGTGGCGTTGCGTGTGTGTGTGGCGTTGCGTGTGTGTGTGGCGTTGCGTGTGTGTGTGGCGTTGCGTGTGTGTGTGGCGTTGCGTGGGTGAGTGGCGTTGCGTGGGTGAGTGGCGTTGCGTGGGTGAGTGGCGTTGCGTGGGTGAGTGGCGTTGCGTGGTTGAGTGGCGTTGCATGTGTGAGTGGCGTTGCATGTGTGAGTGGCGTTGCATGTGTGAGTGGCGTTGCATGTGTGAGTGGCGTTGCATGTGTGTGTGGCGTTGCGTGTGTGTGTGGCGTTGCGTGTGTGTGTGGCGTTGCGTGTGTGTGTGGCGTTGCGTGTGTGTGTGGCGTTGCGTGTGTGTGTGGCGTTGCGTGGCTGAGTGGCGTTGCGTGGCTGAGTGGCGTTGCGTGGCTGAGTGGCGTTGCGTGGCTGAGTGGCGTTGCGTGGCTGAGTGGCGTTGCGTGGCTGAGTGGCGTTGCGTGGCTGAGTGGCGTTGCGTGGGTGAGTGGCGTTGCGTGGTTGAGTGGCGTTGCGTGTGTGAGTGGCGTTGCGTGTGTGAGTGGCGTTGCATGTGTGAGTGGCGTTGCATGTGTGAGTGGCGTTGCATGTGTGAGTGGCGTTGCATGTGTGTGTGGCGTTGCATGTGTGTGTGGCGTTGCGTGTGTGTGTGGCGTTGCGTGTGTGTGTGGCGTTGCGTGTGTGGCGTTGCGTGTGTGAGTGGCGTTGCGTGTGTGAGTGGCGTTGCGTGTGTGAGTGGCGTTGCGTGTGTGAGTGGTGTTGCGTGGGTGAGTGGCGTTGCGTGGGTGAGTGGCGTTGCGTGGGTGAGTGGCGTTGCGTGGGTGAGTGGCGTTGCATGGGTGAGTGGCGTTGCGTGGGTGAGTGAATGGTTAGCTGTTGCTTATGCGACGTATAGCACTTAATACTAAAGTAGGCAGACCTTCTTAGCCTTTGTGAGAATAATAGCAAAATAAAAATAAAAACCAGATCAAGTCAAGGACGCAAACGGCACCATGCTATTGTTTATTTACTCAGATGATTTGCATAAAAATGTAACTTGTGAGCACGTTTCTCTAACTCTCCAATAATCCCATTACAACACTTTGTACAAATGAGATTGGGACTCATCCTTCCGAAGTCGAGAAAAATGTGCAACGCTGTGTTGAAGTTAATTTTTTTAATTAACAAAATGCAAATAATGTGGAGAGATTTCAAGTGATTCAGGAATGGGCGCCCTTGTAAAGAGAAAGTACGGCCGGCCTGGGCAGTGATAGGGGAGGAGGGAGGAGAAATGCGAGTCACGGCAGCAGCAGCCTTTGATGTGCCTGCCGGCCGGCCGTGAATAATTAGGGGGTGAGAAATGCGCTCGGAGGGCTGCCTTTGATGTGGTAATGCGAGGCAGGCAGGCAGGCGGCTGGTGGCATTGTGCACGCGCTTTTTAGGGCTTGCGCAAGCGCAATGACCTAAAAAGCACATGCACTTGAAGGAATCGCCAGTGGAATCGCCAGTGGATAAACACTGGATAAGCCCCTATAGAGCTTCGCCAGCTATGCGCTGAAGCGCATCAGCAGGCGAGCCCTAAAAACTAAGGTGCATTCCTGCCCTTTCACATTGGCGTAGGGCAGCGCTGCAAAAAGACTTGCGGCGCTGCCTTAAGCCAGTGTCTCATAAGTGAGGTCCTTTGTTTTTAGCCACGCCCCCAACCACTGACCTTTGGTTGGCTAAACACGGTTTAATTCATTTCCCCAATGTATAAATGATTTGCTGTGGGAATTGGAGCTGTTTATGGTTGTCAATAGTTACCAGTAATGAGGAGGCTCAAGTTCTAGTAATTTTCATCAGGAGGGGGTTCTTACGCCTAAATGTTTTTGACAGGGGGGTCTCGGCATCAGAAAGATTGAAGACCTCTGGTATAAAGTATTTACTCTCTTTTTTACATGTACATCAAGCATCTGTTGCGCATGTCCCATTAAGAACAAGCAATTGCAATGAAATAGGTCTCACATTTGCAAGGGTTTCAGCTATTGAGATTGTAAATGACAATGCCTTTTATTTATGTGTTGATTTTCAAAACGGGTAAATAAAAGGCATGTCATTTACAATGCCATAAGCTTAAATTCTTGCAAATGCGAGACCTATTACATTGCAAATGCTTGTTTTTTGCTATGGTCCATCTTGTGTTGACAATGGTCTCAATTGCAATACTACATTTTACACTTCTTCTGAGCTCTTTACACAGCCAAACGTTCATAATAGGAAGTAACTGAATCGAATAGTAACCGAATTACTACTAGCTTGAGGCCTTTGCACCACCCAGCGATAACCATATTCCAAACCTGAATCTTCTGCATTTAATAAGGTCTCTGGATCAGAGCTCTTGCAGTAAGCCATGATCATATTTTAGAGCTCTTTTGTTGGTGCTGATTCTGCCTCGACCCTGCCTGCTCTCATCAACAATTTCATTCCTGTATTACATCTATTCCAATACTGCAGTGCCTCATCATTCCTATAATGGAAAACATGCATGTGCTACATCAGGTCTGTTATCTGCACACTTACAACACAAAAGAAGGGCTGCCATGCAATTATGTATCACAACAACACAATTAATTACCAAGCTCACTGACAGAAAGTCTTCTTCTAAGCCCAAATTCTATAAATCAACACTTTCTCCCTGCTATTATGAACCAATTAGTGCACTAAATCCTTTGATGTATTGTCTTTTTGGGAGTTGGTTTCAAAGAAATCTGGCAAATGGGTGCAAATCAGGCATTCACAAACTTTTATTCTGAGGTCAACGTGACTACTAAAATGTACTTGAAATTGACATGCTAGCATTGCACAAAAAATGCATGGACCTAATCTTGCTTAAATGCTGCTCCTATTCAGCAGTACATATACACACAGCCTCTTTACAAGTGTAAATCAAATATTCAAAGATCCTCAAACTTGCTCTTCCATTTTCAGTACCAGTTCAGAAAATGCAACAGCTGCTGCACCCTAAACCGGACCTGCAGCTCCTGCCCAGATTCCGGAATTGAATGCAGGGCTAAGCACCTGATGCAAACTCACACACCTCTTGGCAAGAAAGGGAGAACCTGCCAGCCATGATGGGGCTGGATCAACTTATGAGCTCTACAAATGCACTACAATGGTGCAATAGTTGGCAAGTCATGCTCCAGTATTTTTAACTAGCACCATGATTGCCTACGCCACAGGTTGTATGACATTACCACGCACACCTTCCTTCACTGCTAACGTTTTTACGTTGCTGACTTTATAACACATACCACTACCGCGCAATCATATTCACGCACATGTGGAACACATTCACCACGCATTCCACTATCACGCATACTTTTACATGCTTCCGGTTACTGAAAAATACTGCCACAGTCTAACACTGCCACCTAGTGTTAACAAGCATTTGCAATGCAATAGGTCACGCATTTACGCGAGTTTAAGCTATTGGCATTGTAAATGACAATGCCTTTTATTTAGGTTTAAAAACCAAAACATAAGTAAAAGGCATCACTTCCTCGATGCACAGCCCCGCCTTCCAAAGCACCGACCCGCAGTCCCTTCCACCCCCGTTGACGCATTACACGGCGTTCACCCAGCCACAAAGGTAGCGTGTCATAGCTGGTAGTGCCTGGAGGGAGGGCGAAAACGCAGACGCATGAGTTGGTTAATGTCCTAACAGGTTGGGATAGCTTAAGAGGTTTGTGTGCTTACTGCAGAGATATGAATGCAGCCTGCAGTTTTCAGGTTGCGATGCTAGCCACTGGCAAGTCACCCTTACCAGACAGATTAAGTAACGCCTGCTGAGCTGAGGAGAGGTAGCAGGAGCTTTACAACACAAATGACCGCTGGGTGGGAGGACGTGGGTGCAGTGGTGTGTGAGCAGGAGCTAGGCGGTACTTTATATAGGAGACCAAAGGCTCATGGCCATTTGAAAGCGATCACGCTGTAAATTAAATAAATAAGCATTGCTGCTGTAGTTGAAGCGGACCGTGCTGTAAGGTAAATAAAGTAATAATATAAAACCGGGCAGATGCTGCGCTGTCATGGGTGGAACAGAAGAGCATTAAAGAAAATAGTGCTCACCAACTTATAAAACAGACCTTGTAACACCACCAGTAAAAGGTCCAGTCATTATGGCAAGTAACAAATGCAGACAAGGCGGTACCAAGGAGGGACTAACAACTCTATTTACGAACCAGAAGCATGCATTTACGAAGGACAATGACACAAGTCTACGACAAATATGGGCGGAGAGTGGGTGGGGCTTCCAGGGCATACTGTAATACAGAATGCCTCACAGAGCAATTAGCACATGCGCGCTGCGGATATGCTTAGCCCAAAAAATTAGACATTAATTCTTAATACATTTTTTATTACATTTGTCGTTACAGGTTTAGCACCATTTTAATTTTTTATATTTTAAAGGGGAATATGTCCAAACCCCCTTTAAAAAAATTATAAAGAGTGTCACATTGCGAAACACTGCCACCTACTGTTCAAATGCGTGGTAAAGTCTTGTGTTGTAAAGACTTGCGTGCCAATAGTCTTTACGATGTAAAAAATGCATGGTAAATTTTATACAAAGTAAAAACTTTGGAGTTAGGGCTGTTTCACATGCCACAGAGATGAAAGCTCCATTTCTTCAATTTGAAAGAAGTAACAGGATTGGCAACTGCAGTCAGCCATTTTAAAGATTATTTAGTATCAAGTATACCCAGATTTTAAGCAGTGTAACTCAATCAATGGTACACAATGTGTTCAATCTAACTATGTGAACATGGGGAAAATGAAAGTTCACTCACTATTGCAGTCTCACTTTTCGATACAGTTTAGCATCTGAATTACATTTCATTGCAGAGTTTTCATAGGCCTTAAAGCTGGCTGTTGTGTGCTGAGTAACTAAAATAATAAATCTGAAGGCTGAAGCTGTATACAGAGACTGGTCTTCGGCCACTGATTTCAAATAGTTTGAGGTTGGTGAACCATAGCCCTCTGGCCCGCAAACATGCAAATTGTATATCTTAACCTAAAGAACAATTTGTTAGTTTCCTTCTAAGACTAGAGTACAAGCTCAAATAAGAGATCTTTAGCAGTATGTTGATGATAACATCGTGAAAGATCTCTTTTTTAATGGCATGCCAGGCGTATTATGCCAAACAATCACCTAAAGCAGTCGTTTACAGACATGATTCCTCAAAGGGGTTAGAGAGCGTGTACCCCACTAAGATAATTTCATAAACAGGTCATGTACATAAATGAGCCTATCTCACAACCTTGGTAATAGAGACTACTGTGATTGACAAGCACCGCTCAACAGCAAAAAGCTCAAACATGATTTTGTAATATCACACACAAGTGTTTTAAACTCGTTAGGTCGAGCGTCAGCGAAAGACCTATTGTCAGCCGTATTTGGGAATGTAGACACGAGAGGGGCACGAGCGCAGATTTCACCTCGTGGGCGCGCACGGCGCCGTGCCCCTCTCGTGCCTCATTCCCATGCGCAAACACACTCACACAGCCACACTCACGCATGCGCACATACACAGCCACACGCATACAAAGGCACACACACACTGCATACACACACGCACCCCCCCTTAAACAGACGCACGCGCACACAGACAGACACACGCAATCAATCAATCAATCAATGACACTTATAGAGCGCGCTACATACCCGTAGGGTCTCAAGGCGCTTAGGGGAGGGGGGGGTGCCGCTACTGCTCGAACAGCCAGGTCTTCAGCTTCTTCCTGAAGGAGAGGTGGTCTTGGGTTAGGCGCAGGTCGGTCGGGAGGGAGTTCCAGGTCTTGGCGGCCAGGTAGGAGAAGGACCTTCCTCCTGTAGTTGCTCTTCGGATGCGGGGGACGGCGGCGAGGGCGTGGTTGGCTGAACGGAGGTGGCGTTTGGGAGCGTAGAAGTTGATCCGGCTGTTGAGGTAGCTCGGGCCTTGGTCGTGTAGGGCTTTGTGTGCGTGGGTGAGGAGGCGGAAGGTGATTCTCTTGTTGACGGGGAGCCAGTGAAGGTCTCTCAGATGTCCGGAGATGTAGCTGTGTCGTGGGATGTCGAGGATGAGTCTGGCTGAGGCGTTCTGGATCCGCTGGAGTCTCTTCTGGAGCTTGGCGGTGGTACCGGCGTAGAGGGCGTTGCCGTAGTCCAGTCGGCTAGTGACGAGGGCCTGGGTGACGGTCTTCCTGGTCTCGGTGGGGATCCACCAGAAGATCTTCCGTAGCATGCGTAGGATGTTGAAGCACGCCGAGGAGACGTTGTTGACTTGCCTGGTCATGGAGAGGGAGGAGTCCAGGATGAAGCCCAGGTTGCGTGCATGGTCTGTCGGTTTGGGTGCGGTGCCCAGGGCGGGAGGCCACCAGGAGTCGTCCCAGGCGGAGGGTGAAGAGCCCAGGATGAGGACCTCCGTCTTGTCCGAGTTCAGTTTTAGGCGGCTGGTCGTCATCCACTCGGCTACCTCTTTCATCCCTTCGTGTAGGTTGGCTCTGGCGGTGGCGGGGTCGTTGGTCAGGGAGAGGATCAGCTGGGTGTCGTCGGCGTAGGAGATTATGCTGAGGTTGTGTTGGCGTGCGATGGCCGCGAGGGGGCTCATGTAGACGTTGAAGAGGGTGGGGCTCAGAGAAGATCCTTGAGGGACGCCGCAGATGACTTCGGAGGCCTCTGACTTGTACGGTGGTAGGCGGACTCTCTGTGTTCTTCCGTCGAGGAAGGAGATGATCCATTCCAGCGCCTTGTCCTGGATTCCGACGTTGCTGAGGCGCTGTACTAGGGTGCGGTGGCAGACCGTGTCGAATGCCGCGGAGAGGTCTAGGAGGATGAGGGCCGCTGTTTCTCCGTTGTCCATCAGGGCTCGGATGTCATCGGTGGCGGCGATGAGGGCGGTCTCGGTGCTGTGATTGGCTCGGAAGCCGGACTGTGAGGGGTCGAGGGATCCATTCGTCTCGAGGAAGGCGGCCAGCTGCTTGTTGACGGTCTTCTCGATGACTTTGGCTGGGAACGGGAGGAGCGAGATGGGGCGGTAGTTCTTGAGTTCGGTGGGGTCCGCTGTTGGTTTCTTGAGTAGAGCGCTGAGTTCGGCGTGCTTCCAGCTCTCAGGGAAGGTGGCGGTGTCGAAGGATGTGTTGATGATGTCTCGCAGGTGGGGTGCGATGACGGCGTCGGCCTTGTTGAAGACGTGGTGAGGGCAGGGGTCGGTCGGTGATCCGGAGTGGATGGAGTTCATCGTGCGGATGGTGTCTTCGGTGCTGATCGGGGTCCAGGCGTGGAGGGTGGTGGTGGGGGGAGGTTGTTCGGTCATGGTGTGCGTTGGTTGTTTGTTGAAGCTGTTGTGTATGTCCGCGATCTTGTTGTGGAAGTAAGAAGCGAGGGAGTCGCAGAGGTCTTGCGATGGGGTGATGTCGTTGGTTCCTGCGCTGGGGTTGGATAGCTCTTTCACGATGTTGAAGAGTTCCTTGCTGTTGTGCGCGTTGTTGTCCAGCCGGACCTTGAATGCAGTTTTCTTGGCGGCGCGGATCAGCTGGTGGTGCTTCCGAGTGGCCAGTTTGAGGGTGGTCCTGTTGTCCGGTGTAGGTTCCCTTCTCCAGACTTTCTCGAGGGCTCGGCAGTTCTTCTTGGAGCTCTTGAGTTCGTCGGTGAACCATGGGGCTTTCTTGCTGCCGGGTCTGCTGGGCGGGGTCCTCAGCGGGGCGAGCTCGTCCGCGCAGATGCTGATCCACTTCGTGAGGTTGTCGGCGGCCTGGCTGGGGTTCGCTGAGCTGGCAGGAGGGTGCTGGCTCAGGGAGGTGGCGAGCTGGTCTGCTGTGATCTTGTTCCAGCTTCTGCGGGCGGCCTGTTGCTGGTGGTGGTGGGTCGTCGTTCTCTTGAAGGTGAAGTGGACGCAGCTGTGGTCCGTCCAGTGGAGTTCTGTGGCGTGGCTGAAGGTGACGTCTTTGCTGGATGAGAAGACGGCGTCGAGTGTGTGTCCGGCGAGGTGGGTGGGGGTGGACACCAGCTGCTTGAGTCCAAGATTGGCGAGGTTGTCGAGCAGGGTGCTGGTGTTGCGGTCGTTGTTGTTCTCCAGATGGACACACTCGAACACACACAGACACACGCACGAACACCCCCCCCCCTTCCACTTACCGGGCTCTTTCTGCGTGTCCCACAGTCCGGGTGTTCTCTGCACAGCCGGGGTACAGAGCTCCCAAAACCCCCCTTCTAACAAAGCGCTATGCATAGCCGCGACCTGTGGACTTCCCCAGGTGATCCAAGGAAGGCATGCCCGGGCCAGCGGACTTCCCCAGCTGGTGCAGGACAGACATGCCATCAGGTGCCAGCGCGCCCGGCTTACCTTCGGCCCGCACTGCTCCGCTGCGCCCTTGCGGGGGCTCGCAGCCGCCGCCTGGGACACCCTGCTGCACAAACACCATAAACCGAGGAGGACCAGGGTGCCAAGCTTCAGCAAAGGTGCCATGGTGCGCAGCCTTTCAGCACCCGCTGCGATCTGAGCACCTAAGGCGCATGCGCGCGGACTGCATGCAACACTTCCAAACTACTCCTGCTTCTCCGCTGTCCGACACGCCCCCAACTTTCGGGCACACCTCATTTTCTTTAGGCTGCGCCTCCCAAACTTTTCGACACGACCACTGTGCGTGGCTTCATTGTCTCCCCACCTACTCAAAGTGCCAATAAAGCTCGATTCACGCCCTCCTCGTACATCAGGTGCCCCGCCTCACCTTTCTTTTTTGTTGCATATTTTATGTAGCGCGAACTCGACCCAAAGGTATTGGAGCGCTTTACCTTTACGTGAGCACCGTATTATTTACATTACACATTCAGGCACGGGGAGATTAAATCCCCTCTGTACGTTGAAAAAGGACTAGGCACGTCACACTTAAAATGTACGCGCCCTCACAATACACAGATTCAAAACTTGAGCCTCCGAAGTTATTTTCATCCGTTTCATATTTAAGGCCGGAATCGGAACGTCGGCTTTTTTCACGTGGAGGAAGGTGATTTCATTTCCAGGTCCCAGCGTAAATCACTACAATTCACCAGCGCGGCAGCCGTGTGCTTCACGACGCAGCACTAAATATCCGCAAGAATCTGTCTAGAAAGTGCAGCGTTCATAATTATGCGCTTGTGATCGGATGTAGTAATTTGTAAAAAACATGAGAAGAAAAAAATAATTCATGGAAAAATCCATACTGCAACTGGCGAAATCAGCGTCTGTGTATTATCCAATACTAAAGAGACATCGATTGTGTGTAATATAGATGCTTTATGTACAGATGTCCCTATTGCAAACATTATTTCGTTACTGATTGGCCACGCTTACGAAAATTAATAACTTTTTTTTTCTATGAAGCCTGATTCCACCGTTTTTGCGTGAGCTGTAAAAGAGGATGTTGGTCAGTTAATTGACCTCGGAAGGACTAACGGCTGAGTTGGCCCAGTTTCGATGTCAAAAAGGTTAGGCTCTGATGGCAGCAGCGGGAGTTTAACTTTTAGCCATTGCTCTGTTTGCATTTACCTTTAATATGCACTTTTGATTGGGAAAATTCACATGCAATGCACATTGTACGGAACTCAGAAGGAAAGTACTCAATCAAAGCGGTTATCTCTAACGAAGCTGACCCTCAAAATATGTATTTCTATATCTTTCCTTTTGTGTTGATACGCCACTCAGACCGTGCTATTTTGCATCAGGTCGCATGCTGTTTATTTCTTCTACATTATCACTCAGCACCACCACAGCAACACTCAGCACCACCACAGCATCACTCAGCACCACCTCAGCACCGCCACAGCACCACCTCAGCACCGCCACAGCATCACTCAGCACCGCCACAGCATCACTCAGCACCGCCGCATCACTCAGCACCGCCACAGCATCACTCAGCGCCGCCACAGCATCACTCAGCGCCGCCACAGCATCACTCAGCGCCACCACAGCATCACTCAGCGCCACCACAGCACCACTCAGCGCCACCACAGCACCACTCAGCGCCACCACAGCACCACTCAGCGCCACCACAGCACCACTCAGCGCCACCACAGCACCACTCAGCGCCACCACAGCACCACTCAGCGCCACCACAGCACCACTCAGCGCCACCACAGCACCACTCAGCGCCACCACAGCACCACTCAGCGCCACCACAGCACCACTCAGCGCCACCACAGCACCACTCAGCGCCACCACAGCGCCACCGCAGCACCACTCAGCGCCACCACAGCATCACTCAGCACCGCCACAGCGCCACTCAGCACCGCCACAGCGCCACTCAGCACCGCCACAGCGCCACTCAGCACCGCCACAGCATAACTCAGCACCACCACATTATCACTCAGCACCACCACAGCATCACTCAGCACCACCCCAGCACCACTCAGCACCGCCACTCAGCACCGCCACAGCGCCACTCAGCACCGCCACAGCGCCACTCAGCGCCACCACAGCACCACCACAGCACCACTCAGCGCCACCACAGCACCACTCAGCGCCACCACAGCATCACTCAGCACCACCACAGCATCACTCAGCACCACCACAGCATCACTCAGCACCACCACAGCATCACTCAGCACCACCACAGCATCACTCAGCACCACCACAGCATCACTCAGCGCCACCCCAGCATCACTCAGCCCCACCCCAGCATCACTCAGCCCCACCCCAGCATCACTCAGCCCCACCCCAGCATCACTCAGCCCCACCCCAGCATCACTCAGCCCCACCCCAGCATATCACAGCCCCACCACAGCATCACTCAGCCCCACCACAGCATCACTCAGCCCCACCACAGCATCACTCAGCACCACCACAGCATCACTCAGCACCACCACAGCATCACTCAGCACCACCACAGCATCACTCAGCACCACCACAGCATCACGCAGCACCACCACAGCATCACTCAGCACCACCACAGCATCACTCAGCACCACCACAGCATCACTCAGCACCACCACAGCATCACTCAGCACCACCACAGCATCACTCAGCACCACCACAGCATCACTCAGCACCACCACAGCATCACTCAGCACCACCACAGCATCACTCAGCACCACCACAGCATCACTCAGCACCACCACAGCATCACTCAGGGCCATCACAGCATCATTATGCGCCACCACAGCATCACTCAGGGCCATCACAGCATCACTCCGTGCAACCATTCAACAACAACTGGTTCTTTTTTTTCTCATTTCAAAAGAATTTTATTGTTATAAAGAAGCAAATGAGGATACAGATTATAAGTAAAAGTGATACAATTGATAACAGATAAAAAGCAATCAGAAGCTGAAATTCAAAAATGAGTCGTAGCAAATACATCCATAGATAGAAATAGTCTGCCAAAAACAGAAAAATGAATCAATTAAGATAAATTAAGTAGCTTAGGCAGAGTCCACAACCAAGAGTATCACTATCAGCTGGTATAATCAGGGGAAGAGAGGAAAGGAAAGAGGAAAGAAGAAAGAAAGAGAAAAAGAGGGAAAGAATGGAAAAAAGGATAGAAGACAGAGAAGGAGGAGAAGAAAGAAAGAGAGAAGGATTTCCCACGAACTAACCCGACAAACAAGACGCCATTCAACCAGACAAATCGAAGGGATATTGGTCAACTAACCCCTTTGATGACAACTCCATATAGTTATCCAGAGCATTCCAAACCCCACTAGCAATAGAAGGAGAAAGGTGAGCATGATCGACCGGAGGTATGAGCACTTCGTAAAAAGGAAACCCAAGCCCACCAAGTATGATAAGAAACAGAGGAAAAAGATTTCCATTCCATAAGAATTACTTTCACTGCAATAGTCAATAGGAGATCCAACAGCTGTAATTCCATGGGTTCCAAGGGGAGAGGGACTGGGGCAGCTAATGGACCTAATAAAATTAATGGGAAAGAGAGTGGGAACCTAATACCAAAGATGAGCATGAGGTGTTTGTGAATGAGGTCCCAAAAGGGTTGGAGGAGGGAGCATTCAAAAAACATATGCGGAAAGTCACCTGCCAATAAACCGCAGCTCCAACATAGGTCATCGTCTTTGACATTGAGCGAATGTAAACGAACAGGAGTCCAATGAAGAAGGTTGACAGAGAAAAATTTAGATTGCATTAACGATGGGGCGATTTTATTGCGAAGAGAAAGTTTACCAATCAGCTGCCAAGTGTCTGAAGAAATATGATCAGTAACACCATGTTCAAAATGGTGCAACCATTTTTGTTGAGCAACCGTATGAGTAGGTAATGAAACAGTTGATAGAAATTTATAGATTTTAGAGGCTACATGACCAGATTTAGCCCATATTTGAAAGAGTAATCGTAGGAGAAGTAGGATGAAGACGCCCCTTAGCAAGTGCTACTTTGATTTTGAGAAAAGTATAAAAATCCAAATTAGTTAAAGAATGTTGTTGAGCTAAGGAGGAAAAAGGTAGTGGCTCACTATTAGAACCATAAAAATGTTTAACAAGCGAGATCCCCTTAGCAGCCCAATAAGATATCAGAGAAGGATCAATATTAATTTTAATTTTAGAATTCCGCCAAATAGACGACCACCTAGATTTGTGAATTGGAATCACCACTTTCTTATCTACCCTCCGGACCGCAGCAAGAGTATCTAAAATAATAGAGCGGGAGAACAGGATGGATAAGGTAGATGCAGTGCAAAAGGAAGCAGTCGGTAATGGAGAAGCCAATTCCTGTTCTATTAGCAGCCAGGAAGGAACATGAAGTGGGGGAAAAGAGAACCATAGAGCACCTTGAGATGCCAAAGAGGCAGTTTGGAATTTTTCCCAATCAGGAAGATTGCATCCTCCCATATCATAAGGCTTCCGCAAGAATTTATAGGCAATTCTAGCCCGTTTATCATTCCATAAAAATTTAGAAGTCAGAACATCAATTTCATGAAAGAATGAATCAGAGAACTTTACCGGGAGCATAGAGGATACAAAATTAATAATAGGTGTAATCATCATTTTGAGGGTCTGAATGCGACCCCACCAGGAAATGTGTTTCGGAGACCACGTGTCCAAAAGACGCCGTACTTTAAGAATAGTCTGGGTTTCATTATAGGCAATTGTAGCCGATAAGGTAGAGCAAAAATAGATACCCAAGTATTTTAATTGCTTAGACTGCCATTTGAAACCAGCAGAGCCCATATGCGTAGAAAAACAGTAGGCATTCAAGGGGAACATCTCAGTCTTATCCTTATTTAAGGTGTACCCTGAAACCTTCGAAAAAAGGGAAATCGTATCCGAGATAGCAGGGATAGCCAAGGCAACATCATCTGAGAAAATAAGGACATCATCCGCGTACGCAGCAGTTTTAATACGATGAGGACCAAAAGAAAAACCTTTAATGTCTGGGTGCAGCTCAATCAGTCTGAGGAGAGGGTCAATGGACAATAAAAACAAAAGTGGAGATAAAGGACAACCCTGTCGGGTGCCCTGGCGAAGATTAAAAAAGGACGACGTAGCACCGTTAACTCTTATGTTAGCTCTAGGTTGAGAGTATAGGAACATGACCATATTAATAAAGGAGTCACCAAGATTATGTGCACACAAGACAGCACGAAGAAAAGGCCAAAAAACCTTGTCAAAGGCTTTTTCAGCATCAAGAGCTAAGGCCGCGGCTGGGAGATGAGAACGTTTAGCTGATCCGAGAATATGGCAAAAAGTACGTATATTATCACGCGCAAGACGGCCCTTTACGAAACCCGTTTGAGAGGGATGTACCAGTTTAGGAATGAAGGATTCTAATCTCTTGGCTAAGATTTTAGCAAAAATCTTAGCCTCCATGTTAAGAAGGGAAATAAGACGGAAGTTTTTTGGATCTGAATGATCCTTTCCCTCTTTTGGAATCACTACAATGGTAGCATCAGCCGCCGTGCCAGAAACAGACCCATCCTTAATAAAAGCATCAAAGACAGATTGAAGCTTGGGAACAATCACAGGAAGAAAAGTTTTATAAAACAGAATAGGGTAGCCATCAGGCCCTGGAGCTTTCCCAGAACGAGTGGCTTTAATTGCGGCAATAATTTCGTCAGGAGTAATCGGACCATTTAAAAAATTGCTATCTTCTACGGATACCGACTGCACCGGGACAGATTTCAAGAAGTCCTGACACTGCTCAAAAGAGGCCTGATTAGAAGGGGTATATAAATTATTGTAGAAATCACGAAAGACTTCAAGAATTTCCCCAGTCTGAAATTTTTTAGAGCCAAGGTGATCATTAATAGAAGAAATTTGAGAAGACTTAAAGGAAGAATCCTGAAATTTTAATGTAGCCGCGAGAATCTTCCCAGCTCGATTTTTTAACAATAGCCTTTTGGATTTCTGAGCCTGAACCCCAATATGGGCTCTTTTGGTAACTATAGTATTATATGTGTACTTTAATTGCTTGATTGACTGTAGGCAAGATTTATCCTTAGAATGCCTAAAGGTAGATTCCAGCTTTTTTATTTCAGTTGCCAGATCTGCAAGTTCTTTTTTAATAGCAGCATTCCTTTTTGACATACATTTAATAACCTGGCCACGGAAAGTACATTTAAACGAATCCCAGAGGACAATTGGGGAAGAAACTGAGCCTTCATTCTCAAGGGAAAAGGTGTCGATTGCACTAGAGAACTCATCAATCTGGGCATTATCATGCAAAATTTCTGTATTCAATCTCCAGGAGCGAGCTCTTGATTTAGGAGCAAAGGACAACAATGTAAAAGTAACCACGGCATGATCAGAAATCAGAATAGGATGAATAAGCGGAGAGGAGGAAGACTAAACAAGAGAGGAGTGAACCAATAAATAATCAATACGAGAAAAGGTAGAATGCAGTGAAGAAAAGAAGGAAAAAGCACTACCAGTGGGGTTGTGAAGACGCCATACATCCTGAAGAGGAGTTATGGAACACATGTTAAGCATTTGTTTATGGGATTTTGGAGGGCGAAATTGAAAAGCTGAATTCCTATCTAGAATGGGATCCATTGGTAAATTAAAATCCCCACCAACAATAAGATTCCCAGAATGAGGTGTGTCATTTAGTTTTTTGGTAACCGTTTTCCAAAAGGACGGATCATCCTTGTTAGGGGCGTAAATGTTCATAACATAAAGATCAGCATTACCATCAGACAACTTAGTTAATAGCCAACGACCCTCAGTATCGTGATCAGAAGATACTATGGATAGACCTGAATTTTTTGAAATTAAAGTAATGACTCCATTTCTTTTGCCACAAGCATCGGAACAGACAACATCTGAAACCCATTCCTTCTTCAGGAATAGCGCCTCTCTGGTAGAGACCTTTGTTTCCTGAAAAAGGACTAGATCTGAAGAGAGAGATTTGCAATAATCTAAGATCTTTGACCTTTTCACGGGATGATTTAAACCCTTAACATTAAGGGACAACACATTCAAACCCGGCATGGACAGAAATAGAAAAAGATAACATAATCCATAGATGAAAAATAAAAAACAACCAGCACGAATACAAGCATCCAAACATCAAACATGAACGTCGAAGTGGGAGAATCCATGGGGGAAATCCGAAAAAAGAAAAGAGACAAGAGAGAAGAAAAAAGAAGAGAGAGAAGAACCAGCAGGGGAGGTCTGAAAAAGACCAAATTCATACTAGGGGGAACGTGGGAAGGCGAGCAAGGGGACCGTCACGAGGAATAATTACAATCGATACCAACAACCTTAATACAGTACATAACTGATTGTACTTAATTAGGAGAAAGGAACATCTGAAATATGAACTAATACCATTAGAGTATTACAAAAACAATTCAGCACGTAAATCTATAAAGTCAATACTCATATACCAAGTTAATACACAGGTAGCATATAAAGTAACCAAAAAAGAGTGGAATAGGTAGAAGAGAGAGAGAGACAACTAATAGAATAAATGCAATAGCAAATCTTAGTTATATATATATCTTATTATAAAGAAAGAAAACACCAAAAACATCATAAAAGTAAACGAAGAGTATATAGAACGATGGTGAAACAATCATCATAAATAACAGGAAAGAATAAGTAGGAGAAAACATCCTTCTCAAGAAGACCATAGGGTGCAGTATAAAGAAAGGAAATGAGACACAATAAAGAAAGGCACCAGAAAAGGTGGTCAATATAACAATTAATAAAGCACCATGCTAGAGAAATACAAGGAACCATAATATAATGAAGATGAATATGGAAAAACGAAAGATAAGCAATAAATTAACTGTCCTTAAATATAGAGAACTTGTTATAAAATTTGATATGAAAATGCAGGAACATGCCAAATATATATTAATAGAAAGTAGGAAAATAGGAGACTATAAAGTGCAATATAAATAGAATAGCTTAGACCTAGTAGAGATAGGCAATTGATAATAATAGGTAAACAACCAAACAGTGAATTCATCATGAAATAAATATATAAATTAGTTATACAATAAGTAGAATGTAATACTAGATATATAGGTGTAGTTAAGAAGCATCAATGAAACCAGTTATATAACCAAGCTATAAAACAATACAGTTAATAATGAATGATGTAGACACTAAAGACCAAACAACATGAGGGAAGCGTCAGGCGAAAGGACCACGTAGAACGCACGCCAATAAAAGTGACATTAATTAGAGGTAAAGGAAAAAGAAGAACAAAAGAGGGAAATAAGACCAAGCCTGACACACAAAAGAGAAGGCAATAAAAGAAGCCATAAAATGAGATAATAGAAGAACCAAAACATGACACGACAAAGATCAAGCAAAGATCAAGGTAAGCACTAAACGACCAATCAGGATTAAGAGCAACCTAGAAACAAGCAATACCACAAAGAGGTGAGAAGAAACAAAAAGAAGATAGACCGAAGATAATGATAGACTACATCATAGAGATACAAAAAGAGAGCAGAGAAGGAAAAGAAGAAAACACACCGTACAACTTAGCTGACAATTGCACACAAAAAGTAGCAAAAGAACACCAACAACAGTGGACAAGAAAACCACTACGCAGATCTAAAAAAGATAAACTTAATAGATCTGGAAAAGAGAAAACTCATTGCAGAGAAAAGGAACCATCTCAGGTGCCAGAGGAGCCAGGAGCAAGCGAAGCTCCCATTTGAAGTTCCATCTGCAGCTCCATTTGATTGTCCAAAAAAGAAGCCAAATCAGCAGGTTCATCGAAGATTCTGGAACGACCTCTGAAGGTAATGCGGAATTTTGAAGGACCAGAAAAGGAAAAGGGGATATTCATCTCAGAGAGACGTTTCCGGAGATTAGGAAAACCTTTCCTCCTGAACACCGTGTCTTTGGCAAAGTCCTGAGAAATTGAAATGCGATGGCCATTCCAGGAAACAGTTTTAACCTTCCGCATATGAGCCAAAATTTGTTCCGTATGTTGGTGACGCAGTGGCTTAAAAATTATCGCTCTTGGTTGCGTGGCAGATTTAGAACGAAAGGTGGGGACACGATGTGCCCGTTCCAGCTCAAAGTCTTTTTGGAAAGAAATTTGCAACGTAGAAGGAATCCATTGGTATAAAAAAATCAATCATAGAAAGAGCGTCTTTCTCAACTTCTTCAGGAAGGCCAAAAATGCGCAGGCTGGATCTGCGGTTACGATCCTCTTGCTCAGTGAGATCCCTCCGCAATGCCGCCATAGAGCGCTCTAATTGGCAAAGAGGTCTAGATTGCTTTTGCATATTATCTTCTGCACCACTAATACGTGTTTCCGTGGCTGAAACACGAAGGGAGAGAGCTTTAAGGTCATTTCTGATGGCTGACACCTCCACTTGCAGCAAATCTGTGTTAGTCTTGGTAGACTGCGCAATGTCATGAACATCATTCAGACGCGTCAGAATAGTCTCCAGAGTGGAGTGGGTGTCCTTTTGAGAAGACTCAGGTGTAGGAGATACTTGTTTGAGTCTCTTAAGAGAGGTTTTGGAGTCCTTTGCGTCTTTTGCATTGGGTGACAAGCCCATATTTGCAGCCATAGAGCACACAGTCACAGAAGAGAAAAAATAAAACCACTTCAGGTAAGTGAGGCCAGCAAAAGTCCAGAGGGATTAGGAGGTGCTCACACGAAATGCGAATATATAACTGAGCAAAAATAACAGAGCGCACTCTCAGCAAGCAAAGCAGAGCAATATGTAATGGCGGACTTACATGGGAAAAAAGAGGAAACTCAACACATCTATAATATGCTCCTGCATATATTAGTAGAACACTTGCATAACTCAGAAGCCTAGAGGTAATGTAGCACTGAGCAGCTGAAGCACATCACAAAAGCAGTGAAAGCCCAATGCATACCTGGCAAGTGTGTAACAGTAGCGCAGCCCTCTGAGGAGAAATTCCGATCTCCGTCATCAAAGGAATTCAAGATGGCGGCCACTCGTGAAAAATACCGAGCGTCACTGAAAATCGATAAAATACAGAGAGCAGCAGCTCGAGGAGAGAGGAAAACGAACTCAAACTGCACACGGCGACTTCATACACCTGGGAGAGGCGTTCCACGAAGAAGGGGCATCTGGAAACCGCTGAAAAACTCTGACGGACCCTGTTCGCCTTAGAGCTCAAGCGCAACCCGCCATCTCAAAGCGGCGAGCAAGCCACGCCCCCCAACAACTGGTTCTAATATGTTCTCTGAATGTTTCAAGCTTTATTACAAATGTCACAAAAATATGTTAATATTTCACTTATGTTCTTGGATTTTCGTCACAATAAAATACACTGAACATAATCTTCACACAAGTTATTTACAAAAGTTTAAGCTATTGCCATTATAAATTACAATCACTTTTATTTAAGTATTAATTATGTAAAAAAATTAAAAGCCAATGTTATTTGTAATATCAATACATCTAAGTCACGTAAATACAAAACATGTTGCATTACAAATGCTATAGGTGTCACATTTGCGAAAGTTATAACGATTGGCATTGTAAATGACAAAGCTATTAATTTAGCTATTTACAAAACCAACACATAAATAAAAAAATTGTCATTTACAAGACCAATAGCTCAAACTTTCCTAATGCGAGACCTATAGCATTGTAAATGCTTGTTTTAATTTTATCACCAGTGTTTGAGACCCAAAAAGAGAAAGTGCACTCTCCCAATACCAGACCAAAGTCCCCTGCTGGTGGCACAATATTACTTTTTCAAAACAAGAACAATGCTACCTCAACTATGGGCCGCAATGCTTCAATACAAGGAAAACCATCTCCCCTCCACTTTAGTCCCTATATGAGTACAGGTAAGAAGGCAAAACGTTAGCTCAACAGTCCTCTTAGAAGACAGCATAACACAAGCACCAAACACATTACAAATATGCCTTGAATGTCACCATCATATGTGTAATGTAACTCCAAGGCACCTAGTAGCATGTGTATCATCGCAAGGTAAATCAATTCACAAATATCCACACATCCATAAACATAAAGAGGAATTGCAAGAAACATTACAAGTTAAGCCTTTCTTCAACATCAGATTGTTTCTTATAATACAACCACATGTATACTAATACTTGGAAAAGGATGAAAAAGAAGAATACCTGCACAGATCCACAATTAACCATCAGGAATTCTCCCTATAAATTACCCAGGTACATTTCTAAGCACAATCTTAACCCTTAGTTTGAACTTAAGCTGTAAGTCTAAATCGCATTTATCCTAGGTACCCTTCAAAAAACAAAGTGCTTCCTTAATTTAATTACAAATTAACATCTTAAGATAGCGACCCAATACCTTCCCTTCTTTCTTTCTTTTTTTAAACAATATATATTGGAGTTTTAACTTCAGCACAGATCATACAAGATGTAAATACAGTGCTTAGCAATACATAACACAATATTTATTATTATTTTATTTTATTATTTATTATGTTTATTATGTTTTTGGCTCTCAAAAGAGGGCCACATAAAAGTGTACAAACTTCAACACACAGCAAATACATTTACAAAAAGGAAGAGAAAAGCAAGCACAAAACATATACCGTTTGATAAACCTAGGATAAATACAATACTGACATGTAAACAAAAACTACACAAAGTCGGAACGTCAAAACATCTCCCGGAACATATTAATAAATAACTAGGAAGCCTTTAAAAAAAATTAAAAATATGAAAGCAGAACATTTCATTGGGAGGACAATAAAGTGCAGAGAAGAAGCCATTCAATGTGACAATGTCCAGACGAAGACAGATAGTTTTTAACCATCTGAAGCGCAATTTACGAAGCGCAGGGCAGATCAGTAACACATGCATACAGTCCTGAATATTCACTTTACATAAATTGCACAGAGGAGATGAACCATTCCATTTAGATAACAATCGATTAAGAGGTATTAAATCGTAGCGTAGAAGAAACCAAAATCTACGTATACCATGCGGTAGGGACCATAAAACATAGGGTTAAGGTTGTTTCAACTGATAAGAATCAAGGAGAAGATCTACATTCCTTTTTTCACAAATTGATTTTTTTATCAGATAGAAAACATAGGTCCCATGAGGCTGCTTTCAACACCGACTTTAACTGTAATGGAGAGTACAGGAAAAGAGTAGTTTCATCTAGATTTAACAGAGTTACAGCTTTTCTAAAATTACAAACAAGTTGAGAGAACTCATTAAAATTACCCAACAATTCATTTCGGAGGAGAGCTCTCATTGTCCCTACTTCAGCTCTAGCAAGGCAAGCCACCCATCTTACAAGGGCACATAATCCCTGGACCCAACTACTCCTAAAACCAAAGTCGAGCCTACAGGCTGCCAGCGAGCACGCAGTATTTAAGGAAGTGAGAGATCTCAATCTTATGGCAAAAGTCCCATTTTTTCACCTCAATAAATTCGATACCATACAGTATTGTAGCGGGGATTTTGGATCTATATACTTCCAATAAGCTCGGAAAGTGCCGTTTCCCCGTTGCATGGTATAGGGAATTTAAACCTTTGCCATGGGCAATAGCTTTGCGTGTACAATGCTCTATATGGAGCTTCTCACTCAAGTTAGCTGTAACAATTTTCCCTAAAAAAGTATAGGACTTTACCACCTCTAGTTTTTGATCCCCAATAAACCAACCATAATCTACAGATCGGCACCTCTTCCTGCCAGCTATACACATGACTTTACTTTTGGTAATGTTAATCTTCATGGCATGGGCTGCCGCAAAAGAATGCAAAGCATGAAGCCGATTGGCTAATCCCTTAGGAGTTAAGTCAAGGATGAGGACATCATCGGCATACATCATGCAGGAGATCGGTGCCCCCCCCACCACCGGGGCAATGCCCTCCCCGGCAGCCAAGGCGGCAGGTAAGTCTGCCGTATATAAGGAGAACAAAAGGGGAGCCAATAAACAGCCTTGTTTAAGGCCATTCGAAGTTAAAATTGTATCAGATAACCCCCTTTCGCCCCCCAACAAGACCCTGCACCAGGTCTCTGTGTGTAAAGCCTTCACCAACTCCAACAAATAGAGTGGGAGCCCAAGCACTGCCAATTTTCTCCACAGCGTTCCACGATCAACTTTGTCGAACGCTGTGGAAAAATCAATAAAGGCGGCATACACAACCCCTCCTCTCACTTGAACATACTTATCTGTAACCACATGAAGGGCTGTAAGGTTATCTAACGTACCGTGGTTCCTACGGAAACCGGTCTGTTCTATTGGCAGAATATTTTTCTCCTCAACCCACTCGGAGAGGGATGTTAAAATACATTTCGCAAATACCTTTCCGATAGAGTCGAGGAGCGCAATCAGACGGTAGTTACTAGGACTATCCCTAGTACCCTTCTTGAAAATAGGGACCAAGATACTTCCCCTCCAAGAGGCAGGTACCATTTTAGACAAAAAACAGGCTCTATACAGCGGATACAAGATTTTACTCCACCTTACAGGATCAGATTTCAAAACCGTCATTGGGAGTTCATCAGGGCCCATTGCCCCTGAGACACGCATGGTTTTTATAGCCATCTCGATTTCTTTTTCAGCGGGGTAATTAATAAGACCCACAGAAGTGGCACCGCTGTCAGTATCATTACCAATGGTAGCACCGTTGGTAATATCATCAATTAAACTCCCATTCCCTGAGTAGAGATCCCGAATATAGGTAGTCCATACCTCTTCCGCTATAGAGATAGGCTTACTCTAGAGCCACACCCCCTGCCGATTATTGCCCAAAATTCTCTGATCCTGCCGTGGACAACAGCTTCCCTCAGGCTAATCCATACCTTATCCTCCCGTTCCTTTTTTATTTTTTGCCGGAGTCTACTTCTCTTTCTTTTTAGCCTGGAAATTTCTTTTCCGCGTTCCATGACTCTGTCGAGATATTGTTCACGGACTAATTTGTTTATTTCCCCATTCAGGCTACGCAAAATACTGGGGACCACCACTCCGTTTTTGGGTCGGGGAGTTTTTTTTGCATAAGAAGTAATTTTTCGCATAAATTCTACAAAGTAAACCATTTCATTCCCACGCCACTCATCTAAAACTAATAGGGTATCGGATAAAAAATCCTGCACCCCATTAATGGCTGAAGGATTCCAAAAGCACCTTCCAGAAGAAACATGGAAGGCCGCATCACTGCCGTGCATAGACCAAGGTGCAATTGTCAAAGGATTTAAAGAAATGGTTACAAACAATATGCTATGATCACTCAGAGAGGTAGCTATGACCTTAAGGTCCAGAATAGAAGGAAACAAACCATAGTCTGTGATTACATAATCTAGGATAGAAGACCCAAAGGGAGACTTGTGAGTAAATTTAGCAGGCACATCCGACGGAAATCTCCCATTTAATATGAGTCCGTCGACGTCCGCTAGTTCCTTTAGCAAAATCTTCCCACGTTTATTTGTCACTAATTTATCAGGGAAGAGTGATTGAGGAATAAAATAAGCCTCTTCCTTAGGTTTATTCCTAAAGTGTTCCAAACTAACATTGGAGATTTTGCAATTCAAGTCTCCCGCCAGCATAATTTCCGGAGGAGATGGAACATTCTTGATTGAAACAATATACTGAAATACCTGCTTTAATATCACATTAAAACACTCCTCAGGAGGAATATAAACATTCAAAATCACAATAGGGGACTTTATGCCGTTGTTAAACAAATTATCAATGGTAATAGCATGGAACAATTTGCTTGGATCAATATAATGGGAAAATCTCCATTGCATTTTGTTTGATAGTAAACACGCAATACCCCCCCTAGCATGACCTTTCTTGGAAGGGACAGCAGGCACTTCCAGGGCATAATAGTCCTTAGAAACCTTCAACGTATTAATACACCACGTTTCCTGTAAACAGATCACGTCAGCTCCCAGGGAATATAGAAAATCAAATTTCTCTGGGCTACTGTGAATCCCTGCCGCGTTCCAGGAAATGATATTTAATGAGGTGTTAAAGATGTTGAAATAGTCTGGGATTATCTTTAGTTCTTGTAGATAAGGCACTTTGCAGCCAGTTCCACCGATTATTGTCCTCTAAAATAGAGGAATTCTGAGTCAGCGGAAGTGGCTTCACTTGGGAGACCGAGCGTTTTCCCTTGGATACCCAAATCCTCAGGTCTCTAAGGGGAGAGGCTGCACCATTTTGCTCCTCTCCTCTGAATACCTCCCCAGAAAACAGGTTTGTATTACCAGCAATACATAACATTACGTCCATTACAGTAGTCCATAACACATCATAAGACAAATTGCTAATTAATAGGCTAACTAGGCTGAGCTAAATGTTGGTGAGAATCTGTCTCATTCTATAGTGTTCTAGTTTGTTGCAACAGTTAGAAGAGATTGGTTTAAATTGCTGCTGCTGGGATTTACTGACTAATACAACACTGAGAGGCCAAGTCGATGCTCAGGATTTAGTGATGCTGTCACATATAGGTTGCATGGCAGTCTTTAATTCCGAGTTCCCAAGATGGGAGAGGGAAATGTGGAGACGCTGGAGAGGGAAGAGGTAATGACAATGGAACCACTAGTGTGATAGCGGTTCGAGGGTAACTGGAGGGAGGTTGGAGCCTGTGGGCCCCCTGGATTGATATAGAGAGGAGGGGGTCATTACCAAAGAGGATATCTAATCAGCGTAACTCGTTCTGAGAAGCATCCATATTTCATCCCAATTGCTAGCCATACGGAGCTTACAGAGCCCACTGGCTTCCCTATGGTTGGTAGCCCCTTCAGCTTCAGCCTAATGGCAGAGAGCTTGAATCCACTCTTCTAAAATATGCAGTAGGGATGGAGAGGACGAGGTGAAATTCAATTACTAGTGATAGCTCATTTGGCAACTAAAAATGCCAGGTCCAGGAAGCGAAGGGCAGTTTTGACTTTATAACGTCACCCACAGAGTCCCAACGCACAGGCTTACCGAGCATCTAGCTTTCAAAGACCCGTAAGTTCTGCAATCCGTAGCAGAACTCAGGACCAGTAAGAGGACTAGTTAAGGCACCCCCAAAGCAAACAATGAAGGTCAGCCCTTGTTAGCTGTGGGGAATAGGCGGTTAAGTCGAGAATTAATAATTGTATTAATTTAAAAACAAGCATAGTGCAATACTGTACTTGGATATTGTAGGGCTTTTGTCCATTCTTGATCATTGAGGCCAACAAAGCTCGAGCTCCCAGGAATCTTGAAGAGTTTGCTGGGGGAGTGGAGTATGGGTTAGGATAGCTTTATGAAGTCACCTAACTATTCTCTTCCCATCGAATATACGAAATGTGTTTCAGGTTCAGCATCTGATATTCCCAGCCCATTCGAAGAGCACAGTGTAGGCCAAAAACTGACTGTTGCCTAGTGCAAACTGTTCTATAAGCTAGTTGAAGGATAGTAGTTGTCCATTACAAGATCTCAGAGTGACGTGATGCCAGCTTCGTCCCAGGGACGTAGGTTAGAGTTAGGAACAGAGCCCTGAAAATGTGGGAGACCAAGCAGTGGTACATCCAATAACTTCCCTTCTAACCAGCTTTTACAATACAACTAGCTCAAAAGTGCTATTCGTTTAATTGAAAGGATTCCATTATGAATTAGTTGATGAATGTATGTAAAATGATACACATTAACTTCAAACCACCCCTTATTTCCGCCTGAAACATTAATACTCATTACCTCAATTTCAATGCAAACAGTCTTCCTTTAAAAACTCTTACAACGGTCTGTACGAATCAAAGTCATCAATTGTTTCTTTCAACTGCTTCCATTTCCGAAAATCTCAGGAAAAAAGTCAGTTTAGTTCAAATATATTACACCCCGACCTCCAATAGATCATAGCTACTTTCTGCAAGAAGAAATGCTTCCGACACTGTTTCTAGGAAGAAACTCTGGCCAGTGAGGAGTAAAATTCACGGAAAGCAGCATGCATCCCATGGCTCATAGCTGTGAATCCTGCGCAAAGAGAGGAGTTGGCCTAACGGCTTGGGCGGCGACCTCGAATCTGGGGAACTGGGTTCGAGTCTCGGCAATGACGCTGAACATGCTGTGATTCTGGGCAACTCACCTAATCTCCCCGTGCCTAACAAAAATGAATGTGTCCTCATGTAATGCAACTGGTGCTATGTAAGCGCTGTGATACCCGATTCGGGTCAAGTTCGCGCTTTGCCCTTTCCACTTGTCAAAGGTCTGATAATGTACAGCTAACGTTTGATATCAAGCAATACTGGGTTCCCCTTTCCGAGCCGTTAAATAACATTGGTCCCAAGTATCTTATAAAAAGATACTCCCACTACTGTCCCACTAGAGTTCTGAGATCAGCAGGCTGTAATTTAGCCAATATCCCCGCCTTTCATCTTAAGACTAAAGGGGGAAAAACCCTCAGTGTCCTGGCTTCTAAGGCATGGAATGGGATGCCAAAGGAGCTAAGGCAACGTGACCAGGAAGCCTCTTTCCGTAACCAACTTAAAACTTGGCTTTTTAATTTGTCTGACGCTTATGTACTAGCGGCCATATAGGTCTCACTTCTGTTGTCTCCCCCGTACCTTGGCGCCAGGATGCTCCTTTTGGAGCGACAGTTAGCACACTATAAGTTTCAAGATAACATTAACATTAACATAAATATCTACAGACTGCAATACTGAATGTGTCTTTTAATAGAAAAAAAATGTATGTGTACCGTAATATCTCCATTATATCTTAGTTCAAGATAAGGATTACAGCTAAAGAAAAATGACACCAGAGCACACTGAAATCTGTCAAACACTCAAAGCATGCACTTGACCAACAAACACAAATCCCCTACATCCAAAGAATCAGTTAACAATATTTCTTAATGTAACAAACACGGATCAGAGACTATTATAAAATGTCAAAGCATGCCATTAATAGATACACACTATCTCTAGAAATGAGTTAATGCGTACAATTCCACGGGTGCAACTACGCGCCCTATACAGCTTTCCAGCATTACTACAAAAATACCAATACCAAAACATAATGTCGGATTCGGACCTAAAATAAAAATATTGAGTTTACCCAATACTACCCCTCCCTATGCCCCCTCCTCCCCCGGCGAGCTCGCGCCGGGACACTCCCAGGAGTAGCCACGCGCTATAAAACCCAATAACATCTCGCTACAAACCAACTTCCACTGATATGTCCTTCGGTAGATACATCAATAGACATAAAACATTTAAGAGGTCCCTAAAGGAACCTCTTCTCAGGGAATATTTACAAAACAATACACTGAAACAGCTTTCTCTGCCTACCAAGCAACTAATCAGTGCACCTTGACTCCAGTCAACAAGAAAGCCATGAACAATGAATGGCGCCTAGACACAGAAATCCAAACGGCACCCAACAAAAATAATGCCAATGTTGATATTGTAACTTATCTAAAGGCCTGTCAAAAAATAGTTATCACAATCCAAGTTTCTTTTAAACTTAGTATTGCTGCAAGCCATCACCCAACCATTATCACATGTACATTCCCTGAAGAAATGGACTCCGTCTTAATTCTGAGACTCGCTTTACCCCTCCTATGTTCCTCAGCCATTGCAACTTGGATCTGAAACACAATTCTAGAAAGACCATATTTCATATATGACCGAAATAAAGAATTTTGGATTGGATTGGATTGGAAAGACCATATTTAATATTTAAACCAATCAATAAACACCTTGTGCCTACAAGAAGCCTGGAAGTGCAGCGGGTCCCATAACATCTTCAAACAGCTAGTTAACAAATCTGTCAGAGCTATCTCATTTACAGAGGACAAAGCAAGCCTAGCCAATCGCGCGCACGGCTGGATGGTCATTAAAAGCTATACAAGCAGCCTCAACCAAAGCTACCTAGGAGCTGGGTTCACTAGGAGCATCAAGGAGAAGTTCTTACATCTACGGCTGGGCCTACTCCCATCACAAAAACACCTCCCTCCATGGAAAAGGCCCAAAGCAACAATCAACTGCAGAATATGCGGGAACGCAAAAGAAGACATTCAACATCTAATTTGCACCTGCAAAGGCCTGGTCACAGAGCGCAGGTTACACTTAAAAGTGCCCTTTAATAAACTGGGCATAAGAACATGCCGGCAAGCGGTCATGGCTTGCTTCGATGGAAAACACATCCAATTAGCATGCATTTTGTAAGATTTCTAGAGAAAGTAGAAAAGAAACAGGAAAGCCAGACAGCAGACACCAGCTGCAGTAAAAATCAAGAAGCAAATTAAAGGGGCACTGAACAGTGAGCCAAGTCGCACGTTACAACGATGCTTAAAACCCAGGGGCAATGCCTTTTACACTGTCATCGCCTTTTACACTGTCATCGCAGGAATACAAGGGACCAATGCTACCGTAAGGGTTACACGGTGTGAAAGCAATATACATTTTAGTAGCAAGGACTTTCTACCGCACAAAACTATTGTCATCGTGTACTCGCTTCCTCCAAGGGACTCACGGATTTTAACTCACGTTTTGTGGAAAATTTGTATACATTTCTGTAGCAATGACTATTAACATCATGAACCTATAGTCATTTTATACTTTTTATAATTTTATTTTTCCCATGTATTAATATTTGCAATGGTTTTAATTAACTGAGCAATAAAGATTACTTTACTGGCAAGCCATCACCCAACCATTATCACATGTACATTCCCTGAAGAAATGGACTCCGTCTTAATTCTGAGACTCGCTTTACCCCTCCTATGTTCTCAGCCATTGCAACTTGGATCTGAAACACAATTCTAGAAAGACCATATTTAACCTTGTCGCTGTACAACTTACTTCTCTTCAAATAGCCCTCCATTAAGAGCACACAGAATGCACGCGGCTGCCTCAGTACCTCATCCCATTCACACATTGCTTAATTTGAGCCGGTGGCTGGGCTGGGGCGCACCAATACTCTGGGGAATAGCACTTATTTTTCCTTATCATAATTTCACCTAGAGCTAAAAAGAAAAAAAACACATATGTAGGGAAGAAAGAGGCAGAAATAGATGGAAAAACAGAGGCTAAACGATTAAAAAGAACCGGCAAAAGTGAGATAAAGGGTCAGAGAGCGGCCCTCATCCTCCTGGACCTCTCCGCGGCTTTCGACACTGTCTGCCACCGCACTCTAATACAGCGCCTCGGCAACATCGGAATCCAGGACAAGGCACTGGAATGGATCGTCTCCTTTCTCGCCGGAAGAACACAAAGAGTCCGCCTACCACCGTACAAGTCAGAGGCCACCAAAGTCATCTGCGGCGTCCCTCAAGGATCCTCACTGAGCCCCACCCTCTTCAACGTCTACATGCACGCCAACACAACCTCAACATCATCTCCTACGCCGACGACACCCAGCTGATCCTCTCCCTGACCAACGACCCCGCCACCGCCAGAGCCAACCTGCACGAAGGGATGAGAGAGGTAGCCGAATGGATGACGACCAGCCGCCTGAAACTGAACTCGGACAAGACGGAGGTCCTCATCCTGGGCTCCGCGCCCTCCGCCTGGGACGACTCCTGGTGGCCCCCCGCCCTGGGCACCGCACCCAAACCGACGGACCACGCACGCAACCTGGGCTTCATCCTGGACTCCTCCCTCTCCATGACCAGACAAGTAAACGCCGTCTCCTCGTCTTGCTTCTACATCCTGCGCATGCTACGCAAGATCTTCCGGTGGATCCCCACCGAGACAAGGAAGACGGTCACCCAGGCCCTCGTCACCAGCCGACTGGACTACGGCAACGCCCTCTACGCCGGAACCACCGCCAAGCTCCAGAAGAGACTCCAGCGGATCCAGAACGCCTCGGCCAGACTCATCCTCGACATCCCCCGACGCAGCCACATCTCCGGACACCCGAGAGATCTGCATTGGCTCCCGGTCAACAAGAGAATCACCTTCCGTCTCCTCACCCACGCACACAAAGCCCTACACAACCAAGGCCCGAGCTACCTCAACAACCGGATCAACTTCTACACCCCCAAGCGCCTCCTCAGATCAACCAGCCACGCCCTCGCCGCCGTCCCCCGCATCCGAAGAGCGACAACAGGAGGAAGGTCCTTCTCCTACCTGGCCGCCAAGACCTGGAACTCACTCCCAACCGACCTGCGCCTGACCCAAGACCACCTCTCCTTCAGGAAGAAGCTCAAGACCTGGCTGTTCGAGCAGTAACGGCACCCCCCCCCCATACCAGCGCCTTGAGACCCTACGGGTAGTAGTGCGCTATATAAATGACCTGATTGATTGATTGATTGATTGGTGGTGGATGAAAGGGACATGAGATGGAATAGAGACTATGCAGCATTGCTATTCAGCACCTTTGATATTTGTAGCTGCTGGCTTCAAAACGATTGGCCCCCTTGCAATTACCGTTGTTACAAATTAGGCACAGTATACGATACACCATTATCACACTGCACAATGTTACTGATTAATTTGTGCCACGTCTTCGCTTGCTGAGCTAACCCACTGCATTCAGATCAAGGAACTATCCAGGAACCCATCCACCTTTATCCCTAACTGATCAAACCATTAGCACTCATTTCCAATTTTCTGGGTTGTCTCTACACATTTTAGCTGTGTACCACTTGCTGGAGATTATTTCTCCCATTCAATTATCACCTCTCCTTTTTTCTAAAACATGGGTGGTATTTAACTGGCTCGCCTGTCGTCTTTCTTTTTTCAACTTATTTAACATATTTCAATTAGGCTTCAACAACCTTCGATTCTAACTTGATTCTGGCCATTTTCTCAAATCCAAAGACTCCTTAATATTTCTTCTGCTTTCCACCGAGTCGGTTCTCCTACCATCCTAGCAAACATTACTTCTCCAGGCATCACAGGAAAGACACTAGAATAGTTTTCCTGTTGAATCTCAAATTAAAAGTCTCCACTGAATGCACCAATGATAGTCTTGAATTTTTACCCATAGGTTGCATTCCCGCTATATGATTAATACGTTCAACTGTCACGTATCTTGCTCTTAGCTAACACAACTGAAACAAATCCCAGCATATGGACAAAAAGAGGGTGGGGGAGAGGGTGTCAGCCTGGCACTCTTTAAATGTTTCTGCAACCATCTGTAAAACTCATGCTATTATCGAGTATTATTTTAATGCCACACACGTCCCACTGGCGTGTGCTGCCAAAATATAAACACTGCATTATGCAATAATGGCTTACTCCGATAGCCTTTCATATAACTTCAACTGCATTCAGTCCCCAAATAATACATAAAGAGAAAATCACCAGTTTTATAATTTTGCTGATCCAAATAACTATTTTTCATTGAATGGGGTGTGCCATATAAATTAGATCGTATCACTGTGTATCAAAAACCTTACTCAAGTTAAGTTCAAAATGAGTTTAAAAAGTTAATTTACAGAAGTGTTTCATTAGGCCTAAGTAATCAAAGTCCAGGAAAACAACACAGTTTAAAATGTATACATCAGATTTATTTTATATGGCGCACACCATTCAACAACAACTTTTTTAGGATCAATAATATTACAAAAATTGTGATTTCTTTGCATATGTATTATTTGGTGACCGGTTGCAGTAAAAGTTAGCTAGCTGCAAAGCTCACAAAGTACTTGTTGTGGGGATTCAGGATGGCCACATCTGACAGCTCCGAACCCAATTCTGAATGGAATGCATGTTTGCACAGTGTCTGCCAGTAGGTCAGGAATGTTTTTAGACTGCAAGCAAATCAAATCAAATCAAATCAAATCAGAGGCCTCTCTGCAGAGCACAAAGAGTGTGACAATTGGAATTCTACGAGAAGGTGTGTGGAAGTGCTTCACAGCTGTTGGAATATTAACATTGCTAAGATGAAGGAAATGCAGGGCTTATAGGGGAGTGGGTGGTTGTGTGTATGGGGATAAAGCAGAGGTGATAAATGAAGTATGTGCAGAAGGTGAAAAGACACAGCTGAAGAGTAAAGAGGACGCGAGATATGCAGCTGGAAAATGTCAGTGATTTGGAGAGAAAACAGGGCAAAAGTGTCCAACACAATAAGGGTTGTATAAGAAAGTAGAGTTAAGGGGAGAACTGAGTGACCAGAGGCCTCTAATATTTAGGAGTCTGTTTTCAAAACTGAAACATCCAACCCAAATCACTCATATAACAAAATCAGTGCTAGTTGTATAAGTGATACTGCTAACATGAACTGGCAAAACCGATAGTTTTGTCTGGCTTGTTTCCGCTATTCAGTTAAGCTTCCATCGATGGCCGGGACTCCGGTAGTGGCGCCCTTAAACCTAGAAAATTACACCAGCAAAATACCACTACTGAAATTAACGTTTCGGCAACATACCTTCTATGTTGAAGGCAACATACCTTCTATGTTGAAGCCACCATAACTCGCCACTCATGTCACAATCACAGCCTTTCTCCGATTGTAAGGTAACGTGAGATCACTCAACAGAAAAGCACAGGGAATGAAGAGGCGGGACCGCAATCTGCTGTTACGTCGTCCCAGTTTGAAACCGTTATCAATGATCGACGCCAATTAGTAGTTCACTGACACCGAAAAGTACACCTTAAGTGCAATCAGGGGAATCTGCAACATTGGGCATGTCTCAGGGTCCATCGGAGAGCGAGGGTTGGGGTGTTTCTCGCGTGTGTACAGGATGGAGACCTATGTGGGTTCTCCGTTCTAATCATGGATAACTCGGGTAGAGGATGTACCTGGTGCGCCTCCCGCCTGTTGACGGCCTCTTCAATCCTCAGTGGGTGACTTTTGCTTGCAAGTCTAAGAAAGCGACGTTACGGCCTGAGGGTACCAGAAGACCGCTATAACCCCGTGCAAATGGTACCGGTATTGGTGAGGAGACTTCCGCCGACAAGAGCCACCCGGCCCGTATACACCGTCAACAGCTATGAACTTCCTGTCGCTTCCTCAGCCCTCCTTCCATGCGCCTCGGCTTCCCGGATTCGACTTCCGTCTAAGAGAGCCACCCGGCCTCTACCCTGCATCACTGGCCGTAGCCCATTAGGTTGCACAGTTTGAGCAGCGAGGGCAACGATTGGCTTGTTATTTCAAGTATGCCATCACGTTTGTTGTTTCAACTTGACCACTTCGTTTAACGTTAGCTTTATCAATCGTGAAGGGAATGATAAGCGTGACAGAAAACGAATGAGACAAGGATATCCAGACTAAAATAGGAAAAGGATGTAAATATTAGCCTTGTAAGGAAATGGGGCGAAATAAATACTGGGCGAATATTTCGAAAGAGAGGAACAAAAGAAAGAGTGAAACATAAAAAGTCGGAGAGGAAGAGCAAAGAAAATTAAGAGGATTTGAGAAAGCAAGGCATTGTAATAAAGAGCAGGAAACGGGCAAACTGAAGTTAAAAGCAAGAGCGTGTTTGTTCTCTTCATAGGTCGGCATCTTTAAGTCACCAACGGTCAGAGCTTCACAAACCTTGCACTTTTCCTCCCCTCAATACCTGGCGAATAAACCGAACGTTTCTTGAGACTCTAGACCGTCTTGTAATTCGGAAAATTTACTGCCTGAGCCCTCCACCTTCAATAGGGAAAGATCGATGGCTCAATCCATGTCAGGCAATGCGGTGAGAATCTGGAATTCGTTTCCTCCACTACTCAGTACCACCACCTCTAACCGGACCTTCAAAACCGACCTCAAATCTTATCACTTCCAAAGACACTTCAGGAAGTAAAACACCCCTTTTTCATGTCCCTCAAGGAAGTTCTTTCATTATCGTGAATTTGTTATCTATGCCTGTACAATATTCCTATTGTGTTTTTTGTTTGACTGCCATCTACTGTTTTATTTTGCATTTTCTTGTTTCTGTAACGTGTAAATATGTAATATTCTCCTCATGTAACGTGCTTGGTCCTATTGTGAAGCGCTCTGACACCTTTAGGTAAAGTCTGCACTATATAAAAATGCATTAAATAAATAAAAAGAATACAAAAACAACGTCCGCATTCTAAGCTCAACCATGTGAGCGGAGAGCAGGGGAAGGAAGTGAGAGAGGAATGGAAATATCAAGCTAACAGAGAAACATGCATATACATTAAATAGCATTACTGAAATAGTACACAAACATATTACTCATTTTTTGTGAAAAAAATAATTTACAAGTTCAATAGTTGTGGCAATCTCACATGTGGTTCACACTTCACAAGTTCAGCGACTGAACTTGATTCGGATACAGTTAGCTCTGTCCCCTGGGTGTCAGACAGATCTGTGTGTGCTGAGAAGTGAGTACCTCAGGCAGATTGGCAAATTCTGCCTGAGGTACTAGCGGAGGATAAATCAGGACTAGAGTAAAGATTATGCATTGTCTCAAATTGTGTAATGTTACGTAATTACTCCCATGGAACCTTTCCTCTTCCCAACTCCTGGTTGAAGGTGAAGTCATGTAGTTGGGGCATTTAGACACTCTGAAGATTCCTACAGAGATGGCACTGCTTTTGTTGACCTTTACCACATTGATAGGTTTGTAAAATCTGCTGTTCCCTTTCTTTACCATCCTAATGTTAATATCGCTTAATGCAATGTCAATGTTGCAGGCGAGCAGAGAGGGAATGGCGGAAGGTGTACGACAGCGGGAAGAAGGTCATCTACCTCGCTGCCGTTAAAACTTACCATTGTGCTATATGCCGGGCCCGGGCAGCTTTCTATGCTGCTGAGTTCGGCAATAGCCCTAATCCATCAAAAACCATCTTCAAAGTGGTAAAGGACCTTGTGGCAAAGCGGGCCTCGGTAACTACATCGAGTTCCACGGCGCATTGTGTGGCCCTTGCCCTGTTCTTTTTAGAAAAAGTTCAGAACATCTACTTAACATTCCCTGACACTAGGCCTCCGGCAGGTACTCTATGTAACATCTCTGGAGATTCCCTGCTGCATGTGCTGCCCCCGTTGACAACTAAGGGATTTGACATCTTGGCTCAGCAGGTGAAATCCGGGTCGCCCGCCGATCCGCTCAAGCCAGCCCTTTTCAGAGACCAGTTGTTTATGGGTCGTACTTCGGTACTTTCCCTGATTAACATCTCGCTGGCCTCGGGTACGGTTCCAGCAAGTTGGAAGCGGGCTGTGGTTTCTCCTATTTTAAAGAAACCCTCCTTGGACCCGGAAAAGCCGGAAAGCTATCGGCCTATTTCCCTGCTCCCCTGGCCGACCAAAGTCGTGGAGGCCTATGTGAACAAGGTTCTTTCCGACCACCTTACTCGAATTAACATCTTAGACCCCACCCAGAACGGGTTCCGTGCTGGACACAGCACGGAGACCGCCCTTCTCACCATGGCTGAACATCTTCGCACAGTGATGGATGCAGGACAGACGGCGGCGCTTGTACTATTAGATCTAAGCGCCGCCTTTGATACTGTCTCTCATCCTATCCTGTTGCATCGCCTGGAGGAGATAGGAGTGGGGGGATCCGCCCTCCAGTGGTTCCGGTCCTTCCTCGATGGTCGCTTCTTCAGCGTTGCGGTGCCACCGTTCCAGTCCAAGTTCCATCCTCTGAAACAGGGAGTGCCGCAGGGATCCTCGCTGAGTCCCACGTTGTTTAATCTATACGTGAGACCGCTGGCTGAGGTTGTCAGGCAATGGGGTATGACCATGGTGTCATATGCCGATGACACCCAGCTAGCGGTTACGATCAGCGGGGATGTGGACCAGGATGCCCCCAGGTTTCAGAGTGGACTCAGGGCGGTGGCAAGCCGGATGAAGGCCAACTGTCTCCAGCTCAACGCGAAGAAAACCGAGATCATGATCGTCGGTAGAAGGGCGGATCTCTGGGGGGACAGGTGGTGGCCTTCGGAGCTTGGGTCGGCCCCTCTTCCGGTGACGGAACTGAAAAACTTGGGAGTGTGGATGGATCCCACTCTCAGTTTTGTGGGGCACACGAAGAAAACGGCTGCCTGCTGTTTTGGAATTCTCCGGGCCCTGCGTCCAGTCCTGAAGTTCTTCGACCCACGCACCCGGCAGCTGGTAATACAGGCGACTATCATATTGCGCCTGGACTATGCCAGCTCTCTTCTGGTGGGCTCTAACCTGGCCGAAATCACCCGCCTCCAGCGGGCGCAGAACGCTGCCGCTAGAGCAATTGTTGGTCTTCCTCGATCCTGCCCTGTTTCCAGTACTTTGAAAGCACTGCACTGGTTGCCAGTCAGGGCTAGAATCCAATTCAAGGTACTGTGTTTAGCCTTCAAGATTTGAAATGGTACGGCTCCTCAAATTCTTTTGGACCTCCTGTCCTGGTACGTCCCCACTCGGCATTTGAGATCTCTGGGCCAAGCTCTCACTATTACTCCCAGATACAAGCTGTGCCGTGTTGGTGGTCGTTCTTTCCGGGTTAAAGCAGCCGAACTGTGGAACTCCCTTCCGGTGGGGATTCGGTTGTTGGAGGATCTCTTTTCTTTTCGTAAGGCCATTAAAACTTTCCTATTTTAACTTGGTCCCTTCTTTTAGCTGTTGTGTTTCTTGTGGCTGTTGCGTGTTACCTTGCCATGCGCCAGGACGCCCCTTAGCTGGGGCAGCTGTGCGCAGTACAAATCCACGTAACATAACATAACATGTATGCCATGATATATGCACACATATCAAAGTCAACTCTGGAACGGAAAAGTCGGGAGAACATGGTGGCCGCCGGTCGCTAGGCTCCGCTGAATATTCCATCACCATAGCAAGTTATTGACTCCTCCCCCTCCCTAACTCAAATGTGCCTTTGTTATATTTCCATGTTATGCTGTTTTCTATTGTACATGGGAAATGAAAATAAGTCCTAGCAACAACAAAGAAATTGCTGTTCTAGAAGATGATTCAGAGAGTGTTTGAGCCATTAGAAACAAGAATCAAAATAACTTTATTAATAAAAACACATTTCAGAAGAACTTTAACAAATCATCTGGAAAAACTGCAGCAAAGCATTGTCTCAGATGTGGGAGCACATACCATATGGCTGATTCAAAACAGTGCTATGCAGTGGGGAAAGATTGTTTGAAGTGCGGGAAAAAAGGGCATTTGGCACGTATGCGCAAACAACAAAATGACAAAGTTGCTTGTGTGAATGATGCTACATCCTCTTACAGGGTTGTGGTTGTTGATGGTGATATTGAGGTGGCAGAGGTGGATCGTCTGGAAAAGAGAAGAACAAGTCCAAAGGCCGATTTTGAAATAAATGGGAAGATATTATCTTTGATGGTCGACACAGGTTCACTGTACACCATCATACCACAAGTTATGTACAATCAAACATGGCACAGTGATTCATTGTCAAGATCTGATGTTGCTCTGAAATCATATCAAGGGAATTAAATCAAGGTGGTAGGATATATTGATGCTAAGATAGTGTTTCAGGGTAGAGAAACGCATGGGAAAATGTATGTGGCTGAAGAAGGACCGCCAATTCTGGGTTGGCCACACCAATTTGACTTGGGGATTAAAGTAGATCCCACAGCTGATATACCTGTCATGTGTGTGAATGCATGTAATGTAGATAATCTGAATGATGTATTGGACAAATTCTGTGGGGTATTTGAGCCTAGACTGGGAAAATTAAAAAATGATCAGCATGTCATCAAATTGAAAAAGTATTCTATTCAGATCAAACATACAGCCAGGAGGGTTCCAAAAGCGGCTAGGGCAAAGGTGAAGGAAATTATTCAACAGCTTTTGGATGATAAGGTCATCGAGCCAGTAGAAGCTGTCGAATGGTTAAGTCTGGTCGTTATCACGAACAAACAGGATGGCTCACTCAGATTCTGTGTGGATTTGAGGAGTTTGAATGAAAACGTAATACCTGATAGGTCCCCTCTACCAAATATTAATGAATTAATCTTGATGCTTGATGGTGCAAAAGTTTTCAGTAAACTAGATATGCGTAGTGCATACTATCAGGTAGAACTCAGTGCCGAATCTAAATCCCTGACGTCTTTTATTACAGTGGAGGGTACTTTCCAGTTTTGTAGACTCCCGTTTGGATTGTGTTCCGCTGCAAGTGTTTTCCAGCATTTGATGAATTAAATTTTGGAAGGTGTTGATAAGGCGGTGGTGTTTCAGGACAACATACTTGTGTTTGGAAAAGATGAAAATTAACATAATTAAGCTCTGGCAAAGGTGTTGGATAGAATTGTGAGGGCTGGTCACACTTTAAAGAGAGAAAAATGTAAATTCAAAACACAGGATGTAGAATATTTGGGACATCTGGTCACGAAAGAAGGGATAAGACCAAAAGAAAACCTGGTCAGTGCTATTGTGAACACAAGTGTGCCTCATGATAGGGACTCTTTGAGATCCTTCATGGGTTTAGTTGAATATTATTCAAAGTTTGTGCTGAATTTTTCACATAAGACTGAAGCCTTGAGGGAGCTTTTGAGAAAGGGAAAGAAGTTTAGTTGGGGGGAAAATGCAACAATCGGCGTTTGATTTGATAAAAAATGAAATAGTTCATGCAGGTGTTTTGACTCCGTTCTAGAATAGACTGGATAATATTCTTACTGTGGATGCCAGTGCCGTGGGTATAGGTGCTGTTTTGGCACAAGTGCGTGGCGGTGTGGAAAGGACAGTAGCATTTGCTTCTCGCTCCCTGTCTGAGTGTGACCGCAACTACTCTGTTATAGAGAGAGAGGCTTTGGCGGCGGCCTGGGCTACAAGTCATTTTAGGATATTTTTGTGGGGCAGTCATTTTCGCTTACGCACGGATCATAAACCGTTGTTGAAGGTTTTGGGTCCATGGGGTATAAGTTATTGTTCTGGTAGATTAGCAAGATTAGCTGTGAAGTTGCAAGAATTTGACTGTAAAGTGGAGTATGTCCCAGGTTGGCGCAACAAGGTCGCTGACTGCTTGTCAAGGCTTCCGGATAAGGAAGCGGTGGTTGTAGATCTTTCAACGGAAGAAGTTGTGGCTAGTATTGATGACGCAATAGAGGGTATGGATGGTGCTATTCAGAGGAAGACTTGGATTGAGGAGATGGAGCTGGATGCAACTTTGACTGGTGTTCGCAGGATGGTAAAGGGTGTTATCAGGAGAGAAAGTGCCATTCCACTTGGTGTAAGACCTTATTTGAAGATTGTAGATCAATTATCTATTACTGGTGATGGGGTGTCAATGCGTCAAGATAAGTTTGTACCGCCGCAGGGTTTGCATGCTAGATTAATTGGCTTGGCACATCAAGGCCATTTGGGTCAAACAATGACCACAAGGAGATTGAAAGAGTATTATTGGTGGCCTGCTATCTATCAGTAGGTGAAAGAGTGGGTAGAAAAGTGTGTGGCGTGCAAGGAGTCTGAGAAGAGGTTAAGGGTTGGCATTGGATCGACAAATGAGTCTCAACATGTTTCTGTCGCTGACAAGGTTTGGGAAAAGGTGTGTCTGGACTTTGTTGGACCATTTTCATTTTTGAAAGAAAGTGAGAGGTTTGCTGTGGTTTTGGTGGATGCAAAATCAAAATGGGTGGAGGTTGCTTTTATGAGTAGTATCACAACCAAAGCTACTATTGCCGTCTTGTTGGAAATTTTTAAGAGGGAAGGATTTCCGGAGGTTTTGTTGACTGACAATGGCACGCAATTAACATCAACAGAAATGAAGGGTTTCTTGGATTCTGTGGGCATTAAGCATGCTTGTTGTTCATTATATAACCCACAAGGAAACGGACTCGTGGAGCGCATTAACCGTATGGTCAAGGGTACCATGCAATTAGCTTATGGTTCTGGTTTGCCTGTACTTGAGTCAGTGAGTGAAATGCTGTGGGCGTATCGCACAACAGTGAATAATGAATTAGGGAAAAGCCCTTTTGGAATGATGCGGGGAAGAGAGGCTGGCACAAAGTTACTTCCGTCATGGATGCGGGTAAAAGCAAAAGGGGCAGATCCACAGTCTGAAAGTTTATGTGTGAAAGACAGACGGTACATTAAGGTTGGAGATTGGGTAAAAGTGAAGCCTGGTGGACATTGCAATTTTGTCAACAAGTTTAGGGGACCTTTTAAAGTGAAAACTGTGGGCTGCAATTGGGTGAGATTATCAAATGGTCAAGTTTGGAATTTAAGGCAGGTTGCATTATATCAAAGGGGAGATTGCAAACAGGTGGAGTGTTTGGAGAGTGGGTATGATAGGGAGCAATGTTCTCCATGGATGTTGAAAGATGTAGAGTTTGGTAATGAACAGGAGGTTGATTCTTCCTCCTTTGGAGAAATAATTGGATCTGATGAACAAGATCAAGGGAGGGAGATGGGTCGGATGTTTCACGTGTTTTGAGGGGTGCTAGTGAAAGAAGGTTACCTGCGTATCTGAGTGATTATGTTTCTTGATTTCTTTGTTTATTAGTTTCAGTTTTAGTTTCGCTATTATTATAGTGTTCATTTTCTTTTCTTGTTTTACTGTAAAGGGGGGAGATGTGTTATATTTCCATGTTATGCTGTTTTCTATTGTACATGTGTATTACTGCTTAGAATGGTACATCTCTGATGCTCCAGACATTCTAATGTGATGTCACCTCTGTGGCTTTCATATCAGTTGGTCCAGCTGTGTCTGGCAAGAAGCTGTTTAGGTTCTTTCTCTGAGAATAAATCTTCTTCTGGATATTCCTTGGTGTATATGCCTTTTAATAGCATAACAGCCTTACCAAGTCATTTTCGGTTTTCTCTGCGGTCCCGGTGGTATCGGTGAGGCGTGAGGAATCGCCACAGGAAAAGAGCAGGGGATACTGTTGGTCTTGCGCCGCCCTAGAGCTGCGGAAGAGCTTCAGGGCGACGGAGCAAGGTCTCTTTAGGAGCAGCATCAGCACAAGCTAGTGTATTTTACTGAGTTTGTTGCATGCTGGCTTGGGTTGGATTTTGTGGGAGGCACCTGTAGTGGCATTGCGGTTCTGGAAGACACCCTCTGACAACTTGGAAATAACTTGTATAGGAAGCAGCAGAAATAAATAATCTGTGAAAGAAATTACTGCATTATATGCCAAGGGCGTTCATGGGTAGGGGCGAGGTTGAAATGAAAAACAAGGATGAGTTGTATAATGGGCCTAGGTTTATTAGCAGAGTTCTACTGTGGGAGCAGTTAGGTGGATAGTAAGAATCAGTGGGCAGGGGAGATCGGCGGGTCAGGAGGTTATTTGAATGGGGAGAGGCAAGATGTTAGGTTAGTGGATATGGACATAGGTGAGTAGAGACTAGTAGGTAGTACAGGGAAGGTATATTAGTTATGGAATGTAAAGGGGTCTTAGGATATGGGGGAAGGGTGGAAGATGGACATACCTCCACAGCCCCAAGTCAGAAAGTTAGGCACCTCTCCACGATAGTGAAGCCCTTGTGATTGTTGAGATATGCTCTCCTGCTGGGCCAGGAAAGCGGCAGCAGGGGTCTGTTTTGGGACCCCATTCCTCACCTCACCAAGATGAACATGTGAAACTCTGCCATGGTGAGGAGGGCTGGGCCTGTTGCTACTGGTGGGGTGAGGAGCCAAATAGATAAATTACTCCAGACGTACAGCATCAGAAACACAAGACTGCTCATCCGGCATTACCCGCCAATATAAACAAGCTACTGTTTAAACCAACATGGCATTTCTTATGCGTCGTTGCTTCACATTTGTAATCCATTTGATTGTTTTCAAAGTAATAGCCTACAAATCATGTAGTGGGTAAGATAGGTTTGTAAATATATTGTATTCCATGCTATGGTGGTACATGCAGGAAATGCTTATAAATAGTTCGGTGATGAAGTGAAAGAGCTGGGGGCAAGTCCTCAGCCATGTTATCAGCTAGAAACAGATGGGATATCTTTCTGCTTTTGTCCAAGGATCAGGCTCACTTGTGCATATGCTCGTGCCCCACGGTCTGCTGTGAAGGACTGTGAGCAAAGGTGCAATGTGACAGACAACCACTGCTTTACCTAGGAACCATGACAGAGGGGCAAGCTTGGCCTCAATAACTTTTTCGAACAGGGGACATTAAACTCAAAGGAGACGGAACACTGCATTCAGCCTCATGGAGACAGAATTACATTTTTTGTGATGACAAAAGTTTGTCGTCTGAGCTCATTTGGAACCAGCCGATGGCAGGAGGGAGAGAAAGGCAGCAGCGCTGTTCTGGAGCAAGGGAGCAGCGTGGAGGAACGGTGAAGGAAAAAGCAGTACACGGGACAGTGTGAAAGACACATGCACTCACATGGAGAGATAAAAGTAAAGGGAAACAAGCAAAAGCTTTAGTCGGTACGGCAGTTTCTTTGCTTACCAATAAAAAAGCAAAACGGAGCAAGGGGGAAACATTTTCAAATTAATACTCAGTCCACAAACGGTCAAGAAACTGACCCACACACACGGATCCGTCGACCAGCCCATCGGGCACTGCCTGATTGCCTGCCCTATATGGACAAGCCCAAGCCCGCCATAACAGTACATTATAGGGCTTGTTCCTCACTTTCAGGGCTCAAGGTAATCCAGTGTGAACGACTGGTGCTAGATAGTTGAGACTAAACAAAATCAATAAACTAGTGTCCTTTGCGCGGTTCAGTGGATTGGGGGGTGGAAGTGTCGTCACTTCAGGGTGTTTTCATTTAGATAATAATGGTCCCATGAATCAGGGTACGAAACAAAGTAAAAGCATATGAGATCTATGTAAATCAAACGGCACACCCAAAACTAGTGGCGAGTGATGTTCATTTCTCGCAAAACACCAAACATACCAGTTTGCATTTCAGTCCGACTCCTTTCTTACAAAATCAACAAAGTTGTAACAAACTACAACAAAAAAGGAACTACTTCACAGTTGTTATCACTTTCAAGGAACTCTGAGCCGGTTAAGGGTGACAGCATAATCAACAACTGACCCGTGTGGTGTACCACTTGAACCAGTCTCAGCTTTTAAGCTTATGAAATACCAGCATTTGTAAAGCTCACAGCTACCTCCTAAGAGGTGTTCCGGTGCTGGAGGCCTTTAGAAAATTAAGTGAGCTATTGCCCAGAGTCACATGGTGCTGGGCTAACCTGCCGCTGGCGCCGGGGATAGCACCGTGAACACCATGGTCTGTAGTCAGGCAGCCTGGCTGCTGTGCCACACCTTTTCCACTTTACAACAGGTGCATTCTGGGACTTGTATTTTCTCTGTTAACATTGTGACCTTAAGCTACAGTTTCAGACTCACCCGCAGATTTTAAAGTCACTATACGTCACTTGGGTGCCTCTGTAAACAACATGACAGAACTCACTAGTTTGGCACAGGCCTGAGGGAGACACCTGCTTTCCGTGAGGTGCGGCACTTCCGGACGAGGCGCTATGGGAAAGGCAGGTGGGGAGGGCCAGCAAGGCCAGGAGCAAACTACAGATACAGTACCATACAGCCTAGGTTGTTTTGAGTCGATCAGTATTTTCTGTGAACAGGGGTGCAAATGCATCCAGGTTTATGCCAGGGTCAATTCCTCGACTTTTACTTTTTCAAGGCTAATGTTCTGGTTTATGAATTCATTTTTTGTGACATTCGGATACACTCTTGACATCCAGCCTGATGAGTGTGAGACAACCTTTGAGCGGGTTAATGTTGTTGCCAGTTGAGACTGTGCTTTCATATACAGGACACACTCCGCAAACACCTATGTGTAAATGGCCTCACTCCTACTCTTCCATTGGAAGGCTGCCCACCTTCAGTTAAGCCCACTCCACCATCAACTCTTTCAACCACCCCTTCCACCTACTCAAACCCCACACCCATCTTATCCCGGATCCTGAAGCAACTGCCTGCCTCAGTTAAGAACAAACCTGCTCCATGGAGATGCTCCGTTTTTGTTTTTATTTGTATGAAAGATCACTGCATTTATATCCACGAAAGATTCAAGAGCTTCACCTACTGATTAAATTGATCAGTTCTCAGGTCAGGTCACCCCCGCCCTGCACGGCTCCTCTTGTGAACCCGTGACGCCCATCTGCTACCGCTGCCGGGGGTTCGCCGTTGGTGTGCCCCTACGGTCTGGTGACTGGTTACTGTATTTTCCTACTGTACTGTGCTGCTAATTGTATTGTGCTGCTAATTTGTATTCTCGTCTTGGCATCTGTTTTCTGTTCTTCTTTTTGACTCTCTTTCCTCGCGCCCCTTGCCCGCCGTGCCCCCCCGCTCCCCGATTCCCGCCGCTGCTCCCCTGCGGCCCCGCCCCTTCTGCCTTCCGTGTCCCGTCCCCTCGCCCCATTGGCCACACCGCTCCCGCCTCCCAGCTGCTCCTCCCTCCCACTTCGCCTCTTATGGCGCACAGCGGGCGTGCCGCTGGCGTGCCAAAGGCAAGCCCGTTCGCGCCTGGACAGAGTCCAGCGTCAGAACCCCTGGACCCCGCACCCCCCGCAACGCCAGACTGCAGTACGACTCTAGCACCCTCCACGCACTCAACACCGGACGACACCACCCCTGCCACCAGGCCAACCCGAAGCACACCTAAGGGCCTTTCACCTGCCGGAACTGCAGACTCTTCAGCATCCAGCCTGCCAAACCTCCAGCCAGAGAACCCAACCACCTCCGCTGCATCCTCAACACCCGCTCCGCTCGCAAGCACGCCATCGAACTCTGGGACCTCCTGGACTCTACCGCCCCCGGCGTTGCCTTCCTGACGCAGACCTGGTTGAACGCCACCTCAGCACCAGACATTGCCATAGCCATCCCACAGGGCTACAAGATCTCCCGCAGAGACCGCACCAACGGAGTTGGAGGGGCAATCGCCATCATCCACAAGGACACCCTCAGAGTCTCGACCAACACCGACGACACCCTATCTGGACCTACGAATATTTTCGGCAGCCCATGCAGCAACCCCGTGCACATGCCTAATCCCTGCTGATGAGCGTTAATGAACGCGAAACACGTGTCCAGGGATGGCAAGCACACCAAGTGAATACCTTGAAGACTCAAGACCCGGGTAGAAGCGCACCCGCTGATACCGACTACATCGACCATCATGCTCCGGGGTCACACGCTGATGGGACGAGCGGTGTGCGACCTCATTCGGACATACTATTTATACAGGCTCCCTTGAGCCGGTGGAGGTGACGACCTCGAGATAACTCATCCGCGCGCCTTAAGAGGTATCTGGACCTACGAATATTTTCAGCAGCCCATGCTGCAACCCCGTGCACACGCCTAATCCCTGCTGATGAGCGTTAATGAACGCGAAACACGTGTCCAGGGATGGCAAGCACACCAAGTGAATACCTTGAAGACTCAAGACCCGGGTAGAGGCGCACCCGCTGATACCGACTACATCGACCATCATGCTCCTAGGTCACACGCTGATGGGACGAGAAGTGTGCGACCTCATTCTGACATACTATTTATACAGGCTCCCTTGAGCCGGTGGAGGTGACGACCTCGAGATAACGCATCCGCACGCCTTAAGAGGTATCTGGACCTACGAATATTTTCGGCAGCCCATGCAGCAACCCCGTGCACACGCCTAATCCCTGCTGATGAGCGTTAATGAACGCGAAACACGTGTCCAGGGATGGCAAGCACACCAAGTGAATACCTTGAAGACTCAAGACCCGGGTAGAAGCGCACCCGCTGATACCGACTACATCGACCATCATGCTCCGGGGTCACACGCTGATGGGACGAGCGGTGTGCGACCTCATTCGGACATACTATTTATACAGGCTCCCTTGAGCCGGTGGAGGTGACGACCTCGAGATAACGCATCCGCGCGCCTTAAGAGGTATCTGGACCTACGAATATTTTCGGCAGCCCATGCAGCAACCCCGTGCACACGCCTAATCCCTGCTGATGAGCATTAATGAACGCGAAACACGTGTCCAGGGATGGCAAGCACACCAAGTGAATACCTTGAAGACTCAAGACCCAGGTAGAAGCGCACCCGCTGATACCGACTACATCGACCATCATGCTCCGGGGTCACACGCTGATGGGACGAGCGGTGTGCGACCTCATTCGGACATACTATTTATACAGGCTCCCTTGAGCCGGTGGAGGTGACGACCTCGAGATAACGCATCCGCACGCCTTAAGAGGTATCTGGACCTACGAATATTTTCGGCAGCCCATGCAGCAACCCCGTGCACACGCCTAATCCCTGCTGATGAGCGTTAATGAACGCAAAACACGTGTCCAGGGATGGCAAGTACACCAAGTGAATACCTTGAAGACTCAAGACCCGGGTAGAAGCGCACCCGCTGATACCGACTACATCGACCATCATGCTCCGGGGTCACACGCTGATGGGACGAGCGGTGTGCGACCTCCTTCGGACATACCGACGACACCCTCACCACTGCCGAGAACATGCACTTCCAGATCCACACGACCCCAACACGACCCTCAGAGGAACACTCGTCTACAGACCACCCAGACCACGACCACATTTCCGCGACACCATCGCCGACCTCGTCAGCACCCACGCCCTCGCCTCCACGGACTACATCCTTCTCGGGGACCTGAACTTCCACCTCGAGAACAACAACAACGCCAACTCCACCGCCCTGATCGACAATCTCCCCAACCTCGGACTCAAACAGCTTGTGGTGACACCCACCCACGCCGCTGGACACACACTGGACCCCATCTTCTGCGCAAGCCCCCACGTCTCCTTCAACCACACCACCGAACCCCACTGGACCGACCACAGATGCGTCCACTTCACCTTCAGGAAACCCACCAAACACCACCGCACCCAACAGTTGCCACGCCGCTGCTGGGGCAAGGTCACCAAGGACCAACTGACCACCACCCTCGCCCTGAGACCACCCGCCGACCCCATCGACTCCGACACCGCAGCCACCAACCTCAAACAGTGGATCAACGTCTGCGCCAACACCCTCGCCCCTCTCAAGATCTCCACAACCAACCACACCAACAAGAAAGCCGCCTGGTTCACCGAAGACATCCGGACCTCCAAGCGCACCTGTCGGAAGCTGGAGAAGGAATGGCTCCGCGACCGAACACCAGACAGCCACACAGCCCACAAGAATGCCACCCGCAGGCACCACCAACTCATCAGGACCGCCAAGAGGACCGCCTAGACAACAACGCACACAACACCAAAGAGCTCTTCAGCATCGTGAATGAACTCTCCAACCCCAGCTCCAACACCAACGACATTCCACCATCACAACACCTGTGCGACTCCCTGGGCACCTTCTTTCACCGCAAGATCACCGACATCAACGACAGCTTCAACTCCGACACCCCCGCACCCACCACTGAGACCACCACCCCTGCGACCTCCACCCGCACCAGTCGCCTGACCGCCTGGTCCAACATCAGCAACGAAGACACCATCAAAACCATGAACTCCATCCACTCCGAATCCCTATCCGACCCTTGCCCTCATCACGTTTTCAACAAAGCCAGCACAACCATCGCACCCCACCTCCGGAAAACAATCAACATCTCCTTCGAGACAGCAACCTTCCCGGAAAGCTGGAAGCACGCCGAGATCAACGCCCTACTAAAGAAACCCAAGGCGGACCCCAAGGACCTCAAGAACTTCCGGCCGATCTCCCTTCTCCTATTCCCGGCAAAAGTGACGGAGAAGATTGTCAACAACCAGCTAACCTGCTACCTCAAAGACAACGACATCCTGGACCCCTCCCAATCCGGTTTCCACAGCAACCACAGCACTGAGACCGCCCTCATCGCCGCCACCGACGACATCAGGATCCTGATGGACAAAGGAGAAACAGCCGCCCTCATCCTCCTGGACCTAGCAGCAGCCTTCGACACGGTCTGCCACCGCACCCTATCAGCACGCCTCCATGACGCCGGAATCCAAGAGAAGGCCCTGGCCTGGACCACATCCTTTCTCTCCGGCAGAACCCAGAGTGTCCGCCTCCCACCCTTCTGCTCAAAAACCACCGAGATCATCTGCGGCGTCCCACAGGCCCTCAGCCCGACGCTGTTCAATATCTACATGGCACCGCTCGCCCACGTTGCACGACAACATAACCTCAACATCATCTCCTATGCCGACGACACCCAGCTGATCATATCCCTCACCGAAGACTCCAACACGGCCAAAGCCAACCTCCACAGAGGAATGAAGGCTGTCGCCGACTGGATGAAGGACAGCAGACTGAAACTGAATTCAGACAAGACTGAGGTCCTCATCCTCGGATCCACCCCATCAGCCTGGGACGACTCCTGGTGGCCCACATCTCTAGGCACAGCCCCTGAACCCACCGACCACGCACGCAACCTGGGGTTCATCCTCGACTCCGCCCTCTCCATGACCAAGCAAGTCAACGCCATCTCCACGTCCTGCTTCAACATCCTCCGAATGCTCCGCAGGGTCTTCAAATGGATCTCTCCCGACACGAGAAAAACCGTCACCCAGGCCCTCATCACCACCAGACTCGACTATGGGAACACCCTCTACTCAGGAACAACAACCAAGCTCCTGAGACGACTACAACGAATCCAGAACGCCTCGGCACGACTGATCCTCGACGTCCCCCAACGCAGCCACATCACACCCCACCTAAGAGGCCTACACTGGCTCCCCGTCAACAAGAGGATCACCTTCAAACTCCTCATCCACGCACACAAAGCACTACACAACCCCGGACCAGCATACCTCAACGACCGACTCAGCTTCCACACCCCCACCCGCAGCCTCCGCTCTGCCAACCTCGCCCTTGCCACAGTTCCTCGTATCCGAAAAACCACCGCTTGCGGCAGATCCTTCTCCTACCTCGCCGCCAAGACCTGGAACGCTCTCCCTACCAGCCTACGACAGACCCAGGACGTACTGGCCTTCAGAAGACTTCTCAAGACCTGGCTCTTCGATCAGTAGCAGCCCCCCCCCCCAGCGCCTTGAGACCCTCACGGGTATGTAGCGCGCTTTAGAAATGCAAAGATTGATTGATTGATTGATTGATCTTAACCTGTTGTACATCTATGCCATTTTCTTGTTTACATACTCCTTGGAAAGACAACACTCACTATGTACAGTGCTAATGTGCCTTCAAGAAAGTAAATAATGTGACTAGTGGACTGAGAATAAAAGAGAAATCTGTCTATTGTGATAATTGTACAGACTTGAGGATGTACCTAAGAGGGGATGAAAAGTAGGCTGAGGTTTGAAACCCAGTACATGTCACTAGTGAATAACACATATGATTCAGATAAATCACACCATTATTCAGTTCCCTCTATAATTTGAATGCTCAGTTGCTTTCTGCATTCATAATTTTAGCATGCTTTAGATGCACTCTGTAGGTATATAGGATTTTGCCATGAATTACCTGCTGATAATCAAACACAATAATGGCTGTAATCAGTGATCTATTGTGTACATAAAGTAAACCGTGCGACCTTTTGACCACAGTGAATCACCATTCTGTTGGTGTGAATGGGACCTCTGGTCTCCTCCCGCTCCTGTCCATGGCCAGCACTGGTGGCTACTGTATCAAGTTGGAGAGAGAGTTACTGTTTGGTTTCATTCATTAACTTGGAAAGGCCTGCTATTTAGATTCTCCCCTGAGCCCGTTTACCTCTCTTCACGCTCGCTCTCGTGCCCTTGTGTTACCATGCTTTTAAAGCCGAGCCAGCTGACCGTTCTCAAGGAGGAGCTCGCGCATGGACACAGTTGCCAAACATTCACTCACAGGGCACCGCGGGCTCTAATGGACATGTTAATGAGAGCCATTTGCCTCAGATTTCCTACGGCATCAGGTGGTTGAGGGGACACATGCACGACACCAAAACTCAACAACTACAGATAACACTTCAGCCCACACCCTTCACATATCCATGTGCCACAGAAGTAGTAACTATCCGCGTGAGCATCTGGGGTCTTAGCAAGGGGTAGGAAAGCGTTGTACGATGGACATCTTTTAAACAAATAGGAAACCTGTACAGTGGTAAAATAGGAATTACATAATTTACCTCTCCCATGCATGATTTTTGTACACAGTATTTACACTTACATTAAAGTACATTAAAGCATTAAAGCAAGCCAGCTGCATTCCGTATATTACTTCACAGTATCTACAGGCAATGCTCCTCAAATAAAGACAGCCTTGTGTCAGTCATAAAGCGCCAAGTTACCAGTTGGTTGGCTTTTCATGATAACAGCAAGTTGTTGCCTCACCCCCGTGAGGAGAATCAGGGTCGGATTGGGATCACAATTCGGCCCGGGCACTGACAAAAAAAGTGGCCCACATTCAAAAGGCGTGGCCCATATTTGGGGGAGTGGCCCACATTCAAGGGGCGTGCCCTTTCATGAAACACCATTTGCACAGACAAGGAATGAAAGTGGGAGGATACTGTTCTTGCACAGGACACAGGGCCAAGGTGACAATGGCCTACATGCTGAGCAACTAAAAAAAATAGCAAGGCCCCTTTCTGTCACAAAATGATTCCAGCCTTCCAGCACAGGAGCACCTGAAAAGCAGCAAAGCCCCTGCTATTACTAACCTACTTAGCCCTCCCCAGACCTTCAGCTCAGGAGCACATGAACAGAGGTAAGGCCCCTGCAATTAGTAAATTAATCAGCCCTCCAGGCCTCGGGAAAATGTCCTGGCAGGTGAGCACAAAACACAGCTTTCTGGGTCATCCAAGGTAGCCAGGTAGCCAGGGGGGAGGCTGAGGTGAAGCTGGTGCATGGGAAGTGCCTTCCCAGTGTGTTCTGACAGTTTGAGTGTTTACCATTTACTGTAGAATTACCCTTGTACCTGTGTATGGTACCCTTTTGTAACTTGCACACATCACTTTTCTCTGGTATCACACTGTTTGCTACCTCTCACTTTTGTTTGCTTTAGATACTTGCACAAGTGCCACCATTGCCTACGTAACGTTTGTTCTTGTGCTGGAGTGTCTGCCATTTATTGCAGTATTATACCTCTACTTGTACTTTGTACGCTTTTGTAACCTGCACACATATCACTTTTTGCTCCTGTAATGTACCGATTGCTACCTCATGTATTTTGGTTGCTCACTATTGTCACTTTTGATTCATGTAACTTAACGTTTGCTTTTGTAATTTGTCCACTTGTAATTTTTCTCCTCATGTATTATTGCTGTTCCTAGTGTGAAGCGCTCTGACACCTTCAGGTAAAGTCCGCGCTATATAAAATCGCATAAATAAATAAATAAAATAAAAAAATTCCAAACATCACCTGGCCCCCACAGCAAGACCCATTCTTCCTTGCCCACTATGCCCTGAATGTGAAGGGCTGTGGGCGAGGTGTTAAGACTAACCCCGTTTCTGGGCTACATGGGCCCCAGGGGCGCCGAGGTGAAAATGGCTCAAAGGCCTGAGAAACACCTGGCCCCCAGGGAGGCCGATTCTTGCAAACAATCACCCCTCCCCAGCCCAGCCTCAGCTTGATTGCTTGGCAGGGCAGGGGTGAAGGAGAGGCCACAGCTGACAATCGCTGTCCGGCCGCACAGCGAGGCTGCTTTCATTTTCTCTGTCTGTCTCCGTGCACTCTGTGGGCCGTTTTTTTTCTCCCCTTTCCTAGTCCACTCTCTGTGGACTGGTACAGGGGAGAAAAAACGGCCCACAGAGGGCACTGAGGCACCGGCCCTTCGGCCCATGCCGAATGCCCGCCTTGCCAATCCGCCCCTGAGGAGAATACACACGGGCAACAACGGAAGCCCTGACAGTACATCTCACGACACGTGTGTCTCTATGAGAGGCACGAAGGGTCTGTGCTGGGAATGAGACGTCGCTCCTGATCATGAACCCTTGATCTTACGCACTTTGCAGCACTGTTTCTTGGTGCTAGCCATATATACATGCAGTTGCCGGATCCTTGCTCGGTGGCAGATGTCTCTCCTCGCTGTATCCTGTTTGAAGTGGAACGGCAGCTTGCGGTGCACAGTTTTCCAGAGGCTGAGCTAAGTCTGCTCAAAAACTGTGTGCAGAGCCCCTCCCAGCAGCGACTCCACTCAAGGGGACAGTAGGCTTCGAGTTTCTCGCTCTTTGGATACGTTCCGGTGTAAAACAAGCATTCGCAATGTAATAGGGACCTGCATTATGCAAGACCTATTGCATCACGGACAACTGGCGGGGGGAATGCACGGACAACAGGAGTCTGTTTCGGCGGGGGAGAAGGGGGCACAAAGGAGTGCTCACAGTCCATATAGGGTGTAACACTCGAGTAAAGTGGCCACAGTAGCCATGGGAGGTGTCAAATGACGACCTAGCCGTCATAATACCTTCATGACCATCATTGGCTTAAGGTCGAAAACCGGGTCAAATTTAAAGCACTCTGTTTTATGCATAAAATTAATGCTGGCAAGGCCCCGAAATAACTTCACTCGCTTGTTCATCAGTATTGTCCATCTCGTTCTCTCCGCTCCCTCTACGTCAAAGAAGTTTGTCATCCCTAAAATCAAGCTCTCTCGTATGGGCGGAAAATCCTTCTCCTACTTAGAGCCCTCGTTATGGAACTCTTTGCCTTTTTCAGTACGTAACGAGATTGACTACATTAGCTTTCGTAAAGCTTTAAAAACTTGTCTGTTCAACATCTAGACACTCCTTTTTAGGTTGAGGTAATATCCGGTCTGCCGAAGGCAGAACCGGAAGTACCGAGATTTAATGTTGCTTAGTGTGTACTATTTGTCCCGCCTCTGTTTTTGCCTCTCTCCCATTGGCTGGCTTCCTAAACGGAGGCCAGCCATTGGAGGAGAGAGCCATCCCTCCGAATAGGCTCCGTCTTTTTCGGATTTGGGGGCGTAAGTTTTGCTGTTCTTTAGCTCGTGACGTCGTCCGTCACTCAGGACAGCAAAACACGTCCCCGAATCCGAAAATTTTCGGCCGCCATTTTTTGTTGTTGTTGTTTTTGCTGTTGCCCGGAATGGTGCAGAAGTTGCCCTGACCACTTGTTTTACTTTGAGCGCTTGTTTAATTGAGTCTAAAAAGCACAGAGCCCCTTTCAGACTTCACCCCTGCAGGCAGATTCAATAAATGTATCTTGTAAAACATGAACCCTGCCATATTAGAAAGAATATATGGGTTTTGCATTCATTTCTTTGAATGAATGAAGGGGGGGGCGGGTGCTCCGGTTATCTGAAGGATGAAGTGATTTCTGTTCTTTTGGGCGCTCCGTGGAATCCTCGACATAAACGGGTCAGCGTTTGAAGTCCTTAAATAAACTCGTGAAAGATGACTGTCACTCGTTTCAGGGAGGCGGCGGCACTTTCAGTATTTCCCGCACCGACACTTTCTAGTCCTGGACACAGGCGCGGCTTCTGGGCGCTCCAGCTTTAGGCGGCAATGATGACGAGTTTTAAACACACTCCTGCATTCAGAGGCTCAGGGTGTTTTGGGGGATCTGCTGTGAATGGGGAGGGGGGGTGCGGGCCCGTCTCCCTGGGGGGGGAACACACCCCTCCCCCGCTCTCTGATTGGCCGTAGCTGTCCGGGCCCCTCAAGGGCTGAGAGCAGAGACACCCCACCCTCTGGCCTCCACGGCTGCGGCGTCCGATCGCTCCGCACTCTAGCGCCGCAAAGGAGCTTCTATGCGCTAACCTGCGGCTGAGGGGCGCAGAGAGAGGACCCCCGAGCCCTTGGAGGGGGGGCACTGGTGAGTGAGCAGGCTGTGTTGCCCCCTCGGGGCGGATCACGGCACCCGTGTGTGCTTTGGCTGGGGGGGGGCTGGAAGGACTGGTGTGTGGTGAGGTTTCGGCCTTCTGTGGTGCCTGGCCCTCGTCCTGTCCGGGCGCTCCGCACTCTAGCGCCGCGAAGGAGCTTCTATGCGCTGACCTGCAGCTGGGGGCCGCAGAGAGAGGAGCCCCGAGCCCTTGGAGGGGGGGCACTGGTGAGTGAGCAGCCCCCCACACCTCCACCACGTCCAGGCCTCTGCGCTCTAGCGCCGCGAAGCTGCCACAGAGGACACCCCCGGGAGAGGGGGCGCAGAGCACGAGTGAGTGAGCCCCCCCACACCTCCCCCACTCCGACCCCCACCGCTGTGTGTCCGGGAGGGGGCGCACCGACCCCCACTCTCTGCCAGCCTCAGCCTCGAGGCGCTAGCTCCTGTGGAGGGCGCACACGTGTCTCACTGATGGAGTCATGGGGGGGTCTTTGTGTGTTCTGTGAGCGGGGGCGGTCAGCAGCCGCCACTGTAAGAAAGCCCTGGAGTGACCAGGGTGATACTGGCTTTAAATGGCCTTTGCTCAGGGGCGCAAGAACATGGCAGTCCACTTCTATTGTTGGGACATGTCCCGGACAGACAGACGGCCCCAGCCGCAGCGTCTGCTCATGATGGGGGGGGGGGCGAGCTGAGCGCCCCTCCCAGCCCTGGAGGCGGGGGCCCTGCTCAGAGGGGCTTTGCTTGATTTTAGGGGGGCTGTGTTGCCCCCTCGGGGCGGATCACGGCACCCGTGTGTGCTTTGGCTGGGGGGGGCTGGAAGGACTGGTGTGTTGTGAGGTTTCGGCCCTCTGTGGTGCCTGGCCCTCGTCCTGTCCCTGCCCGTCGCCCGTGTGTGCAGGGCAGGGTGGACTGAGCTTGTGTACGCAGGGCTTAATTTGTGCTGGTGCTTAGCACCGGCACTTATATGACAGGGCCGGGTCTACACTCTACACGCATCTGCTGCACTGCGCGCACCAGGCGCACGTCACATTTTTCAATTTAATTTACACTACTGTGTGTGTCCCTCCGTGCATGCATCGTAGCGCTGTAGTGCAGGGTGCGCATACGTCCTTGTATAATGTAACTGTGCTGGTGCAAAGCGCCCCAATACCTTCGGTTCTAATTCGAGCCGTATAAAAAGTGGTACGGCATCTTATCCCAGGCCAATCGAAATCAGGGCCTTTGTTGTTAACTGGTGAGCAACAAAGCAGGATCTTAGAGGATGGGCAGGTGGGGGCACATGATGTTCAGATCGAGCCGTATAAAAAGTGGTACGGCATCCGATCCCAGGCCAATCGAAATCAGGGCCTTTGTTGTTAACTGGTGATCAGCAAAGCCGCCCACCTGCCTAGAGGAGAGGCAGGTGGGGGCACAGGATGTTCAGAACAGAGTGTCCCAGACCAGCCCCTGTGCAAGTATTTACTGTTCACTCGGCAGTGGACAAGCTATCTGCACATCCTTCTTGCTAACAGCGAGCCTCTTCCTACCCATCACATCCCTGCCCCCCCCCCCCCCTTGATGGTCAAAGCGCCTTGAAGGTCAATGTTGCAGCAGTATAGGATGTGTGTGCGTTGCGGCTCTGTTTGAATTGAGCTCCTCTTTATGATAATTACCAGCCCCGGATCGGGGTACGACAGATAGATTTTATTTGTTTGAATGTCTTGAGAGAAGGAACTTTAAATTTATCTGGGAAAAAGACCGCCGATCAGCCCACAGCAGTTGTGTCATTTTCTAGCGCTATATATGTAGCAGGTGCTTCTGCTACTCAAACCAATGGTGATCCATTTATCGATCTGGAAAAGCTGAAGATGGGGGTCTCGATTTTTTGCGATCCTGTTTGCTCTGATGAAACTATGCCTAGACAATGTATTGATGTGAACAGAATCTAGAAAACACTATTTATTAAAAACACAAAACTCTAGCATCCGTTTGAGTTACATGTGTACATCTAACATGCAGTCTTTCTACATAACTGTTATTTGTACGATCACAGCGCTGAATGAAACACCGCACACGTTTACATATAGTTCAGGGGTTAAGGACCCGCTTCTGAGATCTTACAGAGATCTCAAGGTCACTGATTCAAGTCAAGTTCATAGTAAACTCATCCTTTTATCCTCCCAGGTCAATAAAATGAGTGCAGCTTTAGAAAGAATAATAATAATTTTTTACCACTATTGTACTATGCAAAGACGTTTGGGTAAAAACCCTATATAAACAAAAAGTGTGTAGGAATAAAGAATGAACCATTCCCTCCACCCTGTTATTAAAGAGTGGTTTGTTTACAAGCAGTGACCAGAGGTGTCTCCCTGGCACATCACACAAAGCCAGAGATCTCTGCTGCAGGGAGACTGTGTCACCTCTTTCGGGTCTTATTAAAGCAAGAAACAGGTAACTGCAAACTGTCCGAGCCGCGAAAGGGGCTCTCTCCAGTGCACTTCTTCAGAGGGCAGATGGAATTGGGGGGGATGGGTGGGTGGTAGGTTTGACAGGAGGAAGGGATGGACTGGTCTATAAGGCAATATGGCAGTGGCAAAGAGGCTGGTCTGATTGGTTTTTTGGGATGTTTGTGGTCCTGTTTTACAGTCTGGTGGTTTTTTTGTACTGCTGATTCCACTGAAATGACCACAAACATTTGATGTAAAACCCTAAGTGGTAACGGGCATTCCCAGACATGGGTTGCACGCACACTATAACACTAGAACGCCAGGGAGTGTCTAGTGATGTGTTAAAGATGCAAGAAGGGTGCTCAAACCTACCCCGTCCTGGTACTCGGCACCACGACTTACTGAAGCTTTGGTGATGGGAGTTTCAGAGCAAATTTGTAGCCCCGGCACTTAATTTTTTACAAATTAAGCACTGTGTGTACGCTTGTAGCACACGCAGCCACTGCTCGGGGCATGGCTACATGGATGCATTTATTTATTTATAACGTTTTATAGAGTGCGAACCAGACCCAAAATAGGGTATCAGAGCGCTTTTCATCAGGCATAAGGTGAAACATTCAAAGGCAGCAAACGCATACAGGGAAAAAACACAGTCTGCGGGGAACGGGGAGTAACAACATTGAGACAGCTTGTTCTGAAACACAAATAGGAAGATCATTCAAGTTCGTGTGGGTCATCATTTCTCTTGGCAACAGTGAGAACAATGTTCTGAGCCCAAAACCATTTAAGTACATGCAGGCCATACATTAAGCGCACCAGCGAATAACAGTAGTTTGGGGATTGTCGCTCTTGTGACGTGGTTGTCTTAATTTAAGGTAGGAATTTGCTCATCAGGAATGATTTTGTTTCCTTTTTAGGTCTCGGACCTAAAGGCTGCGCTTACGCAGTCTGGGGTCGGAGAATTAATGTCCCTTAGTAGCGCTTTGGAACCCGCCTCCCTGCCCTGTCTCTCCTCCATTGGCTGGCTTCCTAAACGGAGGCCTCACTCTCTCACTTCCTCACTCTCTAGCTCACAACTTCACTCTCTCTCTCTCTAACTCACTACCTCAATCACTCTCTATCTCACTACCTCACTCTTTCTATCTCACTAACTCACTATCACTCTCTTTCACTACCTCTCTCTCTATCTCACTACATCACAACATCACTCTATGCTTATATCTCACTACCACACAACATCCCTCTCCCTCACTACCTCACTCTTTCACTACCTCACTCTCTATCTCACTACCTCTCTCTCTATCTACCTCACTCTCTCTCACTACCTCACTCTCTCTCTATTTCAATACCTCACTCTCTCTCTCTATCTCACTACCTCACTCTCTCTCTGCTAATGCAATAGGTATCACATGTGCAAAAAAAAGCTAATGCCAATAGAAATGACAATGCCATTTATTTAGGGATACAAAAAAGATTAAAAAAATAATGCGCAATACCAATAGCTCTACCTATAATATTGCCGAGACCATTGCATTGTAAAAGCTTGTTATCTATCCCTACTTACACAACTCCACTAATTCGCGCCGGGAAACCCTTTGTGGGTAGCTGCTGCGCGTTATATGCAATAATAATAATAATAATAATAAGGAGGGACTAAAAAGCCTCAAAATGAATCAGAAGACCGCATTTACGGAGGACAAAGACACATGCCAATGGCTTCCACCACATAGTCAATACTGCATGCCTCGCAAAGCGAGCAGCGCATGCCCGCTGCCGCTATAGGCTCGACCTAAAAAGGAGAGTGTCTCCCGGGCAAGGGCAGCGGGAGGAAGAAGAAGACAGCCGGTAAGACCTCTATATTCCCAAGAAGTAGGGGAGCGAGTCTAGAAAGACCAGGGGCTAACGTTTTCAGAGCAGGAAGGCAGTGGGAGCAAGTCTGTAACCCTGCAGAGGGTATTGACATCGACCTAAACCCGGACTTTTCCTTTGAAATTAGATCAGATCTGGCCTGGGCTACCCTGGATAGACAGTGGGAATTGGAGAAGCGCCTAGAGAAGTTTCGGAAAACAGGATCATCGTCACAGCTCAAATTTCCAGCTTCGATCAGAGCTATGCATAATAATAAAATGTATATTCTGAAAAGTGTTAAGAGAGTCTGAGGACCTTCTGGAAGTTATTCAAAAGGGGAGAGAGGTACCCTGAGTCTGACATATAACACAAGAGTTGAGAGGTGTAGGAGATAAAGTCGGGGGGGACATATGAGTTTCATTTATTAGTTTAAACACAGGTGGTGGTGTGTGACAGCGGGCTGGGAAGAATATGGGACCAACACTAACACTAGGTCCAGTAGGAAGCAGGGGTGGGTTCTCTACGGGGGGAGGAGCATTGGGGAAAAACTACAAAAAATACCTCAAACACACAGAAGATAGATATGATATGTTGAGACACTCACAATAAACAAACAAATTGCCAGTACTGTGCAACAATTCAACAAGTAGAGACACTCAGCATATAAATTGCGGATAATATTGTAGGAAGATGACGCAGATACTAACATGGAATGTCAACGGGCTACGTACAAGGGGTAGAAGAGATAGGATACTACAATATCTCAGACTCCCTGCACAAATCCTGATTTTACAAGAGACACACCTGGTAAAGGAAGAGTGTAATGAAGTTGTTTAAGAAACAAAGATGGGTGCAGCCGGTAGGGTGTGCAGATCAGACTGCTAATATAAGAGGAGTGGCAATAGTAGTGAAAAAACAAAGAGGGTGAATTGGGTTATTAGAAACACAGGTTGAGAAATCCGGTAGATGGATCATAGCGAAACTAAAAATAACAGACCGCCCACTAACCTTGGTAGGCTATTATGGCCCAAACCAGGATGATTGTGAACCTTTAAAGTCAGTGTTTACTAACTTACTAGATTTCCCCGGCCCGGTTATAATGGCAGGAAACTTTAATGTTATCGTGAATCTAAAGTTGGATAAATCTAGTAATAGTAGGGCTATACCCACTCCAAAATTTTGGGCCTTCTTAAAATCTGGCCTATTTCGAATATGGGGAGGGAGCTGGGAAGTTCTTAGCTTGGAAGATCAAGACGGAACAAAATAGGAACCACATTAATGGAATTAAGGTTAGGCAGTCTGACGCCATGTTAACTAGTGAATCAGAACTGGAAGAGGCCTTCACAGAATACTTTTGAGATCTCTATTCCGAAGAAGACTAGGTCTCAGAGGAGGAGGTGATAGCGTGGTTAGCAGAATCAGTTAAACCTTTAGACCAAAAGCAGAAAGATAGTCTTAACCAAGATATAACAGAAGAAGAAGTGAAGAGGGCCATACAAGCATTTAAGGGTGGGAAGGCCGGTGGGCGGGATGGGATACCAGCAGAGTTATATAAGTTCTGACCCCCTGTTTGACAATGTTAGTTAAAGAGATTCTGGAGAATAGAATGCAACTTCCAAGATCATGGAATGAAGCGACAAATTCTCTTTTTTTGAAACCAAGCAAGGACCCCATTAACTGTGACTCATAGAGCCCTATATCCCTATTGAATGCATATTATAAAACCTTTACCCCTATTCTGGCAGGTAGATTAGGCAAGGTTGTGGGTGAGGTAACCCACAAGGATCAGAAGGGATTCATTAAGGTGAGGCATATACATGAATTAACGTACAGGCTCATTGAAGCAATTGATGTGGTGACAGCTTATTCTGCCCCCCTCGCAGTTGTTATGTTAGACGCTTCCAAGGCCTTTGCTATGGTCTGGCGGTCTTATCTTCTAGTGGTTTTGAAACGACTCGAAATGGGGGACAAATTTTGTAGGGCAGTTCAATTAATATACCAAAATCCCACTACAAGAGCTTTAGTAAATCGAACTTTAACTGCTCCTTTTAAAATCTCGAGGGGTACAAGGCAGGCATGCCCGCTGTCTCCCCTGTTATTTAATTTTTACATAGAGCCCTTTGCCCAGAAACTTAGGACAGCAACCAAAATTCCCGCCTTTTTCTGGGGGACATGGGAAAATAAAATGGCATTATATGCAGATGATTTGGTAATTTTCTCCTGCAATTTGGAGGGTGCGCTATTTCCAACTATACAAATGGCTTTGGGGTTTGGTAGAATATCAGGATACTTGGTAAACAAGGCTAAAACAGAAATTATGGCTGGAACCAGAGGAAAGATAACCCATTGATCAAATAGGAGATGAAATATTTAGGGATTAAAATTGTGGAAGATATAAACAAAATCCCGGAAATTAATCTGCTGAAAATTCTTAGGGAAACAGTGCAGTTAATGAAGAGCTGGGTACATCTACCCCTTACAATTTTTGGCCAGTTTAATTTGATCAAGATGCTGATTCTGACAAAAATCACTTATTTATTTAACACCATCCCTCTGCATTTCAAGAAAACAATAATCGGTAAAATTCAACAGGCAATACATTATTTTATCTGGGCATATAAAGGGGTCCGGATTTCTTGGAAAAAGTTGCGGAGATGGAGCGAGAAAGGGGGATTATCATTACTTGACATTCAGTACTATGCTTGGGCTTTTCAGATTGCTCACTCTAGAATGCTATTTAAAACCCTAGATGACACAGATGTGGGAGTTATGTTTTCCGTAATGATGAAAGTGAGCAGAATGGAAACTGACTGTTTTCTCTTTAAGTTTGGGGACCCAGACATTTTCAAGAAGAGTAAGTTAAAAGTACCACAATCATTCACCAGAATGTGGTACACGATAAGAAGGCGGCTCAAACTAGACTATTATTCCTTCTCAACCCCAATGTGGTAATCTCCAGGGACACCGGAATGCCTCAAAGATAAATTGGTCTTGCCAATAAGAGAGACGGGTGCACTTGTCTGAATTGAGATCACGCAAGATGGGCAGCTAATCACATGGAACGAGATAAAAGATCTCATGGGAGATACAATTTCACATTTTAAGTAAATGCAATTGTAGAGCTGGGCACGGGCACGAAAGACACCACTGGGTGGAGCCAATGACTTGGAGGAACAACTTGCCGGTAAACCCTCCTGGCGAGAGAGAAGTCTCCTTTTGGTATTGGGGCTTGCAAGATACTGCAGACGGAGAATTCACTCTGGCAGAAGATCTATGGGGAAGACGCTTGCCGAGCTGCAATTTACAACATATTTGGCAACTATCGATGCGTACACTTTATACTATTGTTAAGCCTACTTTTAAAAAAAGATATCACTTCTCACTTCATTGGGCATACCTAACACCTGAGAAGCTGTCCAAAATGGGGTAAGGAAAACCGACAGCCTGCGTAAAGTGTGGCTTGGAAAAAGCGACAGATGTACATATGTTCTTCCAATGTACACAGATACAGAATTTTTGGCATGAAGTTGAATCAACACTTTCCGGTGTTTTGGGGTTACATATAAAGGTACACTTTTCACAAATTATCTGTGGGGTGATGGAAGGTGGATCAGGAGCCATTAGGGACGTGTTCTTCTATGCATTATTACTTGCTAGAAGGGAGATATGTTGTAACTGGATAAGTGAAAGTCCGTCTCAGCATTCAAAGTGGTTAGAGTCCATGTTTTATATGTTAAAAATGGACTTGTTGGGAAATGGGTCCAAAAAGAGAAAAAGATTCTGGGATATACTACAAAATTGGTTAGGGGTTAACCATATTTAATGAACGGGTAAAAAAGATAATGAGAAGACCCCTATGTCCAATGATTACGCCTATATAACTCTCTGCTTTTTGCTGCAACGGCCTCCCAATACATCTTATGCAGCCGCCTTAAGATCAGACGTTTTCTGAGAGAGATATACCAGAAGGAGGATGGTGTCTTAACCCAGCTCTTTTCTTTCTTTTCCTCGCCCTGGTGGGGGTCCATGGTCTTTCCTCGCAGGAAAAGGCAAGGGTATAAGTCATTAAAACCTGAGGTGACTGAGGACCAAAAAAAAAGCAGTAAGAACAATGACGATGTTCGCTATCACAAATGTACGCATAATAATAAGAATGTTGGCAAATAAGATATCAATGACCACCATGTTATATGCATACATAAGATACAGAGATACTGGCAAGGGAGGTGGTATTGCTATAATTTTTAAATCTAGTTACAGCTGTAAGTTTGAAGCCTTTCCCCTCCAGGGTTGTGAGGCCGCCCAATTCAAACTAGCAATTAGTGCTCAGATGACTTTATCTGGACTATTGATATATCGTCCTCCCGGTAATTCCAATGTATGGGCGACATCCTTCTCTGAAACTATTGCTCCATTGATCCTGAAGGCTGCAAATTTCACCATCTTGGGGGATCTGAACTTAGATTTGGAAGACCCTCAATGCACTATTAGCAAAACCTTTTTAGCTGATTTAGAAGTTCTTAATATTCTATTGTGCAATTCAGCATCTACGCATTCCGCAGGTCATTTACTAGATCCTGTCCTCTCGAACCTTCCGCATGACTGTGAACCTACCGCTCGTCCTTTGGAATGGTCGGATCATTTGGCAGTTAAATTTTCTCTCTTGTGTACTAAGAACACAGCATCTGATGATGCTGATACAGGAGAAAGTTTACGTTGTTGGGGTAAGCTTAATATCACTGATTTTAACTTGCATCTGTCTGATACCTCACCAAATGTTAATTCATCCCTTTTGGTGTTGGAGGCGGCTGTCTCCAAATGGTTGACTACTGCTGTTGACAAATGTGTTCCTCTTGCATCCATGCATTCTCAGCCCCACTGTCACCCTGCGGCATGGTTTTCGGAGAATTTAAAAACTATGAAATCTCAAAGTAAGGCACTTGAGAAGCAATGGAGGCGTTCCTACTCTCCCTCTCGCAAGGTGGCATATAGGGTGGCTCTTAGAGATTACCATAAACAATGTAAAATAGCTAGAGCTACCTATATTGCCAATACTGTAACACACGCTCAGAATTGTCCTCGCACACTTTTTTCTGTAGTAAGGAAACTGATTGGCGCAGATTCTACTCCTGCCCCTCCTGTTCTGAATGAGGCACAATGTAACTCTATCGCTGAGTTTTTTATCACCAAGGTGGAACGTATTTATGACTCTTTGAGTCTTCTACCTTCGAGCGAATAATTATCATCTATGTTTGTGCCTGTTCAAAACAGTCGGTCCCCCTTGACAATCAAACTTACCAATGGGCCGCTTTTTGATGACTTTTCTTTTGCTCGCTGCCTCAAGAGCATCAAATCCGGTTCTCCCCACGACCCTTTACCGGCTAAAATCTTTAAACAACTTGATTTGAACCCTCGTCGTGTGGTGATGAAGCTCCTTAATTCTTCACTGATAGAATCCCATGTTCCACAGGAGTGGAAACACGCGATAGTTATCCCTCTGCTAAAAAAGGCTGGAGCGGATGTCTCCAATTTATCCAACTTTAGGCCTATCTCGTTGCTGCCTATTTTTTCTAAAATCTTGGAAAGGCACATCAATTCACAGCTGACTCTCTTGGTAGAGAGTTCAGGCTTTTTGCATCCATCGCAATCCGGCTTCAGAGCACACCATTCCACAGATACCACACTTTTGGGAGTTACTGAGAATTTAAGGTACTGTATCGATCGCGGGGATACATCTGCACTTATCCTTTTGGATTTAAGTGCGGCGTTCGATACCGTGTCCCATTCCATCCTTCTCACAACTCTCCAATCTCTGGGAGTTGGGGACTCAGCTCTGGCTTGGATAGCCTCTTTTTTAAGTGGTCGTACCTTCCAGGTTTTTTCAGCCAAAGCATCCTCGAAAATATGTGCATCGGCGTACGGCGTTCCCCAGGGGTCTATTCTCAGTCCACTACTATTTAACATCTATGTTAGACCCCTGGCCACTATTGTGGAGGTAGCCGGTTTGACTTTATTTACACAAATCATCTTCTCCCTCTCTAACAGGGAAGGTAATAACATCTCGGCTCTTAAGCAGGGTTTGACTCGAGTGGCAGAGTGGATGCAGGATAATTTCCTCAAGTTAAATGGGGATAAGACCGAGGTTGTGATCCTGGGCAAGGATAAAGATCTATGGGGTCCTCAACATTGGCCCGAGAGCATGGGTCCTACCCCTCAACCCGTTGCTCAGGTTCGCAATCTCGGATTCCTCATTGCCGAAAAGCTCACAATGCGGCAACAGGCCGTCAGGGTGGCTTCCATCTGTTTTGCCACCTTAAGATGGCTTCAAAAAATCTTGTGGATGCTTCCCGCCTCTACACAGAGGACTGTGGTCCAGGCATTGGTAATATCTCGCCTGGACTACGGGAATGTCCTCTATCTTGGTGCCGATTTAACAACAGTGAGTAAAATTCAGGTCGTCCAAAATGCGGCCGCACGGCTGTTACGCAATGTTCCTCGGAAAACATCTGCCTCTCAAGCCCTTTGCGATCTGCATTGGCTGAGAAGAACGAATAGAATTAAATTCAAGGCCTTATGTTATATCTTTAAGATAAAACAGGGCTCTGCCCCGAGGTACCTACAGAACCTCATTCATGCTTATAAGCCCAGTCGCAGTTTGAGATCCTCGGGAAAAGGAGATTTTATTGTCCCTAGATTTAGGTTGGTGAAGATAGGCGGCCACTCCTTTTCTCATCTAGGCACTAAATCCTGGAATGCCCTGCCTGTGACCCTGAAGTTGGAGACAGATCTTCTTCGCTTCCGTAGGGGTTTAAAAACTTGGCTTTTTCAGCAGTAATTTGAGCAGTCTTCTATAGTAGCTTCATTGACATAGGCTTAGGAGTTCATTCTTCTTAAGTCTATCCCTTGGCGCCGGGAAACCCATTGCGGGTAGCTGTGCGCCTTATAAGTTTAAATAAATAATAATAATAATGAACTCATTGCTCTTGAAATCACCCAAGATGACCTCCCCATCAACCCCAAGTCAGAGATAAGTGGTGAGACAGGCCCTGCGACCCAAGCCTACCCACTGATAGGTCATAGGTGGGATTACACTTAGCCCGAAGACAAACGCTCAAACGGGGAAAACCCTGAACGATCCCACAGATAGGCAGTTACACCACAAACAGGTCAGAGAAGATTGGCCCCAATCAGTGCTTTAAGTGGGCCTGGTTCTGCCGGTGCTCAGCACCGACCGTTCAAAAAAGCAGGTACTGAGACGGATCAATATAGAGCTCTCCATTTTGCCCTCACCCTCACAGTGAAAAAACAAATCTCACACAGCATCAGTACCGCTCTTCACTACATTTTGTGTAACTTTGAGGACACTCCTTATAGTTTTGCATTTTCAATATTCTATACAATACAACCATAGTTGTTGCTTATTTATCTTATGCAACAAACAACCATTGACAAAGCCAATAATCCAGGCCTCTTGTAGGTGTAATGTTACTTGTTGTACTATATGTCTGGATGCGACGACAGAAGCAGCAAATAGTGTGGAGTGGATGTCAGAGTGTGTTGTGGATGCGGGGTGGTTGAAGAAAGGGAGCTCTGCCATCTAAACATTGTTGGGCGTATGACTGCTTTATTCAACAATAGAATAACGTTTTTTCCTGCAAAAACAAGTAGTGGTACTTAAAAAGCATCTGATGGAGTTCCAGATACAGGGAATGTCCCATTCAAAGTGTTTGGAAATATTGAAAAAATAATGGAAGCCGGGCAATGATGGATTACAGAGAACGAGACCATCTGCCATGAGGAAGTCCTTTTATATAAGGAAGAAACGCATTGGTTGTGTCTTTGGTAGTGTCCTTGGCTGTGCTCGTGTTCCTATCTTTATGTGCAAGAAAAGAAGGAATAAAAGATGAATTTCCTATAAAAATGATATAGATTTTGTGGTGTCGACTATTATTATTGTGTTGTTGCAGTCTCCTTTTGTTGCCCTCTGTAATGAACTCATTACATTTTGAATTTACAACAAAAGCCTATCAGTCTATGATTCTCCTTTCATTGTTTGTAAAAGCAGCAAAATTCCAGTCGGGCGGCATAATATGCTAAACTCAGATTTTCGTAAGAAATGAAATGGCAAGGAGGAAGAAATATCTATATCTACTCATTCATAGGGAACGTCATATTACCCTATTAACAGTACACAGTCCTGTCTTAAATTCATATACCTTATTTAAGACAACAAATCACATACCACAAACACATTTTTGGGAAAATAATCATAATTATGCTTTGTTTCTCTTTTAAAACATATATACAATCAACATATACATCAGAAATCAGCAAGAAAACAAAATTCATTAGTTCCTTATACCCACTCGATTGAAAATTAATCAGTGTTTGCAGGCTGAATAAAGGCTATATGAGGTCGTCTTCTATGCACACGAGGTTACCACCCCTCAAAAAAACTAATTTCAAATGTGCTTTCAATCATGGGAATATTTTTGTCTGTATATTGAGACATTATCCTTTGAGTGAGGGTGTACATTGAGATATTATTATACTCTTTTCAGTGAAAGATCCTGTTTATTTCTGTACATGTTGATGAATTAACTTCAAATTGCCTGTGACCCCGATTTTAAGGTATGTTGGGACTTCGTTGTTTACACATTCTGATGTGGTTGATGGTACTACATTGTATTAGGACATCTACTAGTGACGTGTTTTTATGCAATCTTCAGGAGATGTAATTGGTGGCTGGTGTAGTGGAAATTGCCACAGGTTCAATTGAGCAGTCCATCGACATAAAGGCAGTCATTTTTGTCTTTTTCAAGTGAGTGTATGATTTTTGTACACACTGGTGGTACATGGATGAACTAGTCTTTCGGCCTTTCCTGCCTATATGGAGTTTGGTGCAGATGGCTTTTTTGATACTGGTATGAACTAGTAGTCACTTAGGTTGGTTCTTAAGTAGTTGAGGTGGTTTTTAGGTCTCGTGACCTACAATGCGCGCAAGCGCATTGAGGGATCGAGAATTCAAGTGCTCGAAATCTTCGTCAAACCAAGGGCTTCGTTCCTTGCAGTTTTCTTGAAGTTCACGTGGCCACAGGCACGCGCTTTTGGGCCATAAACTCTGTTCCCCACAGCCTTACATTGATTTCTCCTCCCCCTCCCCAGCCAGCTTCCCCCAGGCCGTAGCAGCACTCCTCCCACACTCCCATACTTCAAAGGCTTATCACTTCACACGGCCGCAGGCCGTTCAAGGCTTATCACTTCACACGGCCGCAGGCCGTGCAACCAGAGCACTTCAGTTGGTGCGCAGCCCCCCTCCCAGCACTGCCTTGTTACTCTCGGCAGCCAACTTTCGTTTCATGGTGGAACAAACCTCACTGATAACTATCGTCTATTGTAGCGAACAACACCAGGTTCAACTTGTGACTTCAGGCGCTACACGCATCTTTGCAGGGTGTGTGCACAACCTAACGCCATTTTTTGTAGCTACCTTTACGAGTATCATTGGGTATTACGACTCTGTCTACGTGCCTTGAAGTAGCATCCTGATGGCTTAAGGCGCTTGCTCACAAGTCCGCACTCAATGCACTCTCTTATCTTCTCCTTCCTGCTACCCAGGCTCCGCTTTTCACCCATTGAAATAACTTTAGAGTAGCATAAAAGGGTATACAAACAAAGTAATGTAACTAAACAGAACATATATTCTTAACTAAATGTGGCATATACATGGATAATATATGGAACGTATGTAAGCATAACATACCATATGTAGAGTGCAGAGTGCAGATTCAGAGTGCAGTGTGCAGAGTGCAGATTGTGAGTGCAGATTGTGAGTGCAGATTCAGAGTGCAGATTCAGAGTGCAGATTCAGAGTGCAGATTCAGATTGCAGATTCAGAGTGCAGATTGTGAGTGCAGATTGTGAGTGCAGATTCAGAGTGCAGATTCAGAGTGCAGATTGTGAGTGCAGATTCAGAGTGCAGATTCAGAGTGCAGATTCAGAGTGCAGATTCAGAGTGCAGATTGTGAGTGCAGATTGTGAGTGCAGATTGTGAGTGCAGATTCAGAGTGCAGATTCAGAGTGCAGATTCAGAGTGCAGATTGTGAGTGCAGATTCAGGCCCAGATGTAGGTAGCCAAATACCGGTCGGTAACGGCCGAATTCGGCCGTTACCGACCGGTATTTGGCTTTTGAGATGTAGGGGGCAGGAAACAGGCCATTTCGGTAATTTTACCGATTCGGTAAATATACCGGTCGGTAAATTTACCGACCGGTATTTTTACAGAATCCGTAAAATTGAGATGTAGGTGGGACTCTTCTGAGTCCCACAAGCCCTACAAATTCGGTATTTTACCATCAAATTCAATTTGATGGTAAAATACCGATTCAGGTGTGCATGCACATGTGTGCATGCACACCTGTGCCATATGACAGGCAGACCTGCCCTCAGGGCAGGTATGCCTGCCACATGGCCCCGAACCTTTTTTGGGGGTGCTAGAGGGTGTCAAAGTGACACCCCCTGCACCCTTGTCAAAGTCGGTATTTACCGATTCGGTAAATACCGACCGGTAATGCCCCATTCATTCCTATGGGCTTCAAAGCCCATAGGAATGAATGGGGCATTACCGGTCGGTATTTACCGAATCGGTAAATACCGACTTTTAAAGATTCGGTAAATCCACATCTGGATTTACCTACATCTCGGTATTTCTATTTTACCGATTCATAAATACCGAATCGGTAAAATTCGGTATTTATGAGTCGGTAAAATAGAATTACCTACATCTGGCCCTCAGAGTGCAGATTGTGAGTGCAGATTGTGAGTGCAGATTCAGAATGCAGATTCAGAGTGCAGATTCAGAGTGCAGATTCAGAGTGCAGAGTGCAGATTTAGAGTGCAGATTGTGAGTGCAGAGTGCAGATTTAGAGTGCAGATTGTGAGTGCAGATTGTGAGTGCAGAGTGCAGATTCAGAGTGCAGAGTGCAGATTCAGAGTGCAGAGTGCAGATTCAGAGTGCAGATTCAGAGTGCAGATTCAGAGTGCAGAGTGCAGATTCAGAGTGCAGATTCAGAGTGCAGAGTGCAGATTCAGAGTGCAGATTCAGAATGCAGATTCAGAGTGCAGATTCAGAGTGCAGATTCAGAGTGCAGATTCAGAGTGCAGAGTGCAGATTCAGAGTGCAGATTCAGAGTGCAGATTCAGAGTGCAGATTCAGAGTGCAGATTCAGAGTGCAGATTCAGAGTGCAGAGTGCAGATTCAGAGTGCAGAGTGCAGATTCAGAGTGCAGATTCAGAGTGCAGAGTGCAGATTCAGAGTGCAGAGTGCAGATTCAGAGTGCAGATTGTGAGTGCAGATTGTGAGTGCAGAGTGCAGATTCAGAGTTCAGAGTGCAGATTCAGAGTGCAGATTCAGAGTGCAGAGTGCAGATTCAGAGTGCAGATTCAGAGTGCAGATTCAGAGTGCAGATTCAGAGTGCAGATTGTGAGTGCAGATTGTGAGTGCAGATTGTGAGTGCAGATTCAGAGTGCAGATTCAGAGTGCAGATTGTGAGTGCAGATTGTGAGTGCAGATTCAGAGTGCAGATTCAGAGTGCAGATTGTGAGTGCAGATTCAGAGTGCAGATTGTGAGTGCAGATTGTGAGTGCAGATTCAGAATGCAGATTCAGAGTGCAGATTCAGAGTGCAGATTCAGAGTGCAGAGTGCAGATTTAGAGTGCAGATTGTGAGTGCAGAGTGCAGATTTAGAGTGCAGATTGTGAGTGCAGATTGTGAGTGCAGAGTGCAGATTCAGAGTGCAGAGTGCAGATTCAGAGTGCAGAGTGCAGATTCAGAGTGCAGATTCAGAGTGCAGATTCAGAGTGCAGAGTGCAGATTCAGAGTGCAGAGTGCAGATTCAGAGTGCAGATTCAGAATGCAGATTCAGAGTGCAGATTCAGAGTGCAGATTCAGAGTGCAGATTCAGAGTGCAGAGTGCAGATTCAGAGTGCAGATTCAGAGTGCAGATTCAGAGTGCAGATTCAGAGTGCAGATTCAGATGCAGATTCAGAGTGCAGATTCAGAGTGCAGAGTGCAGATTCAGAGTGCAGAGTGCAGATTCAGAGTGCAGATTCAGAGTGCAGATTCAGAGTGCAGAGTGCAGATTCAGAGTGCAGATTGTGAGTGCAGATTGTGAGTGCAGAGTGCAGATTCAGAGTTCAGAGTGCAGATTCAGAGTGCAGATTCAGAGTGCAGAGTGCAGATTCAGAGTGCAGATTCAGAGTGCAGATTCAGAGTGCAGATTGTGAGTGCAGATTGTGAGTGCAGATTCAGAGTGCAGATTCAGAGTGCAGATTGTGGGTGCAGATTCAGAGTGCAGAATGTGAGTGCAGATTGTGAGTGCAGATTCAGAGTGCAGATTCAGAGTGCAGATTCAGAGTGCAGATTCAGAGTGCAGCTTCAGAGTGCAGCTTCATAGTGCAGATTCAGAGTGCAGATTCAGAGTGCAGATTCAGAGTTCAGAGTGCAGATTCAGAGTGCAGATTCAGAGTCCAGAGTGCAGAGTGCAGATTCAGAGTTCAGAGTGCAGATTCAGAGTGCAGATTCAGAGTGCAGATTCAGAGTGCAGATTTAGAGTGCAGATTCAGAGTGCAGAGTGCAGATTCAGAGTGCAGATTCAGAGTGCAAATTCAGAGTGCAGAGTGCAGATTTAGAGTGCAGATTGTGAGTGCAGAGTGCAGATTTAGAGTGCAGATTGTGAGTGCAGATTGTGAGTGCAGAGTGCAGATTCAGAGTGCAGATTCAGAGTGCAGAGTGCAGATTCAGAGTGCAGAGTGCAGATTCAGAGTGCAGAGTGCAGATTCAGAGTGCAGATTCAGAGTGCAGATTCAGAGTGCAGATTCAGAGTGCAGATTGTGAGTGCAGATTCAGAGTGCAGATTGTGAGTGCAGATTGTGAGTGCAGATTCAGAGTGCAGATTCAGAGTGCAGATTGTGAGTGCAGAGTGCAGATTTAGAGTGCAGATTCAGAGTGCAGAGTGCAGATTCAGAGTGCAGATTCAGAGTGCAGAGTGCAGATTCAGAGTGAAGAGTGCAGATTCAGAGTGCAGATTCAGAGTGCAGAGGGCAGATTCAGAGTGCAGAGTGCAGATTCAGAGTGCAGATTCAGAGTGCAGAGTGCAGATTCAGAGTGCAGATTGTGAGTGCAGATTGTGAGTGCAGAGTGCAGATTCAGAGTTCAGAGTGCAGATTCAGAGTGCAGATTCAGAGTGCAGATTCAGAGTGCAGCTTCAGAGTGCAGATTCAGAGTGCAGATTCAGAGTGCAGATTGTGAGTGCAGAGTGCAGATTCAGAGTTCAGAGTGCAGATTCAGAGTTCAGAGTGCAGATTCAGAGTGCAGATTCAGAGTGCAGATTCAGAGTGCAGATTCAGAGTGCAGAGTGCAGATTCAGAGTGCAGAGTGCAGATTTAGAGTGCAGAGTGCAGATGCAGAGTGCAGATTCAGAGTGCAGATTCAGAGTGCAGAGTGCAGAGTGCAGATTCAGAGTGCAGAGTGCAGATTAAGAGTGCAGTTGCAGAGTGCAGTTGCAGAGAGAACTCAGCAGCACCACCACAGCATCACTCAGCAGCACCACAGCATCACTCAGCACCACCACAGCATCACTCAGGACCACCACAGCATCACTCAGCACCACCACAGCATCACTCAGCACCACCACAGCATCACTCAGCACTACCACAGCATCACTCAGCACCACCACAGCACCACTCAGCGCAATCCCAGCATCACTCAGCACCACCACAGCATCACTCAGCACCACCACAGCATCACTCAGCACCACCACAGCATCACTCAGCACCACCACAGCATCACTCAGCACCACCACAGCACCACTCAGCGCAATCCCAGCATCACTCAGCACCACCACAGCATCACTCCGCGACATCACAGCATCAATCTGTGCAACCATTCAACAACAACTGGTTGAATTATGTTCTCTCAATGTTTCAAGCTTTATTACAAATGTCACAAAAAGATGTTATTTCACTTCTGTTCTTGGATTTTCATCACAATAAAATACACTGAACATAATCTTCACAAACGTTATTTACAAAAGTTTAAGCTATTGCCAATATAAATTACAATCACTTTTATTTAAGTATTAATTATTTAAAAAAATTAAAAGCCGTTGCTATTTGTAATATCAATACATCTAAGTCACGTAAATACAAAACATGTTGCATTACAAATGCTATAGTCGTCACATGTGCGAAAGTTATAACTATTGGCATTGAAAATGACAAAGCTATTAATTTAGCTATTTTCAAAATCAACACATAAATAAAAAAATTGTCATTTACAAGACCAATAGCTCAAACTTTCATAATGCGAGACCTATTGCATTGCAAATGCTTGTTACTCTTTCCACCCTTACTCTGTATGTCCTTTTTCCTTTCCGGTGACACGGATTCCAGTGGTACTTGCACCCGGCATGGTCTGTACAGAGAGAGGGACTTTGACCCTTCATGTTTGGTACAATATGTTGTATTTTTTATTTATGTAGGTATGTTCCCTTACCCTTGTAATGAGGAGGCCAAGAAAAAAATGAAGGTCGAAACGCTTTTGCGTCGACAGTTTATGACGAGAGGAGTCCAAATGGAATTGACAAAAAAATTCCCATGATTGAGAGCACATTTGAAATTAGGTTTTTAAAAGGGGTGGTAACCTTGTGTGCATAGAAGACATCATAGTGTATTGCCTTATTCAGCCTGCAAACACTGATTAATTTTCAATCGAGTGGATAGAAGGAACTAATGAATTTTGTTTTCTTGCTGATTTCTGATGTATATGTTGATTGTATATATGTTTGTATGTTTTAAAAGCGAAACAAAGAATAATTATGATTATTTTCCCAAAAATGTGCTCGAGGTATGTGATTTGTTGTCTTGCATAAGGTATATGAATTAAAGAAAGGACTGTGTACAGTTAATAGAGTAATATGAAGTTCCCTGGCATTGAGTAGATATAGATATTTCTTACTCCTTGCCATTTTCTTTTTCTTACTCTTTATAGTATTGTTACCCAGGTACAGGAGGGTAATTTGGGTAAACCCCTACATATTTTTGAATAAACTCCGATTTTTAGCTTACTTTTTTAAGCCATGCCTTTAATTACATCAGCCACGCCTCTTTAAGAGCCCCCCAATGTTTTTTCATTCCACTTAAAGCCCTGGCCTCAAAAAAACACGTTTGCCAAAGACGCACAGTCCAAAATACCGCAAAGTCAGATGCTACATGTAGTTAGGAACACTCAGCCAATCAGAACACATCATGCACACCACACGCGGTGATCTCACACTCCCCAATCCGGACATCTGGACACATACATACTGGTCTACACTAGCTCTGTGCGAGGTCGAGAACTTCCTGTGTCCCCCTTATACGATGGTTGTTCATGACTAGGGCTGGATCCACATGCTCTACAAGAATGTGTAATTGCTTTTTTGAACCCAAAGAGCTGTGTACATTACTGGTCTTCAGACATGACTGTTGATGCAGTCCCAGCCGCTGTATTTAATTAAACCAACCTGTTCCAGTTTTACCAAAGTCTTCTTGTCTTTTCCTTTTCAAGGTAAATTCATATCCTAGCAACATTTTAGCGAGCCAGCCAGGAGAGATTGGTTTATTGAGCCCGACTGCTCCCGAAGGACAAGGACCCCTTCCCAAAAGAATTCACATTTGCACAACTGTGCCATAATTGAATGAAAGTTCTGCTGAATCCGCGGGGTGGAGATCCGTCCAGAGGCCCCCGTCATACTTTAAGAGACTGCATCTGATCCTTAGTCCCAGCATGTGGTGTGTCAGCAGCCTAGGTAAAGGTAGTTTATAGTTTAGTTCGCTTGGACCGCTGAGCGTTACACAGATGATACACATAGGCCCTGGGTATAGGGGTACCTATTTATTCTCGCTTGGGCTGCTGAGCATTCCACACATGAAATGCATAGTTCCTAGGAATGATATAATTCATCATCATGATCTTATGTATTAGTTAAACTAGTTTTCTTGGAGTCTGTGTGTTTCTTAACACTGCCGGTGTCTGAAAGAAGTGAAGAGGTGGGTTTTTTCGCTTGGACTGCTGAGCGTTACACAGATGGTATGGTATGACCCTTGGGTGTGATATAGGGTGTAATTCAGACGTTAGGGAAAAATTCAGACCTTGGTGAATAAGGTGTATCATGAGTTTGGCCAGGGAGGGACAATAATTGTCAGGTTGTTCCTTTTTCTCTGCGCAAATCATTGCTATTTTTGTCCCGGAGCCAATACTGACAGATTATCGAGCTCACATAGCTCCGTTTACCACACAGAGTATCTCCTCTCCTCGGGCAGTAGGTGCTAGGTGGGGGCTAAGATTTTTGGACAAAATAACAATCTTTTCAGCCAATGTTTGCTATCCTAGTTTCTTCAAGGTTTTTCCATTCATGCATTGTTGGTGTTGTGCTGCTGTTCGATTTTGCAATTGTTTTTTATGTTGAAATGTTATGTCCTGTTAGTAACTTTATGAAATAATAACTATTTTTCCCCACAAATCAGAATTCCATATTTGCTATTTTGCTGCTAAAAATTAACTTGTACTATTCTTAAATAACCAATGCACTTTCTTAAGTTTGTTATTATTTCATTGCATTGTCTTTGTCAATTGTTAAGTGTTTTTGTGATGCATCATTTCCTTAACATAAGGCTCATAACCTGCAGATTTTTGCTGCTCCAGCCCCATTTACACTGTTTACCCAAGATCAGAGTAGAATTTGTAATTACTTAAAACTCAAGAAAGTGAAAAGTTTATAAACTCCTTAACACGTTTTCTAATCCATCATGGAGACCCCACTAGCCCACATGCAAGCTAGGTTCCCCACACAGGCTTGGAAGTTAGAGAAACACTCCAGTGAGTTGCACGCCCATTCCAATGCATACACATTTCCCTGCCATGAGGGGGGATATTTGATACCAACATAAAGCACACAAGAACACACATACAAGCAATATATGCATGTCAAAAGATGGCTAAACGAGAGGCCCTACTAGAACTATGGGCCATCTTCAAGGTGGCTCATCCTGCAAGGCTACCCTTGAGCCCGCAAAAGAAGGAGCTGCACCTCCCCACCATACACTAGCAGGGAAGTGCTCTCTCTGATGCCTGCCATCCCAGCTGCCTCTGTGCTGAGTTACATGAATCCACCGGTCGAGGGGGGTGGTGTGCCCCCGACCAGGCAGCAAGCCACCAGACTAGGGTAGGGAGACCACCACACCAACCAGCCCAGGCAAAGCCAGCCACCTCCCAGTCCAATGCCCGGCTCCCTCGAAGTTCGACCTCCCCCATCCATCAGTCGCGCCCCTCGTGCCTCAGCGTAACGAGGCACACATGCTCCTAACCTCTTCTCCGAACACCCTAGAGTCATAGGGAGGTTCATAGCAGTTCTGTAGGGGGATGCCTCCAGTGGATGGGAATTTAGGGGTCCCAGCTCTCTGAGGTCTTACACTGTGTGGGGAGTTGTAGGATATGTTCCCCCAGGGCATGCTCAGGTTGCGGAGGAAGCATCAGGCAGTGAGTTTGAGGTAAACATTTTACCTAGAAGAACAGCACTGAGTGAAGAAGGCAGCCCAAGTGGGAGTTAGAGTAGAGGCGCATCTTAGGGCTAGACACTAAACCATGGCGAGAAAAACAGGCCCACCTATTACATTATTATCAGAAAAGACAGAAGGACAGAGAAAAGCAGGAGCAATCTGAAAGAGATATTGTCAGGATGTGCGAGATAGGAGCCAAGGGTCCACAGGAGTGAAGACAAATCCCCTTAACCTCCAAAAACACAGTCACAGGAATACTGTATAGTATATACTCCTGAAGACTGTTCTCTAAAGGTATGGGGGAATATTCCAAGGAGTGTCCACCACTCTCCCCATACATGGGGCGGAATCACAGGAAGGAAGCAGGTCTGTCTGGCAATGAGGAGGCTGTAGAGAAAATAGTATAATGGTACCACTTCTATATACACTGTACTAATATCAACATAGAGTTACATTGACATGTGCTTAGTATCGCAGTTCACTTACCCCAGTCACGTACATGAATGTCCTTGAAGCAGGTTTCCATTAATCCAATAGTTCAGGAAAGTATGGTTCTGAACACTACGTACTGGATAACTCAGTAACTCATTCACACGACATTCAGACCAAAGAAAGGTGTTAAAGAACAAAAAAAGGGGGAGCAAAGGGACTTGAGGAGTAATGGCCAGCTCTTCTGGGAGGTACGAAGAGCGGAGCATGAACTCACTCAAGAGAGGCGAAGCCCGGCCTGGGAACGAGTACCAGGCAGGGCAACACTCTCTCAATAGGGAAGAAAGAACCTCTATGAAGCGAGCCGAACGGCCCGAGGTTCCTGTCAAGTACCAGGAGCAAGCGGGAAGTAGGACCGGCTCTTCGCTAAAGATCAGAGCCATGGCGCGGTAAGATCCTCGGATGAGGAGAGGTGGGGGCCTAGGGTGTTCTTACAAGGCACAGGCTCCGAAACAAGAGTGCCTCCTAAACAGCCCTTAATGGATGGAAACCAAGGAAGCAAGGACTGCAGGTCTGGAACGGGGAAACGAGCAAGACGCCGGGGAATGGCGATTCACTCGCGCTGGAAACAGGGAAGGGGGCGTGGTCACGGAAGTAAGCCAAGCGTCGGCTTATAGGTAGAACGTCTCTTTACGTCGGCTAGGGACCGTCATTAAAGGACCCTAGTCACTGCAGAACGCTTAGGGAGTGGGAATGCCTAACCACATGTCAATGTCTATGCCGCAAAACCCTAACAGATATCACCAAATTATTATACAAAAATTGAAAAAGTCCACCCACGAGGGAGCCGCATTGGCCGCGAACGTTCAAATGGCACTAGCCTTGGAGGGATCTTCGCCTCGGACCCCATGGGGGTCCACCCAGACATAGCGCTGGAGGTCAGGGAAGCTGGCTACAGTCAGGCCTCATAGAGTGCTACTATTGTCACAGAATGCTCACAAATGCTGCCTAAAAACATATCACGAGCAGAAAGGAATAGTCCCAGGACAGTCCCCACAAAATACCCAACCCCAAAACCAAGCCCAAGAGCAATGCAAATGCATCGTACAATCAGCCTTACAAAAACGCAGTAAGTACAAAACCACTCCCCAACAAGAAGTATCACCTTCATACCGTTTCCAGATAAATTTCTTGACCTACATTCGCAACCAACTTTTAGGGCCTCAGTATTACATATATTGGGAATTCAGATTAGAGTTTGCCATCCTGGTGCCCACAGGGGTCTGGGCCTCCCTCCGCTGTTGATACTCCAAGGCGGGATTGGCTGGCCACTCCTCTGGAGTGTAGACAGTCTAACGAGGGAGCAGGGCGGCCCCCAACTGGTGCATAAAGACAGTTTCCCAGGTCCAGTCATCAAAGTCCAGCCTTTGGCGAGCTATACAAGTCTCACCAACCCCAGGGTTTCCATCAAATAGAGGTTCGTTTACAGTTCCAAAACAAAGTAAATGCTCCAGTGTCGGGAGACAGGTTTCCGGCACACCAAGGACAAGGTTGTCTTCAAAACTCCGAAGCAAGCAACCACATGACACCCAGTCCATTGGGGAAATCCATGGAATCCATTATCATTACTCGCATCAGGCCAATCATGACAAGTCCCAACCAGAAACCGGACTTTCGTTGGAAAGACAGCAAACAAGCACAATCCCAGTCACCCTCCTGCAGAGACATACAGGGGCCACGAACAACTCCGCGACTACCTCCAGTTTGCTACATTACCAGCAGTATTGTTTAAAACCATAGTTTAACGCCCTACAGAACCCACACAAATAAGCCAAAAATCCCCAACCTTCCAGAAAGAGGGCATAACCCAATCACCCATCTCCATTAGGGAGAACCTTATCACACACCATGAGCAGAGACCAGAGAGACTTGCACATGATAATAGAAACATCGCCATTACCCACAAAAACTCGAAAAATTATTAAGCGTCCAGTTCCCCTCACATTGCACGCAGCACAATCAGGTCAAAAGGACACCCTTGCACCAATAAAATTACACACACACACACACTCACATAAATTTAACAGAAGCAGCCTGCAGAGAAAAGTACTCTCCCTGCTATAGCGAGGAGAGGGGGTACTAAAGCACTCACAAAAAACTCTTAAGCAACTCAAATTCCCTATTCCCTTAAAAGTGCCAACCCTCCCTTCTAGTACTCGACTAGAAAGTTTTGCACACAGAGAAGCTATAGAGTTTACCCCTAAAAAAAAGACACTGGAATTTTTCAAAAACTGTCTAACAATACATTTTTTTTCAAGCTAATCTACAACTCTCAGCTCTTATTCAACAGGTCTGCAATTGAGCCGTGCATCCTCCATTGTTGCAGCAGCTCACCACCCCTTCAACCGAAGCTCCCCAAAGGATTTCAACAAGGCCAACCACTCAAGAACACAGACTGAAATTTGACTTTACAGATTTCTTTTTTAGAAAAAGACCCTTTTGACACTAAACCAAGACAAAACTCCCCTGGGCACCCAGACGACAGACATCTCCCCTGAAGACCATCCCAAGACCTACGAATTCCCCAAGTTACGTAGTTATGTGTTCTTGTACACTCTCTGGTTTGCATGGGTGCTCTCACGCCTTTCCGGAGCCAGAAATCTGCCTAATGTCATGGAACCTTCCTCGACAATCCTGCAACGCTTGCATAGTGACCTCTCCCACCTCACATACACATATGCTAAACCAAATATTAAGCATTCCTCCCGCACTACACTGTGCACTCCTACTCAAAACAGGGTATCAGCACATGACCTCCGTGGGACAGGTTGTGTTACATATGTTTGCTGATACCCAATGCCGTAGGACCAGACAGGCTTTACTTATCCCAAGAGATAGCCCCCGAGAAAGCAAAATGTCTCATCCATCGGTACCTATGTAGTATTTGGGCCAAGATACAACCCAATAGAGTAGAACCCCGTAGAGCAGTAGTAAACATCATCCGCTATGAGACCAACTTCACAGCACTGTACCTTTTTAACAAACCTAGCAACATTTAAACTGAGCTAGACAGGATGCGCAGAAGGGGCACTATTGGGGAGGACACTGTTTGGTCCCGATACTTTGTAGAAAAGAGATTCTTGGAAGTAGCAAGACCGCCGCACGAGTGCACAAAAAGGTGGCCCTGAACTTATTTGGGGTAGCCTTTTAATGGCAAATGGACCCCTGATATGGGATTCTAGTGCAGGGCCAATTACCTTGGTGACACTGTGGCAATTGAGTCTGAAGGGAGGGGGGGGGGGCAAACCCCAGCACAGACATCCCATGCTAGGATATCTAGGATACCAAGATTTAGAGGTACTCATGGTTGGAAGGGAAGGGGCAACTCTTAATTGTACTGAAACTTACACTGTATTGTTTGTATTTCAGAGGCAAAGGAACCATACTGCTAGGTTCAAATGAGAACTGTAAAGCAACACTGTACATGCCGTACCAGCATTAGAGCACCTCCATGTTGATGGATATGTACTGGCAGTGTGGCAAGCTTGCCTATAGCCAGCTCGTCCCCAAATGGCGAGGCCTCTGCACCCTCTTGACCATGCATACCCCAACACTGGTCATCCCTGGAGAAAATCTGTCTGAGTTGTCCCAGCATCCTCTACAAAAGAAAACAACTCTGTTGTATCAGGCTGGAAGAAGAAAAACTGATTATTTTGGCTGGGTTCAGTACAAGAACATTCCAGAAGAATTTAGACTGTTTTCTGAAACTCGGGTAAACGCAGGAGAGTCCATTCCCTATTTTACCTTACAAATCAAGGTGAACGCCCGCTGATTACAGATAACCAGGTGGGAAATGCTTACGATCACGGAGGGAACTGACAGGAAATCTTTTAACCGGGAGACACTATTAAGGCTTAACACAACTCCAGGTAATAATGGTAGGCATTGGGAGGTCCTTCATAGTATGTCGAGGTCCTGTCCCTCCTGTCACTTTCGCTTTCAGTCCATGCAGCCTGCTCTCCCCTCTCACACTGCACGAAAGACCAACATTCGGGCGGCTCTTATCAACGCGTGGTCTTTGGCTAAGCATGCTTCGGCGTGCATGAGTTGATCATAGATGAACAACTAGATCTCCTGTTTATCACGGAGACATGGCTGAACGATTCCTGCTCTCCAGTGGTTGAGTTAGCTATTCCACGGGGTTACAAAATAGCAAGAGAAGATCGCAAGTCAGGTAGAGGGGGAGGCGTTGCTGTGGTTTTTAGGGATATATGGTCTCTCTCCAAGGAGCTCTCAGGGGAGTTGGTGGACGGTGAAGCTCTGGAGTTCTCGCTGACCATGTCCCCCCACTTTACGCTGGGCGGCTTCTTGGTTTACCGCCCCCCGGGCCCTCCGGGCACTTTCCTCAAATCTCTTGATGATGTCATTGCCTCGCGGGCACTTCGTTTCTCCAAGTTTCTGTTAGGTGACTTCAATATTCATTTGGAGAATTTGGAAGCACCAGGGACGAGAGACCTGTTGGACATATGTAATTTTACCCACCTATCCCAGCGGGTCAGTGGCGCCACACACAAATGTGAACATCTGATCGACTTGGTCTGTTCCAACTTTGATCTCTCTGTGTCGGACCCTTGGCCTGTTACATGGTCGGACCATTTTTTGATCAGATTCTCTTGGGACATTGGTAATCCTCTTCTTCCCTCCGACCCGGCAGCGGGTCTACCCCCAATGAAGAATAATATTCCGGCTTTGTCTAAAGCTCTGTCATCAGCCCCCCTGGTAGAAGCCCTCGATCTCGATGGAGCTGTGGAGCGGTTCTCAGCTTGGATTAGTCAGGGGGTCAACTCCTTGCCCAAGCCCTCCGCGAGATCCCAACCACGCGGCTCTCCCTCCAAACCTTGGTTTACAGACTCCCTGAAAGCTCTTAAGCTGGGATGTAAAAAACTTGAGAGATGCTGGCGTTGCGGGTACTGTCCTCGGGCCAAGGCGGTGCTTCGTGCAGCCCAGAGGGATTACTACGCAGCCATTAAAAAAGCTAAAGGCAACTTCTTTGCAATAACAACAGCAAAGAAATATTCTCCATCGTCCGTAGCTTTCTGTCACCTGCTGCAGAACAAACCACCCTCCCGATCTCCTCGCAATGGTGCGAAGATCTTTCCACTTTCGTCATTGCTAAGATCCAAAGGATCCAAGATAGTCTAGGGATCACCCCCCATGATCAGGGTTCGATGCTTCTGCCCCTTCCCCTGAGCACTACTGCACTTAGTCAGCTCTTTTCGCACTTTAAGCAGGCAAAGGGGAGGGACGTTTTAGCCATCCCGAAATCTTTGAAATCAGACTCCCCGGTGGACCCTTGTCCGGCGAGAGTTCTGGGCAGGGTAGCCGAGATAGTTTTTCTTGAGGTAGCAGCGCTTGTCAATGGCTCACTCCAATCAGGCAGAGTCCACCTGCAATGGAAGCACGCCAAACTTCTACCTCTCCCCAAGAAGCCTTCTGCTGATCCCTCTATCCTCTCCAACTATCGCCCCATTTGAGGGCGCTAGGGGGCGCACAGCGGAATGGCTGCTTGAACGAGCAGCTCCGCCGGGCGGATCATACACACACGCTGTAAGGTTGTTAAAACATCACCTTTGCCAATTTGAAGCATATGGAGGTGGATGGGAACTTCGAGTGAACAATCGGAGCAACTATAATGGTTACTGCGGGCTCCCTTTTCGGCAGAAACAGCACCGTTAAGCGAACGGGAGACCAGTGCTGTCATGGCGTCTGACCGCTTTCTTTGGCACTGAATTCTGCACAATCGCTGTATGCCGACTCCCTGTATGACCCACATCGCCGGCCGTGTTTAACACCAAGAAGTATGAGGTGAGCGACACCAACGTGGTGACCTGCATTATACATATACGAGGGGGGACCGACCCGACAGAGGTCCAGCGCGCAAAATGGCGGCGACGATGGAGCTGCGATGGCGGTTTTCACGGACAACTACAGCTGTTACGAAGTCCCACATAACAAGGTACGGCTCCTGACTTTACTAACGTTCATAAACGACAATGGCAAGCCCTCTCCACGCGCTTCTGCCATACCTAAGACTTTGGGCTAAATGATTGCAACATGGGGATGTGCGCTCACAAGATGGCGGCGCCCATACATCGAGTAACGCTCCGGCTGTAGGCAACTGTATTGCACACTGTCTCCACTGCATCGGTTTTGTGGGCACCGGACGAATATGCTCAGCTGACCCCCGAGGACTTGTGGAAGGTCCCGTTAACCTCGAACTTACGAATTGCCTGCACTACCACTATCGCGCCTCTGCACCTCCCCCCACAACTTGCATGGGAGTTGACCACCGCGAGTCCTGCTCAGTCAATCGCAGCACTACTGGCGCCGACCTACCATCCTTGCTAGCTGCCTTGTGGCCCTATCCCCACTCACGGGACCTGTACACTGCGAGACTGCCCACGATCCACTGGAGTGAATGACCCACGAGACGAGAGCTTTCCTGCACTGAATAGCGCGAACTGCCATTACGCGCGAGGTGCGACGTGCACTCACATACCCACACTGGAGGTAACTCTCAGCTGTCCTCCCTGCGTCACCTACGCGCATCATTGCGCCATCGGACTAGGGCATTTACTATTTACTATAGCATCTCCTGAATATTCTCAGTGGGTGACTGGTGTCGACCGCCATCGCCGCACGAACCCGCACACCTCACGAAGCATCACAAGTGAAACCTAGTGCCGGTCATTGCTGTCTCCCACTTGGTGCCCCACCTATACTCAGCAAACATGGGCAAACCGGACAGACAGCAATGCAAAATAAACTTTGAGGGGTGCAAAACCCCAAAAGGTCAGGCAGAGTCGGTGGAAGAAGACACAGCGTCAGGAAGCTCGGAAGAATGCAATATGGTGGACATTCTCAAGGCCATTAAAACCAACCTCCAAGACATTAACGGCAAGCTAGACAATTTGACCGGCCGAATGGACAGAATGCATGCTAAAATGGAGCAACATGGGGAGAGGCTGGACGACGCGGAGAAACAAATATCCACAGTCGCAGATGACACGCATGCCACCACCACCACCAAATGCACGGGCATGGAGAAAGTCCTAGAGGTAATCAGAGTTAAGGCGGAGGAGTTGGAAGCGCGGTCGCGTCGCAACAACATACATATCGCAGGCCTTCCCGAGACGACCAACACAGGACGCATGGAGCCATATGTCAAACAGTTATGCAAGGATGTCTTTGGAGAAGGTTCCATGTCCTCTGTTTTCATCATCGAACAGGCGCATAGGTCTTTGGTGCCCAAGCCACCGATAGGAGCAACTCCTCGGCCCATAATCGCCCGTGTCTTAAACTACAGAGATAGAGACACCATCCTACGACTCGCGAGGGAAAAAGGCACCATCACCTATCAAGGTAATAAATTAGACTTTTACCCAGATCACACATATGCGGTGCAAAAGGCGAGAAAGGAATTCAACGCCGCCAAAGCCAAGCTTCGAGACCTGCAAATACCATATGCCATGTTCTATCCGGCACGTCTTAGAGTCACGTGGGAGGAGAAGCCGATCTTCCTGACAACCCCCAAGGCAGCCATGGACTTCATTAAAAAGGTGGCGTCCAAGAGTAAAAAGGTGAACCACAGGGAGAACCCACCAGAATCAGAGTAAGGTAAGGTGACGAACTGCTACTCTGCAATGTGTGATATACACTATATCATCCACTGGATGCCTTACTGCATTACCTCCCCCCAGACTCAGCCAGGCTAGCCTACAGGCATCTGCACATTCAGTGACCACGGACAAATGGACAATACCTGACTGGCTGAACTTATGAGACACGCCATCACACCACTTTGGAGTCAGGGCATATTAATGACACCCTAGTACTAATACTATGAACCACAGGTGGCCTTGGTCTGAGGAAAGTAGCTGAGACAGTCCGGTACAACGAGTGTGGTGAGGTGACTTGGAACTAAAATGGGGAGTTCCTCACACGGTCAAAGTTGAAGACTTTGCTGTAGATGGAGTACCGGGAACACCCTATCCATTAGCTACTGGATTATTTGTTAAACTTTCAACCTACACTCTGCATTTATATGCTATGATTTGACCCCATCCTCTTAGTAGGATGGTGGAAGTGTATCCCCGGCGGACCTCCAAATGGGAGATCCCCACAAAGTTATGGTTTCAGAGGAAGTTACTAGGGGGACATGGCTTCGGTAAAATTGGGTTGCTGATGTGGGTGGGTATTGGGCAAGTTGGGGTTTAGTTAAACCGACAATACCAGTGTGTTTGAGATGCATTGCTAATTCCCGAAGTGTGTATCAAATACGTGACAATCATACTCATCTGTGTTTGGTAATGAGTTTTGCACCTGCTGATTTTCTGATGCGATGTGTAAGGTTATATCTCGCACCACTGTTAAGTCATGGCTAGAAATAATGATTTGAACCTGTTGACTTGGAACGTGCGGGGCATCGTTAACCCTAAAAAGACTAGACAAATCTTCGCAGGTTTGGATAGACATCACATAGACATTGCATTACTGCAAGAAACACATATAGCTCCAACTATGTGCAGGAAGATTGGGACTAGGTGGGCTGAGTCCTGTTACTCATCCACATATTCATCCTAATCCAGGGGGGTAATGACATTGGTCAGAAAGGGTATTAACTACAAAATTAACAGGTCCATTTCAGACCCCAACGGTAGATATGTGATCGTATCTGGACTATTACGTGGTCAACCACTCACACTGGTAAATGTTTACGGCCCAAATGTGGACTCCCCTGAGTTCTTTCAGGAGCTATGGAATCGTATGATAGAATTCACTGACACGAACATTATATGGGGAGGGGATAATAATGTTGCATTGAATGACTGTGGAAAAGAGACGGCCCTTACCTCGGCAGGGTGGCATGTCGTTCCCACACCCATAGGGTGCAAACCCAGCCATGGCGCTTCCCGGTCATCCCGGACTCCTCCCCTCTCTCTCCCTCTGCAGGAACCCGTGACGGAGTGCGCAGGACCGGAAGCAGTTCCCCTTGACCCCGGAAGTTCACCGCAGGAAGACAGAAAAGACGGCAACCAGAAGGAGAAGAGGTTCCGAGCAGCAGACCCGTGGCAGGAGGACGCAAGCGAAGAACCCGAGACCGAGAGCGGAATAAAGGAGAAAACCCGTGGAGAGGACGAGGAGGACGACGTCTGGTCCGAAGACTGGTGGAGTCCTCAGGAGGTGACTGGAGAGTGGCCGTGCACACTTCATCCGGCCTCCTCGCCTGTTATTCCGGTCCGCCCGAACCCCTTCCCCACAATGACACACTAGACCGTTCAGGTACCTCCATGGAACCACATAAACGAGCTAGAGGTAAGATACGAGACATAATGGATAATTTCCCGTTACGAGATATCTGGACAGTCAGGAATCCGGAAATGACTGCTGCCACTCACATTAATGCGATGTACGGTAGCTGGTCCAGGATAGACTACTGGTTGGGTTCTGATAATGTACTGTTGTGGACGAAAAATCTCACTATACTCCCTGGGACTATATCGGACCACAATCCGATCATATTACAGGTACAAATTCCGCACTACACACCCCCGCCATTTAGTTGGAGATTCAATGCCAAAGCACTTCTAGACCCCCTATATGCGGACAAAATAGCGACAGCTGTCACAGAATACTTCCAATTCAATGTGGCATCGGTTGAAGACCCAGGCATACTTTGGGAGGCTTTTAAGGTGACGCTGAGAGGGGTTTGTATTAGCACTAAAGTGGGGATACTGCGAGACATCAGAGATCAAATAGAGAAATGTGAAGCTAAAATAAGAACACTTGAAATGGAATATGAAAGGACACAGGATGTTGCTATTCTGGGGCACCTCAGGAAGGCATTCACTGAACGTCAAACATACGCCACTGATGAGCGGAAATATGTTACTAAACGACCTTTAGCCAAACAGTATGGAGAGGGTGGAAGGCCGGGTAGAGTGCTTGCATCGAAAATCTGTGAGGGGAAGCCACCTCAAACTGTAACACAAATTCGGGACACAGAGGGCACACTACTGACACTACCCGAAGATATACTCCGCTGCTTTGTAGATAGCTATAGCGCACTGTACACCTCCAAACAAACACCACCCCAGGAAGAAACGTTGGAATATTTAAACAATACTGCCATTGCCTGGTTATCAGACCGACAGCGTGAATACTTAGCGATGCCCATCACAGTAGAAGAGGTGACGGACGTCATTCGCTCCCTACCAAATGGAAAGGCACCCGCCCCAGATGGGTTTACCTGTGAATTTTACAAAACATACGCAGACACCAAGGCGGTGGCGGTTATGCTCGATGCCGCTAAGGCATTCGATTCGATTGAATGGCCATATCTGCTCACCATACTCCAACGCATGGGCTTTCCCACACGGTTTATAACATGGATATCGCTCCTTTACACTAACCCTGTAGCCAGGGTCCGTGTGAATGGTTACATTTCAAACCCCTTCCACATCAGACGGGGCACGAGGCAGGGATGCCCTCTCTCACCCTTGCTATTCGTGCTTGCGTTAGAACCACTTGCATGCATCATCAGACAATCGCATAACCACTCAGCTCTACATTTCCCAAGTCGCCCATTGCATATTTCCATGTATGCGGATGACATGCTGTTATACATTTAGAGACCCCGACCAGAATATGAACCCGGTACTAAGTGAATACATTAAATTTGGCAGACACTCTGGCTTACAGATCAATTGGGAGAAATCATCGATAATTCCACTTACAGACACCACATCACAACACTCCACAGATTTCCCACTGGATTGGCAAACTGATCCGATCAGATATTTAGGGATATGGTACAGCAGAGACCCTGAAGAAGTTATCCGCACAAACTATGGCAGAGTACTGGATAAACTGACGGGGTAAGTCGACCGATGGATACAGCTGCCGCTATCACTGGCAGATCGTATTGCCATAGTAAAAATGAATATCCTCCCCAAGCTCCTATACCTATTTAACAATATACCGATCACACCCCCGAAAGCAGTGTTCAAAAATATAACCTCGATGGTTCTCAAACTCGTAACGCAGGTAAACAAGCACGCATAGATCTGCGGACATTGACTTTACCCTATGAAAAAGGTGGCTTCTGTGTACCAGACTTTTATTTGTACTATCTCTGTGCCCAGGCACAGTATGTCACATACTGGTATCATACGGTTCCTTATTTAACGCACACAGCGGTGGAGGAAGGGGACGCCTTTCCAATACCACTGACCGCAGTGATCACGCATAAACGCCCGCCGTTACACACGGCAGATATCAACACGATTGACACGACTGTGGCCGCTTGGGGCTCAATTGGCCGGCTGGCGCACAAGACACCACTCTACGCACCAGCATTGCCGTTACACCACCATCCTCAGATTTCTGTCACTAGCGAGCAAGTGGGTATGAGTCTCCTAAAACAGGCCGGTATTGACACATTTGGGGACCTCTATCATGACGGCGTCTTCAGGAACGTAGACGATTTATCTTATATTAGCAATCAAACCACACTGTTCCGTTTCACATATTATAGGTTACAAAGGGCGATCCGTGATCTATACCCGAACTACCCGACAGAACCCCCCTGCTTGGAAACACTGCAGTGCATCATCACCTCCTCCAACTCGACACACCTAGTTTCCCGACTGTACAAGGTGGCCAAAAACGAGATTCCATTCACTTCCACTAAAGCGTGGACGCGTTGGAACGAGTCCTTAACAGACCCACTAACTGAAAAAGAATGGTACACCACATGCGCGCTGATTAAGTTACTCACGCCTAATGGCAATTTACGCATCCTACACCTGAAGTACCTCCACCAATCATACCACACCCCATCACGACTCTATAAATTTGGGCTGCGGGAGGATGCTAGATGTAAGCGTTGTGGGGAACGGGACGCAGCCTTTGTACACCTGGCCTGGTCCTGTCCGAAAATACAGGACTACTGGGGGCAAGTGACCGCAATCCTTCTGAAAATGGTGGGGGTAGAGTTTGACTGCTCTATAAAAGTATGCTTGCTGGGCCTGCTTCCCGGGGTCAAAGCCGGGAAGCGTAAGTACTGTGCAATTTCCCTGCTGTTAGCCAAAAGGCAAATATCTCAATGTTGGGGCGGCACGAGAGTACCGAACAAGAAACAATGGCTAAAAGACCTTGCGCACTGCAGGACTCAATTGCTGACTTATGAAGAAGGGCTACCAGCTAGATCTAGGCCGAAAGACTTTTGGACTTATTTAACGATTTATTTGCAGAATGTGGAGGCCTCCGAAACCCCGTGAACTCTAATGTAACTTGCACCAAGTTGCTTCAGGTTTAACACATGATGCTTGTGCACTGACTCGATGTTACCATGTAAACTGTACCGACTATAAAATTGTCTCATTGATATCATACATGTTGGGATGAAGGATGCGGGAATGTACTGGTATTTGTTGTATTACCATTTTCGATGGTTGTACTTATTTGTTTCTGAAAATCAATAAACAGATTTTTTCTAAAAACTATCGCCCCATTTCCCTTTTACCGGCCTTGGCTAAGGTGTGCGAAAAGGTGGCCTTTAGGCAACTGGATGAATTCCTGGAATCTTCCTGTGCTCTCCACCCGGCCCAATCTGGGTTTAGGACTTCTTTCAGCACAGAGACAGCGCTGGTGGAGATTACAGAGCGCAATTAGAGAGTGCTAGGATGCGGGCGGCAGGGTGGCTCTGATTTTATTGGACCTCTCTGCCGCCTTCGACATGGTACCCCATCATCAGCTTCTCTCCCGTCTGTCTGCCATCGGCATCACGGGCGTGGCCTGGGACTGGGACAAATCCTTTCTAGATAACCGTACTCAACAAGTGTGGATGCCGCCATTCTCATTATCTATCAGCAAACTGTCCACGGGGGTCCCTCAGGGGTCCACGCGGAGCCCTCTACTTTTCAATATTTACCTGACACCCCTGATTTATCTGGCAGAGGAGCTGGGTGCCAAAATAATGGCTTACGCCGATGACACTCAGCTCCTTTTCACTTGGAAGGGCTCTGATCTTCAAACTGACACTGCTCATCAGTGCCTGTCTTCTGTATTCTCCTGGCTGGTGCAGGCCAGCCTTAAGTGTAATGAAGACAAGTCTGAGGTGCTCCTCTATGGCCAGTTTCCTCCCACTTTTAGAAAATCTCTCTGGCCTCCTGACTATCCGTACCCTAAGGTGGAGAGTGGCGCTGCCAAGAACCTAGGAATATGGTTGGGGGAAGACTTGGGCTTCCATGAGCAGATCAAAAGACTCTCAGGGGTTTGCTTTGGTTCGCTCAAAGCCTTGAGGAGGATTTTTCCTCTGCTCCCCCGCTCTGCCAGGGAGACGGTCACTCGAGCGCTCATTCTATCGTGCCTCGACTATGCTAACGCCCTCTATATTGGCACCCCGGGGTATCTCCTAGGAAAACTGCAGGTTATCCAAAACGCAGTTGTCAGACTCCTGTTTAATATCCCGGGGAGAATGACCGTACGTCAGCAGCTAAACGATTTGCATTGGCTTCCTCTCCACAGCGAGTTCGCTTCAAAGTTTTGACCATGACTCATAAGGCACTTCACGGCCCTGGCCCTGCCTACATTAGTTTGCGGTTCGCTTTCTATCTTCCCAGGTGACCTCTTCGCTCCGCCGTCCAACGTTGGCTGGTGGTACCCAGGTTCCGCCACTCGCGGATTAGGGGGCAGTCTTTTGTGGTAAAAGCAACCACACTGTCGAATGCTCTGCCAGCTGACCTCCGGCATACCAAGGAGCTTCCTACTTTTAAAAAACTTCTTAAAACTTTCCTGTTCAAACAGCTGATCTTGCCTTTTTGCTCACCTCTGTCACTGTTCTCCTACGCGCCAGGACACTCTTGAGTATCAGTGCGCGGTATAAATCTCTCTATAACATAACATAACAAGATGAACACTTAGCTCGGCCTAATCACTATCATGGAAGAACTAAGAACCATCCCTCTCAGGGTGATGCAACATCGGAATGTGTTTGACTGGATGACTGTGATGGACGGCGGGGTGTGTGCCAAAACTGGTGCTTCCTGTTGGATGTTTAATCCTGGAAATGGTTTCAAAAATGAAAATCTTGCTCTTGCCATCCAATCACTGCATCGTCTACCAGCTGACATGAAGAAGGAGGTAGGTGCCCCATAGCAGGACTGGTTTCATAGCATTTTTTCCTGGCTCCCCCTTTAGGTACATCCAGTTATCATTTTTGTACTATTGTTGTGTGGGTTTGTACAAATGTGAGTTTCCTGCTGTAAAGGCGCAGTCCTCAAATGAGGTAGTTGGCAAATAGCGAGGATAGCAGACACTACAGAAACACACACAGCCTCAAATAATGTGATTGTCATGAGATATGAGAAAAATTATGTAATTAAGAATTCAACTAGAGAGGGGAATGTTAATATGGGAGAATGTGATGACATAGATTTTTATTTCAGCAGACCTGTCTTTGAAGATCACTATGACGGTGAAATAACCATAAAAGTGTATTACATTACCATGAAATGTGACAGCTCTAACATCTGGATCTTTGAGACTTTTGATATTTCTCGAGAACAGAGTTTTGTACATGCTTTGTGATATGATAGTAAATGGCGAAGCAGAATCTGCAATAAATGTAACTTTCACATCAAGCATGGTCACGATTCACATAGGTGGCTTACTCAGTTTGTTGGATAAAAATATGCTTCCTTCATGTACCAATTGCATCCTGGTCTAGGTGTCTAACAGATTTTCCTAATTGGCTTCCTCATCATACATAGTCCCTTTTTCTGCATTTGAGCCATTTTTGCTTTTCCCATTCTGTTTTTTTCTCTGCACGTTATTGTGAAATGTCCGGGGGGTTTGCAATTACTGTATTCTTTCTTAACCAATGGGCAGCTTTTGAAATTCGCTAAATTGGAATTGCTTTCAGACCTATAGCAAACATAGTGAGTTTCTCTTCTCCTTTATTTGTCTGCACTTCCTTTGTGTTTCTTGTTGCTGGTGAAGCAAACTTCACCCAATTTCTTGTTTTGTTTGCCTTCATTGACCTATTTAATCCATGCCATGGAGTGTTCTATGGCTTTGGCAAATTTGATTACTTCTTCTAGGGTTGGATCTGCCACAGGTGTTCTTGAATTCTCTTACAGTTTGTATTGACCATGAGTTCATTATTAATAATCTCGTCCATTGTGGCCTAAAATTACATGAGCAAGAGAGGGCTCTAAGGCCATATATAAACATATTTTCCCATAGACACAGAATCGGTAAAACCCTTTGATACATCTGGCCTAACTGCTGTGAGAAAATCAAAAGCTCTCATTTTCTTTTTGTCGTCTGTTGCAGAAATGAAACCTCTCAAGTGTCTTGCTGATAGTAGGTTTGAACCTTTCTTCTAATTTCCTCATAGCATCTTCAGAAGCGTCATAGTTTTCCTCTCCTGTTAGAGACTCAACTTTGGAAAGTGATCAAAATATTTGTTGCCCTTCAGAGCCATGCAGTTGTAGTGGAATACTTTTTTCCATTTCAACAAGCCATTCTGTTGGCATCTATTGAAGACAGGTAGATCAACAATTCTTCCTTCAATTTCTTCTACCCAATTTGAGGTTCGCCCTTTTTGTTGTAGAAATGAATAAGGAGGATCAAACTGCATGGTGTTGAAATTACAGGGAAAAAATGTAAGTAATGGGAGACACTTGGAAAGAATAACATGAGGATATCCAGTTGTAATGGCAAGTAATTAACATTGAAGGCAAGACTGGGGCAATATAGCAGGTTGAAAGGTGCAACAGCTTCACCCACACTTATTTCCAAAAATTCACAAGAAAAATATGGTAACAGGCATTGAAAACACAGCTGAATGGTGATAAAATTATCGATTTACAGTCAATGGTTAAAGAAGTAAAGCATTTTTTTGTAACCGGAGCCTATTCCTATGTGGGCTTTCTTACTGTGAAATAGCGATCCTCAAAGAAATGGACAAAAACTAAATGCTGTGCGAAGGGAGGAGCAAAAGGAAGAAATGAAGGACGGTATGCTGAACAATGCAAGCATTCACCCCCCAGTTACAAAGATCTGGGTTTAAACCATTGTTTTTTGCTCACCACGCCACCCCAGTTTGGGCACAGACATATGCAAATAAGTCTTGACCCTGCTCCTCATGGGAACAGTCCAGCCTGAACTGCTAAGCCAGGTCCTCCCTGGACCGGAAACAAGCATCCTGGGACCTGTTGTGAGGCATTACCCCTCATCAGCTAGGCACGCTTAATCCAGTGGCGCAATGAGCACAGACGCATGTGTGGGCAAACCCTTCCCACTTAGGGCAACAAATATATTTCAGTAGTCATGAAAGCACATTTTTTGTAACTCTCTGTGATGGAGAAAAAATAATAGAATGAAAACAAGTTTGAACACTTTACTTGGTGATGTGCAAATGATAAATATTTTTGCTGAAACCCAAGTTCCACAGATTATTGTCTGTACGCTATGTAGTTTTATCAGTAATACTGCATGTTAGTTTGAATGTTTGTGGCTATTTCAATGAAAGTGTGCTGTTTGTAAATGACAATGTACTACCACATCATGCTTTAGTAACATATTTATTACGAGCATGTTTTAATGCATGAACTGAGAAACATTCCTGCACCCCACCCTGAAGACAGTACAATTAAGCGAGAAGTCAGGTGATATGTGTACCCTATGTGTAGGATAGATTCGAATTATACACAAAGCAAACCTTTACTCCAATAAATCAAACAAGAGTTTTTTATGCAGCTGACATGCTGAACTTGACTATTTGAAGGTGCTCTCATATGTGATAATGAAGTAAAAGGGCTTAGGATCATACAATTTGAGTCTAGTTTACGGGTCAAGTACATTACATTAAGGTCAAGTAGATTATTCAGGTTACTAGACCTGCAGGCCTGGTAAATATGTTAATGATTTTTCAAGATCTTATTTAAAAGAAGAGTACCATCACTTCTCAGGAGCAAACGTTCACCATAAATAGTGAGTACCTGCAATTCTGTAGTTCCATTTAAAGCAAGATAGCTAAGGGAGCTAAGGGTGCATTATGAAAATCATTAGTGCAAGAATCCCTACATTATATAGAGAAGGTACAGCCCCAGCGGCTGCAACAAAGCCTCCACCTATGCAGAGATCAACTATAGGCAAGGGTTGCAATTGCAGTTATATAGATGGGTGTTGTGGAGCTTGACCCCAAAGAAGATGGCCGCCTGCTGAGAGAGCTCTGCGGAGGTGGCCTCCACACAGTTTCGGGATCGCATAGTCGCAGAAAAATGGAGTCCTTCGTGTTGTGAAGGACTCCGGATGTCATTTCTTTGTCTGCCTGGCACAGGTGAGTATTTTTTCTAGATAGTTGCAGCTGGCACGTTTCCCCTCACGCGACTGGCACCCACCATTTTGTTTTAATTGTGCTTCCCTTCTCACACTTCAAAATACGACAAACCGCATTATTTTAGCTCCCAGCTGCATTTTTCACCAATATCTACTCATTATAGAAGTCTGCAATTTATATATTAAATAAACTTGGTAGTTATAACAGCTACTTAAGTTACAAAGCTATGTAGCAGCAGCAATGAAAAACAATAACTTAATTTTACTTGTGTGAAGGTGCAGCTAATTTAAGAAAATGTGCTTATTGTCCTAATGAAGATCTGGATCCTTGTAAAGTGTGATACCTCAGATGAAACCAAACTATAGTTGGATAGCTGCACAAATGTGTTGCATGTGAATATGTCACCCAATTTTGGTGTGTAAAACATATCCCTAATGGCAATGGAAAAAAGGCGCACGTCTTGGCCTCTGATGTACGCCCCAATTTGTGTTGGGTCTGTTTTTTCCTGTTTTTAAGGACTTTTTTTCTCATTATGCTGAGAACCTGTTGAATGTTTTTTCTTGGAAAGTTCTACATCTTCTTCAGTACTCTTCTGCCGGCTTCCTCTCCACATACAATATTCCAAATTATATGACATTTTTATTGTGACTGTGCTTTCATCAACAGAAAGCCCTTGTATGAAATTTTATGGGGAGGACAAAATCTACATGTTGTGTCTTTAGTACTCCTTTAGCGTCCTCATCTTTGTTCAATCATAATCCTTTTGCTATCCTTCAAACACACATGGAAGACTCTGAATGCAACACAATATCTCCTCCTGTAGATGCAACGGCAGCATCATCCAATATTCCACTTCCCACCAATAAACTTACTTCTAAATTAACCACTACCTCTATACTTTCCTCTACTAAACGTGTCAAAAAGATCCGCTCTCAACTGTTACATCTCCGCCAGGTGCCATGGAGTTGCTTCTTGAAGAAATTCATGCTCGTCGGCTTTAAATGGAAGAAATTAACAAGCTCTTTCAAGCCTTAGCGGACAAGTAGTCAACCATGGAAAATAAGGTTCTGCAAATCGAGCAACTGGTGGACTCTGCGCTCAAGATATGGTGAATCAGGTCTCCTTTGTGAAACTGAAAATTACGCAACTTAAAAAGCAAGTGGAAAATCTTGCAAATCTTAGTAGGTGCAACAACTCACACATATATGGTCTGGCTGAAAGCTTGGAAGGCTCTGACCTTATTTAATCATTCCTCCCGTAAATTCTTGGTATTTCTAATTCTCCTGTTTTGAATGTTCAAAGAGCACATCATCTGGGCCGTGGCTCAACTTTGGTAACATCCTCTACAAAACCCAGAGGTGTTGTCATACATTTTTTAGAAAATACTGACTTACTGAAAGTTGTGCAAGCAGGAAAACTTAAGTGACTGATTTCTTGGCAAGGCTCTTCCCTCTTCTTTGCTTAAGACTATGCTAAAGAAACAGCAGATAGAAGAAATACATTTTTGGATATGAGACCGGCACTTCAAAGTCTCAACGCTACATTTGGTCTCTTTCATCCATCCCTCTTCAAAGTTACTTATAAAAACAAAACTACGACTTACGAAGACCCTGCTTCATTTCATTGTATTTTGGACCATTGCAGAGAAGAATATATGGATGTTTCCAGGCTCTCTAATGTTTAATCTTAACTGTACTGATTGTTGCTCTAGTGGTTTGTTGTCAAGGCATTGTATAGTTTTTGGCACCCTTATGTGTTATCTATCCCTTATGTTTTTTCTCTTTTTGTTAGGTGCGGTTTTCTCGTACATGATCTTTGTGACTTTCGTACATGAGCTTTGTGATTCCTGGTCTGAGTTTGATGGTAATCTTCCTCTCCGATCTGCCATGGGTCACCTGGTTAGTCGTGTCATCTTCCCTATGTGGCTTCACCACCCTCATCTTGTTCATGTTAGTCGTAGTTGGTCAATCTACTCCCATAACATATAGTTTGTGTTGGACTTGGGCCTTAGGGCAGGTTCACCCCTAATCCTTTTGCTTTTATTTGTGACCCTGTGGTAGTGATTTTTGGGTCTTGGCGCACTTTTTCCCTGTGTCCCAGAGTAAAGTGCGTGCGTGTAGTATGGCTGGCCTGCCCTCCCATAGGAATGCATGGGGAATGTGTGTGTCCATGTTAGTTCCTGATGCGTGGGGAGTGCAGGCTCGAGTTTAGTATGTATGAACTCGTGAGAATGAATGCTGCGCAATGGTATGTGCGGCTTGTATGTGTCTAGAAGGGAAGTGCTACTTCTGGACATTGATGTATGTGTGCAGTGAGGATGCTGGAGGGTGATTGGCTGGAGCTGGCTGGCATGCCAGGCTCCAGGAAGTCTGGATGGGTCTGCCCGGTGGTGAGTGTGAGATCAGCATGAGTGATGTGTGGGAGGAGTGCACCTGGGTCCTGGATGGGCTGGGTTTTTCCCCACACAATGCTGGCTCCGCCCCCTTGTGGTTTGTCTAACGACCCAAGTCTCCCCAGTGAATGAAAGGGGTGGTAGGGCCTTCAAGGGTACTCCCAAGTCAGCTGCAACTGGTTTCCCCCCACCCTGCACCCTGAAACAAAGGATTTCACAGTATAAGAAGGGGCTGTGTCCCCTTACAATTGGTTCTACTTTTGGATCCTTGCCAGAGGGGGCTGTTGCTGCTGCTTGGGCCAAGAGGACCGCCACTTGGCTTGTCTCCCTGCCTGGAGACCCAGTGAGCTGGCTCTGGCCCAGCCTTGCCCCCCTGCCTGCCTCCAGTCCCTGCTGGAGCTTTGCTTTCATGCCCCTAGCGCTTGAGAGCGCTTAAATTGCCTGCTAGCGCTGTGGAGCGCTTTATTTGACTTTCACGGCTGCCCACGCCGCATTTTTGCCAGGTGCTTTGCCCCCCTAAGCGCTGGGTGCGCCTTATTTTGATGATAGCGCTTTGAACGCTTTGCCAGGCATAGCGAGTGCCTACCTCGCTTTATATTTTAATTTGAGGCCGGTGCCCACCCGGCATTGCCCCGTGGTCGTGACTTCATTATCGAGGGAGCCCACCCCTCGTTTGCCCTGCAGATCACCGCCACAGCCCCGGGACCGGGCGAGTGCAGCCGCTGACGTCACCCGGAGAGCCGCGCTGTGATTGGTTACAGCTGCCGGAGGCTCGCCGGGTGACTCGCGACGTGATTGGCTGCCTGCCTGAGAGGCAGGAAGCACCCGAGGAGCCAGCGTCGTCGTTCTTTCCCCATCCCGGGCTCCGAGGAGCGAAAGGAGATCCCCGGTGCCAAGAGAGGAGACGCATCCGGAGCAAAAGACCGGTGAGTGCCGATAGACAGGAGGGGCGCCGGGACCCATTGTCGGGGTCCGCCCCCCCCGTAGCACGATCCCGCACTGTGGCTTGTTTGGGAGCCACGAGGCTCCGGGGGCATGCCTTTGTTGAACCTAGGAGGCTCCCCCCCACGGCCGCATCCCGTATTTCGAGCCTAGAGAGGCTCTGAAGGGCACATTTGATTTTAGAGTCCCCCGTGAGGGACTCCATCGTTGTGAAGGGCACAAGGGGTGATAGAGCGGCCCCACGTGGCAGCGGGTCGCTCCCCCTGGTGTCGCCCCATTTGTTTTAGAGTCCTGCGAGAGGCTCACAGCGGGCACAGTTAGTATTGAGAGCCAGAGAAGGCTCGAGGGGGCATTTGTTTATTGAGCCCTGAGAGGCTCTTGGCCCCCAGTTGTTCGTTGAGCCAGAGAAGGCTCACAGCGCCCACATTTGTTCTAGAGCCCCAGAGAGGCTCTTGGGTGCCAATCATTGTTCTTGAGCCCACGAGGCTCCAACGTTGCCCAGCTGTATTTACAACTGTCCAGCACTTAGTGGACAGTTGCTACGTTTAGGCTTGTGTTCTTGGCTGCCTGCGCAGCCTTCCCTGACATTGGACTCAGGGCATTTCAGCCCTTGCGAGGCCAGTTGGCCTGAGGGACAATTCTAGTGTTGTGCTACGTGCACCCTGCGCATTTTATGATTTACTGCTTATTTGATGCCTGCGCAAATGTTCTACCTGCACCTCTGAATGTGTTTTAATGTTTCATGTGCAATTGTTTGTTATTACCTTTGCTAAAAGTGACCTGCTTAGGTGATTCTTTATGTTTTATTCCCCTTTGCTAAAAGTGACCTGCTTAGAGGAATGTTTGTTATTACCTTTGCTAAAAGTGACCTGCTTAGGTGATTCTTTATGTTTTATTCCCCTTTGCTAAAAGTGACCTGCTTAGGTGATTCTTTATGTTTTATTCCCCTTTGCTAAAAGTGACCTGCTTAGAGGAATGTTTGTTGTTACCTTTGCTAAAAGTGACCTGCTTAGGTAATTGGTTATGTTTTATCCCCTTCGCTAAAAGTGACCTGCTTAGAGGATTGTTGATGGTTTATTGCCTTTGCTAAATGTGACTTGCTTAGGTGATTATTTTAGGTTTCCTTCCCTTTGCTAAATGTGACTTGCTTAGGTGATGGTTTTCCTTCCATAGGTCCTGATGATAAGGTCCTAGTTCCCTGCGTGATTTCCCTACAGTGTTTAGGGTGGCGTAGGAGGTATTTTCCCTTTACCAGTAGTTACTGGTTGTATGCTACATTAACTATTTTCTGTGTTACAGTCATTATATGTTTATGTGCTAAGTGTTATACCTACAAGTGTTATTTCTAAAAAGTGCATACCCCTGACAGTGGTCCAGGTGGCCCTGTCCTGTACATAATCCCTTGTAAATCTTGTCCGTGCCTGTTGGCACATTGTAAAGTGTGTGTGTTATCTAATGTGTTTTTATTATTATAATACAAAGGCTATTTTTGATATAACCTTGTGTGGAGTTTCCTTTGTGGTGGGCCTAGGGTGTTGTCGCTGGGGTGCGCGCGCAAACGCTTTACACATCGCCTCTGAGATTAGCTTTGCTGCTCGCGCCACGTTACCTAGAGGGTGAGCAGGGGTTGCCTTGGTGTGTGACTCCCTTGCCCTGACCTTAGAAATGGTGATCCCTGACTGACCTTGGCGGGAGCATTGGCCGGCCGGGGGTCCCGTTTCTAACATTGGTGGCAAGCGGTGCGGATTGGACTTGCGTTTGCACTGTACCACAGTGGCGACAGGCCACACTACAAAGCTCTGCAATTTTAGATAACCACATTTTGGGGATTATTGTTTTTTTAGGTGAAGTTTAAGTATTGCGTCTCCTGAAAGGTGTCATTTTGTAATTTCTGTCCAGTACATTTGTTCCCCGCCCTGCTTCCAGAGTTTGGTACCTGTGTCACTTATGGTCAGGTTGAGAAATCAGGGGTGGTAGAAACTGCCTTACCGGTCCGAGGGGAGGGTGTGTGTGAATGAGTGGTGTGTTACACTGGACAGTGGAGTGCAAGTTCTCTGAGATAGGAATCTTGCTGAATTGTGTTAATTGTGTACTCCTGTGTAAGCTCAGACCCCCAGGTTCCCTGTGTCAAACTCTTCTTGAGAACGTCCTGCCAAGATGGAGCTTGTCTTTGATCTCAGTGATCTAGTTTGGTACAATACGCAGGAGTTGGAAGGGTTCTGTAGAGAGAGAGACATAGGGGTGGATGGGTCAGATACTAAGTACGAACTTAGGAACTACCTGGTCCAATGGTGTAAGGTACAAAGGGATCTTGAGCGCAGTGAGGAGAGGGCCCGGGCCGCACGCCATGAGGGTGGTGAGTCTGTGGGGAGCCCTGAAAAATGTGAAGTGAATGAGGATGACAGTGATTGGGCACCAGCAGATAGTGAGGACCCCATAGATAGGGAGTCCCTTGCTGGGTCCAGTGTCAGTACCAGCGCCCCATCCCTTGTCCTGTCCCCAGAGGAGTGGTTGGATAGGAGGGAAGAGCGGGAGCATCAGCTAGCGATGGAACAGCTCAGGTTGGAACACGCCAAGCTAGAGGCTGAAAGGGCCTTGTTCAGGGAGAAGGTAACTCTAGAGGATAGGTTATCCCCTGAGTGCAATTTTGATTTTCTGGATTCCCCAGGGAGGGTTGAGTCCAGTGGTGGCAGCTATTTAAGTGTTAGTGTAGACAGTCCCACTCCCAGTTCCCCGAGTATGGTACCTGTTTCCCAAGAGGAGGAGAACAGGTTGAAATTCAGGAACCTTAGGAAACCACCTCACCAGGGGTGGGAGTATTTTGTGGATGACTGTTCTGATGCAATGTGGGATTGGCTGAGGGCTAACTCGGACAATGAGGTGGACGAAGTGGTGAATATGTTCCTCAAAGAGCAGTTGCTCAGTGTTGTTTGTCCAGAGTTGCGCCAGCACCTGCTGAAGTTGAAATGTTTTTGTCCTTGGGACCTTGCAAAGGAAGCAGAGTGCTGGGACAGTGCGAGAGGTTCTTTAGAGTCACTAGTGAGTGATTCCAACAATAGTGGGTCAGGTGTCCTCCAGCCCAGCGTGGTGGAGGAGGGTGAGAGTAGCCCAGCTAGGTCCCAGGTTAGTGAGGAGGGTGTAGGGGCTGACTACCTGTCTCAGTGGAGCAGGAGTGAGTGTGTGACCGAGAGTCCCCAGACGCCCGAAGCCCTGTCACAGAGCCTGGATGGTTTCTTTAGGGAACACCAGGATGGGAACCTAGGCTTGCCTGTTAGTTCACTTGAGGGAGATCTCCTAGTGTGTGGAGGACCTGGAGCATCTGTAAGCGGAGCTTCTATGGTTCTAGAGTCTGGCAGTACCGCTCCGGTAGGGAGGGTATAGGAGTCCAGCGAAAGGAGTGATTGGGGGATAGTATGTGAGTCCCCAGAAGTCCTGGAGTGCCAGGCATTGGTTCCACCAAAGGTTGTAGATCAGAGGTTGGAAGGCCAGGTTCAGGATCCGCCTGACCTGAAGGGTGGGACTACTGTAATCAGTGTCCTAACCAGTTCTTCCTCCAGAGGTACCGCCCCGGTTGGGAGGGAGCAGGACTCTGGAAGGGGGTGCAGAGGGTGGGAGAGCCCACCTCTGACCCCGGTGCAACCTGAGGGGTTAAACCCTAGGTTGGGAGAATGTGGTTTAGAGGGTACCCCTCGCAGGAGGAGGAGGAACCCTAGAAGAAGAGGTAGGGGGAGGAGAGCCTTCCCTGAGACTCCTGGTCCGCCTGAGGTTGTAGACCCTAGGTTGGAGAGCCAGTGGCAGTCTAGCCCTGTCTTGCAGACAGGAAGGGTGGAGAATGGCTATTATGTGCCAGGGGTTACTACCCCCCACTTTGTGAGTAGGCAGGATCCAGTGGTACCTGGATGGCCTAGAGCCTGGTCCTGGCCAAGGGCAGCTGGAGAGTATCAGTGGGGTACCCCAGTTAGTCCCTACTGTAGTTTTAGAAGGAACCCTAGGGGTTCACTGTGGCGTAAAACAGGAGGGTGTCCCTGCAGTTGTGGGCCCGCGTCCGTGTTTTATCGCCCCAAGCAGGGAAGTCCATCACGGTGGTGATTGGTCTGCCCTGCGTTTTGGCTGGAAGGGGGTTGTGTTGGACTTGGGCCTTAGGGCAGGTTCACCCCTAATCTTTTTGCTTTTATTTGTGACCCTGTGGTAGTGATTTTTGGGTCTTGGCGCACTTTTTCCCTGTGTCCCAGAGTAAAGTGCGTGCGTGTAGTATGGCTGGCCTGCCCTCCCATAGGAATGCATGGGGAATGTGTGTGTCCATGTTAGTTCCTGATGCGTGGGGAGTGCAGGCTCGAGTTTAGTATGTATGAACTCGTGAGAATGAATGCTGCGCAATGGTATGTGCGGCTTGTATGTGTCTAGAAGGGAAGTGCTACTTCTGGACATTGATGTATGTGTGCAGTGAGGATGCTGGAGGGTGATTGGCTGGAGCTGGCTGGCATGCCAGGCTCCAGGAAGTCTGGATGGGTCTGCCCGGTGGTGAGTGTGAGATCAGCATGAGTGATGTGTGGGAGGAGTGCACCTGGGTCCTGGATGGGCTGGGTTTTTCCCCACACAATGCTGGCTCCGCCCCCTTGTGGTTTGTCTAACGACCCAAGTCTCCCCAGTGAATGAAAGGGGTGGTTGGGCCATCAAGGGTACTCCCAAGCCAGCTGCAACTGGTTTCCCCCCACCCTGCACCCTGAAACAAAGGATTTCACAGTATAAGAAGGGGCTGTGTCCCCTTACAATTGGTTCTACTTTTGGATCCTTGCCAGAGGGGGCCGGGGCCAAGAGGACCGCCACTTGGCTTGTCTCCTTGCCTGGAGACCCAGTGAGCTGGCTCTGGCCCAGCCTTGCCCCCCTGCCTGCCTCCAGTCCCTGCTGGAGCTTTGCTTTCATGCCCCTAGCGCTTGAGAGCGCTTAAATTGCCTGCTAGCGCTGTGGAGCGCTTTATTTGACTTTCACGCCTGTCCACGCCGCATTTTTGCCGTGTGCTTTGCCCCCCTAAGCGCTGGGTGCGCCTTATTTTGATGATAGCGCTTTTGAGCGCTTTGCCAGGCATAGCGAGTGCCTACCTCGCTTTATATTTTAATTTGAGGCCGGTGCCCACCCGGCATTGCCCCGTGGTCGTGACTTCATTATCGAGGGAGCCCACCCCTCGTTTGCCCAGCAGATCACCGCCACAGCCCCGGGACCGAGCGAGTGCAGCCGCTGACGTCACCCGGAGAGCCGCGCTGTGATTGGTTACAGCTGCCGGAGGCTCGCCGAGTGACTCGCGACGTGATTGGCTGCCTGCCTGAGAGGCAGGAAGCACCCGAGGAGCCAGCGTCGTCGTTCTTTCCCCATCCCGGGCTCCGAGGAGCGAAAGGAGATCCCCGGTGCCAAGAGAGGAGACGCATCCGGAGCAAAAGACCGGTGAGTGCCGATAGACAGGAGGGGCGCCGGGACCCATTGTCGGGGTCTGCCCCCCCCGTAGCACGATCCCGCACTGTGGCTTGTTTGGGAGCCACGAGGCTCCGGGGGCATGCCTTTGTTGAGCCTAGGAGGCTCCCCCCCACGGCCGCATCTCGTATTTCGAGCCTAGAGAGGCTCTGAAGGGCACATTTGATTTTAGAGTCCCCCGTTAGGGACTCCATCGTTGTGAAGGGCACAAGGGGTGATAGAGCGGCCCCACGTGGCAGCGGGTCGCTCCCCCTGGTGTCGCCCCATTTGTTTTAGAGTCCTGCGAGAGGCTCACAGCGGGCACAGTTAGTATTGAGAGCCAGAGAAGGCTCGAGGGGGTATTTGTTTATTGAGCCCTGAGAGGCTCTTGGCCCCCAGTTGTTCATTGAGCCAGAGAAGGCTCACAGCGCCCACATTTGTTCTAGAGCCCCAGAGAGGCTTTTGGGTGCCAATCATTGTTCTTGAGCCCACGAGGCTCCAACGTTGCCCAGCTGTATTTACAACTGCCCAGCACTTAGTGGACAGTTGCTACGTTTAGGCTTGTGTTCTTGGCTGCCTGCGCAGCCTTCCCTGACATTGGACTCAGGGCATTTCAGCCCTTGCGAGGCCAGTTGGCCTGAGGGACAATTCTAGTGTTGTGCTACGTGCACCCTGCACATTTTATGATTTACTGCTTATTTGATGCCTGCGCAAATGTTCTACCTGCACCTCTGAATGTGTTTTAATGTTTCATGTGCAATTGTTTGTTATTACCTTTGCTAAAAGTGACCTGCTTAGGTGATTCTTTATGTTTTATTCCCCTTTGCTAAAAGTGACCTGCTTAGAGGAATGTTTGTTATTACCTTTGCTAAAAGTGACCTGCTTAGGTGATTCTTTATGTTTTATTCCCCTTTGCTAAAAGTGACCTGCTTAGGTGATTCTTTATGTTTTATTCCCCTTTGCTAAAAGTGACCTGCTTAGAGGAATGTTTGTTGTTACCTTTGCTAAAAGTGACCTGCTTAGGTAATTGGTTATGTTTTATCCCCTTCGCTAAAAGTGACCTGCTTAGAGGATTGTTGATGGTTTATTGCCTTTGCTAAATGTGACTTGCTTAGGTGATTATTTTAGGTTTCCTTCCCTTTGCTAAATGTGACTTGCTTAGGTGATGGTTTTCCTTCCATAGGTCCTGATGATAAGGTCCTAGTTCCCTGCGTGATTTCCCTACAGTGTTTAGGGTGGCGTAGGAGGTATTTTCCCTTTACCAGTAGTTACTGGTTGTATGCTACATTAACTATTTTCTGTGTTACAGTCATTATATGTTTATGTGCTAAGTGTTATACCTACAAGTGTTATTTCTAAAAAGTGCATACCCCTGACAGTGGTCCAGGTGGCCCTGTCCTGTACATAATCCCTTGTAAATCTTGCCCGTGCCTGTTGGCACATTGTAAAGTGTGTCTGTTATCTAATGTGTTTTTATTATTATAATACAAAGGCTATTTTTGATATAACCTTGTGTGGAGTTTCCTTTGTGGTGGGCCTAGGGTGTTGTCGCTGGGGTGCGCGCGCAAACGCTTTACACATCGCCTCTGAGATTAGCCTTGCTGCTCGCGCCACGTTACCTAGAGGGTGAGCAGGGGTTGCCTTGGTGTGTGACTCCCTTGCCCTGAGCTTAGAAATGGTGATCCCTGACTGACCTTGGCGTGAGCATTGGCTGGCCGGGGGTCCTGTTTCTAACAGTTTGTATGTCTCTTTATTGTGTATTTTTCTCCTTTCCTGCCTCCCCTTTTCTGTCTTATTTCGGGTACCCTTCTCCATTAAATATTTCTCCCTGTCTTCACTCTTTCCATTTCTTTTCTCTTACATACCTAACTTTATATTCATTTTCTATTTCTACTTCTTCCTTAACTACTTATTTCATTTTCTATGCTATTCGGTATACTGTTCATTGTTTAAATTATTTCAATTGATATAAATGGATTTTAAAGTTATTTCTTGGAATGTTAAGGGTTTTGGTTCTCCTATAAACCATAAAAAGGTACTAACTCATCGAATTTGAATTGTGATGTAGCTTTTTTGCAAGAAACTCATTTTTTAGACAAATACATTTCTAAACTTAAAAGACAATGGGTTGGTCATGTTTTTGCCTCTCCAGGTAGGGGAAAACGTAATTGAGTAGCCATTTTCTGTCATATACATCTTGATTTGCAGTTTGTTATGGAAAATACTGATGATTTGGATAGGTGGGTCTCTATTTCTTTCTTGGTTAACAATATTCATATGACTCTTTTTAACCTTTATGCACCCACTGCCCCATACACTCTTTTTTTGGCCTGCAATTTTATCAAAATGAATGTCCTTTCAAAATAAACACCTGATTGTAATTTGTTTTTTGGAGCCCATTACTGACCGCAATTCTAAATCTAAATTAATTCCCTCTCAGATGCATTCTCAGTTTACATCTAGTATCCAACAACTACCACTAGTGGATGCTTGGAGATTATGTAATCCTACACTTTTAGAGTATACTTTCTTTTCCCCTGAACACTCTTCCCAATCTTGATTAGACTATCTTTTTCTCTCTAAAGAACTTGCACAGCTATTACTTATTCAGATATTGGTTCCATACTAATTTCTGATTATGCTCCTGTTACTTTAGTTTCAGATCTTTTCCCACCTACTCAAGGTACTCGAAGAAGGAGATTCAATAACTCCCTCCTTGTGGATTCCAATTTTACTCACAAATTTGAAGTTTTTGTTACTATTATCTTTCTTAAAAATTAAAACCTGTCCTTGTCTCCACAGACCATATGGGATACTTTTAAGGCTGCCTCTAGGGATTTTATTAACTCTTTTGTGTCTCATAGAAAGAAAACTTCCCTACATAAGCGATTGCTCAGGGTGGTGGCAGCACCTTGATATTTCGTTTTTTGAAGGCGAGCAGATTGCAAGGGACTCTCCTCTGCTTTAACTTGTGGAGAAGTGTGGCTCAATGGTTAGAGCGGCAGACCCTGATGCAGAGGTCTAGCCCGGGACCAGGGTGCAATTCCCCGCCTCGGCGGGTCTTGGGCTCAAAATTCCACGGACTTGATCATTCTCGCCTCGGTGCCTATTCCAATCATGGAGTCCCACTCTGCAACTCTGGGCAATAGCTTGCTTAATCTCCACAACGGCCCCCACAACGCTAAGGATGCCTGGCCTCCACCTTGGGGGTGCCCAGGAGTGGACACCTCACAGGGAAAGCCAGGATGGGTTCCACAGCGGTATTCGTACAAGCGCCTTGAGACCCTTGCGGGTGAGTAGTGCGCTATACAAGTATCAATTTACATCAATTTACATTTACCCCGCTTTATTGCTGCAGTAACTTTTTAAAACAAACAATTGATTTTAAAAATTGGGGGTGGGGTCGCACACTACTCACACACCAGCGGTATCACCCCTAAGGACTATGGTAAATGTAGTTACGTGTTCCGCGATGCATCTTCTTTCGATTCTCTGCTATCTTCGCTGTCTTCGCCATCCCTGGACACGTGTTTCGGGGTATCACCCCTCGTCAGCAGGGATAGGCCGTGTTCTGGGGTTGCCGGTGGCTGCCAAATATCTGCCAGGTTTAGTACCACTCAGGCGCGTAGGTGCGGGGTCCCAGGCTCGTCAGCCAACTGCTTGAGGGAGCTTTAACATTACAATTGGGGGTGGGGTCGCACACTACTCACACACCAGCGGTATCGTCCCAAGAGCAGTTGGCTGACGAGCCTGGGACCCCGCACCTGCGCGCCTGAGTGGTACTAAGCCTGGCAATATTTGGCAGCCACCGGCAACCCCAGAACACGGCCTAATCCCTGCTGATGAGGGGTAAATACCCCGAAACATGTGTCCAGGGATGGCGAAGATAGCGAAGATAGCAGAGAATCGAAAGAAGATGCATCGCGGAACACGAACTACACTTTCCACAGTCCTTAGGGGCGATCCCGCTGGTGTGTGAGTAGTGTGCGACCCCACCCCCATTTGTAATGTTAAAGCTCCCTTGAGCAGTTGGCTGACGAGCCTGGGACCCCACACCTGCGCGCCTGAGTGGTACTAAACCTGGCAATATTTGGCAGCCACCGGCAACCCCAGAACACGGCCTAATCCCTGCTGATGAGGAGTAAATACCCCGAAACACGTGTCCAGGGATGGCGAAGATAGCGAAGATAGCAGAGAATCGAAAGAAGATGCATCGCGGAACATGAACTACACTTACCACAGTCTCTAGGGGCGATCCCGCTGGTGTGTGAGTAGTGTGCGACCCCACCCCCATTTGTAATGTTAAAGCTCCCTTGAGCAGTTGGCTGACGAGCCTGGGACCCCGCACCTGCGCGCCTGAGTGGTACTAAACCTGGCAATATTTGGCAGCCACCGGCAACCCCAGAACACGGCCTAATCCCTGCTGATGAGGAGTAAATACCCCGAAACACGTGTCCAGGGATGGCGAAGATAGCGAAGATAGCAGAGAATCGAAAGAAGATGCATCGCGGAACATGAACTACACTTACCACAGTCTCTAGGGGCGATCCCGCTGGTGTGTGAGTAGTGTGCGACCCCACCCCCATTTGTAATGTTAAAGCTCCCTTGAGCAGTTGGCTGACGAGCCTGGGACCCCGCACCTGCGCGCCTGAGTGGTACTAAACCTGGCAATATTTGGCAGCCACCGGCAACCCCAGAACACGGCCTAATCCCTGCTGATGAAGGGTAAATACCCCGAAACACGTGTCCAGGGATGGCGAAGCTAGCGAAGATAGCAGAGAATCGAAAGAAGATGCATCGCGGAACTCGAACTACACTTACCACAGTCCTTAGGGGCGATCCAGCTGGTGTGTGAGTAGTGTGCGACCCCACCCCCATTTGTAATGTTAAAGCTCCCTTGAGCAGTTGGCTGACGAGTCTGGGACCCCGCACCTGCGCGCCTGAGTGGTACTAAACCTGCCAATATTTGGCAGCCACCGGCAACCCCAGAACACGGCCTAATCCCTGCTGATGAGGGGTAAATACCCCGAAACACGTGTCCAGGGATGGCGAAGATAGCAGAGAATCGAAAGAAGATGCATCGCGGAATACGAACTACACTTACCACAGTCCTTAGGGGCGATCCCGCTGGTGTGTGAGTAGTATGCGACCCCACCCCCATTTGTAATGTTAAAGCTCCCTTGAGCAGTTGGCTGACGAGCCTGGGACCCCGCACCTGCGCGCCTGAGTGGTACTAAACCTGGCAATATTTGGCAGCCACTGGCAACCCCAGAACACGGCATAATCCCTGCTGATGAGGGGTAAATACCCCGAAACACGTGTCCAGGTATGGCGAAGATAGCGAAGATAGCAGAGAATCGAAAGAAGATGCATCGCGGAACACGAACTACACTTACCACAGTCCTTAGGGGTGATCCCGCTGGTGTGTGAGTAGTGTGCGACCCCACCCCCATTTGTAATGTTAAAGCTCCCTTGAGCAGTTAGCTGACGAGCCTGGGACCCCGCACCTGCGCGCCTGAGTGGTACTAAACCTGGCAATATTTGGCAGCCACCGGCAACCCCAGAACACGGCCTAATCCCTGCTGATGAGGGGTAAATACCCCGAAACACGTGTCCAGGGATGGCGAAGATAGCGAAGATAGCAGAGAATCGAAAGAAAATGCATCGCGGAACACGAACTACACTTACCACAGTCCTTAGGGGCGATCCCGCTGGTGTTTGAGTAGTGTGCGACCCCACCCCCATTTGTAATGATTTTAAAAATTGTGATGTGTGTTCACGTTATTAATTGTACCTCTTTTTAACTTTCCTGAGCACTGTTACCCGGTTTCCCTGTGCCGCGTTCCACCGCGGCTTCTTGGTGCCGATTGTTGTGGAGGGCTGGGTTGGGCGCCATCTTCTGTGAGACCCGGACCCCTGCAGGACCCGCGTTAGCGGTCTAGCTGGGGGAGGGGCTTGTGTCATAAATAGATCCCGAGTCCGGGGGCCTGGGCAATTGCTCAGGGTGGTGGCAGCACCTTGATATTTCGTTTTTTGAAGGCGAGCAGATTGCGAGGAACTCTCCTCTGCTTTAACTTGTACCCCGCTGTATTGCTGCAGTAACTTTTTAAAACAAACAATTGATTTTAAAAATTGTGCTGTGTGTTCACGTTATTAATTGTACCTCTTTTTAACTTTCCTGAGCACTGTTACCCGGTTTCCCTGTGCCCCGTTCCACCGCGGCCTCTTGGTGCCGATTGTTGTGGAGGGCTGGGTCGGGCGCCATCTTCTGTGAGTCCCGGACCCCTGCGGGACCCGAGTTAGCGGTCTAGCTGGGGGAGGGGCTTGTGTCATAAATAGATCCCGAGCCCAGGGGCCTGGGCGATTGCTCAGGGTGGTGGCAGCACCTTGATATTTCGTTTTTTGAAGGCGAGCAGATTGCGAGGGACTCTCCTCTGCTTTAACTTGTACCCCGCTGTATTGCTGCAGTAACTTTTTAAAACAAACAATTGATTTTAAAAATTGTGCTGTGTGTTCACGTTATTAATTGTACCTCTTTTTAACTTTCCTGAGCACTGTTACCCGGTTTCCCTGTGCCCCGTTCCACCGCGGCTTCTTGGTGCCGATTGTTGTGGAGGGTTGGGTTGGGCGCCATCTTCTGTGAGTCCCGGACCCCTGCGGGACCCGAGTTAGCGGTCTAGCTGGGGGAGGGGCTTGTGTCATAAAAAGTGATGCACTTTAGGACGCGCAGTGGGCGCGCCGTCTGAGCGCCGTAGGAGCGCCAAAGGAGGGCCCGTCTGTGCCCGTCCGTGCTCCGGACGTGCTTAGTGCCAGACTCCCTGCCTGTTTACATGGGAAGCAACAGCCTACTACTTTAAGGTATTCACACGAGGATCTCATAGCATTGAATGTCCTGAGTTGTGGTGAAGGAAATCCCTGGGGGGTGGCCGATAGTTCATCTCGGGTGTGCCCTGCGTGTAACTTTCACTTTCATCCCACGTTGAGCTGCCCTGATCGAGTAAGCACAGATCCCATGCTGATTCGAGCGGGGTTAAACAATGCCAGGTCGCTGGTAAAGCATGCTGCCGACATTTTTGAACTTTTGGCAGAGAAGCAATTTGATCTCTTCTTTATTACTGAGACCTGGCTAAATGATTTGTGTGCCCCGGTGGTGGAGCTAGCTATTTCACGTGGCTTTAAAATCACGAGGGCAGACCGCCCGCTCGGTAGAGGGGGCGGCGTCGCCGTGATCTACAGGGACCAATGGGTCTTCTCCTGTGAGCCCCAAGACGAGCTGGGGGATGCGGAGTTGCTCCATTTCTCTCTTGTGCTTAACTCACACTTCACCTTAGGAGGTACACTGGTGTATTGGCCTCCGGGATATGTTGGGAATTTTGTTGGGGCACTGGAAGAGGTTATAGTGCCGCGTGCCTTAAGATTTTCAAGGTATCTCCTTTTGGGGGATTTCAACATCCATGCTGATGTCTCAAACTCCATTGAGGCCATCCGCCTAGGGGAAGCCTTAAATATGGCTCACCTCAAACAATGGGTTGATGCTCCAACCCATGTGGGGGGCCATCTTTTAGATCTGGTCTGCTCCAATTTCGATATTGTCATGGCCTGCTCTGAGAGCGTGACATGGTCGGACCATGAGTTGATCAGGTTCTCCTGGTCTTTGGACAGAGCTATGGAGATTGAGAGTATCTCTCCACTTGCACATCCACAGAGGATCACCTTAGTCACCTTGACTGAATCTTTGTCTCGAACCCGTCCGACATTGACCTCGGAGGTTGAAGTGGCGGTTAGTACCTTTAACACATGGGTGGAACAGGGGTCTGCTGCCTCCATTAATAAAGGTTGTATCCGTAGGATGCAGTTTACCCCCTCTAAACCATGGTTTTCCCACACCCTACGGGAACTGAAACTTGGATGCAAGAAACTCGAACGGGTGTGGAGACAAGCCTACCTGCCCGAGGCAAAGAGCAATCTGCGTGCTGATCAAAAAGACTACTATGCTGCTATCAAAACTGCCAAGAGCAGTTACTATGCAGGGAAAATTGAAAAAGCAAATAATAACAGCAAGGAAATCTTTTCAATTGTTAAGAGCTTTTTATCACCATGCGCTGCACAACCTCTGCTGCCTTCATCTGATCATTGGTGCGAAGAGCTCTCCTCTTTCTTCGTAGACAAAATTGCCAAGATGCAAGAGGACTTAAGAGTCGGCTGCGACGGTTCCATGTCCTCTACAGCACTACCCCCTTTCTCTGTACCTAAGTCAGGTGAGCAGTTTGTTGTCTTTTCTCCCTCTACTGAGTCTGACACCCTTGCAGTACTTGAGGCCTTGAAGTCGGGGTCCCCCTCTGACCCATGTCCAGCTAGGGTTCTTGGGGGGGTGGCTGATACAGTATGCAAAGAGGTTACCCAGATTGTTAATCTTTCTTTTTCCTCTGCAACTGTCCCGCTATGTTGGAAGCAAGCCAAACTGCTGCTGCTTTAAAAAAAGGCAGGATTGGATCTGGCAGCTCCTTCCAACTACCGGCCCATTTCACTGCTGCCATCCTTGGCGAAAGTCTGTGAGAAGATTGCTTTTAGACAGTTAGACAACTTTATCGAATCATCTCAGGCTTTGCACCCGGCTCAATCAGGGTTCCGGGCTGCTTACAGCACTGAAACAGCGCTGGTTGAGATGTATGAGGCAATTCGGGAGTGCCTTGATGGAGGTGGCAGAGCGGTTCTGATTTTACTAGACCTCTCTGCCACCTTCGATACTGTGCCCCATGCCCTACTTCTCACTAAACTAGCTGCTGTTGGCATCTCCGGTTTAGCACTTGACTGGCTGACGTCATTTCTGGACAATAGGACGCAACAGGTCTGGATGCCACCACACGCCTCTCTACCTAAGAAGCTCACTACAGGAGTTCCACAGGGGTCTACTTTGAGCCCACTGCTCTTTAATGTCTATTTAACTCCTTTGATTTATCTGGCAGAACAATTGGGGGCCAAAATAATTGCCTACGCCGACGATACCCAACTTTTTGTTCACCTGGTCAAAGGACAATTTGGATACGTCGGCGGTCCGACACTGCCTATCATCGGTCTTTCGCTGGTTAGCACTTGCCCAGCTTAAGTGTAATGAAGACAAGTCCGAGGTTCTTTTCTATGGCTCCTTTCCTGACAAATTCAGAGACCTCTTATGGCCACGAGACCTGCCATGTCCTAAATCCATGGGTGGCCCAGCAAGGAACCTGGGGGTCCGGTTTGGGAATGACCTTAAGTTTGAGGACCATATTAAAAAACTTACGGGAGTATGTTTTGCCACTCTCAAAGCCCTACGCAGGTTTTTTGCACTCCTTCCGAGAGAGGCCAAAGAAACTGTGTCACGTGCTCTAATACTTTCCAGGCTTGATTACGCGAACGGCCTGTTTAGCGGCTTACCTGCCTATTTGATCTAACGACTTCAGGTTATCCAAAATGCGGTTGCACGACTTCTGTTCAAATTCCCAGGAGATCTAGCGTCCGCCCTCACCTACGCAGCCTCCATTGGCTCCCGGTTGCCCACCGGATTATGTTTAAAACACTGGTTCTCTCTTTTCGTGCGATTCATCGGATGGGACCTGTGTACTTGAGGAAGAGGTTTGCCGTGTATGTTCCGAATCGTTGCCTCCGCTAGGCTAATCAGTGTCAAATGGTTGTGCCTAGATCCAAGTACTCCCGACTAGGAGGCCAGTCCATTTCGGTCAGGGCCTCTATGGCCTGGAACGCTCTCCCTTTTCATCTTAGGGCTGCCCCGACCATCACTGCCTTTAAGAAAGGGCTGAAAACTCATCTGTTTAATATTACCGTATAACTGTCAACTCTCTCCCTCCTTCTGAACAACCTCACCTTCCGCGCCAGGATACTTGCTTAGTAATAGAGCGCGTTATAAAAGCCTTTATAACATAACATAACATAACAATACAAATTAAACAATTAGAACATTCATATTACTGCATAAATTCTGAGATTTGTCTTGATGAACATATTAAATCCAAATTAAAATTCAATCAGTTATCCACAGAAAATGCCAATTCCTACTTAAATCTTCTGCCAAATACTATGGTAGTCAAAATAAGGCAGAGACACTTTTAGCTAATTATCTCTAAGTGAAAAAAGAACGTACTACGATTGATTCTATCCTAACTTCAACTAATAATGTGGTTTATAAAAATGATGATCTACTGCTAGAATTTACCCAGTTTTTTCAATCTCTTTATACTCCTGAATCCCTTGTACTTCAAGGAGATATTTGTCAATAATTGTCTTCTATTACTCCACCTTCATCTCTTAATTTAGAATTTTCAGTACTAGATGATGATATTCGAGTCCTCGATATGCTTACTGCCATTCGTACTATTAGGAGCCGAATCTGATTCCATTTGGAAATCGGACCGTCCTACACGGACCGGGAACGGAGTCTGACCGACACGTACAGGCACCATACGACCCGTGCAGTACGATGCAACGCCTGTGACCTACAACGACCCGTACGGAATACAAGCCGTACGACCGAGCCTCCCAGAAATCAGTAATTCGGCTGGAAATTAGACATGAGTCGCACCGACCGACATGAACCAGGAATTAACCCAACCGACACGTACCCGCGACATCCAACACGCACAGTAAGATGCAATGCATGTGAAACCAGACTCGCACAGAGCCCAAGCCGCATGACCGACACGTACAGAAAACAGGTACCTGAAGCGAGAGAGGCCTCAGCGACCAACTCGTATGCAACACAGAAGAAAGTCAGGGTGAAAGACTCGAAGAAGCCTGCACAAGCCAACATGAGCGTCTGACTTGGTCAGAAGAACGTCTCCTACATGCCCACAAAACACAAAGGAAAAAACACAAAAAAAGGACCGAACAAGCAATGACAAAGTCAATAAATAAAAAAAAGTGTAACAAAGACACACCCACAACTCCACCTGTATAGAGGCCAAAAATCATTACCATGATCCTTTACAAATACAACAGACCAGCCAGCACAGAACACCTTTTGACAGCAACCACAGACATACTCACAACTCACCCATCACACAACCTTAACACCATTAGCACCTCTCCAAAAGCACTCTTACATACACCTATAAAACTGACACCCACCCACCCTAACCTGCACCCACACACACATCACTCCCCACCACCACCCATCACCATGCCCCCTAAGAAGAATCCAAAGTTCACAGATAGTGAGTTAGAAGTATTGGTAGATGAAATCCTCAGAGTGGAGCCACATTTGTTTGGTACATTGGTACAAAGGACCCCCATGTCACAGAAAACAAAGATGTAGGCGAGGATTGTGGACAAGGTGAACGCACAAGCTCCAATGTTGCGCACAACGGACGACATCCAGAACAGTGGTATGATGTGCGCAGGAGGGTCAAGAAGCTCCTTGAGAAGGAACACGCCTTGAGTCAGCGCACTGGCGTTGGCCCTCCTGCGAAACCAGTATACTTCAGGTCCTGGGAGGAGAAGGTGCGGGACATTCTACCACCAGAGAGCGTCCATGGCCTAGCAAACATACCAGAGCCTGGTGAGTACACAACCAATATACTCAATATTGTGTCGCAATACACACACATCACCGTTAAGAGGACAGTGAAACCATGCACTGATAGCAAAGGCACAGTAAGCAAAAGCTAATCAGCCCAAGATGTGTATGCTAGTCAGACAATCACAATACGGGCCACATCATAGTGATTTGTAACTGTGTCATGACATGTACAAACCTACCAACAAATAGAGCAAGGCAGTGGCACTAATCTTAATAAACACTGTCAGACATTTCTGCCACCACAAACACTACCTCACAGTGAAGCTGACTGACAGGAAGGAATAGTGGGTATGCTGGTGAAGTGAGTGTATCCAAAATCATGATGGGGTTGTTGTCACAGATAATGCTCCCCCTCCCAGATGGACCATCAAGACCTCTCTGAACCAGTAATAATAGCAAATGGTAACGGTTTATGGGAGCGCACAGCAAAGTATAGGTATCAAGTCAATAACAATAATAATCTGTATGGTTGGTGCTCAGGAAGAGAGTAGAGATTGGTTACCACAACCTCTGAAGCGACCAAGGTCAATATAAAGATAATCCTCCGAGCACTCAGCAATCAATGTCTTTATCAGTAGTGATCATCATTCATCAGTATCATCAAATCTTCAATCCACAATAGTTAAATCGTCTTGAAAAGTTCTGAAAGTTCCAATTTATTCAAAAGCGCAGCCAACACGTGTTTCGTCTGTCTGTAAGACAATGACTTCCTCAGGGCTGCAACCCAAAACAATTACAATTAATTCTAAGTACAGTATCAAATACGTTGTCAACCACGCGACTCGGGAGATACTGAAGGGTGAGTCAATGACTGGTGGGACTATTATGAGAGATAGCACTAACAGATATATTTAATATTATATGGTTTGACTTTCAGATACGTACTCGTATGGACTAGAACTCTTGGAGTCTGAGAACTAGGAATATAGAGATATTCAGGAGGATTGACAAAGTATATTAGGTGAGATTAAGTACTAAACGGGCTATAAGGTACCAGATACAAATGTATTTATGTAAGCTGGTTGTTCTGGTATTCGATAAGAGACTCATTTAATTTAATTTAATATATATATATTTTTTGTAGATGTGCTCTTACCCTTTAAACACATGTGGAGAATATGACTACGTTTGGAATTTGAATTGAGAACCTTGGATATTGAGATTTGATTTGACATCGTACATTAGGTGAGACCATGATCCAATTAAGGGATATAAGGTGCCTTGTACCGATCAATACATGAGCTAGATAGGTAAACTCATTTATTTAATGCATTTTGTAGAAATTTTCGTACTTCACTACGTTTGAGGAGAATAAGATAATTTGAACCTGGACGGAATGATACAATAATGGACCCGGTCAGTTGCTGATCTGCTCTGACAGAGAACGTAAATATACACTCTTTGGTGAGCTCTTACAAACTTTTTGTCTCATATATGAGACATTATCAACCTTTACACTGAATTGAGGAGTTATCTTATTACTATGGACTCTCTTGCAGGGTCAGATATATATTCATATAATATTGGATCAATTGTGACAATTTCTGATTGGATCACGTGTGATTACACTGAGTCAAGGGTGAGTGTATTATCTCATTTATAGATATTATGCAATGCCATATCCGACTAACCATGCATCATGTGGTGAACACGAACCATTCACTAGATTTAATTAATTTAAAAAGTTAATGTATATATATATATTTTCACGAATATAGGATCACGAATTTGGCGATTGTTTCTTCTTCATCATTCACATTGATAGAGTTGTGAATTTACTTTGGTTTGAGGGTGTTTCCTCTTTATTTACTTCGACTGCTTCTTGTGGAAGCAAATGTTGACAACGTATTTGATACTGTACTTAGAATTAATTGTAATTGTTTTGGGTTGCAGCCCTGAGGAAGTCATTGTCTTACAGACAGACGAAACACGTGTTGGCTGCGCTTTTGAATAAATTGGAACTTTCAGAACTTTTCAAGACGATTTAACTATTGTGGATTGAAGATTTGATGATACTGATGAATGATGATCACTACTGATAAAGACATTGATTGCTGAGTGCTCGGAGGACTACCTCTCTGAACCATGCTCACCTCACAGTAAGTGGAAATGGACTGACAAGATCTCTGGGACTGGGCTCTGTTGTGGGGATCTAACGGCTCTGCTGGGAACTGGGCACCAACAAACAACAGGACAGCCATCTTATCAGAATACGTACAAAAGGGGGTGGTGATGGACGGAGCATCTGAACCAATCAAACACTCACACCCAGTCAAAAGATCTGGGTTTGATCCATCACCGTTCTTTAGCCCACTCTGCCACCCCAGTTCAGACATGGCTATATGCAAATCAGTCTGACCCTGTGCCTCATGGGAACAGTCCAGCCCGAACTGCCAAGCCATGCCTTCCCTGGACCGGAAACAAGCTTCCAAGGACCGGTTTCTGGCATTCCAGCCGTCTTCAGCCCGGCTTGCTTGAATCCAGTGGTAAAGTGAGCAAAGGACTCACGTCTGAGCATACCCTGCCACACTTATGGCGGCCAAAGCGGTACAAAAGGGGGTGGTGATGGACGGAGCATCTGAACCAATCAAACACTCACACCCAGTCAAAAGATCTGGGTTTGATCCATCACCGTTCTTTAGCCCACTCTGCCACCCCAGTTCAGACATGGCTATATGAAAATCAGTCTGACCCTGTGCCTCATGGGAACAGTCCAGACGGAACTGCCAAGCAATGCCTTCCCTGGACCGGAAACAAGCTTCCGAGGACCGGTTTCTGGCATTACAGCCGTCTTCAGCCCGGCTTGCTTGAATCCAGTGGCAAAGTGAGCAAGGGACTCACGTCTGAGCATACCCTGCCACACCCATGGCGGCCAAAGCGGTACAAAAGGGGGTGGTGATGGACGGAGCATCTGAAGCAATCAAACACTCACACCCAGTCAAAAGATCTGGGTTTGATCCATCACCGTTCTTTAGCCCACTCTGCCACCCCAGTTCAGACATAGCTATATGCAAATCAGTCTGACCCTGTGCCTCATGGGAACAGTCCAGCCCGAACCGCCAAGCCATGCCTTCCCTGGACCGGAAACAAGCTTCCGAGGACCGGTTTCTGGCATTACAGCCGTCTTCAGCCCGGCTTGCTTGAATCCAGTGGCAAAGTGAGCAAAGTGTGCTCCGTCCATCACCACCCCCTTTTGTACATCTTATCAGAATAGGTACACCCCCTCACAGGGAAGCAGAGTCAAAAGGAGGGAAATGAGGGCATGCTGGGAAGGGGGGTGTAGCCAAGAGCATGGTGGTAGTTGCAATCACTGACAATCCTCACCCACCTACATGGCCCAGCAACCTCACACTGAGCCTTGCTCACCTCACAGGGAGTGGAAATGAACTAACAAGATGTGGGGAGAACAAGGCCCTGCTGGGAACTGGGTACCAACAAACAACAGGACTGTACTGTCAGCCATCTTGTCAGCACAGGCACAACCCCTCACAGGGAAGCAGAGTCAAAAGGAGGGAAGGGAGGGCATGCTGGGAAGGGGGGTGTAGCCAAGAGCATGCTGGGAGTTACAGTCACTGACAATCCTCACACACCTACATGGCCCAGCAAGCTCACACTGAACCATGCTCACCTCACAGGGAGTGGAAATTGACTGACAATATGTCTGACCCTGGGCTCTGTTGTGGGAGCACAAGGCCCTGTTGGGAACTGGGCCATGAACAAACAACAGGACTGCACTGTCAGCCATCTTGTCAGCACAGGCACATCCCCTAACAGGGAAGCAGAGTCAAATGTGAACAGGGATGACACTCCTGTGTCAGCCACATTATGGCCCTTGAGTACCAATGGCCATGTACAGTGAAATCCATACATGAGCTGGTCATGAAAACACTTCAACATGCACATTGAAATGCTTCATGTTGGCTGCACAATGTGCAACAACAATATCAATCTCTGTCCGTGAGGACTTAAGACAATGCAGTGTACAGGCACGCATCCTGATGTAACGTTGCAAATGTCATGTATATGAACCATTGATACAAAAATCAAGGAGGGGGAATGGTTCACTCGTCCTGTGCAACCAGGGTCTTTATGTATTGTGTTGGCTTCATTGAAAACCTCACATACGTACACAGGCGTAGGACGGTATATCTCGGTTCTCCACCTCAGTGTACTGTAGCAGCATTTTCATAGGGTCTTCATTGTTGTAAATATGCTGTGTCTCCACCTGGAGGTAGACCGGCTGGTTTCCCAGTAGTGTCCAGAGAAGAAAAGGCCTCTAGGATCACATGGGGCTGAAACATATTGACCAACAGTAAACAACCCTAGTGCGGTAGATTTGTAGCTGGATCCACACACGCAACACCTTTGTTTGTAACTTCGTACATCACATTGTTTACCATTTAACAATAGCCTTTGGGTGATGTAAGGGATTTCAACTCTCAGCACTTGAGCACAGAAACGCACTCTTAATTTTCATCTTTGGACATTACTGGGAAACCAGCCGGTCTACCTCCAGGTGGAGGCACAGCATATTTGCAACAATGAAGACCCAATGATAATGCTGCTACAGTACACAGAGGCAGAGAACCAAGATATCCCGCCTCATGCCTGTGTACCTATATGAGGGTTTTAAGTAACTAATCAAAATACAGAAATACCCTGGTTGCACAGGACGAGTGATCCATTCCCCTTCCTTGATTTTCAGTGCTAACCAATGGAAGCTGAATGGATCAGTACAAGACATATGTGAAGCATTGATGCCTGTAGTAACATAACTGACAATGTGTGTCTCCTCCAAACACAGGTGGTGCTGGGGACACAGCATCAAATGAAGAGGAGTCCCTGTCCCAGACTCTGGTGGAGGCTGAGCTCCCTGGTGTGGATCGGTCTCTGTCCTCTTCGGATGACGAAAAACAACCTGGCACCTCTGGTGTGAGTCATCATGCAGCCCCAGCAGCACAAACATCTGTACCCCCTGAACCCACGCCTACAACATCTGGCAACAGACCGAGCACCCCCGCCAACACGGACAGACCAAGTACACAGAATTCCAAAAGCATAGGGACACCGGCCACCCAGGAAGCTATGACAACGCCACTAGTAGTAACACCCAAGGAGGCCCAGGGTCACCTGTGCGTGCCACCGCAGGTCCTGCCCATGTAGCATTGGGTGGTGGGAGGGGTGGTAGGCAGAGGTCACGGCCTGCAGAGGGGTCTGGACTGCATGTTGGCCCCCAACTCTTACGCATCATAGATGCGTACCAGGATAGCACCGGAGGATTCGGCCAGGTAGTGGGGATCCTCAAGGACATTCAACTGGAGCAGGCTGGCCATCATGCACGCATGGAGGCCAAATGGGATGGACTTAATGCAGTGCATAGGGACATATTGACATGTCTCCGCGATCAGCACCAACATGTACCCAGCTCCCTGTGTGCCCACAACATCTGTTGCTGCATGATCTGCAAATGCCACAAGGTGGAGCCGGCACTTGAGGCCCCCCCTAGAAGAAGAAGAGGGGTCGTCCGAAGAAGGACAAGTGAGACACAGATGTCCATATACATACCCCAGGAACCCAGAACCTGTTTTGGAGATTGTCCTTTGTGTGCAAAGCATTCATATAACACAACTCCCCAAAATGACATGGAGGGTTCATGTTGTTCTAAAGTAGCAGATGAATGTGGACTTAACTCTGGATATTTCAGCTACCAAGACTTCAGACTCGTCTCGGACAAGACGGAGGTCCTCATCCTCGGCTCCAACCCTTCAGCCTGGGACGACTCCTGGTGACCGACGGCACTGAGGGCAGCCCCGGCACCCACCGACCACGCACACAACCTGGGAATCATCCTCAACTCAACGCTCTTAATGACCAAACAAGTCAACGCCATCTCCTCCTCCTGCTTCAACACCCTCCGCATGCTCCGCAAGATCTACAGATGGATCCCGATAGATACAAGAAAGACAGTCACCCAGGCCCTCGTCAGCAGCAGACTCGACTACGGAAACACCCTCTACACAGGAGCCCCGACCAAGCTCATCAAACGACTACAACGCATTCAAAATGCCTCGGCACAACTGATCCTCGACGTGCCATGCCACGGCCACATCACCCCCCATCTGAGAAACCTGCACTGACTCCCCGTCAACAAGAGGATATCCTTCAAGCTCCTCGCCCACGCACACAAGGCACTCCACAAGACCGGCCCAGCCTACCTCAACAGACGGCTCTATTTCTACATCCCCAACCGCCAGCTACGCTCCACCGACCGCTCACTCGCCACCCTCCTGCGCATCCGAAGAACAACCACCGGTGGGAGCCAAGACATGGAACCCCCTCCCACTGAGCCTACGACAGACCCAAGACATTTTGTCCTTCAGGAGGATACTCAAGACCTGGCTGTTCGATCAGTAGCGTACCCCCCAGCGCCTTGAGACCCTCGCGGGTATGAAGTGTGCTTTACAAATGATTGATTGATCGTTATCCTGGATGAGAGGCAGCTTCTTCCGCACTGCCATGTTGTGTAGCATGCAGCATACTATGATAAACTTGTACATCTGTGCAGGCTTATATGGGAGAGCCCCTCCGGTCTTGTCCAGGCAGCGGAAGCGGCTTTTCAGGAGACCAAAGGTCCGCTCAATCACTCTACTGGTTTGACCATGTGCATCATTGTAGCGCATCTCGGCTGCTGTCACAGGGTTCCTGAGGGGTGTCAGCAACCACGGAATGTTGGGGTATCCAGAGTCACCTACATACAAATATTTGCACATTAGATGAGTCTTGTAAGAGGGTGGGATACATCATTGCCAAACACACACAATGGTAAACAGTACACACCAACATGCCAGGCACGCTGGTTTTGCATCTGTGACATCATCACCAGAATGATACACATGTCCGCTAGACATACCACCAAAGCATTGATGGAGTGGAAATGTTTCCTGTTCCGGTATATCGGCTCATGTGCACGTGGTGGTATCAGGGCCTCATGTGTACCATCAATTGATCCAATGACGTCCGGCATCCTCCCCAATCTATAAAAAGCATCCTTTATGTCAGTGAGTTAACCAGGGCTAGGAAACCTGATGTACAAGTCAAGGAAATGCAACATCCCCTCAGAGACATCACGGAGCACACAGCTGAACATAGTTTGTGACTTCCCACCAGGAGTAGCCAATGTGTACTGGAAGGTACCGGTAGCAAATAGGTATCACATCTAATCAAACAATGCAAGTGCACAAAGTACACACACTGTGCGGTAGAAAGGACGCAAGAAAGGACGCAAGTGTGCAAATTACTCACTGTCATTCACGGTTAGTAGTTACCATGAAGGTTGAATAAGGGGGTCTGCATTTTGAATTTGAATTAATTTTAGAATAATTGATAACTCCAGCCAAGAAAGGCAGCAAGTGTGCACATTTCCCACTGCTTTCGGACAGGGTAGTTCTTACAACAAAAAAGCTTGATCAATGTCTAATGACTGATGTTGAGGACAGCGATGCTCCTGTTTCTTATGTTTGATGAGGTTGATAGTCTATTTCCCGTATAGAAATTTAAGTTTACCAAATTCAAGATCAATATGTGAGTATGGACTGTTTGCTGAAGATGCTGTTGCAGCAATTGATGTGCTTGGTGCAGTAGCAAGTGTGTTGCAGCTCAAGCAAAGTTGTTGGGGTGCAAGTTGTTTACGTGTTGCACTATATTTGCTGAGCCAAAGGAGTATTTTTTGGATTGATCACACCTTGAAAGAGTTCTTTGGCAAATTTTACAGGTTACTAATGGTTAGTGTGTTTCAGCTAGTAAGTGTCTGGACTTCACTGGAATCTTTAAGGGACACATTAGGGTTTACATAATACAGAAATACTTTGTACATAGTGACATCCAATTCTATTTTATGATGAAGGGTTGAATTCTACATCCGCCTTTAGGACTAGTGGGAGGGTAGCATTTTAAAGTGTTTGACAGGTCACACTACATGTGTCCATGCAGCTAAAGAAAACTTAGCATGGTTATGCATGGGCATCCTCTCACACAACACGTAACACTCAGTATTCAGGATTGCAAAAGCTTGCCATAGGAGTGACTGATGAGTTTATATATGTCAGTGAGAAAAGAACAAGTACGTCTGTTTTACATTAGAGCTATACAAACCTGAAAGACTATGCATGTAAATCCATGTAATCTTTTTTGAAGGTATGGAAGAAAGCAGTGAAAGGGTGTTTAGAAGCAATACTGTCCAGTATAAAAAGTGCACAATTGTTCTTTTTGTTGAGTGTAAACACATCTTTTTGATTATGACTATGGAATAGTGGTGTAACTATATCATAGATTCTATTGTCAGATATCTACCATAGTGATAGTGGAATTATCACTACTTTTTAGAGTACCATTGAACAATCATTTGTAGAGGAGTGGTATTGCTTCCTCACCTTTAAAGAGGAGGAAGATTTAAATTTATATTTCAACACCTAAACAAATTAATTGCTGAATTTCAAAAAGAAAATTAAGTAGGAATGTTAGTGGAAGTCTGGTCTAACTCTAAAAGGATTGTGCAAATCGTGACAGCTGAAAGAAGTTTGTCTCAACAATGGTTTTTAAAATAATTTAGACACAACACTCGATTGTAGGAGTGTGCAAATGTCTACTTAGATATGTTGTATGCGATCATATGTTACTTAAAAAGATTTTTTTACATATCTAAGCAGTAAAAGATAAGTAACATTTACATTTCATTTTAGAAAGTTAAGGTGGAGTCATCTGCTATATTCGAAACATTGGACCTGTTGGGAAAATAGTGAAAAGTAACTTGTTATTACCAGTGGATTGTTTAAAGGTCAATAGCTGTTTGAAATGAAAACTTTATATGTATTTACATGGTAAACATAGTTATCTCTCATCACTTAGTGGAAATGTGGTAATGACTCCATAAGTTGGAAGGGTGCATAGGCAGCTTTCCCACATGGTGGACGTAACTCTAAAAAGACCCCTGCAAATGCCTCAGTTATTTGAGTGAGAGTTACATACTCCCTGTATTAGACAAATGTGAACTGGAGAGTTAATGCGTTCTAAAGACTCCAAGGACTTCTAACACTTAATTAAGATATTGTGTATTTACACTCATTGAGAGTACTTACCATTAACTTTTGCACGTATGTTGTTGAAGTACCTTGGTTGCAGACAACACTTATTTTCAACAGACTCTAAATGTAAAAAAAGATGTACATTAGGACATCGTAACAGCAATGCTAACAATTAAAAACTTAGTTTGCAATATATTATACATGAGTCTAGGTGTTTTGAGAGCCAGGATTAGACACAGTTACAACTGTTGCAAACATATTCAAATGGCTTTACTACAAACAATATTGAAAATTCACAACTATAATGACAATATCTTACTATACTTTGTTAAAAAGTAATCATATGTCTTCATCTATGAAAGATCTTGTATGAAAAAACAAAATAAAGAAGAATCCAATGTTCAGGACAACACTAGAGGGTGAGATCTTATTTATCATTGAAATGTTAAAGTCAAACGTATTTATTACAGCTACACCAGAGGACACTATCATTATATCTGTAATCCTAAACACAACCCAGGTCAGTCCACAGAACAGAGATCACTGTGGGGCAGTCTCCCACCAGTATACTTCTAGTGGGAGACTGCCCCACAGTGATGTCTGTTCTCGGGACTGACCTGAGTTGTTTTTAGGATTACAGATATAATGATAGAGTGTGCTCTGGTGTAGCTGTAATAATTTTGCGTTCTGGGCCTTCTTTGGTCTTGAATATTATCGTTACCCTGGTGGGTGGGTACGTAAACACCATCTTTTGAGCACCTCCAACCAATAGGATTATACACTGGATATATAGACTTAGAATGTCCCAAGATGTGGAGACCATACAGCAAACCCACAATTTGTGTCATATCATTGTTTAAAGTCAAACGTGATGACTCCATTAGGTTCATTGCAATTTTCAGTCCATAATTCTTCAGAAATATTACATTAGTAAAAATCTGGGCTACTGGCTGCTGAGTTGGGTAGCATTCTGCAAACTGAGAACATAATAACAAATGTATATGTTGAGCAACAGTCGAACCTGACTGTTAAACCAATCATAGGTTTCAGAGTAGAGAATTTCAGTACATACATTTTTTGGAAATTATTACTTAAAGATAAGTAACTGTAATAGGAATGAATATATACATATATTTGGTGTTGAGAGACATATGTTTGAGAGGAAGGCATCGATTAGTTGTAAAAATATATGAAAGCACACGGGCTTCTAAAGAGGAACCAATATGTACATCATACGCTATTAGCTATTGTAGACACAATTTACAAGTAGCAGAACGTGGTGTACCTGGTACAGGTTGTGAAGATTGATCACTTTGTGAAGATGGAACTCGTTGTGAAGATTGATCAGTTGCTGGTGAATTATCACTATAGGTCATGTGAGGAAGCAAGAAATTTTAAGTCTGGGGAGGATTAAAAGGAAGCAAATATGATGATTAAGGGAGAGTACGTATGTTAAAACACAAAGCACGTGGCGTAGCACAAAAATGGAATATACATATTTATGAAAGTACAATATGTAAGAAAACAGGCTTGGGAAGGCCATGTGAGACAGTAATAAATATTAAAAATCATGGGAGAAAAAAAAGGAAAATAGAGCTGGGAGGGCCACGTGACACAGTAAAAAACATAATACTAATATGAATGCACAAATTGGACCAATACAGGCTAAAACACGGGGCACAGTTCAAACACGACACAGAAATTCGTGCAAACACAATTTATTTAAAAAAGGCGTAAGACGGCCCTGTCACGCAGAAGGAAATATTATGATTAACCATATATGAAAAATAAGAATAGAGACCTGGGAAGGCCACGTGAGGAGGCAATAAATATAAAAAAAGTTACAGGATGATTAGGAGGGAACAAATAGGATGAAGCACAGAGCATGTGCCGCAGAAAAGTAAAGCAAAACGGCTGGGAGGGCCACGTGACGCAGTAAAAAAATAATACTAATATGAATGCACAAATTGGAAAATACGACACAGAAATTCATGCACGCACAATTTATTTAACCATTGATGCTGCCATCGTCCGCTGAACGTTCGGAGCACTACCTGGCTGGTGCTGCAAACGTTCAACGTCCGACGCGGCTCCACCCACTCTTCAGAACGCCCGCACCTCGCCGAAAAATGGTTGCAGTAAACAGGTTAATTATGATAAACAATATATGATCAATAAGAATAGAGGCCTGGGAAGGCCACGTGAGGTAGCAATAAACATTAAAAGTCACGGGACGAGTAGGAGGAAGCAAACACGAGCATGTGCCGCATAAAAGTAAAGCAAAACGGCTGGGAGGGCCACGTGACGCAGTAAAAAAATAATACCAATATGAATGCACAAATTGGACCAATACAGGTTAAAACACGGGGCACAATTCAAAAATACGACACAGAAATGTATGCACGCACAATTTATTTAACCATTGATGCTGCCGTTGGCCGCTGAACATTCGAAGCACTACCTGGCTGGTGCTGCAAACGTTCAACGTCCGACGCGGCTCCACCCACTCTTCAGAACGCTCGCACTGCGCCAAAATAACGGTCGCAGTAAACGGGTTAATTATGATAAACGATATATGTTCAATAAGAATAGAGGCCTGGGAAGGCCACGTGAGGTAGCAATAAGGATTCGAGGATCGAATACGGCTGCACCACATTAGCGGGCCTACCGAAAACATCCACTGCACCACTAAAAGCCTGCCTCAACGCAGCGGCTAGACTCATTACGGGAAAGAAGAAATTCGATCACATATCCCCTCAACTGAAAGCACTAAACTGGCTACCTTACGAGGCCAGAATTCAAATGAAGATGGCCTGTATTACACATAAAGCGGTTCACTACAACACGCCTAGATACCTAGCCAAGAAACTTAAGCTATCAGGGGGTAACAGATCAACCAGAAGCGCAAAAGAGTTACTACTACGACCAGCCTTTTTCCACAAGAAAAAGACCTACAACCGAGCATTCTCCGGAGCCGCCCCCAGAATCTGGAACTCACTCCCTCCAAACATCAGGAAGATTCAAAATACAGTTACATTCAAACGAGAACTGAAGAGCCACTTGATGAGTAAATACCCTACATAGAAATTAAGATTACTGGGACGATCGCCTACAATGATAGAGGGTTGTTCCTCTTCATGAAAATGACTGTTGCCGTGGTCAAGCTGAGGCCAGACACCTATAACTATATCTCACAGACAAACTTTATAATCGCTACCTCACTGTATTTATCTATCCATTTTATCCTTGAGAAGCACTAGAATGCCTTATAACCCTACCTCACCGAGTGGGGTTTGCTTTTCTGACCTGAGCCAAGCCTGCTCGACATCTAATGCTAATTGCGCAGACAATAGGAATATATATATCTAATCATGTCCTTTACAGTACACTGCCTTCTACCTCATATCTATTTGTTATTAGTAATGCTATTATAATGTCTATATGTAATTTTTCCGTGTTAAGCATCTACTGCTAATTGCACAGACAACAGGAATGTATAGATCTAATCACATCTTTAGAGTACATTGCCTTCTACCTCATATCTATTTGTTATTATTAATGCTATTATAATGTCTATATGTAATCTCTTTCCTTGTTAAGCGCTCTGATACCCACGGGTCTTGTCCGCGCTATACAAAACTCTATAAATAAATAAATAAATAAATAAAAATAAATAAACATAAAAAGTCACGGGACGAGTAGGAGGAAGCAAATACGATGAAGCACAGAGCATGTGTGTAACCTTAGGGTTAACAAGGAGGGAAGGAGCTGATATTGAGATAAGGCAGTTTTTTATTCGTGCATACTGAATGACTGTCCAACAACTACTTGTTCTTAAAGTAAAGGTCCCGAACTTGAGGATACACGTCTGGGTTCCTCTTCTCTGGGTGGGCTCTTCCGGAGATGCTCCTCATCACCGTCTCAGCCCGAAAACAAAAGAAAGGAGAGTGGCTATTAGGTCACTGCTTTAACAACTCAACTCGACGGAAGGGAAAGGGAGTGAGGATAACGTCGTGTGAGGGGGAAGTATCGCCACCAGTTTTTTCCCTTCTAAAGCAACGCGATACCCAGGTTTGGTGGAGTGAAAGTGCCCATGGAACGGAACAGCGTGCTCAAAGAACCCTCCTGTTTCCTCGTTACTCCGCCCCACCTTTATAGGAAAAAAGAGCTCGTATTTGGCCCCGTACATTGCTTAGCCACACTTCTTCCTGAGCGTGGGTGGGCGAAGCGTAGTGTCGTTGGCCTCCTGGCTTCTCGTTCGATGCTCCTGGCATGCTGGGCGGAACCTCGTCTTCGCGGCCCGTCTTCGTCTGGTATTCACAGGCTGGAAGTCCTTCGGGGTCGTCTTCGGTCTCCTCCTCTGGTCGTCGTCCTGTCTTCTCCTCCAGCCGGCGTCCTTCTTTCCCGAACTCACCGACGGTTGCTTCCGTGTTCCGCCTTTCATGCTGTGGAGTCGCAACCGATAGGCCCACCAGATACCGACGTCACGGAGGGAGGCGTGGTTTCAGGGAAGTCCAGGCTTTCCTTAAAGGGCTCACTCCAGTCCTGCAGATGATACAGAGAAAAAGTCACGGGGATAACACAGGAGATCCCGTGACCTGGTGACAAATCTCCCTCCCTAGCTTTTCCCGTTCGGGAGAAAGTAGATATCTAGACAAGAAGTCAGCGTTCGTCTGATGACTACCCTTCCTATGGCGGACTTCAAAGTCATAGGGCTGGAGCGAGAGAAACCATCGCAGAATACGATCATTCCGCCCTTTGTTCCGTTGTAGCCAGGTCAGTGGAGCGTGGTCAGTGAAAAGAGTAAAATGACGACCTTCTAGATAATACTGTAGTTTGTCAACACTCCACTTGACTGCTAGGCATTCTTTTTCTATCGTTGGATAAGCCGTCTCCCTTGGGAACAACTTCCTACTGATGTATAGAATGGGCCTTTCTCTACCTTCCTCGTCTAGTTGAGACAAAACTGCCCCTAACCGCACCCCTGAAGCATCAGTCTGCAAAAAGAAAGGTTTATCAAAGTCCGGGGTAATCAATACCGGGGCTGAGGACAGTACGTCCTTGAGGGATTGAAAGGCCTTACAAGCTTGAGGGGAGGGACTCTTTAAGTGAGTGGAAGAAGCTGTTTTTTTCAATAGGTCAGTTAGGGGCGCAGATATCGTAGCAAAATGGGGTATAAAGCGATGATAATATCCCACTAATCCCAGGAAAGCCCTAAGATCTCTTCTAGTGGAGGGAAAGTTTTGGGACTGTATGGCTCGTATTTTCTCTTGTTGAGGAAACAGACGTCCCTCTCCTAGTACATACCCCAAATATTTGAACGGGGTGAATGCAATGTGGGACTTTTTCGCATTAATGTGTAGCCCAGCTTTTTCCAACGCCGCTAGGATTTGTTCCAGGTGGAGAAAGTGAGCCTCCCATGTTGGGCTATGGACGACAATGTCGTCCAGATAGGCGGCTGCAAACTTGGCAAAGGGGGCTAAAACAGTATCCATAAGGCGTTGAAATGTCGCCGGCGTGCCATGTAGGCCAAAGGGAAGGACGGTAAAATGAAAAAGGCCCTCGGGTGTTGAAAATGCAGTCTTCTCCTGGTCTTGGGGATGAAGGGCTACTTGCCAATATTCCTTTGTGAGGTCAATGGTCGTTATGTATTGAGCCTCCCCCAGGCTCTCAATGAGTTCGTCCACCCTTGGTAAGGGGTATCCATCTTGTTTAGAGACTTTGTTGACGGCACGGAAGTCTGTGCAAAACCTAGTACTTCCGTCAGGTTTGGGCACTAGGACCACAGGGGAGGACCAGCTGCTTTAAATGGTACAATAATTCCTGTTTCTAGCATCTTTTCCACTTCCATTTTCAATACCTTCTGTCGCGCTTCTGGAACCCGATAAGGTTTTTGTTTTACTGTTATACCAACAGGGGTTGGTATAGAGTGTACCGCTAAGGAAGTTCTACCTGGTTGATCCGAAAAGATCGTGCGATGTTTGAGAAGCACGTCCACTACTTCGTTCTTTTGTTGTTTCGTAAGATCAGGGTTCATGACTGTTTGGTCAATGGTATGTGTCACTGGAGTGAGAGGAGAGACAGACTGAGCAGAAGGGGGCGGGGGACCCAGGCATTTCTTCAGGATATTGATATGGTAGATCCGAGTTTTTGAGGGAGAAAGTTTCAAAGCGTACGTTGGCTTTCCTATTTTCCTGATTATAGGAAAGGGACCTTGCCATTCCTTACGGAGTTTATGGGTGGAGGTTGGTAAAAGGACCAGGGCCCAGTCACCGACAGACAACTCTCTCCACTTTTTCCCTTTATCATAGAAGGTTTTCTGTTTGGTTTGGGCCTTCTCAAGCGTCTCATATGAAAGAGTACGCTGCTTATGTAATCTGGTTTTGAGCTGTTGGGTATAGTCCAACAGTTCTTGAGCGTCCCGTGCCCCTTCTCTTTCCCAGCTGTCCCTGGTTATTTCTAACAGGGTGCGTGGTTTTCTTCCGAACAATAGTTCAAAGGGTGAAGAGCCTAGGCTGCTCTGAACCTGGCTACGCAACACAAACAGGGCCAAAGGAAGCAACTGGTCCCAGTGTTTCCCGTCTCCCGTTAACAGTTTTTTTAGGGTGACCTTTAGTAGACCGTTGTATCGTTCTACCAATCCGTCGGTTTGCGGTGGTAAACCGACGTGCGGAGGTGTTTGATATCTAAAATAGAACATACCTGCTTCATCATTCGTGAAACAAATGGAGTACCCTGGTCCGTTATCAATTCTCGGGGATAGCCCATTCTAGCAAACAACTCCACTAGTTTTTGTTCAATGGCTGTTGACGTTGAGGCCCGTAGGGGAAATGCTTCCGGATAACGAGTAACGTAATCAACAACCACCATTACATATTGGTATCCTCGAGTAGACTTAGGCAGAGGACCAACTATGTCAACCCCAAGCCGATCGAAGGGCTTCCCTATGATAGGAAGGGGGACTAAAGGGACTTTTGGTGGTACGTAAGGGTTGCGTTTTTGACAAATTGGGCACTCCTGGCAATACCGCTTTACTTGTGCGTATACCCCAGGCCAAAAGAAATGGTTAATAATGGAGTCTGTGGTTTTCTCAGCACCTGAATGCCCCGCCAGGAGATGTGCATGGGCATAGAAGATAACCTGATCTCGAAAATCGGTAGGTACTATCAGTTGGGGTGTTGCCTTTTCGCTCCCTAATCTATACAGAAGTCCTTTTCTTTCTACAAAACATGGATATATAAGTTGTCCCGTGTTTTTATTGTTTTGGGCGCTCTGCCAAGCCTGAGCAAGGGAAGCGTCATTTAGCTGAGCGGTTCTGAAGTGGGAGTCAGTCGCCCAAGTCTCGGAGACTAACAAATTGTTTGTGTCTGTTGTCCAATTTTTATGTAGTGTTTTGGCCATGAGAGTGGAAAAGCACCTATTATCAGTTCCTATAATGAGTGGTTCAGGCAATTCTGGAAGTACCCCTAACTCACAGTACACTTGGGTGCCTTGTTCAGTGATAATGGTTACACCGGCTAAGGGATAGGTCTTAACATCGCCATGTACACATTTAATCCTGACTGTGCAATCTGACAAGACATGAGAGGCCGGGATCAGGTTCTTCTTAACTACTGAATAACGGCAGCCTGAATCTAATAATGCTCGTACTTTCTGTTGGTTGAGCAGTACACTTACATAAAATGTAGGACCTGTTTCCTGGGCAAAAATGATGGACTGAGGCAAGTATCCCACTTCCATTTGTTCTTCTTCTCCCTTTTCTTTCCGCTTTCTACAATACCTGGCAATATGCCCCCACTCTCCACACTCATAGCATTGGGGTCCAGTCATAACGGGTGGTTCAGGTCTACTGGGCCGTGCTTTCATCTGTTCAGACACTATTCTTGGAGGAGGCGGCTTTTTTTTGTTTTTTACTGGAGTCGGGGCTTTATTGGGTCTTTCATTTTCACGGGGGTTAGGACGGGATTGAGCCCTAGCATATGAGTTCGCCATCTCTATAGCTTGTTCTAGTGTTAGCCCTGCATGCTGTCTAAGCCAACGCTGGGTTCCATAAGGTAGGGCCTCTCACAACTGTTCTAAATAAATTTTACTCATAACATCCTCCATGTTGAAATCCAGTGGTTTCAACCAGCGGTCAGCCGCTTCTTTCAATTTATAGAATAAAGTTTTTGGTGCATCGGTCGGGAGCCCTCTCTCTTGTCGAAACCTCAGTCTATGGCTCTCGTCATCGACTCCGAGTCTGTCTAGAACAACTTGTTTTACTTGTCCATATGTGGCTGTCCCATCCTTATTAGCTAATTGGTACGCCGCTTGGGCTTCCCCTGATCAAAGAGGTGCCAGGTAAAAAGGCCATCGTTCCCCCGGCCAAGCGCTGGCTCTAGCTGCTCTTTCAAAATTTAGGAAAAAGGAAACAGGATCCTCTCCAGCCACATACTTCTGAAGGGGAACAACAGCACCTGGGGGAGCGGCAGCGCGAGATTTCCCCAGGATAGCGATGAGCTGATTCTGTCCTTCTGCTAATTTCAATACATTGTCCGCTTGTTGCTGCATTGCGGCTGCGAAGGTTGCCCTGTCCTGGTCGGCCTATTCAGTAGACTGGCCCACGGCCCATTCCAGTTTGGCTTGACCTTCCCTCATTTGTTCTAATAGGGCCTCCATCTTTTATCAGACAGAAGACTCCTATCTGGCTCGCCACTTGTAACCTTAGGGTTAACAAGGAGGGAAGGAGCCGATATTGAGATAAGGCAGTTTTTTATTCGTGCATACAGAATGACTGTCCAACAACTAATTGTTCTTAAAGTAAAGGTCCCGAACTTGAGGATACACGTCTGGGTTCCTCTTCTCTGGGTGGGCTCATCCGGAGATGCTCCTCCTCACCGTCTCAGCCCCGAAAACAAAAGAAAGGAGAGTGGCTATTAGGTCACTGCTTTAACAACTCAACTCGACGGAAGGGAAAGGGAGTGAGGATAATGTTGTGTGAGGGGGAAGTATCGCCACCAGTTTTGTCCCTTCTAAAGCACCGCGATACCCAGGGTTGGTGGAGTGAAAGTGCCCAAGGAACGGAACAGCGTGCTCAAAGAACGCTCCTGTTTCCTCGTTACTCCGCCCCAGCTTTATAGGAAAAAAGAGCTGGTATTCGGCCCCGTACCTTGCTTAGCCACGCTTCTTCCTGAGCGTGGCTGGGCGAAGCGTAGTGTCGTTGGCCTCCTGGCTTCTCCTTCGGTGCTCCTGGGATGCTGGGCGGAACCTCGTCTTCTCGGCCCGTCTTCGTCTGGTCTTCACAGGCTGGAAGTCCTTCGGGGTCGTCCTCGGTCTCCTCCTCTGGTCGTCGTCCTGTCTTCTCCTCCGGCCGGCGTCCTTCTTTCCCGAACTCACCGATGGTTGCTTCCGTGTTCCGCCTTTCATGCTGTGGAGTCGCAACCGATAGGCCCACCAGATCCGACGTCACGGAGGGAGGTGTGGTTTCAGGGAAGTCCAGGCTATCCTTAAAGGTTTCACTCCAGTCCTGCAGAGAATACGGAGAAAAAGTCACGGGGGATAACATAGGAGATCCCGTGACCTGGTGACAAAAGTAAAGCAAAATGGCTGGGAGGGGCACGTGACGCAGTAAAAAACATAATACTAATATGAATGCATAAATTGGACCAATACAGGCTAAAGCACGGGGCACAATTCAAAAATACGACACAGAAATTCATGTACGCACAATTTATTTAGAAAAGGCCTAGTAGGGCACCGTGACGCAGAAGGTAATATTACGATCAGCCATATACGATCAATAACAATAGAGGCCTGGGAAGGCCACGTGAGGCAGCAATAAATATTAAAAGTGATGGGAGGATTAGGAGGGAGCAAGTACGATGAAGCACAAAGCATGTGCCGCAGAAACGTAAAGCAAAGCAGAACTTGGAGGGCCACGAGACAGTAAAAAAAAAAAAACTATGATGCAGGTACAATTTACAGCGGAGGCTGATGTTATGACGGCTTCTCCTATCTTTGCTTCTGTTCTCTCTTGTCTTGTCTTCAAAGGCTGGGGCTTTGGCTGGGCCTGGGTGGGTGGGCGCGGGCGTCACCGCCACTGGGGCTATGGTGGCCTCGTTGGACGGTGGCAGTAGTGACACCACGTCGAGTGTCATGAGTCGTTCTGCTCACGAGCAAACAGTTCGTAGTACAATCGACGACGATGAGAGTCTGTCTGTCACCGCAGCGCAGGCAAAAGAGAGCGTGCTTACATCAGTATCCGCTTTATATGGGAACCTCGGGGGCTGACCAAACTAAGGGGCCGATTAGGATCACGGTTTTCCCGCATCCTCCGGGCCGGCGGAAGCCACCGCTGGCCCGGAGGATGCGGGAAAACCGCTGGGGAGGCACAAAAGATGAACCGCCAAATTAGGATAGCGGTGGGTCTCAAAATCGGTCCGCAGCTTTTCCGCCACGGTCGCCTTCCGACCGCGGTGGAAAAGCTCTAACATGGCTGGCGGTGTCTTTCAGACACCGCCAGCCATATTAGGATGGGGAAAAACAGATGCCTTACCGCGGCGGATTCTCCGCCGTGGAAAGGCATACGGTGAATTCTTTGGGGGCCCAGGGTGAGTGGGGAGGTGGGGGGTGCACATGGTGGTACCTATGGTACCCCCCTGCATTTGCGTGCACGAAACGGCAGGCTGGCGGTCACATCCTAATTGCACTGGAGGGACCGCCGCTGCCCCTGCGGACGGTCCCTCCTCCTCTAGGGTGGCGGATGGACGCAGGTCCGTCCGCCATCCTAATGAGCCCCTAAGTCCAGGGTCGTCATTGGTGGTGTTTTCGCGGTCTAGAAGAATGATAGACCTGGGGGACGTCCTATTGGCTAATGTATTGGCTTCCAGGCTTAGTAATAGCAAGAAAGCTATGTGGTGATATCTAGGAAAGTGTGGGTGGGTGTGCATCGCGCATGTGCAAGTGTGAGTGTGTGCACCAATAATTAACAACAGAGAGAGACATGGGCGGCGTTTTCATGTGCGCAGAGGCAGGGCCAGTATCGGATCTCCAATGAGTGACCACTTGTAACTATTCTTGTAGCGCACCCTGTGCTCTGATTTGACAGTGAGAGAGTGATCGCACCATAGTTTGTACTGGTACTCATTCTCAGTGCGTACCCGCGCATACGCTACGAATACGCTTAGACGTTACGCGTCGCTTCAAAGTTTCTGTGTGACGTCATGTACGGCGCCCCGTATGCGAAAGGCGCAAATGTTTTTAATTGTTTAAAAAGATATATTTATATATTCAATGAACATACTAATAGAATACATTATCCAGAGTAGTTATGAAAAAAAAATGTTAAACTTTGGACAATCGCATATTACTTTTAAAAGCAATTATACAAATTGCGGTGGAACGTTATGCATACTCGCATCGTAAGAGCACAGTAAGCCCAGCGTAAGTGTACGGAAAGCCATGTGACTTTAAAAGAAGAGATTTGATTGTTTCATAATAGTTCCTATTGCAAATGTTGAAAGTTCAGTCCCATTTTAATCATTTTACTTTGACTTATGGCGGACAAGTGACGCACAGTGAACGAGCAGGGTGCGCGACTCCAAATGAAAAAAAGCACAAAAAAAGTTTTTACGTATATTTTAAACAATATAAAATTATTAAAAATATATATTTTTATTTAACAAAAACAAAAAAATATGTGTAATGTAATTTAAAAAATAACATACCTAAAGAAAAGATTTAAAAAATGTAGTTGAAAAAAGCACAAAAATAATACAAAAAAAGTATTTAAGTATATTTTAAACAATATAAAATAATTAAAAAAATATATTTTTATTTAAAAAAACAAAAAAAATGTGTAATGTAATTTAAAAAATAACATACCTAAAAAAAGATTAAAAAAATGTAGTTGAAAAATATAACAATAAATATATTTAAAAATATCATTTAAAAACCTTTGAAATTCACAGAAAAAACCAAAAGTTTCAGACATGGTATAGTTAGGAATTAGCATTTAAAAAAACCTTTGAAATTCACTGAAAAAAAACATAGGTTTCAGACATGTTATAGTTAGGAATTAGCATTTAAAAAACCTTTGAAATGATGTCATCAGTGATGTCACTGACCATGTCATGAATGATGTAATATGTGACATCATCAGCAGTCGATTGCTGGCACGCGAGTTATACTTAGTACAACTAACTATAACGGAGTAATTTCAATGGCTTGTACGAGTGAAATGCCCAGCTAACTATAACACCCCTAAAACCTATGTATTTTTTAGTGAATATAGATATACATATATATATATATATATATATACATATATATATATTCCAAAAGAAAAGCACCCAACACTTGGAGGCCCACGCATTTCGTATTAAATACTTACAAGCCATCTCTGTGAACAAGGGCGGATGGACGCCCGAAATGCGACAGAAAGAAATTGATGGTATTCAACATTAAATATGTGGGCCTCCAAGTGTTGTGTGCTTTTCTTTTGGAATATAAATATATATATATATATATATATATATATATATATATATATATATATATATATATATATATATATATATATATATATATATATCAATGCTCGAAGGTGTCCACCTTTGAGTAGCACGCAAACAGCAGCTTGGTTTATGTATAGGTGAGGACGGGGATCCACTCGTAGACGCCGCTCCGTACGGGAGCTGCCCGACGCGTTTCGAAGCTCCATATGCTTCTCTTCAGGGGCTTTAACGGAAGCGGTGTGCGCAACCGCCGACCCACTTCCCCATTTTATATATAACACACCCACCGATGGGAGGCTCAAATGAGACTGTGCATTCTGGGAAGTGTGGTCCGGGAAGCACACAATCAAGTCCTGCATGGACTCCACAAGTGGGCCCGTCCTCGATTCCAAGTACGACTGCTGCTTCACTTTCGTGACCCCCAGGGTACCGGGGTGGTGCATACTCCGCGGCTGGACGGCCGCGTATAAATCAATGCTCGAAGGTGTCCACCTTTGAGTAGCACGCGAACAGCAGCTTGGTTTATGTATAGGTGAGGACGGGGATTCACTCGTAGACGCCGCTCCGTACAGGATCTGCCCGACGCGTTTCGAAGCTCCATATGCTTCTCTTCAGGGGCTTTAACGGAAGCGGTGTGCGCAACCGCCGACCCACTTCCCCATTTTATATATAACACACCCACCGATGGGCGGCTCAAATGAGACTGTGCATTCTGGGAAGTGTGGTCCGGGAACCACACAATCAAGTCCTGCATGGACTCCACAAGTGGGCCCGTCCTCGATTCCAAGTACGACTGCTGCTTCACTTTCGTGACCCCCAGGGTACCGGGCTGGTGCATACTCCGCGGCTGGACGGCCGCGTATAAATCAATGCTCGAAGGTGTCCACCTTTGAGTAGCACGCGAACAGCAGCTTGGTTTATGTATAGGTGAGGACGGGGATCCACTCGTAGACGCCGCTACGTACGGGATCTGCCCGACGCGTTTCGAAGCTCCATATGCTTCTCTTCAGGGGCTTTAACGGAAGCGGTGTGCGCAACCGCCGACCCACTTCCCCATTTTATATATAACACACCCACCGATGGGAGGCTCAAATGAGACTGTGCATTCTGGGAAGTGTGGTCCGGGAACCACACAATCAAGTCCTGCATGTACTCCACAAGTGGGCCCATCCTCGATTCCAAGTACGACTGCTGCTTCACTTTCGTGACCCCCAGGGTACCGGGGTGGTGCATACTCCGCGGCTGGACGGCCGCGTATAAATCAATGCTCGAAGGTTTCCACCTTTGAGTAGCACGTGAACAGCAGCTTGGTTTATGTATAGGTGAGGACGGGGATCCACTCGTAGACGCCGCTCCGTACGGGATCTGCCCGACGCGTTTCGAAGCTCCATATGCTTCTCTTCAGGGGCTTTAACGGAAGCGGTGTGCGCAACCGCCGACCCACTTCCCCATTTTATATATAACACACCCACCGATATACCCACCGGCTTGCAAAGAGAGGTTCCTGGAGAGGGGCTCTCTGAGAAAAAGTGTTCTCGCAGTCAACTGCTGACTAAAGAACTTACGACTAGCACTAGCAAGGACAACACATCAACTTGTGAATTCAGGATTATTACACAATATAACAAACAATATAGACAGATCAAGAGTATCATTGAGAAAATCTGGCCCCTTGTGACCAGTGATACTATAATAGGATTGTCTCTTCCTGCCAAACCTTCCATCACGTATAGTAGGGGACCCTCTATGCCTGATGAGCTAGTGAAAACATGCCCTGAAGTAATAGAAGGCACATCATGGCTACAAACCCACAGAGGATTTTATAAGTGTAAAAGTTGCAAAGCTTGTCAACTTGGTGTCAACACCTTGACCTATACGACACCTTTCAGCCCCAAACAACACACGATCACCAAACTCCTTACCTGCAAAACGGAGTATGCAGTTTACATTTTATATTGCCCATGTAACCTTCGTTATGTAGGTAGAACAAAACTACCTGTGCACAAAAGGATATTACAACACATATGGGCAATAACAAACCAAGACAATACCTACCCAGTGGCCCGTCACTTTCGTGAGAAACATAATGCGACAGAAAATATCTTAGGTATTATGTGATAGATTCCGTGCCAGCAAGCAGGAGAGAGTTAGAACTAAATTTATATTGGAGTTAGATTCAAAACACCCTAAAGGCCTTAATATCACGGAGGATTTGCATACTTGCTCAAATTAAGGAGGAGCAAATCCATTATACATTACACTTACTACGAGAATTGATATAGAGGAAAATAGCCTTAATTTCGGCTGAAAGAATATTAAAAGTGAGAGTTCTTGCATTTTTAAGCTTTCCAGCGGTCAATGCATTACATAAAAGGGTTAAACATTTATTCTAGAATATTACATATCCCTTTTTTTAAATACAAATAAACATGGTTCAATGAGTGATCTTAATAACTACATATTTATTGATCTATTTATTCATCTATTTATATATTTATTTATTGAGTCATGTTTACATTATGCATTACACAGGTGATATATCATCCTGATATCGATTCTATAAAATTCATGTATCCTGTGATACCTATTGTGTAGCTTCAATTGGGACATACCTCCAAACCCTGTTTGGCAAGATTGCACATACATTGAACAACGATTTACACAATGAAATGAGAATCAATCTCTGTGAAACGGGTATTTAGACCGTAACTTTGATTCCTAACAAAAATCGACAAAAAGATATTGTATCGGATCTAGAACTCTAGATCCCAACACACACAAAACATGTGGTTTACAAATCAGCGCATTATATTATATATCAAGTTTTTAAAGGGTTTTTTAAAAGAGAAATATTTTTCAATTAAACCTTTAATTTTAAAACTTCACCGTAAGATATAACAATCCACATATAATCAGACTGAACATAACAATATTAAAAACAGGTAAAAAAATTATTATTATTTACAAGCTTTATCCAAAAGAAGGGAGCAATAAATTCATAACATCCTCCATCAACCCCTTGTATTTCTTAATCTGACCACAATTTTGAAAAAGCTCATAATAGTACACAGGGTACGTGTCTCAGTTGCTCTTTTAAAAAATAATAAGGTCCATAGGATTTTGATAGATGAGTTTGAAACAGCACTTCATATAAGACTCGAAGCGCTATCAAGTCTTATGTAAAGCTTTGGAAATAATTTAAACCACTTGGTCTGTATTTTTATTATCCGGCTGATTGATGTGATCTACAATTGTTTGTTTCAATATCTTGTATTAATATCCGTTTGTTTTTCATTTGAAATGTTACTCGAAATTTCAAAAAGCTCAAATTATTCATGTTGCACTGTATTTCGGTTTTTACATGTAATGTGGTTTTATTTAAAGATATGTGTGGCAGGTACATTGTATTCTATGTCTATGATAAAGTTTGCACATATGATTTTAATTAACGAGCACCTTTCACTTTAAATAACGGCAACCGTGCGTATAGTATGTAATGTGATCAAGGCCTGTAGTGGGCTGAAAAGCGTAATGGCGAGATTCTGCACCCTATCGAAATAAAGAAGAAGTAAGTCACATTACCGTGGTCCGTTCCGTTTTTGCTTTCCAAAGGACGAGTGGTAAAGAATACACTGCAACTTTTGGGAATAAGACGGAACTTACTAAAAGATACAAATTTGGCTTGAATGAACTACAAGTCCCGAGATGCAAGACTAATGACACCGCCCACTGAGGGTTTAAAAGTACGCAAATAAGCAGAGCATCAAGAGTCTCTCCGTGCAGTTCCCAAGTTTCCTATGATTAAGAGGCTGAAGCCTCTAAATGCGTCAGGAAGAGAACAAAGAAATGGATCCAAAAGAAATGGATCCAAATACCGGACTGAAGCTGCTGGTGTCCTTTTAATAAATCGTAAGATTTCACCGACTGGGAGTGCGTCCTCAATGCTTCTGGGCCATTGTTTCACATAAACTTACACGGTAGTCCTGCCGTGGAGGGCGGCACCATCGCTGAGAAGTGAATAGCGAAGCTGTGGTTGGAACTACGTCCAAGCCTTTTTTCAGCTCAGGAGATGAGACTTTAATTGCCAGCAACCCACTCTGGGGGCCCACGAGGGGTAAAGAATACACTGCAACTTTTGGGAATAAGAAGGAACTTACTAAAAGATACAAATTTGGCTTGAATGAACTACAAGTCCCGAGATGCAAGACTAATGACACCGCCCACTGAAGGTTTAAAAGTATGCAAATAAGCAAAGCATCAAGAGTCTCTCCGTGCAGTTCCCAAGTTTCCTATGATTAAGAGGCGGAAGCCTCAAAACGCGTCAGGAAGAGAACAAAGAAATGGATCCAAAAGAAATGGATCCAAATACCGGACTGAAGCTGCTGTTGTCCTTTTAATAAATCGTAAGATTTCACCGACTGGGAGTGCGTCCTCAATACTTCTGGGCCATTGTTTCACACACACACACACACACACATATATATATATATATATATATATATATATATATATATATATATATATATATATATATATATATATATATATATATATATATATATATATATATATATGTGTGTGTGTGTGTGTGTGTGTGTGAAACAATGGCCCAGAAGTATATATATATCAAGCTCTCAACCCTGCCAAAGCCGACGGGTCACTCGCGAGTGGGTGCAGTCTGCGGTGGCCGGGGCCCCGCAATCACATAAAGCTCAAATTCCTCCAGTTATTTCGGAAAATCAGCACTCGTAGGCACGTTGGTATTAATCTTTCCCGTATTTATTCCACAAAGTCAACAAACGCGTTTCGGCTACAAGCCTTCGTCAGTGTTGTTGGCGCGCGCTCAGCAAGCAAGGCATTTAAAGGGATGTCATGTGATTAGTACATAGCATAGAGGAGGGACTAGAGCATGTCGGCAAAAGTCGCGCCATTTTGGAATGTGCAGTTTTAAACACATTGAGTTACGTACAGATATCTCTCCACATCTTGCAGTCCATATCGACTTTGCCCTGCTCATTAAACATTAAGCCGTGTATCGGCTTGGCATCCTGATTATTAGCGTGTCTCTCCAACTATTAAAATATACTTCAAAATGTACAATTATTTACAATGGATCGCACTCGTAATGATTATTATATCATCATAATCAATTTACTCATAGTTCTACATACAGCCGTGTACAACTATGCTATGTACTAATCACATGACATCCCTTTAAATGCCTTGCTGCTACGCGCGCGCCAACAACACTGACGAAGGCTTGTAGCCGAAACGCGTTTGTTGACTTTGTGGAATAAATACGGGAAAGATTAATACCAACGTGCCTACGAGTGCTGATTTTCTGAAATAACTGGAGGAATTTGAGCTTTATATATATATATATATATATATATATATATATATATATATATATATATATATATATATATATATATATATATATATATATTCACTGAAAAAACCATAGGTTTCACTCATGTTATGGTTAGCTGGGTATTTCACTCATACAAATCCTTTGAAATTCACCCGTTATAGTTAGTTCAGGTAACTATAACTCGCGCGCCCGCAATGCACTGATGATGATGTCACATATTACATCACTCATGACATGGTCAGTGACATCACTCATGACATCACTGATGACATCTCAAATGAGGTTTTTTAAATGCTAATTCCTAACTATAAAGAGGCTAAAACCTATGTTTTTTTCAGTGAATTTACAAGGTTTTTAAATACTAATTCCTAACTGTAAGATACCTAAAACCTAAGTTTTTTCAGTGAATATATATATATATATATATATATATATATATATATATATATATATATATATATATATATATATATATATATATATATATGCACTGGAAAACTAAACACCCACTTCCCATACAAAGAAATGGAAAGTTTGCATCTCTGCAGCCTCTCTTATTTTTCACCTTATTCATTTTCCGCTCAATCAACACATCATACACACAACTACTTGCTGCATACATTAGCTGTGATTATCAACTATTCCTCTATTTCATATACCTATTCAAAGTGCAGGCCTTTATCGAACACATTGTAAATTTGCACACTTGCTCCCTTTCCTGGCTGGGATTATCAATTATTCTTCAATTTCATATTCTGATTCAAACTCAAGGCCCTTTATCGAGCCTTTTTGTTGTAACTACTGTTGCAGGAATTCTGCTCCTACACAGAACTGTGCATAAAGACTTAGGACCTCAGTGAATTACAGTGTACCAAAACCCACCTTTGTACCCAAACCCCCTACCAGGCTAGCAATCAGTGACTCATTGGTTCTTCGTCCTATAGCAAAAAACACCAATGACTAGTCAACCCTGAACATGCGACTTAGATTACCTCAAGTAAGGTAGCTAAAAAGACCACTCTTTTGTTATATTCTAACACCAGTTCAAAACAAGGAGTAAATAAAGAGACGTGCAAGTTTGAAATGTTTATTTCTAACGCCGTAATCTCATGCACAGTACCTTAGATAATACAACCAAACATATTATCAGAAACAAGGTTGTCAGCATTATTACTATTCCATAAAATACAAAGTGAGAAATAATCTTATATTGCTAACAGGAAACAGGTTTAAAATATACCTACATTTCACTCTCCCTACCTACCAGGTTAGTTTATAACTACAGAAGGTCTCATAGGATTACATGGACGCTCCCATACCTCTGGTACTCAGCAGTAGTGGATCACATTGAATTCTGCACAAACTGTCGGAATACCAATGTTCTCCAATGGTGTCTAATTATGCCTCCACAATGCATTATTAAACGCGCCAGTATCAGACGTGGCCACACCTGCATTTGTGTTTTAGGTGTTCCAAATAACAGACACAGTATCCAAGATAACCTTGATGTTCCATGCTCTCACTATACACACTAAACTAGCGAGGCAGTCTAGAAATGTAGCATGACAAATTATTCTCATGTGAAACAAAATGCTCAGCATTCTCTAAACAATATCAAAATTGCGTGTCGTGTGCAAAGCAGAGCAGGAAAGCAAAAATGGTGTTTAAGCTTCTAATGAACCCATGCTAAGTTAACACGGTGTGAGTGTAAGACTCAGCCTAGGACACCCTCCCTCGATAGAACCACGTGATATAAACATGGGCGAACTAGGAACGCAGAGTTCAAGCCTGAAAAGCAGAGTCAAGTCCAAACTTACATAAAAAATTATTCGCTGTTTGATAGAAAACAGTAACTAAATAATAAAGAATAGGTAGAAAAATCAAAGAGTCTTAATCCAACAGCGTATAAGCACAGTATGTAGCAACAGCCTTCAAGAGGAAGTCATTGTTCTCATCTGAAAACATTTCAGCCATCCAATTTCACAGTGAGAATGAACATACATGTTCCTCAACGACCGGAGCCTCTATCACCATCGGAGGAAAACTCGGGTCATCTTCAAGGTAACTGCGTCATGCAGTCATGCGCTGCTACAAAAACATTCCTACATCCCATTATTCCATGTATCACTGCTAAGGCCTTAATCCCGCCGCCAGAACAGAGCAAGTCATGAACCACTAAGGGGCTCATCAGCTGGTCATAATCCGCGCTGGGAGACACCGTACGGCAGAGACACAAATCCAGGGCCCAGTCGAAATCGCAGCTCAGGCAATGGAACACAGGCTGAACGCATGTGAAAAAGGAGAATCGAAACGATAATACATAAGCTGCACTCAATGTAGCCAGAGCCAGCGCTCCGTAATAACTAAGCATTCGGTTGCGGACCAGCAACAGCCGAGAAATATTGTTGTGTGCTGCAGGATGTGCATCCATATTTATGTAAACAAATTAATAGAAGCACACCGGCAACTAATGCGACTATTAAGGGGAATCCACCAAAGATGCTGGAAAACATCAAATGAAAAAATGCCGAAAAGACACCAATTATAATTGAAAAGAACTCACAAGACCACTGCTTTTAACTTTAAAAAAGTAAGACCCCCGTAGTCAAGGACGCATTAAAGATACTCTGAATTAACTCCCCAAACAAAGCCACGCCTGTATTTAATAAATCATACACTTCTGTGCGGGTGTTTACTACATGAAGGACAAATGTTTCTCTAGCAGATGTAAGAGCGACCTCTTTTTGAGACAATAGCGCTCTTATACGGCTCACTTGATTGACTCTGCTTTCAAGGTTGGAAACGACGGCCAGGTGGAAACATCCAGCTTCCCATGCAGAGGAGTAAACACAACTTTTTTTTAAGCAAACCACACGCTCAGTTACCGTAATCATGTAACCGATGCCTGGTAACATTGCACAACAATCTGCATTATTTCAAATTAAATAACTCACGTTTCCAGTAAACTGAACGTTGGTATGATAGCAGATGTCGCAGTGCCTTTCAAAACTCACACCAAATTAGGCGCATCTTGATTACAAGAGCTATGCAATTGTATGTGACTACAAATTAAGGAGTGATGTGGTGCTATTCTGCAATCCTCGACATTCATATAGACTTCTTTTCCTTCCCTCAGACACCTATATGTAAATGATAATAACCAAGCTTAATGGAGATAAGCGCTGCCTAAACATCCATATCTACCTATACCATAGTATTACATGCAAACCTCAAACTTAAACAAGTAACGTTATGATACCGTGGATAAGCCACACAGCTGAATCGGATCTCCAATGAGTGACCACTTCTAACCATTCTCATAGCGCGCCCTGTGCTCTGATTTGACAGTGACAGAGTGATCGCACCATAGTTTGTACTGCTAATCATTCTCAGCATACGCTACGAATACGCTTTCACGTTACGCGTCGCATCAAAGCTTCCGTGTGACGTCATGTACGACGCCCCGTACGCAAAGACGCGAATGTTTTAAATTAATTAAAAACATATATCTATTTGATTTATTGAACATACTAACAGAACACATTATCTAGGATAATTATGAAAACATTTTTTTTAAGTTCCAATAATTCTACATTACTTTTAAAAGCAATTACACCAATCACAGTGAAAAGTGATGCGTACTCGCATCCTAAGAACACCGTAATAACAGCGTAACCGTACGCAAAGCTATGTGACTTTAAAAGAAGAAATTTAATTGGTTCATAACACGTCCTATTACAACTGTTGAAACTTCAGTCTACTTTGACTTTCTAAAAAGAAACATCTCTTCTGAGAATCTTGTGAAATAGAACAAAGCTTACCATATTAACAGCAATGGACTCATCTTCCAGCCATTCTTCAGAAGAATATGTCATTCCTAAAGAAACTCCAAAAAAGAGGAAAGAAGATCTAATTTGGCAGTTTTTTACTTTTCCAGAAGGGCAAAAAAGGTTAATGTTCCAAAAGTAACCTGTAAAGTTTTCCAAACTCTTTCAAGGGGTGATCCATCTCAAAAATACTCCTTTAGCACAGCAAATATGGAGCAACACGTAAAGAACTTACACCCCAACAACTTTGCTTGAGCTGCAGCACAGAGGTTGAAAGACATCCCACCTGCTACTGCACCAAGCACATCAACTGCTGCACCAGCATTTTGAGCAAACAGTCCACGCACACAAATTCATCCTGATTTTGCTCAAGTTTAAATTCTATACCTTTATTGCAATAAACTTTTGTGTTATGGTAAACAGTCTATTGACCTGATAAAACGCAGGAAGCAGGAGCATCACTGTCCTCGACATTACTTTTTCTTTCATTCTTTTCTTCCTGTTTGACACTAACAAGCCCCCCATTATAAAACAAAATTGCCCCCGGGATTTGCCCCCCCCCCCGGGAGCTAATTAGGAATAAAACGAACTTCGTTTTTTTTCCTTTTCCACCGCGCACGAGTACAATACGCGTACAACGCAGTTTTTTTATTTAAAAAAAAAATGCGCCTAAACATCCATGTGAGACCCCCTGAGCAGGCCTAGAGGGTCAACATGTTTCTACCCTACCCCCTTTCCTTATTTTCAACTTTGTTTTACTGTTTTCTTTTGACTCGGTGCTATATATGTATATATGTATATATATATATATATATATATATATATATATATATATATATATATATATATATATATATATATATATCAAAGCAAATCCCAACTTCACCATGAACAAGCATTAAAAATGCAATAGGTCTCACCTTTGATTAAGTTAAAGCTGTTTGCTTTGCTATACAATACCATTAGCAAAGCAAATGGCTTTAACTTAATCAAAGTGGGGAGGAAGCACACATGGGTGAGCACATCACGGAGGAAAGTGGGAGGAAGCACACAAGAGTGAGCACATCACAGAGAGAAGTGGGGAAGAAGCACACATGGGTGAGCACATCACGGAGAGTAGTGGGGAGGAAGCATACAGGGTGAGCACATCACAGAGGGAAGTGGGGAGGAAGCACACAGGGTGAGCACATTACGGAGGGAAGTAGGGAGGAAGCACACAGGGTGAGCACATCACAGAGGGAAGTGGGGAGGAAGCGAACAAGGGTGAGCACATCACAGAGGGAAGTGGGGAGGGAGCACACAGGGTGAGCACATGACGCAGGGAAGTGGGGAAAAAGCACACAGGGTGAGCACATGACAGAGGGAAGTGGGGAGGGACCACACAGGGTGAGCACATCATGGAGGAAAGTGGGAGGAAGCACACAGGGTGAGCACATCATGGAGGAAAGTGGGAGGAAGCACACAGGGTGAGCACATCATGGAGGGAAGTGGGGAGGAAGCCACAGGGTGAGCACATCACAGAGGGAAGCGGGAAGAAGCCTGCGGTTGCTCTTTAAGGCGCTGCACTTTGCGGCGAGGGGCCACAGTGGGCACCTTAGTCCTCAACAGCTTTTTGGGGTGGCGCGAGGAAACACCACCCTGAACATAAACATGTTTTGAGCTGTCGGGGGCTGTGACAGAACATCATGCTACACATTGGAATCTATGGGGAACAGGGGGCAGCTGCGGGAGGTGCCATAGACGACACTTTGTACTAGTCCAAAAACACCAAAAGCAAGTCAGGGCTCAAGTCCTAACAAGCTCAGGAGGCCTTCGCGCAGTCTGCAGATGAAGGAGCCACATGATTGATTGGAAGGGAGGGGGGAGGGACAGCAGAGAGAGTGGGGTTGAGGAGCTACAAGAGGGAAAACAAAACAAGCTTCGATCTCTTGTCTTTATGGGGCCATGTGTTTAAACACATGGCCCCATAAAGATAAGAAACCTTTCACGGCAGAAGGAAAGCAGGCGAGCCTCTCCAAGTTGGCCATCTGAAAAAGCCAAAAGTACTCATCATGAAAAGCTCTTTTCCAATGGCTGGCCACCGTTTACCATAAACGGTGACGCCAGCCAATGGAAAAGAGGGGCGGGGCTTAAAGCCCTTTACAGAAGTTACTCTAAATCAGGGGTGCTCATAGTACGGCCCGCGGGCTGCTGGCAGCCCGCCAGGCCTTAATTGGCGGCCCGCGGACCTTGCTGCCCTACCATTGCCTTCATGGAAAGTTTAAACAGAGAAAATGGCCGCAGGCGCATACGTTGTGAAAACGTATTCAATAAGTATTCACAACGTTTGCTCCTGCGACCATCTTCTCTGCTTATGCTTCCTCTGATTGGCCTGAGCCTCTGGGACGTCACACCCGGCACCTGGCACGAAGCACAGGCCCTTTAAAAGTCAGCTGTAACTAGCGCGTTTACAGCTGACTTTTAAATGACCTGTTAAGAAGCTTCCTGTGGCGGTGGTGAAGCCGAAACGCTGCGCACAGCTATCAAACTGTCAACCGAAACCTTCATGTCCAGGAGGCAGTGGCGCAGTTATTAACATTGGGCCCGACTTTGAAAACTCATTCAACTCCTCCAGCAATGGATGTTAACTTCTAATGGTGATCTGGGCGTAATGTGTATTAGCAGCATGCCTGGCGAGAAAGGAAGAAATGCAACAGATAGCAAAGACCTCGGGTGACGTGTGTGCAGCTTTCGACGGACATTCATTACCGTAACACACAGGCTGTCATCACTGCTTTTAGGGAGAGTTGCACCCGACCACGGCAGGAGATAGCACATGTATGGCGCACAGGCGGCGATATTAAAATATGTTACAGACCAGCTTTCTGTTTCCAGTCCGGTATCACCCCTTCCATGCGCTTTAAATGTATACCATTTCTGTTTGTCAGACTGAGACCTTGCCACCCCCGCAAACACTTATCTGGATAGGGGGCTTTGTTAAAAAGTTATTACATGAGTGTCTAGAACTGATTAAGTTGTGCATTGTGTGATATACAAACAAGTTGATGTGGCCTAACGGCTAGAGCTGTCGACCTCCAGGCTAAGCAACCAGGTTCGAGTCTCGGCTGAGAAGCTCAACATATTGTGATTCTGGGCAAATGAGTTAATCTCCCGTGACTAACAAAATGAATGTGTCCCTCTGTGAGGCAATTGGTGTTCGTGTAAAGCGCTCTGATATCTTCGGGTCAAGTTTGGGCTATATAAAACTCCCTAAAAAAAAAAAAAGCTATCTCTCGCTCTCCTTTGTTCCACTTAATGCACAAGTGCTGCTATAACAGTGATGTGATACAATATGAACAGCCAATCACAAACAACTCCCCATATAGGTCACAGCATACATCCTCCCCCTTTCAACCAAACCTATAAATGCCTTATATTTGCTACCTTTCACATCAAATCTCATTGACACATAATAACATAACAAGATCAAAGGTCTGGTTAAACCACACATATCGGAACACATTCTCTAAGGGCCTCACTACAAACCTACAGGCTTCAGACCAAGCAAGGCCAATGAAGAGGTATACACACCATCCACAGTGCGCTTCAGTGCCTCGTTAGTGGTAAGAAGTGCTGTGTGTATATATATATATATATATATATATATATATATATATATATATATATATATATATATATATATATAATTACAGTACAATACTACCAATGCTATGGAGGGACAGGCTTGTGCCGGTGCAAGATTAATTCTTACTTTTTGCCCACATGCACTGGGGCTGTAAAGAGTGTTCCCATAAAGGTTGCAATTAACACTAATGATGCTGACCTGTCTTTAGTGAGGTGAACGGATGGTTGGGATCGAGAGATCCCCCCCTCCCAGGCCTGAACAGATAAGTGATTGAAAATGCGGCCAGACCAGTTGAAGGAACCAAGAGGGAAACATCTCATGAACCTTGGTTCCGTTGGTTCCAGTCCAATCCTTTTTTTCTGTTGCACATTTTTTTTAAAGGGGGCGGGGTTAAATAGCATACGTGGATTACCTGATGACATGCTCTAAGAATCCAGGTACTGTAAAGAGCAACTGTGTGCTATAAAATAGACCCAGAGTGGAGATTTGAAAAACCCAGCATAACTCATTGCCCATTAGGGCTGGGGTATCATCTCTCTTTCTCCCCCGCTCTGAAACCTGGCACCTCCCCTCGCCCATCCCCTCTCTACAGGCCTGACCATTGTATCTGCTTTGGAAATACAGCATTGTCTAGTAATGTTTTGAAACGGCAGTGATTTTTCCCCCCTCTAGCCCCGCCCCCCCGACCCCGCCCCCACCGGTGCGGCCCTCAGCCACAAACAACACTCTAAATTTGGCCCCAGAGAGAAAGTTTGTGAGTACCCATGCTCTAAATCATTAAATCTCGTCGAGCAAGCTGCGCATGTGCGTAGCAACACAAGCCGAGACCTAAAAAGGGTGACATGAGGATTCATAATTCCAGCCAGTTTGATGAAGTAAGGTTCCACCACGCTCAGCAAAAATAATCACTGAGATGCGTTTCGGCTGTGGACAGTCTTTCTCAATCAGTGAGTCATTAAATTAAGCACTGCTTTTAAAAACACCCTAATCATGAACATAGAAACAGTACCAACAGTGATTTTACCGAATGAAAAAATAATGAGCAGGAAGTGTAAAAATATATATATATATATATATACATATATATATATATATATATACACATTTTACCATTGTGCGCGTAAACCACATTTTGGCCTTGCTGGCATATTATAGTATTGATCTCGAGCCACAATGCCCATTCAATAAAATACCATTGCCTAAAGCGCTGCACAATTGCCATGAATTATATCCTGCCAAAATTATAGTCCAACTGATCTATGTAAATGCAAATGGAAAATCAGTCTTAGCAGTCTGTTCATGTGGCATGTGCCAACAAAATTTAAAAAGAGTATTAAACACATAATAATTGCGCTCCTTCAAATTAATGTTTTTGTTTCCTGTTGAGTGAAACACAAATTGCTACACCTCCTAGTCCCTGTGCGTTGAAACGCTATGCGTGAATCACTGTGAGTAACATAATGTTGCCACATTGTTGCCAATAGGATGCAAAATTCTCAAAGAACACCAAACGCCAGTCACAGCAGAGGAACAAACAATACTAAGTGGCATGTAGTCTAACAGGAAAGGAGCTTTTGAAGTCTTATACCGGGCATGGAGGCACAGTCACCTGCAGTATCAAAGCAGCGAATCCTCACCGTCAAGCAACGATGTTGCATGGTGCCGAGCACCAGGGAATTCTTGGCATTTTAGAGTGAGGCTGCAAGCTCATAAAGGGAGGCAGGAACTCCGCACTATATGTATATTCCAAAAGAAAAGCACACAACACTTAGAGGCACGCATTTCGTATTGAATACTTACAGGCCATCTCTGTGAACAAGGGCGGATGGCCGCTGAAAATGCGTCAGAAAGAAATTGGTGGTAAAAGCTGTCTGTTCCTACCTTACTGTTGTGCAATGCTGCCTGGTAGAATAAAGTATTCAACACGAAATGCGTGGGCCTCCAAGTGTTAGCATTTAAAAAACCTCAGAAATTCATTGAAAAAACCATAGGTTTCAAGAGTGTTATAGTTAGCTGGATATTTCACTCATACAAAACCATTGAAATTCCTACGTCATAGTTAGTTGTACTCGCGCGCCAGCAAACCACTGCTGATGATGTCACATATTACATCATTTATGACATGGTCAGTGACATCACTGATGACACCACTGATGACATCATCCACGTGACAATCAGATACACATCATCATGTGTATAACCTTTCATCACTCACTGTCCAGCTAACTATAACACCCCTGAAACCTATTTTTTTTTTTCGTGAATTTCTGAGTTTTTTTAAATGCCAATTCCTAACTATAACATACCTGAAACCTATAGTTTTTTCAATGAATTTCGAAGGTTTTTTAAATGCTTATTCCTAACTATAACATGTCTGAAACCTATGGTTTTTTCAGTGAATTTCAAAGGTTTTGTAAATGATAATTTTTAAATGCTTTAATTTTTATATACTTTTTATACTGATTTATTACATTTTTTAAACTATTTATTTTTGATATTTTATTTTTTAAATTACATTACATATTTTTAATATGAATTGAAAAAAAATGTTTTTTAAAATATTGTAATTCTAAGATGTTTTTAATTTATTTTATATGTTTTAAAATGTACATTATTTTCTTAGTTTTTTTCAATTTTTTGGGGCGAAGTCTGGCACCGAAAGCGTACCTTTCTCGAACACTGCACAGAACGTAGACGCCATTTTAGGATTCTTGTGTAGGATCCATGTAGGGTGTGCGATGAGTGCGTATTTTCCTGCGTGATTGCTATGCAACCCGTTTGTGACTCCTGGCACATACGCAACATATACGTCTTATGTTACGCGACGCTCGTACGCTTCCGCGTGGTGTCATATACGTGTTGGACGTGGTGCTTGCGCGAGTCCCGCAAAATCTTTTAATATCTAAATAGATATATATTTGATATTATATTTGATATAAATATTAGGGCAAGACATTATCTGATGTAATCATAAAAATATTATACTTTTACCTTTTATAATCCTATATTTAGTTTAAATACAATTTTACGAAGTTGCGCTGGGCGCGTGCTGCATGTGTGCACCCTACGCGGACTCCATGGGACCAGAAAAAAAGAGATTTGATTGGTTCATAACACTTCCTATTCTAACTATTGAAGGATCCCACCCATTTCAATCATTCTTCTTAGACCTTCTTTGGAAGAACACCTCTACTAAGAAGAACCTCATTTGTTCCTGATTGGGCACCTGGTTTTCCTTTCTTTGAATTAAAATGGCGTCAGCGCAGCAGAAATCAGAGTCAGAACAGTCCAATTCAGAAGGATTTGTAGAAGAACCTCCATGCACTCCAAAATATACTTCTATTGTTTGGAAATTTTTCACCTTTCCAGAAGGACAGAAAAAACTAAACGCAACGAAAGTAACATGCAAAATTTGTAAAGTTGTGTTGTCACATGGAGACCCAAACAAAAAATATTCTTGCGGGACCGCAAGCATGTTTAAGCATTTAAAATCCCTTCATCCTGTTCACCTGGCACGAGAGGAGTGCAGAAGACCGCAGGAGAATCCATCACCAACTGCGGCAGTATCTAGCACTTCTGGGGCAAATTCTTCAAACCTACTACTGAACATACGTCCCCAACTTGGAAATGCCAAAATTCAAAGTGTTAAGTGCAATAGATTGCTCTGCTATGGTGAGCAGTCTGTCGATTTGGTTTGCAGGGCAATCGATAATCATCGATGCTAGATTTATTTATTTTGTCTCCTAAAGTTCATTGTTTTGTTCCTCTAGTTGTCTTTCTTTTCCTTTTAATAATAAAAAAAAAGTTATTTTCAGAACTAACTACTCTGCTTAACAAAAGCTATATTTGTATGATAGTGTGTGAAAGTTTAGATGAATGTATGTGTAGTCCATAATTGACTAAAAGAATGGATTTGTGGAGTATGGTGAATGTATGAGTGCAGAACTATAAGGAAGTGCTGCAGCATGACACTGTAAGCTCTTTAGCTACAGCTTGCTGAGGTACTTCTGAAGTACAGGGATGCAACATATGTACATACATATGTTGCAAGTCTATGCTTCCCTCTGCACTGCTGCCTAAACTGCAGCCATGGTGCAAGAATATCTGTGTCATGTGGAGTTTATTTTTATACAAAAGACACAACTTCCTGTATATTGTAGCATATATTGAAAGAGAAAAAATGAGGAAAAATGAAAATAATTCTCCTTGTTGTGCCTTGCTACATAAATTGGAGGATGGTGCAGCATTCACACACATGTCCAGATTTATCATATCTGATAAATCTGGTGATGTGTCTTGTTCTATGAGTGTTCTGTGCAAATACACACAGCAACACCTATAGAATGCTATTTCAACGTAAAGTGGTGTGTATGATGAGGTCGTATTTACATGGAGAAGAAAAGGTACACAGAGTGCCTTTTCCTCTCCTTGTAAATATGAAAGAGTTTTTTGCGCTATCACTATGTTACAAAAAGTGACATATTGTTGGCACAGAATGCTTTCTGCACATATCTGGTGGGTTAGTTGCCCCCCAGTGACACTCAGTATTCATGTTAACTTTATCCTGTAACTGAAAATGCCCACAGAGCATCTTTCCACACATATCTACTCCGTCCATCCCCACTTTCTTCACCTGTGTGACAGCACAGGCCATTGTGCATTTTAATACTTAGTTAAACTTACCTTCAAAGTAATAGAAATAAAAAATGCTACACATTTTTTTTCAGTCGTTTTTTGTAATCTAAATTTGTCAAAATTTGATATTTTAGAATTAGGATCTGTAAAAGAGAAGAAAAAATACAGTTATAATACATAATATATTTTTTACAATACAGCATAATTTTAACATTTTACAAATTATTTTCTTTGCCTTTTTTGTTGTTCTCAGAATATATTGTATTTCACTAGAAACAGTGATCTCAATCGTACTCATCACATAACAGCGGGCATAAAAAATAATCAATAAGATTGTTTAAAAAAAAACAAGACTACGTTGTCAATAACATACCATATAATGCAAATCACAAATATATAAATGCTTACTCCTAAGAAAATTTTCGAACTTACATTTATATACACTGTAAATGTTGTTGTTTAAAAATATACTCTGAGAGAATGTGCAAGAAAAAGTCCGTAATTCAAACATACACCTTTCCTTGAGGCCAAATGGTATTATTGAAATCCTTTTTATTTAAATTGTCCAATAGTAATTGTATTAAATCATATTAATAAATTCCTCAGAGGCCGAATTATGTTCCTAAAACTTTCGCTTTAAAAATATTAGGTAGGAATTTGGTAATTCGCTTGGCAAACGTTGTTTAAAAAACAACTGAGCGTCATTACAATATGTCCAGCCTTTGTCATATTTTAAATCGGGAGTGTAATGTCCAGATGTTGTGGGGATATTGATAGTTGACGTGCTACAAAATGTTTTATTAAAGTGTCCATTTTTCTTCCATCAGCTGTACAACGTTGCATCATTAAAATTATATATTGTCCATATCTTTGTATAAATAGTGTTGATAACAGTTCTGATCAGCATTGGTTACAGTCCATGTTTTGATTTGCTGCTTTAACTATTTTATCGAAAGACACTGATTTACAGTCTGGTAATGTCAGATATATAAATCTTTCAGTGTCTATGTTAGTGCTACATGTATACATACAATTTTCACAATGATGTTCCCATTCGTAACAAAGGCCAAAAAGATTTTCAATTTCTACGCCTTCATTTTCCAATATGGTAAGCATATACATTAGAAATTCCTGAGCATCTTGTTGGATATTCTGCGTAAATTGTATAGAACCAGAAAATACATCTAAAAGATTATGAACATCACAAACGCTTTGTATTTTACTTTTATCAGTTCCCAATTTTTCATAAACACAATGCAACAAGGAACAAAATCTTTTTTCCCAATTCTCCATAATTTGCTGTTGCAAACCTTCAAGAAAAAAAAACAACATTGACCACTACATTAGCATAGCAGTTAACACCTGAACTATTTTCAAACTGATAACCAACAATCTCTTCAACAGTGTCCTTTTTCTTTATGCTTGCAATGACAACATTATCTTGTTTTTTTTCCTACTGTATACCTTCACTACAGATATTTTCATACCTTCTTTTTCGACCTACAACATGCTTTTCAAATACAGGATATTGACCTAAATTGGCGGCATACACTCTTCTTAATCTATTATACTCGTTTACACAGTTTGCATCTGCAGTAACCTTTGTGTCATCAAAACCAATCAAAAACAAACCAGATAAAGTTCTGACTCACGACAAATCAACATATGCCATACCCTCTTTAAACACGGTACTTCCATGTTCACCAAAGCACTGTCTACACTTAAAACTTGAGATTTATGAATAGTCACTGCAGATGCCAGAGAAACTGGAAACTGTTTTCAACGGACATATAAATCTTTAATAAGCAAAAAACGAACTGAACAACAACCAATTTGTTTCACTTTCACTTCACGTCTGATCAAATTCAATTTTTAAAAATTCAATACCATCTTTATTCAGATAATTAACAAAATCCACAACTTTGCCCATTGCTCCATTAACTAAACCTTTTTCTACATCCAAACTACGCCTTAAAATTACCCGAAAGTTTGGACATGCATATAGATTCTTTTCTAAACCAGCAGTTTTAGATATCGATTTTTCTAAAGAATCCAATTTTGTTTTCAACTTTTCTGTAACAATAATAGTGATTCCTTCATGCTCTATTTTTATCAATGGCTTCCATTTTTATTATTTCTTCATTTTCCAGGTTCAAAAGGTGTTCGTTGAATATAGAACACTCATGCAGTGTTGGCATTAAGCAGATTACAGATTTTGTTTCTGCAATTTTCATATATATTTTCTCAGGAACTATATTTTCATTTGGAAACAAATTGGAAAGTAACTGACTCTGCAAAGCTTGTTTGCCATGTTCTGTCAGTACTCCAATTCTTATATCTTGAAGAATAGTTCCATAATCAACATCATTTGCCTGTCACATAATTGTAATGAGTTCCTTGTATTCAAAATATGACCAAATGTTAAACATTTCCAACACTACCCAGAGACTTTCTGGTGTCTTCATGCACAAGTGTTTTAAATACTGGTTGTCCTTTTACGGGAATATGTTGCAGTAGATCTCCAAAACCTATGGCATGTTTTCCTCTAAATAAGACATCGTACTCTGTTTTAAGAATCTGCTGCATTCTTAAATGCACAAAAGCAAGCATTAAGTTTGAGGCCAGGCTTAAACAGAAGTTTCATTTTCTTCAGCGCTTCACAACAAGCTTCTCCAGATAGCCTGTGATATTCAAATTTGTTTTCATGCTCACAGGTAAATGATGCAATGTAATTCCTTTAATGTTGTGTGCTGCCAACCCAGTTGGAGCAGTTACAACACAAGACAAATGTGACTCAGTTGTTTTCTGTAGATAACTGGTGATTACTTTAATGAAGAAACGTTTTCCTGTTCCAGCTTGTCCACTCACATACGTTCGGATAGGTTTAAATGATGTGCATGTGCATTCTTTTTTTTCATGAATAAATCCATGATCAATCTGTTGTCTCACTTGCTGATATATTTCTTTCTGCTCAACATTTAGTTGATCTTCCAAGTTTGCTAAGTCCGTTACATCTTCTTGAGCTTGATGCATTGCTGTTTCCACCTCATTCATGGTGATTGCTGCTTCATTTTCAACAATTGGTTGCCCTAGTAGATCTTGATTCAGCGCAGCAGAACTTTGACTGTCTTGAGAACTGTCGCTAGCAATCTCAGCTGCAATAGTAGCTTCTTGATCAATTTCATCATTCAACATTTTCACATAATTTTCAAAAACAGTGCATTCTATGGTATCTTTACAAGCATTGAAGGAATTTTCATAGCTCTGAAATTCTCCAAGTAATTCCAATTCTGAACGCCACGGTTTGAACAGTTGCAAAAGAGCTAAATAGTAAAATTCCCTTTTATCAGCAGTGTCGCAACTCAGCTTCCTGTGATTAATCAAATTTCCTTTTGTTTGTTTCACCAAACATCCTTCGGAACCAATTACTCCATATTTTCCATCATTGATGTTCTCTGTAGTATTCCGCTTAAAAGTGTAGTTTTGCAGCACTTCATAGAGACACATGTTCTCAAGATGATGACTTCTGTTTGGGTAATATGTATCCAACATATTCGTTTTCAAAATATCTGTACTTTCTAGATCTTTTTCTGCTAAATATTCAATTTCTTGAAAAGATTTCAGTACCCGATTTCGCATTGCAGCAATACTTAAACTCACCCAAATTATTCTTCTAGATTTGGAGTATAGACTTGCAGATGATAACCGATCTGAGCATTCATATGCTCCAATTTCTCAATAGGATAACATCTTCAAATTGAAACTGTATAATTTCTTACTTAGAGTGTTCTCGTGAGAAATCTCTTCCCACATTTCTTTCAATTACGTCTTTTCTTATTTTGTAATGTAGGATGCTACATATCGAGCAACAGCAATGGAATGGTCAGCAACATACTGAATATCCGTATTGTAGTCATTTATGTATTTTGACTCTTTGCTTCATCTTAAATTGTAGGTATTTTTTGGAGATTTTCTTGTGATGGTATGTTGCATAGCTGACATAAAACTGTTCGCTCTTCCTTTGGATATTACAGGACGTGGAAAACCAAAACAACATTTGGTATAAAACTTTTCCTTAGACTTGTACTTTCGTTGACAGTATTTTCCACAATGATGGCTTTGGAATCGAAAGATTTGTTGTCTTAAGTTTTTTTCTTCTGTGCTTTAGGGTACGGCACATGTGGCATATTCTTCAATAAAAGACACAACAGTATCATCTGAATCTGTTCTGAATTTGGGGGCATCCTTGATCCATAATAGCAGATGTATATGAGGAGCACCTCTTGCTTGATACTCCTTTCTCCAAAAGAAATCCACAACTTCTCCAAGAGGAGGATTTTTTTATTGCAGATAAAAGAAATCATAGCTTCAAATCTATGATTAAAATATCTGCATACATTAACAGGATCCAAAGAGCACAATTCTCCAGGTGTCTTGTATTCAATATTTTTTATATTGGAATTTCCCTCTCGAAGAAATTCAAGTAAATCATCCCAAACGTACTCAGCACAGTTTAGGGTAAGGAACCATGTAGGAGTTCCTAAGTTCCGTAGCATACATTTCAGTTCTCCATGATGACGGTACTAATATTCATTAGTGCCACGCTGACATGCCATCAGATTAATCAGCTGAGATTCTAAGTGATCATCCCTCTGGTGCACTTTATCCATAAAATCCTTTGCAGGAACATTTTGCAGTTGTACTCCTGTTTTCAATATGAGATTGACTGCATATGAAAGTCCAGACAAATCACTTTCAAACAAAAGATTAAATATATAAGGGATTCATTGTCAAAATCTTGGATCTTCAGCATATAATCTTGTTGTCCGATATTCAGATGCTGGAATTTTCACAGGTCGTTCATCACAGCGTCCTCTTTTTCCTGTTGGAAACAACTGCGGAAAACAACAAGCTTCCAAGCTCTCTTCCCATACACTCATGGGACTGCCCTTGCTTTTTTCATGTGGAATAACTCAATAGTATGCCCCATCACTTCTTTTGAATGAAGTGGATGTACACTGTAATGTTCATAGATTTCTTCACTTCTTGACATGTCCAATTTTTCAATTTGTCCACTTGACGTTTCACTATCTTCTGCTAAAAGTACTTCTTCTCCCATATAAACATTTTTATAGTAGTTATTGTTTTTTATCAAATACAAAGTTGCCTTCTGCACTTTCCTAACATCCACTAACTCCTGCCAGATTTTCGTACTCTTAGTAGGAACGCCATTAACTAGAATAACTAGTGGTTCATTTTCTACACTCTCTAAACCAATAGTTTCTATATTTTTCTTTAAATATAATGGTAAATATACAACACTTCCTTTTAATTCTCTTTGTAAATCTGAAGGAGGCAATTTACCTGTTTTAGGCTCCATACGAACAATAGCCTGAAACGGGTTCACACATTGAATGAGAATAGACTCATAGGGATTTAAATCTATCAGTTCTGGAGGAATAGCAACCAACTCTAGATTATTATGGACTGCTCTAGCAGGCATTTTATTCTCATCTAATTTGTTATAACAATATTTACAAATACACTGATCAGAAACTAAATCAAAACAATTTTCTAACAACAAATACGTTGCAAATTCCTTCCACATATCATTATTTTGTTTTTCACTTCTTAAATACAGATCAACAGTCCTAGTCTGATTTTTATAGTGAGTTCGCTGACAACAAATACAAGAAAAAGTTTGGCCTTTCACCTGAAATCACCTTAAACTTTGTAATTTGATCATCAAACTTTTTTGTAGTAGTATGTTCTACATTCTCTTCAACATTTTTTTCTATTAAGGTATCAGTTTCTTCAATCTCTTGTTGAGGACCAAAGTAACAAAACTCAATTTCATCACAAACCTTCTTCACATCTGATACTGAGCCACACAACAGAGCATTGTTCAACTCATTTAACATTAGTGCTGGACTTTTTGCATAATACAATCTTCTAACTAACTTCCAAATTTGAGTATGATGTACTGCTAACATCCTGAAATGGTGACTGTTAGATCTGGGGGTCTCTAGTTGGCAATGGTTATCACCTTTGTCCAAATAGGGACCCTTACTTCTAAGTCAGGATAAGGGGATTACTCTCCTTAATAACCCCTGCTCACCCCCTTGGTAACTTGGCACGAGCAGACAGGCTTATCTCAGAGGCAGTGTGTTAAGCGTTTATGAATATACACAGCAATACAGTGATAGCACTACAGATGGACACAACACAGGTTTTATAAAAATAGGTATTCTTTATATAGACTTAAACACAAGACCACAAACGACAAAAATCCACAATACTATACTAAAGGTTACTTAAAGGATGATAAAAGTTTCTTAGTTCAAGTTGTTGGTAAATGCGACAAAGTTCTCAACAAAGTTCTTGGATGCGGCACGCAAAGTAAACAAAAGGCTCGCAGAAGGGGAGCGGTTGCGTCCTTCCTCAATGCTTGCGCAGAGTAGGGGACTCGTCGTGAGCCTTACCGGTGCGGAGGTGAGGCGTAGATTCTCGACCTGTTGCGGTGCGCAAGATGGCGCCTTGATGCAATGCCGATGCGATCATCCAGTTGCGATGCGAGACGATGGCGCCCTTGATGCGGCAATGCGATGATGATGCGATGACGCCCTGGCAGCCTTGCGACGACTCTGTACTTTGGAGCCGCGACAGGCCCTGCGATGCGCTTCTCCGGCGATGCGATGACAGCTCTCTCGATGCATCGTGCTTCTCCGGCGATGAGACAGCAGACAGCTTCGATGAACACACGATTCCAGGGAGATGCGACAAACTCTCGCTTCTCCGGGCGTTGCGTTGATTTCAGCTGTGGCGGCGACACGCTTCTTCTCAATGCGTCGCGCTTCCAGCTCCCAGTGGGACGCAAGTGACTGGAGTCAGAATTCCCAGCAAGGAAATTCACGAGGGAGCTTGAGGTGAAGTCTTTTGTCCCTGAGACTTCAGCAGGAGGCAAGCACAGTTCAAGCCCTTGGAGAATATTTTGTAGATGAAAGTCCTTACAAAGTTCCTTCTCCTTTCCCTTGGCAATGAAGCAACCACTGCAGGCCAACCCAGCAAACAGCACACTGGCAGAGGTGCAGTCCAAACTCCTGCAGCTTCCATGGTTCTTCTCCTTGGCAGAAAGGTTTCTTGTTCCAGAAGTGATCTAAAGTCTGTGGGACTGGGTCCCAATATTTATACCAAAAAATCCTTTGTTCTCTGAAGGCAGAGAGGCATCAGCCTAGTTCAAACCAGTTCCTGAGCACTGTGTTTACATGACTCTTCTCTTCCTTTCACTGTGCAGGGCAGATACATCAGACGCCCCACAGGAGGTGGAACCAGAACAGGGGAGGGAAGATGCAGCTCTGGAGCACTCTGTTGACAGGATTCCCCTTCTCCTTCACAGTGCAGGGCAGCATTGTGGACGGTAAGTACAGTCTAGGAGTACTCTGTTGACAGTCTTCTTTTTTCACTGTGCAGGTCAGAGATCAGACAAGCCACAAGCATTGTGGAGGGAAGGCCCAGCCCTATTAAGGTCCCAGGTGCACTCTCCCCCTCCCATCTGGATGTAAATCTCCCTATTCACCACTGGGCTGTCCCAGACTGTCTCCTGGAATTTCCCCAGCCCTGTCACACACAAAACCAGACAAGGAATACACAAGTCAGCAGAGGCGGGCTCAAATGGTTAGGCAAGCAAATACCTACTTTCTAAAAGTGGTATTTGCAAACACAGAATATTAAAATAAACTTTACTAAAAGATGTATTTTATTATTCTGAGTTCAGGCATACTAAACTCGATTTTCTACCATGTTTCCTGAGTCAGTTAGGATTGTAGGGATGTAACAATCTTCCCTTCCATTCTAGTCTATGAGAACAGGTAGCCTTCAATAGTGAAAAACGAAATTGGCTGTAATTCACTACTAGAACATGCTACACACATCAGAGCATGTCCTACCTTATACTTACAATGCACCCTGCCCTAGGGCCTACCATAGGGGTGTCTAATATGAAGCAAAGGGAAGGTTTAGGGACTGGCAAGTGGGTGCACTTGGCCAAGTCGACATGGTAGTCACAGACTACACACAGGCCTTGCAATGGCAGGCCTGAGACACACTTTACAAGCTGCTTCTGTGGGTGGCACAACCAGTGCTGCAAGCCCACCAGCAGAATTTGCTCTACAAGCCCTGGGCACACATGGTGCACTATACTAGGGGCTGACAGTAGATCAAATAAGCCAATCATGGAATCCAATCAGTATATCAATTTAACATAGGGAGCACTTGAACTGTGGCACTGATTAGCAGTGGCACAGGGCCCAAAACATATAACCAGCAAAAATATGTCAAAACAGAGGAGGCAATCCGTCAAAAATGGAAGGGAGACTCACGCCAATGATGTCAGGTCTAACACGTGTCCCCTCCAGCTGAATTGTGGGGAGAACTACCCTTCCCCTTGGGAGTTCTCTTCACTAAGGCGGACAAAATCTGGACAGACCATCAGCGTTGGCGTGTTCTGTACCAGGGCGGTGTTCCACCGTAAAGTCCATACCCTGTAGGGAGATGGACCACCTCAACAACTTTGGGTTCTCACCCCTCATCTGCATCAGCCATCTAAGGGGCCTGTGGTCGGTCTGAACCCGGAAGTGAGTCAAACAAGTATGGTCTCAACTTCTTCAGCGCCGAAACCACAGCAAATACCTCATGCTCAATGGCACTCCACCTCTCTTCCCGTGGAAGTAACCTCCAACTGATGAAGGCTAGAGGTTAGTCAAAGCCCTCTTCAGTAATCTGTGATAGGACAGCCCCTAGACCATGCTCTGAAGCATCTGTCTGTACAATGAATTCTTTTGAGAAGTTGGGTGCCTGAAGCACGGGTGCTGTGCACATGGCAGTCTTCAGGGCATCAAAAGCTTTCTGACAGGTGTCAGTCCAGTTCACTTTCTTGGGCTGCTTCCTGGAAGTCAGCTCAGTCAAAGGTGCAACAATGTTGCCATACCCTTTGACAAACCTCCTGTAGTACCCCGTGAGTCCTAAAAAGGTTCTAACCTGTGTCTGAGTCTTTGGGGGTTCCCATGCCAGGATAGTATCAATCTTGGGTTGTAGGGGCAACACCTGGCCGCTTCCTACCTGGTGACCCAAGTGCACAACGGAGCCCTGCCCGATCTGACACTTACTTGCCTTGATCGCGAGGCCTGCCTTGCGCAGTGCCATCAACACTTCCCAGAGGTGCTGCAAGTGTTCCTCCCAACTGGCGCTGAACACTGCAATGTCTTCCAGGTAGGCAGCACTGAAATCCTCCAGTCCAGTCAACACCTGGTTGACCAACCTCTGAAAGGTGGCAGGGGCATTCTTCATCCCAAGGGGCATAACCCAAAATTGGTAGTGCCCATCTGGTGTGGAGAATGCTGACCTCTCCTTAGCACCATCGGTCAAGGTGATCTGCCAGTTCCCAGACGTCAAATCAAACGTGCTGAGGTACCGTGCAGCTCCTAGCCGATCAATGAGCTCATCAGTTCTGGGGGTGGGGCGTGCGTCAGTCCTGGTGACTGAATTGAGCCCTCTGTAGTCCACACAGAACCGGAGTTCAGGTGTGGCACCCGGCGAGGCAGCCTTTGGGACCAAGACCACTGGGCTGGCCCAAGGACTGTTGGAGGACTCAATGACCCCTAAAGCAAACATCTTGGAGATTTCCTCCTTAATGTAAGCCCTAACCTTGTCAGTCACTCTGTAAGCCTTGTGCTTTACTGGAGAACTCTCACCAGTGTCCACATCATGGCCTTTTGTACCGCTTTTGGCCGCCATAAGTGTGGCAGGGTATGCTCAGACGTGAGTCCCTTGCTCACTTTGCCACTGGATTCAAGCAAGCCGGGCTGAAGACGGCTGGAATGCCAGAAACCGGTCCTTGGAAGCTTGTTTCCGGTCCAGGGAAGGCATGGCTTGGCAGTTCGGGCTGGACTGTTCCCATGAGGCACAGGGTCAGAGTGATTTGCATATAGCCATGTCTGAACTGGGGTGGCAGAGTGGGCTAAAGAACGGTGATGGATCAAACCCAGATCTTTTGACTGGGTGTGAGTGTTTGATTGGTTCAGATGCTCCGTCCATCACCACCCCTTTTGTACCGCTTTTGGCCGCCATAAGTGTGGCAGGCTATGCTCAGACGTGAGTCCCTTGCACACTTTGCCACTGGATTCAAGCAAGCCGGGCTGAAGAAGGCTGGAATGCCAGAAACCGGTCCTCGGAAGCTTGTTTCCGGTCCAGGGAAGGCATGGCTTGGCAGTTTGGGCTGGACTGTTCCCATGAGGCACAGGGTCAGACTGATTTGCATATAGCCATGTCTGAACTGGGGTGGCAGAGTGGGCTAAAGAACGGTGATGGATCAAACCCAGATCTTTTGACTGGGTGTGAGTGTTTGATTGGTTCAGATGCTCCGTCCATCACCTCCCCTTTTGTACCGCTTTTGGCTGCCATAAGTGTGGCAGGGTATGCTCAGACGTGAGTCCCTTGCTCACTTTGCCACTGGATTCAAGCAAGCCGGGCTGAAGACGGCTGGAATGCCAGAAACCGGTCCTCGGAAGCTTGTTTCCGTTCCAGGGAAGGCATGGCTTGGCAGTTCGGGCTGGACTGTTCCCATGAGGCACAGGGTCAGACTGATTTGCATATAGCCATGTCTGAACTGGGGTGGCAGAGTGGGCTAAAGAACGGTGATGGATCAAACCCAGATCTTTTGACTGGGTGTGAGTGTTTGATTGGTTCAGATGCTCCGTCCATCACCACCCCTTTTGTACATCATGGTCGCACCAATCTGTGACACCAGGAACCAAGGAAAATAGATCAGAGAATTGCCCCAACAGTTGGCGACAATCTTGCTGCTGATCAGGGGTCAGTGTGGCAGAGAGGCTGACACCATCCACTGACCCATCTTGCTCTGTTGCAGACAGGAGGTCAGGAAGAGGCTCGGTCTCCTCCTCCATTCCATCATTTGTCGCTAGGAGCATGCCCACTTCGGACCTTTCTACGTGGGGCTTAAGGCGGTTAACATGAAGGACCCTCAAAGGGTTGTGATGTATTCCTATAGGTTCTGAATCGATCCCCCTATTCCTGACCCTATTCTGGTTAAACAAACCAACAAGTTAACTAACAGTCAGCCCATGAGGCAGAAAACCCCCATGATGCAGATACCATTATCTGACGCAGTCACACTACGGCACAGGAACGTGTTATCTGATTAGGTCATAACGCTTGCGATCTAATTAGACAAGCGATATTCCTCCAGCCCCTGATAAGGCATACGGAGTTCTCATAACAAATCAAACCTATGACAACCTGGGCAAAACCCTGCGGCCATTGTTTTGATTTCACCGAGAACTTCAGCAAAAGAATGTGCTAACGAGCAAGTCGTATGACATCCTTATTGACGTATCTATGTCCATCCTTACGTCAATCTCGGCACCTTAAAGGTATAAATATTACCGATATTGCCCTATGCAAACACACGCGGTGGTGACGAGACGGAGCAGCCATACTTGCCGAAGCCCAGAGCAGAGCAGACCCCGCTGGCGCAGCCCCGCCTTCCTGACGCGCTGAGAGAAGCTGCTTTCTCCTGCCGAGAAATCCAGCACCGGCGTTTCTGGGTAGCCCTCGCAGGCAGCCTGGAATATCGAGACCAGAGACGAGAGATACCATCCCTCATTCAACCTAGATTCCAGGTACAGAACTGAATAACCCCTCACAGAGAATTCTTTAGTTATTCACTTGGCAAAAACAAACTTAACTTAAACTGTAACTTTCTATTCCCGCCCACGTATTAGGCTTAGGTCAGGTACACGGGGTAGGCGTATTTAGAAACACCAGTTGAGTACGTTTAGTCAAATGTATATGTGTATGTAATATATTTTATTCATTTTAAAACATCTTATGGCTTAGAAACCATATCAATGTTTTTACAGTATTATTTTATACTATTGCTTTTAATGTATGCACTTTACTTAGCTATAAGTATTGCAATAATATCGATCCATTTCTCTTGTATGAGAAAAGAGACTGATCAATAAATAACACCTTTTTATTGAACACGCCCGTCTCTTCCTTTTCTCTACAATCTGATGAGACTAAGAATGCACGTACTGACTGAGTAAAATAAATTGCCTTTTGTTCACACGACTCTCGAGATATACTCTTGATTAGGGGAGAGCAAAGTTGTCATGTTCTATGGTTGTCAGAAACTAAATCCCTTCTTGTCTAATCAGGGAAGTTAAGTCCTTCCTGAACATTCGAGAAAGTTTCTAGTGAACTCTGAGCTAGCTGGCAAACCCAAAACTTTAAGTCTAGTATCGACAGTAGTAGACCTAGTTAACGTCTGGTCTAGGCCTTTACTGCTGTAGGTATTATTCCAATGCGCAGAGCCTATTGGGATGATAGGAACTACACTACATGGCGCCCAACGCGTTTGGAAAGGGCGATAAAACTAACGTAAGACATTTAGAGTAACTCAGTGGTGCTTTCTCACTCAGACCCCTTTTCCCATAATACTTCAAAGACGTCTGGAGTGGGTGAAAGGTTATATCCGCCAGACCTCGCAGGAGGGAACTCCTATGTATGGTTCTTGGTATAGTCAACGTTGAAGGATACACTGTTCCAAAATATTGTGCATCTAATCTTTGTTTCCATAAGAAACCTGATCAGCAAACAAACAGAATAACCATCCTGTCGGTAAAATGGTAGACAGTGATGAAGAAAGAGAGGCAGTTAGATTAGCAACTGAACTCACAGCAGCTGATGCTACCATGCAGGAAGCAGACCCGAATATAATACTCATTCCGGTCATCAAAAGGAAATCTATAACCATAAAACTTATAGAAAATGGACTGACACCTAGAGGTGGTACAGTCATATTCGTAATTGAGGCACACGAATATCGGCAGACAGAGGTATACTATTCATGGATAAATTTTCCAGCAGCAAATCCTGTAACAAAGTACTTCCACTATTACAAAATAGAGGAACCTCCTGAAACGTACACTCCTTTCGAGGAGGTGGAAGTACCACTCAAATTTCAAGAGCATTTGCTCTTATTTGATGGCGCCCTAAAACATAATAATCACATCACCAGGCTCGGTCCTTTAGGTAGACCAGGAGCAACGTGGCCGGTCCTAGCCGGATACACACCACATCCAGACATCGACGGGATGTCTGCAGCTAACCTGTTAACACAGCTAAAACAATTAATAAAAATACATAGACAATTAGTCCAGTATGTGATGCGGACTTCAACAATTCAGCCAGCGATTAAACTCCCACAGCTGACCCCTCACCAGGGGAACACAAATAAAATTACACCACAGAACATCCAGTCCTGCCTAGGTAAAGTACCGGCTAAACGGGAACAAATACCATTCTGGCTAGCGCAGAAAATCACCCAAATAGAGGCGGTGTTTCCAGACACTACCCCGCTAGAAAAGCACAGGATTCTGACTATCTGTCTTCCAATGGGAATCGCACCACACATTGAGGACTGTGACACTTGGGGTACAGTCTTTGCTTCCATCTACACAAAAACGCACGGTGTTCCATCCATTTCGGTAATACCAGATGTGCTAAAACAAATTCAAGATGAATATGGTCCAGAACCCGCTTTAACTCTTGGTATGAAATTACTGAAAGACTTCAAGCAGGTCTCGGCTATATTATTAGCCAACATAAAAGGTGAAGCAGCAAACGTGGCGATCCGCCAGAGGTTAAAAGAGACAGATATAGCAGACCAACCAGCTGAAATTGCCAGAATCATAGAAAAATCCTATGAGGAACTAGGTAGAGATAGTTTAGGTGGAATACCAGTAAAACCGCAACTAATTGAAAGTCCTGAAAAAATATTTTTTAATAATAATTCTACATCACCAAAAAAGAACTGGGATGGAAACAAACAATCCAATCCTAAAGAAAAGAAATTCCAGTCCCGAGGAAGGTCTCCTAGGCGAAGAGAAAAATCTCCGAACCAAAGACACAGGTCACCTCAGAGTGACCCCTCTGGGAAAAGATATAACCTTAGAAATAGGGATAATATTAAAAAACCTGATAGATATCAAGACATTGATACACGTCCCTCTCAATCTTTTCAGACTTCCTCGCAGAAATCGGAAAGAAGAGGACGATCAGAACAAAGAGAAGAGCACGCCAAGTCCAAAGACAAGGAACCTGCTCAGCTAAAAAAGAAATTACAATTTCCAAAAAAGAAGGTAGCCAGTATCAAGGTAGTTAACAATGCCGAGAATACTGAGGACACAACTGAAAAACGGAGAATGGGCTCAGACAATGCTAGACAGCGCAGCAGAAGTGAGCATAGCTCGCAAAGTCCTTATGAATCATCTGGAGACAGTGGACACGAATGAATATCTTCAAGTGGAAACTGCGGACACCAGAGTTAGCAAACCTCACAAAATATACGAAATAACATTGCGTATAGAGGGGGATAAGACTAGAAAAATAAGGGGACTATTTTGGGATAATCTCTCCAAGGGCTATGATATCCTTCTAGCTGAAAAAGACTGGCCACCAGAGTTTGTCAGGGAGTGCCCTCATGGCGAAGAAATAATTATGCCTGCCTTCTCAAATCAAATTCCTATTCATAAAAAATACACACTTGCTAGAAAGTGGGCAGTGGCTTTAGCTCCTGCTTTATATAAAAATCACGTGGGATGGGATGAGGACTCTCCTCCTCACAAAATCCAGTTAAAATCACAACCAACTGCACAAAGGCAGTACCCAATTAAGCAAGAAGCTAAAAAACAGGTAAATGAAATACTAGATCAGCTAGAATACCAGGGGGTGATTGAAACTTGCACCTCACAAATGAACAACCCTTTGTTTCCGGTCTCCAAACCAGACAATTCATATCGTCTAGTTTTGGATTACCGACACCTTAACACATGTTGCAAAACTTTTGCAGTGCAAAACTCACATAGTGCTGCACTAATGAATAACATAGTGCGCAAAAAATACAAAACAACATTAGACATTTCTAATGGATTCTTTTGTCAAAACATAGCACCAGAGAGCAGATATTTAACTGCATTCTCAATAAATGGCACTCAAAAACAATTCTGTCGGTTAACCCAGGGGTACAAGAACAGCCCGGGGGTATTCTCAGCGAGAGTAACAGAATTACTACAACTATATGATGATGAAGGATTATCTTATGTCGATGACATATACTTAACAGATGATGACTTGGAGACTCACTTGAAAAGAGTGAACACCATAATACTTGGGTTCGCAGCAGAGGGTTACAAATTCAACTTTAAAAAATCCAGAATTGCCCATCTGACAGTCCTGTTCTTAGGATATGAATTATCAAGTATAGCCTGGCTGACAATTTTCTAGAATATTGTGCCATATTCCAAGCACCTAGAGGAATTAAAAAATCTAGAATATAAAAAAACATATCCTCTGCCAGCCGACATTCTGCCTTTACGACATTACGCCTGTGTAATTTATACAGACGGACATGCTCAACCCCCCGTTTGGGGAGAACAGGCATACAACCCCACATGTGGGATTACAAAAGAAGTGTGGCGCGGAGGTAAACTAAAACCTCTATTAACAAAAACACACTCAGTAGAAACTAATTCAGAACAACAGACTGAAATAATGGCATTGAAAATGGCGCTAGATAATGCGGATCGCGAATTCCCGACACTTATAGTGTCAGATTCCTATTACTGCGTCAAATCATATAACAAGGATTTGCAGACATGGATTCAAAACGGTTACAAAGATGACACAGATGCAACAATAAAGCAGAAAATGCTTTGGGAACAAATAGCTCTTTTACAAAAAGAGCTACCAAAGACTCACGTGACACACTCACTGAGTCATCAGCGTGATGGCGTTCACGTTGCAGGGAATTCATTGGCTGAGACAGCCACAGTGGCAGCCACTAAATCGGCTCCCGTAGTTCGAAAAAAGCGTACATTAAAATACATTGACGGTGAAACAGTACTGGCGGTGAAAACGTCATCAAAAGGCGACTGCTCAGCGTTACCGATCAACTATCCACTCAATTATACATACATAATCGATGCAAACTCCGTCCCTTTTGCTCGAATCCCTGGAGTGGGGGATAGAGTGATTCCAAACATGGACAGGAGAAACTTGTTAATCGCAGACGCACATATGGGCGAGGGTCTCAGACACCTAAAACTAAAAGATTCTCTGGAAGAATTACAATCACGGTACTGGTGGCCAGGCATGAGCCTGCGTCACACCATGTTTGTAAAAAACTGCCCAAACTGCAACAGAGATCGCAGTGGGGAGAGAAACAGTTTAATACCTCGTCGTTTTACTCCAGAAAAAATCAAGAGTAAAAAGGAAGGCTTGCGATTAACATATACAGGCTAGTTTCCACTTATAATGTAGATCACCAGCACTCGGCTGACGTCTGGACTGTTATACAAAGATTTGCGAGTCTAAATGGCATATACGCTAAGAGCATGCTACGTTTGACCATTGTTTTCACTCTAGCCCTCCAGCCTGAGGGGAAACATGACCAAATGAGCATAGCCCAGCGGGAATCTTCTCACTTCCTTCCTGAGGGATACGGGATGGTGTAAAGAAAAAAACAAGGCATAAAGCAATCTATAACGGAAAGGATATTAGGTTCGGGAGCTGGGTGGGTCAAACATCTAATAAGTGTCCAACGTAGTCTAAATAACTTGCCAAGAAATTCTCTGAAGGGATTCAGTGCGTACGAATTATTATTTGGAACTAGGATGTTGATCTCTGACATTGATAGTCAGACTTCAGTGGTGAAAGAAAAAAGCTTTGATATCAAAGACCGTTTGGCTATTTTGCAGGACTTAAACAAAACAAGAAAAGACCTGAGCAACATAAAATTGAAACAACAGCCAACAACCACTGAAGAACCACCACCTGTCCCAGCAAGACCTGTCTGGATTCCAAAAGTCGGGGATCTAGTCAGGGAAAAGATCGCGGTAAAGAAGGAATTTGGGCCTTCTTACAGAAAAGCAGTTCCTGTCTTGTCTGTCAACGGGACAAGATCAGTTGTACTACCGCCACTTGCTGGAAAAAAGGAGAACCGAGTTGTATCCATCGACCTGGTAAAACCACAACATGTGGCCGATAACAAACAGTAGGCCAAGTGGACTCCCAATAAGTAGCAGAACACCAAGGTTTGCTACCAGTACAGAGGTCCTAACGAAGAGGCTCATCACATTCGAAACGCCTACAGAAGAACAACAAGGACTATGCAACAATGCAATAGAACTCAGACCTCTGAAAACCCAAATAAAAACATTTAGCAGAGACACACCAATCTATAATGAAGTACCAAGTGAAAATGCAAGAAACAGAAATCCTGAACCAATTGGAACAATTGACAGAACTGCATCCGGCTACTTCATAAACTTCGATGATTCCTCTGAAGGCTTCAGTGAATCAAAGACACAGACATCATCAAAAACCTTTAAAGATAAAGCTAAAGAACTTTTGAAACAACTGAAAGAAACATATCTGATTTCTCCATGGATCGAATTTTGGGTGGGTTTTGGTGCATTTATCCTCATACTTTGGCTCATCATGATACTAACTTTGGGACGCTTCATTGAGGGAAAATATGCAAAAATGGACACAGCAGGGGGCGTGGCTTGGCGGGCGATCATGGCGGACGTAGCTTGCTAAGAGCTCCCGCCGGCCCGATACTTATCCTGTGATTTCTCCTGGCCCCCGGACCCGAATTGTGTGTTTGGTCAGGGGTACCGGCGTCGGATGACACAAGGAGTAATCCGGTGCTGAGAGTGACGCGCTGGGACCTTTCTCGGCGCTGCGGCGATCCAGAGCGGTGAGCGGCCTGGTGCCGGTCGGGCGAGCCGGGGCCTCAAGTTTGGCGCACCCGGACTGGAGGTCTTGATCCTGGGCCTGCGGCGCTGTTCTTTGGCCGTGACTAGAAGCTGCCTGCTGCCAGCGACCGGCTGCGGAGTCCCCCGCCTCTCCTCACCATTCCAACGGTGGGGGGCTTGAGCCTAGTGGGGGCCGTGGAGGACCTGCGGCCTACTTGGCCTTAGTGGAGCCGGGACCTCGAGTTTGGTGGCTCCCCACCCGGAGTCGTCGGCCCTATCTACTGGACCGGAAGTGCGGACGCATCGGCGCCCCCCGGATCTGAGGGGTCGGTCGGGCGCTGGGCCTGAACTGTTGCCCCATCCTATCCCTGTGGTCCCCGGAGCAGTGGCCGGAGAGCTTGTGGACTGACCTGGAGTGACCCATCTCTGCGCTGTGCCGGGAGTACTGGTGGGCCCGGTGTGGGCCTGGCGCCGACCTGCGGAGGGTGTCCATCGAACAGTGAGTGCGGCCCCCCCCCTCCCTCCCACCTCGTGCTACGGGACCTGCTGTGAGACGTGGGGCCCTGGGAGTTCTCTGTGGGCCCTAACCAGCCGATTGGACCGGAGGTGTCCCCTGCGGTGCCCTGGGCCTGGGGGGTGCACGGGAGCGGACGGCAGGGATAAACTCTTGGGGTCCTGCCCTGCGGGGGTCGACGGCAACGATCTGCTGAGCGCTGGTGAGAGGTGCTACCTGGGGGCCTACTTGTGATTTGCGGGACGGGACTTGTGGCCCGGGAGGTGTTCTGGGCTAGTCAGTTTGAAGACCCGAGTGCCTGCCCTGCATCATCAGCTGCTGTGTGACACGAGTGGAGTGTGGGGTGGCCGGAGGGACGGCGGGGCTGGACGCTCCAAGGTTTTGAGACTTTTCTATGCGCGCCCTGGCTCGCGGACCCTAGGTGAGGCCCGGACCGGGACCCTGGAAGCCCTAACCTAGTGTAGAGACTATCCTGTTTAGCGTTCCTGCCGGGGCTTGCCGCCCGGAGCTGGGCTGCGGTGTCTGTGGTCTGGGAGTGCCCACTGGGGTCGGCATTCAAGCCCTGACAGAGTCTCCTTGGCCCCCCTGAGTGGACGCTACTGCTGCATTGCTGTCGACGAGGGGCCCACCGCGAGGGCAGTGTGGCCCTCTTCCTAGCCACCAACCATGACGAGAGGTGGGGGCGGCACCGGTTCCACCAAGCAAGGGACGATCGATAAATTCACAGGGCCCAGTGGAGGATCCGGGGCCTCCGGAGGTGGCCAGAACACAGGACCTGATAATGCGGCCCTGATGGCCGCCATTACGCAGTCCAGAGACATGCTTGATGCCAAAATTGGGGCGGTTGGCGCCGATGTCATGCTGCTGCGTCAAGATCTCCGCAATGCTGTGGCCCGCATCACGGAAACCGAAACTCGGATCACAGGGGTGGAGGACGATGTGGTGGCCCTGAAGAAGAAGGTGGAGGACATGGCCAGGATCCAAAAGGGGCTGGCGCTCCGTGTCGAGGATGCCGAAGGGAGGGCGCGGAGAAATAATCTGCGATTTGTGGGCTTTCCAGAGGATTGTGAGAAGGGGTCCATGGATGTATTCTTGACACGCTGGTTGGAGAGTTGGCTTCCCCCGGACGTCCTGTCGCGCTGCTTTGTAGTGGAGCGCGCCCATAGGGCCCTGGCGCAGAAACCGCCGGCAGGAGAGCGACCACGTCCAGTCATCGCCAAAATCCTCAACTTTCATGACAGGGACGTGATTCTTCGAGAAGCGAGAGCCAAGGAGGACTTGTTGTTCGAGGGTCACAGGATTATGATTTTCCCGGATTATACCAAGCTGGTGCAGCAGCAGCGCCGATCCTTCCAAGATGCGAAAGCCAAGTTACGTGGGCTGAAAATTCAATATTCACTGTTGTACCCAGCTCGTCTACGTGTTGTGTTTCATTCCAAGACCCACTTTTTCGACACCCCGGAGGCGGTGTTTAGCTGGACGGATGAGACAGTCAGGATCCGACCGAATGCCCAGCCGGGCCTGAACCCCGGAGCATCGCGTGGGTCGTCGCAAGAGAGGAGCGAATCTTCCAACAGGAGCAGGAAGCACAGGAAGTCTCGGTCACGGCGACGCTCCCACTCCGGGGGTGGCCTGCTGGATGGTGCACAGTCGGACACTGCTCAGTCTGGGACTGGGACCTGAGGGCCGTGGAGCCCCACTCCTGTATCCTAAGCGACATTTCATCTCGGCATCTGCTGGTGGCCTTAGGGGTAACACTACTGATTGATGGGCTGGTGCATGGTGTGGGGTGGTCTAGGCCATGGCTGGACACGGGAAGGGCGTACTATCTGTTGTGGTACTGTCCCGCTGCGCCTAAGTGGTGGGTCACTTGTGCTTAATGGGGTTCGGGGTGCTGACCTATGGGCGGCCTACTCCTCTCATGTTCGAGGGGGGGCCCTAAGGGGAGGTACTGTTGGTTGGGGGGAGTGGGGGGATCCATTGGCATGGGGGGCTTTGGGCGCTCTGTTTTGGGCCTGAGGCTCTTTATGCCGCGACAGGTACTTCACTGTTCCATGAGGTATAGGGGTGGGGGAGGGGGGATAGGCGGGGGTTTGGTAGTTGGGGGTGTTGTGTTGGTGGACGGGGAGGGGGGGGTGCGGGGTAGTTGGGTGGGGATGCACGTGATTTTTGCTGCTGTGATTTCTGTAGTGCAAGGTGCTTGGGCTAGGTCCGGGGGTTTCCAGATGCTCTCCCACCGAGACTATGGGTGATTCCCCGGAGAAGGCGCCTGTTAGTGGCTCCATGAGAATTCTTAGTTGGAACGTCAGGGGAATGCTGGACAAAATTAAACGAGGAGCAGTACTGCGCTGGGGTAAGAGAGACTCGGCGGATGTCATGTTGTTGCAGGAGACGCACATGTTGGGAACGAAAGTACTGAGTTTACAACGTTTTGGCTATACCCAGGTGTTCCACGCAGGCTTTACTAGGGGGTCGAGAGGGGTAGCTGTCCTCATTCATCGACGACTGTCTTATACTCACGAACGCCATTGGCTTGATCCCCAGGGTCGGTTTGTGTTTGTCAAGGGCATGATTGGTGTAGAACCTGTGGTGTTCGGCAGTGTGTATGCTCCCCCTCCCCTGCAATGGTCTCTGGCGGAGCGCCTGTTTGAATTGTGGGCCGAAATCCCGGACTGCCTGGCTGTGATAGGGGGTGACTGGAATGACGTGGTGGATGTGGGTCTGGACAGGAAGAGAATGCAGGTGGCCGCAATGGCGCCTACCCCTACACGTCTGAAAGCGATGATTGATGGGTTGGGTTGGGTGGACATATGGCGACATCTGCATGCCAGGACGCGTGAGTACACGTATGTATCAGCTGTGCATGGCTCCTTCTCCCGGTTGGACTGTGTGTTTGTACCCGGGGCCTTCCTCGATAGGGTGAAGCAGGCCGTGATTCAACCTCGGGGACTGTCGGACCATTCCCCGGTCGCAGTACGGATTGCACTGTGTAAACCACATCAGCCGTTCCGTTGGCGGATGTCTTCGTGGCATCTCCAACGGACAGATTATACGACACACATGCGCGGGGCTATAGCCCAGTATTGGCAGGAGAACTTGACAGAAGGCATGGACAGCGTGACGGTCTGGGAAGCCATGAAACCCACGTTGCGGGGCGTAGACATCGCCTGGTGTGCTGCCGCCCGTCGGAAGCGTCAGGAGGCCACTGTGGCGGCTGCGGCTGGGGTGAGAGCTTTGGAGGGGCAGTGTAGAGGAGATAAAGGCGAGGTGGCGCTCAGGCTGCTCCTCCAGGCACAGCAATCATATGCCTCGATCCTACTGGACGAGGCTCGACAAGCCTGGCTGGCCACGCGGAGTAGGGTGTACCAATGGGGCGACAAATCGTGCACTATGCTCCACCGGTTGTGTCAGCAAACTCTGCAGCCGATTTCTCTGCCGGGCCTTACGGACGGGGAGGGGATTGCCATGACGGACCCTGCTGCGCTTGCGGCGAGTTTTGCCGACTACTATAGGGTACAATACGCTTCACGAGATAGTCTCCCACCAGAGGCAATCGACAAATTTATAGCCGACCTCCCCCCCCGGGTGATATCGGATGAGGCCAGGACAGCTCTAGACCTTCCCCTGTCGGCGGAGGAACTGGGTGACGCGCTGGGACAACTTAACACTGGTAAGGCGCCCGGACCAAGTGGCTTTCCCAGTGAATTTTACAAGAAATTTCATTTGCAGCTGGGACCGCACTATCGGCAGGCTCTGGAAGCAGCTCGGGAGTGTGGTTGCTTGCCGGTGGACTGGCGTCAAGCTGAGATTGTGGTGTTCCAGAAACCGGGCAGGCCCCCTGACAGACACGAGTCGTATCGCCCAATATCTCTCATTAACTTTGAAGCCAAATTATTGGCTAAAGCGTTGGCGAATCGTCTTCTCCCATACGTAGCAGATCTAGTCCACCCGGATCAGGCGGGCTTTATGCCGGGCAGAGCGACAAGGCACAACATCAGACGGGCACAGGTTGCGGTGGGTGCGATGGGGGCGACTGAGGAGCGGGCGGCACTCCTACTAGCGGACATCGACAGAGCGTTTGATTCTGTCAGCTGGACTTACCTCTTTGCTCTATTACCGCGCCTCAACTTGGGTCCAGTTTTTGTCTCATACGTCAAACTGCTATACACCGACATCACAGCCTCGGTGCGTATCTCGGGAGCCATCTCGGAGAGATTTCCGGTTGCTAGGGGGACCCGGCAAGGGTGCCCCCTGTCCCCGTATCTCTTTGCGCTGGCCATGGAGCCGCTGGCTGCCTGGGTGCGCATTGACGCGCAGCTTCGTGGCTTTGTATGGAGTGCGAGCCTCACAGACAGGATCGCGCTATATGCAGACGACGTCCTCTTCTTTTTGACAGACCTTGATCGTTCGGGCCCGCGTATTTTGGAGATATTACGCATTTTCGGTGACGTCTCGGGACTCTACCTCAACCCGCGCAAATCGACTCTTTGGGTGCTGGGGGGCCGGCCCGAGGTGTCTCCTTGGGCAGCGGATCTGCAGGTAGCGATTGGTGGACTGAAATATCTAGGAGTCTTCATATCAGAGTCTGCTGCTATTGCATGGGAGCGTAACATACAACCGGTGTGGGACAGGGTCCAATCCGACGTCAAAACGTGGTCGCGCATACTACTGTACCAGCTACAAAATCATCCGTACAGAGTGGACCAGCAGTGGTTCCGGCGTGTGAATTCCTTGCTAGGCCGGTTTTTATGGGCTGGGGGTGCCTCTAGGGTGGCACTGCGGACCTGCTTTTTGTCCACGTACTGTGGAGGTCTCGCGACGTCAGACATCTTGTCGTACTACCAAGCCTCTCATTTGTTGGTCTTAAATGAGTGGTGGTACGGTGGCCGTGACGATCCAGCATATGCCCTAGAACATTTTTTAATGGGAGATGCCACGCTCCATACACTCTTGTATTCGGCAGGGCGGCGGAAGACGCTGCCACATGTGACCCAAGTGGTCTTCCTGATTTGGAGGCAGGCACTGCGTCGCATGGGCTGGTGGGGACGGCTGACGGCCGAAACTCCGCTGTGGAACAACGGACGACTCCCTGCACTGGCATCACTGCAAGGATTTGGAGGCTGGGACTCCATAGGGATCTCGTCGCTTGGTCATGTACTTGCCGGGACTACCCTTAAATCCTTCGAAGCACTCAGCACTGAGTTTGACATGCCCAAGACCCAGTTTTTTAAATATCTACAGCTTCGTCACGCTGGACGGTATCTTCACTAATGTGGAAGGACTGTCCATCACCTCTGTTCTTCCACTGACCTGGACAGACCATTCAGTTATCATTAGTGAACTCACCATCAAAGGTCCGCAGAGTAAAATAAGGTCTCCTGCTATAAAGGGCACGTTCAAAGCGTGGAAGGACATTAACCCCAATGACTTAAGACTGCTTCTCCACTCCACCACCCCAGAATTATCCACTGACCCAACGACTGCCACTAATCAAGTTCAAAAATGGTTGGGTGAAGCTTCAACTCAGCTGGCACCCACCAAATTAATTTCTAAGAATAGAAACAGGCCTAAAGCTAAGTGGTATACGAAACAACTAAAAGACCAAAAACAACTTACTAGGAATAAGGAACGACAATGGCGTAGAACCTACGACACTGAAACCAAGGTTAATTATAAGAAAACCCTGGCTATCTATAAATCTATGATAATAACAGCAAAAAAGGACTACTACACTCGCCATATAGAATCTGCCAAAAATTCCAGCAAAGAGCTTTATCATGTTGCTAAAACCCTTGCGGGTAATGCCCCGGATCTTAATCCACCCCCATCACAAACCCTATGCGATGCCTTGTCAGACTTTTTCTTTACTAAAGTCAATGATATTTATCAAGATTTTAATCTTGATCAGGTCCACAGTAGTGTCACTATTTCTCCGGTCACGGCAGTGACTCCGGCTAGCACCACTATGACATCCTTCAATGCCCTCACCACCGATCAAGTCAAAAGTATTTTTAACACGATTAAAGCTGGATCAGCTTTGGATCCCTGCCCTACCTCTGTACTTGCCACAGTACCAGATATAGTCATCCCCATTATAACCACCCTCTGTAACACTATTCTGGCATCCGGAACCTACCCCGATGCGCTGAAGAACACACTAATCAAACCTCTGCTGAAAAAACCGGGGTTAGACAAAAGCGAGCTAAAAAATTATCGCCCGATTGCAAGCCTCCCCTTCCTAGCGAAGGTTACAGAAAAGGCCATGAACCAGCAGCTGTCAGCTTATATAGAGAATAATCATCTGCTGGACGATACACAGTTCGGCTTCCGCAAACATCATGGCACGGAAACCGCACTCATTAAAGCAGCCGACGACATAAGAGTCATCCGTGACCAAGGAGGTACTGCGGTATTAGTCCTCCTTGACTTGTCTGCTGCCTTCGACACGGTCGACCACAAGATCTTGGTCGACCGTGTCGAGAGGATGGGCATTCAGCTTACTGCTAGAGATCTTCTGGCCTCTTTTCTGGCCAATAGACACCAGGCAGTTACCCTGGGCCCCTTTCAATCTGCCGACTTGTCGTTGCCGTGTGGGGTCCCACAAGGCTCATCCCTGAGTCCGACACTATTTAACATATATGTGTCGGACCTTGCTAGTGTCATCAAAGCCTACGGGATGGGCCTGACCTCATACGCGGACGACACTCAGTTGGTTTTGGCCATAAGAGATGATGGACAGAAGATGGCGGAGAGTTTCCAAGATGGGATGACTGCAATTAGTGAGTGGATGGCAAGAAATTGCCTGAAGCTCAACTCTGATAAAACAGAGGTGGTTATCTTCGGTAAGCTCTCCCCACCCTGGTCGGCAACCTGGTGGCCAGCAGCTATGGGTACACCTCCTTGCCCCTCGGTCAAAGTTAGAAACTTAGGTGTTACCTTTGACAACCAGCTCAACTTTATGGCCCATGCGAATAAAGTGGCTGCTAACGCTCACTTTAAGTTACGTATTGTAAGGAAAATCATACCATACCTACCTGAATCAGCAGCAAAAACACTAGTCTCTTCGCTAGTGTTGTCTTCACTAGACTACTGTAACGGTCTGTTGCTTAACGCCCAGAACAGAGTCATCAAAAAATTACAGACCGTTCAAAATGCTGCTGCCCGCGTACTTGCAAAAAAACCCAGATTTGCCCCCATTTCGGACACGCTAAAAAAATACCACTGGCTGTCCATTCACAATAGGGTCAAATTCAAATCTTTGTGCACGGTTTTTAAATCACTTCAGGATTTAGGACCTCGATTCTTTAAAAAACAATTGATTCCGTACAATCCTGTGAGAAAGCTCAGATCCACATCTTCTAACCAGCTAGTGGTTCAACGTAGCCGTACAGTTTCCTGGGGTGATCGCCGCTTTTTAATCGCGGCCCCCAGACTCTGGAACACCTTACCCATTGATATTAGGACCAGTTCTACTCTTCTTCAGTTTAGGAAAAAACTGAAGACATGGCTTTTTACTCAGTAATTCACTTCCTGCTTTTTTCTGTCTAGGGTGAGACTTTAATGCAATTTCAGCGCCGAGACGCCTAAGGGTAATTGCACGCGCTTTATAAATAGCATTAAATAAATGCTCTGGCGCCGAGTCTGGTGGAGCTGGACCAGCTTCCAGACTTTAGCCCCGTGGAAGCTAAGCTCTTCATGGGAGACCTGGGGGATAAAAAAGTCTCAAAAATCTACCAAACACTGATCACTTACTGCTCCTCTTCCCTGGTGTCGTTGAAGGCCTCGTGGGAGGTGGATGTTGGTCCGTTGGATGAGGATGACTGGCGGGAAGCGCTGGAATCCCCCCGGGGCGCGGCTATAGCAGTGCGGTTGCGATTCATACAATATAAATACTTGCATCGGGCCTATTACACTAGAGAGAGACTGTGGAGGGCGGGCCTTATTGCTTCCCCAGACTGCCTGCGCTGCGGGGCCGAGAGAGGCACGTTGGTACATACTGTGTGGTCGTGTGTGGGCCTGGTCCGGTTCTGGGGTGGGGTGTGGGACTGCCTATCGGAGGTGCTGGGATGGGATCTTCCTCGTACACCTAGGTTGGGTCTTCTTCATGTCCTCGATCAAGTGGGTGGTAACATTTATAAGCGCCATCTCCTTCTGTTAGGCCTTGTTGTGGCCAAGAGTGATCTAGCGAGGGCCTGGAAGAGTGACCGCGCCCCCCCACTTAGCGCCTGGAAGGCGGGTTTAGACTTCCTCATGGGGCTGGAATTGCCAGTATTTGAAGCCAGGGGTTGCCCTCGGAAACACTACAAGATCTGGAAGCGGTGGGCGGACTATAGAGACCTGACATTGGTACCTCCCGTTGAAGCAGAAGATGGTCTATCCATTGATTGAGACCTCGGGGCCTGGATGGCTCCAAGACACTTAGCTGAGCTTCCTTATGTATACTGCAGCTGATTGTGTTCACGTGCATCGGGTTAGGGCGGGATAAGGGGTGGGTAGTGGGAAATGTTACAGTTGTGGGGAGGATAATGGGGCGGGTAGGGGCTAGTCAAAAGTTTAAGCTATAAATGTATTCTATTGTATATTGCCTGCTGATGTGTTCTCCTGCTTTTGGAGGACTGTTTACTTGATTTGCTTGAACTTCTAATAAATACGGTTATGAAAAAAAAAAATGGACACAGCAAGTCAGAAAATCAACTTGATCCTCAAACCACACACATCTTCACACATCGAGAAAAGAGAACTTTCTTCAGTCAACTTCACAGCCAATCCGATACCTGGTGGGGTAGCCTGGGACAACACTGACTATGAAATATATGGTCCGGTCGAAATCCTACAATATCCACACCAAATTAAGATCTCATTGAGTGACTTTGCAAAACCAAGCTCATTTGCTGATGATTGGGACTTCGAAAGCATTAATAATATGATGTCTGACTTAGTAATGTCTGCTAAATTTACCAAACATGAATATTTGCAGGGTTCTACAAATTATGATAGTATGTACTGTTATAACCACTATGGTAACCATTTTTTACATAGATCTGCACAACCTAGAAATGTTTTAAATTATAATCAATGGGAACATTGTGCAACCACTCCAAAAGGAAGCTCAAGGACCTTCTATGACAAATATTCATACTGTTCAGGTTTTAACACAAGTAATGCTGAAGCATTCTATTTTAAATTGTCAAACAAGACAGGGACAAAGACCATGATAACCAACACAAAATTGATATATTCAGACTCATTCTTTGAAAAAATGAATACTTTTGGTTTTGATTATTGGGACAAGAATGTTGAATTGAAAAGTGTTTGGGGTACAAAAGAATGGCAAGTGCAGGGCATAGAATCTTTGTTGAGAGCCTGCATGATCCCAGAACAAATGATATTTTTAAATGACACTGTTCAACAAACCACCTGTCTTGGCCTAGCCAAAATCAAAGACTTAAATAAACCGTCTATTCCAAAGCTAACAATGTTCAGCAATAGCTCTACAGATGAAGAGATAGACGTAAATTATGTATTAAACCAAAACAGAACACATCCTGATTGGAAACAGTGGTTGATCTGGCCCACAGATACTAATAACTGTCAAGACAGATTCCTGAACAAAACACAGGGGTTCAAAATGACCAGGCCAGACCCTAGATATCCCCAAAGACATCACCCAGGGATAATAACCACCTACAGTGTGGGCAAATTATGCCTTCAATGGCTACAAACTTCCACACTGGCAGAAATTAAACAACACCTAACTTTACTTACTGATGGTGCTGACTTGCGTGATTTCATTATGGGACCGCGCAAACAGCGTCAAAAACGTTTCATAGCAGCCTCTGTATATGCAGCATACAATGAGGCCTGGAAGGTTACTCAAATTGAAACAGCAGAGAGAATACGGGAAATTGACCGTATTAATTTGGAAAAATCACTTTCTGTAGTGGACAATGGGTTAATGACTCTGTCCTCCAGAATTTTTTCTTTGGACAGCATTGTGTCTTCAGCAATCGACATATTGTCGCAAGACTTACTGTTATTACAACACGGTCAGTCCCAATTGCGCTCTATTGTACAGCTTGGCTGGACGTTACAAAATCTGCGTTCAGGCTTTGTGCCTTGGCGTTTAATCAACACAACGTCACTATTCCAAATCTTTAACCTTACTGATAGACAAATCAGTATGGCACAAAAGGGTGCTGATTATACAATCTTGAGCATTGAAAAACTCGAAAGATTACCAGTGACAATGTCAGAACGACCTGTCAGTGAATGGATAATACATGGGATAATAAATATTCCAATCTCAACCTTCAGGTTTCAATACTGCCAAAAATATATACAGGCTGGCATGTACAAGAAATTGGGAAAGGGGTACATTAAAACATCATGGAACCTGCCCTATTCACATGCATGTGTCAGTAATAAAGGACAGAAAGTGTTTCTTAGTGGCAATAATTGTGCGATGTCACTAAGCGGCACGCTTCTGTGTAACGGAATTAGTTTGCATGGAGCCTGTGAAGGGAATTCATACAACCTTTCATGTCACCAGCAAGGCGCACCTGCAACAGAAATAGAACCATTCTTTCAAAGACTCTATAATGGGAGTTACATTCTAATTGTAGACCGCAGATGTTGTAGTCTTATGCCCGGGACTCCTTATCTAGTCACTACGACTGCGAAGGTCAAGTGCTGTGGACGCTCATTGTTCCCCAGCTCCTTTCCAGACAGGGAGGCAAGGGCATGGCCCAATTTGAAAATTACTTCTATTCGAATAGATACTTTAAGCAGAATGAAAACAGTGCTTCTTCAGACGCCTACAAGGCTCACGTCATCAAAAGAAACGTATGATCTACAAGTCGCAAGGACGACTGCAGAGATACATTCATTGTTATCAACTAATTCCCCCATACATTTCGCAGAAATACTAAACGAAATCTTAAACATTTCTGATACCAATGGGGTCTCAAAGGTATTTAAGACAGTATTTTCGATGGCATTAACACCATTCAAAGCCATACTGGGTATTTTTCCAGATTTCGTCCATTCGATTTTTGGCGGACTTCCCCTGATCTTGGGACTAATTGCAGGAATCCTATTCTTGGTCCTTATTTTTCGGTATGGCAACCCATGTCACAGACAAAACTCTTGCGACAAGGGAAGAAACAATCCTAGCCATTGGATACCGGGACCGGATATCAAAAATCCTGGGACTCTCCCGGCTTAGAGACCTGAACATGACTTGGTTTCTATCATTTCGACCAATGTGGCAAAGATGTGTTTTACCTGTATTAAGGTGTCTGCTATGCGGAGAAGAATGCGTGTTAGACACCTGTCTGACGCTACAATCGGATGCGCCAATGGATGCAGAAACATTGTTGAGCCCGATCAAGGTTCATGCTTTGTGCTGCCCTCAAAGGCTACCAATCCTGATGACGGCATTCGTGGAAGCTTCACCACTACGATTGATGGGTAGTGAAGTTCAAGATGAAAGCAGCATCGATCAGGTACGACCTTCTGTCAGCAATGCAAATCAGAATGTCAATGGAAACAATCATGCGCACGAATGCATGATTACACCTATTTCCGAGTTAGTGGAACTTTCCCAGGAAGCTGTTGACAGTTTTTTCGAAAGCCTAAATGGTATGATGTTCTCACCAGAGCAGAAATAGAGACTTTTGAACAAGCTCGCACACGGCGTTCCCTGAATTCGACCTTCAACTTTAAAAATAAAGTCACATGAACAATTTTTCCTCCAGTTCACGGACAGCAATTTTTCAGCAGCCCCAAAATATTTTTTCATATTTTTCGGGACACTATCTTCTGCTTAAATTAAGAACTATTCTTAAAGAACTAAGGTTTCTAAATTTTAGATAGCTTATAGACATTAGCTGCCCGCTGGTATGTTCATAAATATTTTATTCTGTGATGGAATGGTCTCGAACTTTTTTTCTGTATTAAGAGCCATTTCATGTGTAAATTCTCATATACCAAATAAGCAATAATGTATACAAATGCGTGATTACCTTAGCATTATTATACAGCTTGAGTGCATACAATACATATGATTGCAACTTTTCCGTATATTTGAAAATTTCAAAATGCATTTATGTATTTTGGGGTGGTAAGGTATACACAAAACTCTATAGTATGTTGTACTATGTTTTACTATGCATAGATTAGTAAATATGACCATAGTTAGCGTGGAGTGGGTGTGATGTATTCCTATAGGTTCTGAATCGATCCCCCTATTCCTGACCCTATTCTGGTTAAACAAACCAACAAGTTAACTAACAGTCAGCCCATGAGGCAGAAAACCCCCATGATGCAGATACCGTTATCTGACGCAGTCACACTACGGCACAGGAACGTGTTATCTGATTAGGTCATAACGCTTGCGATCTAATTAGACAAGCGATATTCCTCCAGCCCCTGATAAGGCATACGGAGTTCTCATAACAAATCAAACCTATGACAACCTGGGCAAAACCCTGCGGCCATTGTTTTGATTTCACCGAGAACTTCAGCAAAAGAATGTGCTAACGAGCAAGTCGTATGACATCCTTATTGACGTATCTATGTCCATCCTTACGTCAATCTCGGCACCTTAAAGGTATAAATATTACCGATATTGCCCTATGCAAACACACGCGGTGGTGACGAGACGGAGCAGCCATACTTGCCGAAGCCCAGAGCAGAGCAGACCCCGCTGGCGCAGCCCCGCCTTCCTGACGCGCTGAGAGAAGCTGCTTTCTCCTGCCGAGAAATCCAGCACCGGCGTTTCTGGGTAGCCCTCGCAGGCAGCCTGGAATATCGAGACCAGAGACGAGAGATACCATCCCTCATTCAACCTAGATTCCAGGTACAGAACTGAATAACCCCTCACAGAGAATTCTTTAGTTATTCACTTGGCAAAAACAAACTTAACTTAAACTGTAACTTTCTATTCCCGCCCACGTATTAGGCTTAGGTCAGGTACACTGGGTAGGCGTATTTAGAAACACCAGTTGAGTACGTTTAGTCAAATGTATATGTGTATGTAATATATTTTATTCATTTTAAAACATCTTATGGCTTAGAAACCATATCAATGTTTTTACAGTATTATTTTATACTATTGCTTTTAATGTATGCACTTTACTTAGCTATAAGTATTGCAATAATATCGATCCATTTCTCTTGTATGAGAAAAGAGACTGATCAATAAATAACACCTTTTTATTGAACACGCCCGTCTCTTCCTTTTCTCTACAATCTGATGAGACTAAGAATGCACGTACTGACTGAGTAAAATAAATTGCCTTTTGTTCACACGACTCTCGAGATATACTCTTGATTAGGGGAGAGCAAAGTTGTCATGTTCTATGGTTGTCAGAAACTAAATCCCTTCTTGTCTAATCAGGGAAGTTAAGTCCTTCCTGAACATTCGAGAAAGTTTCTAGTGAACTCTGAGCTAGCTGGCAAACCCAAAACTTTAAGTCTAGTATCGACAGTAGTAGACCTAGTTAACGTCTGGTCTAGGCCTTTACTGCTGTAGGTATTATTCCAATGCGCAGAGCCTATTGGGATGATAGGAACTACACTACAGGGTTCCTTGGAGACCGCAAGTTCACCAGATAGGTGACATCACTCTTGCGCTCCACCACCTCATATGGACCAGTCCACCTGTCTTGGAGCGCACAAGGCTCCACAGGGGCCATGACCCAAACTTTCTGTTCAGGCTGAAGCTTAATCAGAGTGGCATTCTGATCGTACCACCGCTACATCTCTTCCTGGCTGGCTTCCAGATTCACCTGAGCGAGATCCCTAAAACGCCTGGTTTGGTTTCTGAAGGCCAGCATGTAGCTATATACATCCTGGGGAGGTTTCCTGGGAGATTGCTCCCAGCCTTCCTTTACCAAACTCAAAGGTCCTCTTACCGGGTGACCATACAAAAGCTCAAAGGGGCTGAACCCTACAGACTTCTGCGGCACCTCGATCGGCAAACAGAAGGCATGGCAAGAGGACGTCCCACTTACGCCTCATTGGTTCTTCAAGACCCATGATCATGCCCTTAAGGGTCCGGTTAAATCTTTCAACCAGCCCATTACCTTGTGGGTGGTAAGGAGTGGTGTACTTGTAGGTAACACCACACTCCTTCCACAGACACTGCATATAATTGGAAATTAAGTTTGTACCCCCGGTCAGACACAACCTCCCTGGGGAACCCCACATGGGAGAAAATCCCCATTAGTGCACGTCCCACCACGGGGGCCTTCACTGTCCTGAGTGGAATGGCTTCCGGGTACCGGGTAGCATGGTCCACCAAGACCAGGATAAACCTGTTGCCCATGGCTGTCTTGGGGTCCAGTGGCCCCACAATGTCAATGCCTACCCGTTCAAAGGGGGTACTGACTACGGGAAAAGGTTGGAGAGGGGCCTTGTGCCTCCTTCCACTTTTCCCACTTGCCAGGCAAGTTTGACAAGTCCTACAATGAGTATCTGAACTCTTTCTCATCTGGGGCCAATAAAAGTGGGAGACAAGCCTTTCAAAGGTCTTGTTCTGCCCTAGATGACCAGCTAATGGAATATCATGAGCCAAACCCAGTAGGAAGGCTCTGAAGTGCTGGGATACCACCAGCACACGGGCTGACCCAGGCTCAGCAACCTTGGGCTCGCTATATAGGAGACCATTCTTCCAGTAGATCCAATGTGATCCAGACTGATCACCTGCTGCCTGGTTTGTGGCCTGTTGCCTCAAACCCACAAGAGAAGGGCACTTCTTTTGCTCTTCACAAAATTCCTCCATGGAGGAACCCCCTTCTTGCTGCCAATGGGTCAGCTCAGGTAGGTTCCTCAGTTCAGAAACTTGCTCACCAGTTGGTTCCAGGGCATGCCCCTCAGGGTCTGCCTCCTCCTGGACCGTGGGAACAATAGGGGCTGGTTTCCAACGCCCCTGACCTCTTCTCTTTAAGGCAGGTCCCTGGGCCCTACTTTCAGGCTCCAGGGTCTCTTGAACACCCTTAGCTGCCATAGACCGAGTGGTCACACATGCCCACTCAGGCAGACCCAACATCTCCAAATGTGCCTTCCTCTCCACCTTAACCCAAGGGGAGCTTTCTAAATCATTGCCTAACAGACAATCAACAGGCATGGACGGCCTCAAGGCTACTTGAAGAGTACCAGAGACCCCCCCCCACTCAAAGGGAACTTGTTGTCAGCAGCAACAACTGGGAAGAATGCATGAGGGACTACCTGCTCCTCAGAGACCAAGTGACACTTGACAGCTGTCACACTTGCTTCTGTGTCTCTGAGAGCCTCCACTCTATGGCCATTGATGGTCACCCACTGCCTGTACTTCTTAGTGTTATCAGGCAGCTGAGTTTTAGGGACCATCTCAAAATCTCCTAATGAGACAAGGGACATTTCTGCGGCACCCCACCCTCCTTGGGCACCCATCTCCTCCCCACGCAGGGCTACACTGGCCATCTGACGGGGTGGTGCACGGGGTGGCACATACTGTCCTTTCTGAGGACACTGGGGATCATACCAACAGTGTCCCACCTGCTTACACTTAAAGCAGGTAACAGGCCCCCTATGAACAGGTTTACCTGTTGGGGGTCCTGACTTCTTTTCAGGGGAAGCTGGGAACCCTTACCTTGGTTTCCTTGGGAATTACTTTGGGGATTTTTTTGGAACTCCCTCTGTTTACCCTTGCCCCCCCACTCTTTTGCTGGGGACCCTCCCACCTTTTGCGGAGTCTCCCACAAGACCCTTGTGGACCCTGGTACTGACCCAGCGGTCCGCCTCCTCAGCAAGCTTCCTAGGATTAGTCAACTTGCTATCAACAAGGTGCTGGCGTAGCGCTGGAAAACAATTAGCAGATAAGTGCTCCCTGGCAATCAAATCATAGAGAGCTTAAAAAGAATCAACATTGCTACCCCTCACCCAACCATCCATGGCTCTGCAAAAGAAATATACATATTCTACCCAAATGGTTCCCTCCAGTTTCTTACCATTCCTGAACCTCTGTCTATAGAGCTCTGGAGTTAACCCATACCTTGTCATCAGTGCTTCCTTCATGTGGTTAAAATACATCCTATGCTCTTTGGGCAGGTCTAACAAAGTATCCCTACCTTCAGTGACAAAGCGGCCCCACAACCCCGCTCCCCCAACCCTTCTCAGGGACCCGGTGGGTCAACATTGCTATCTCATAGGCTGCAAACCACTGACCAATATCTTCACCTTTGTGAAAATCTTTGATGACATCCTTGCGAATATGTATCCTGCCTTCTAAAGGCACAGATGGTGCGCTGCCACCAGAGGAATTGATCTCTAAGCCCTTGGCCTTGATCTCTAACTCCCTCAACATTCTCTCATGCTCCATTCTCATTCTCTCTCTTTCCAAAGTCAACCTGTTATTCTCTGCTTCCCTTTGACCCTCCATCTTAAGCTTAGCCAACTCCAGCTTCAGTGCTCTATTTCTCTCCCTGTCTTCCAGTTGTCTGGGGGACAGGTCTTTGGAAGAGATGCTGCTGCCAGGTGGGGACGGCACCCCTCCCCCGGCTGGAAATTATTACCCATCAATTTGCCCATCTGCACCCCCAGCAGGCTCCACAACAAGATCAGGGATATTTATGGCTTCTGGCTGAAGAAGCTAAGACCCTACCTGTTTGGGTCTCACTTCCGGATTCAGACAGACCACAGGCCCCTCAGATGGTTGATGCAAATGAGGGGTGAGAATCCTAAGTTGTTGAGGTAGTCCATTTCTCTACAGGGGATGGATTTCAAGGTGGAACATCGCCCCGGTACAGATTACGCCAATGCTGATGGTCTGTCCAGAATTTTCCGCCTTAGTGATGAGAACTCCCTGGGGTAGGGTAGTTTTCCCTACATTTCAGCTGGAGGGGACACGTGTTAGACCTGGCACCATTGGCGTAGGTCTCCCTTCCATTTTTGCTGTTGCCTCATGTGTTTTTGCTGGTGTTAGCTGCTCAGAGCACTGTGCCACTGCCAATCAGTGCGACAGTGCAAGTGCTCCCTGTATAAAATGTATACATTGATTGGATTCCATGATTGGCTTATTTGGTTTACTGTCAGACCCCAGTAAAGTGCACCAGGAGTGCTAGGGCTTGTAAATACAAATGCTGCTGGTGGGCTTGCAGCACTGGTTGTGCCACCCACAGAAGCGGCCTGGTAAAATGTGTCTATGGTCTGCCATTGCAGAACCTGCGTGCAGTCTGGTACTGTCATGCTGACTGCGCAAGTGCACCTACTTGCCAGTCCCCAAACCTTCCCTTGACTTCACCCCTATGTTAGGCCCAAGGGCAGGGTGCATTGTATAAGGTAGGACAAGCCCTGATGTGTGTGGCATGTCCGAATAGTGAATTACAGCCATTTCCGTTTTTCACTATTGTAAGGCTACCTGTTCTCATAGGCCAGAATGGGCTGTTGGAATTGTTACATCATACATTCCTAACAGACTCAGGGAATATGGTAGAAAGTCAAGTTTAGTATGCCTGAACTCAGAATAATAAAATACATCTTTTAGTAAAGTTTATTTTAATATCCTGTGTTTGCAAATACCACTTTTAGAAAGCTGGTATTTGCTTGTCTAATCATTTCAGCCCGCCTCTGCTAGGATTTGTATCTGCTGTCTGGTTTCTGTGTGTGACATGGCTGGGGAATTCCAGGAGACAGGCTGGGACTGCCAGGTGGTGAATAGAGAAATTACACCAGGATGGGTGGGAGGAGTGCCCCTTGACTCTGAATAGGGCTGTGCTCTGCCACCACAATGCTGGCTCCACCCCCTGGGGAGCGTCTGATGTCTCTGCCCTGCACACTGAAAGAAGAAGCCAGAGTCTCCAAAACAAGGTGCTCCAAAACCGGACTGAACAAGGCACAGGCCCCCTGGCCTGAAAGAACAAAAGATTTGCTGTATAAATGTAGGAGCCCTGCTCCTAAGAAATCAGATCCTCCTTGAACCATGAAGAACCTCTGCCCGACTAGAAGGACCTGGAGAAGCTGAAGGAGGAATACTGTCCCTGACCTGGGGGATTGGCCTGCAGTGGGTGCATTTCTGAGAAAGGAGAGGAAAAGACTTGAAGAGACTTTTCAGAACTTGTGCTTCAACAATCTCCAAGGGCGTGTAGGTGAGCTTGCCCCCTGAACAGAGTCCCAGGATTATTGGACTCCCCCAGTCTTCCCTGACGAGCTGCTAGTCTTTTGCCCGATCTTCTGAGCCGCTGGGGACGCGATACCAAGTGCGCCTCGCCTCCCCGTCTGTTGTGCAGCCTATGCCTGGCCGCCCCGCCATGGTTGACTCTGCTCTGGCCCGAGCCGTGTCCGCCCCGTCCCACTTAGGCCACCCGCACCCTGCCTCCTCCCCTTAGAGCCACACTGCTCGCTTCGCCGCCCCCACCGCTGGAAGCCAGGAGGGAGTACAGTGCGAGGCAATGTACGGCCCATATGCACGAATCGTACTGGCTGCCCCGCACCACACTCCTGATTTCAGTGGCCACGCCGCACCAAAGAGCCAGCCCGTACACCTCGTACCGACTACCTCGTGTCGCCCCGCCGGCATCCACCTAGCAGCCCTGAACGGAACGCCGCAACGAAGTGCACCTGCCTCCCCAAAGCATCGTCCCCTTGGTACCATGACTTCGCGCCCTTACAAGCCGTAGCTCGCAGCACACAAGCAGGACACCGCTGCGTGGACGCCTCATCTTCACTGCACCGTACGTGCCGGATTCTACAATTTAAAAGGTACTGTGTACTGTGTACGATTCACATTCTGAACTCAAACGCGCGCCGGACAGAAGCGTCCGCCTCGTGCAGTTGACTCTTTGGCTCAATTCATCATCGTAGGGCCGAACGAACAGCTACGAATCACACAGACTGTTTGAGATACGCATTTTTAAGAACTCTCTTGCCTAAACAGAATTGTGGCCTATTGCTAAACGTTATCTTGGTCTTGTCTTAAGCTTTTTTAATACATATATAAAGAATGACTATTTTTGATACAAAACTAGACTGGTGTCCGTTTGTGGTGTGTCTTCTAGTTACAGTATGTGGTCATAAATGCTTAACCCATAATGCTCTGAAGTTTAGCCTTGTCTGCTCGCGCCACGCCGCCTAGAGGGTGAGCAGGGGTTATTTTTAAGAGTAAGTCCCTTGCCCTGACTAGAGGAGAGGGTCCCTGCTTGTCACAAGCACTTACCTGTGCAAACCAGAGACCCCAATTCTAACAGGTTTCTTATTGTCAAGCAGGATCTAATTTCTTGGGAGCAGGGTCCCAATACTTATACCCCTAATCCTTTGTTCACTGAGGCCAGGGGGCCTTTGCCTATTCCAGCCCAGTTCTTGAGCACTTTGTTGACATGATTCTGACTTTCTGTTCAGGGAGCAGGGCAGAGACATCAGACACTCCACAGGAGGTGGAGCCAGCATTGTGGACGGTAAGTACAGTCCAGGAGTACTCTGTTGACAGTCTTCCCTGTCTTCTTTCAGTGTGCAGGGCAGAAGCATCAGACACACCACAGGAGGTGGAGCCAGCATTGTGGTGGAGAGGTGCAGGCCTATTCAGAGTCCAGGTGCACTCCTCCCACCCATCTGGATGTAAATCTCTCTATTCACCACCAGGCTACCTAGCCCTGCCCTCTGGAATTCTCCAGCCCTATCACTCACAGAACCCAGACAGCAGATACACATCCTAGCAGAGGCGGGCTGAAATGGTTACGCTAGCAAATACCCACTTTCTAAAAGTGGTATTTGCAAACACAGAATATTAAAATAAACTTTATTGAAAGATGTATTTAATTATTCAGAGTTCAGACATACTAAACTCGATTTCCACCATGTTCGCTGAGTCTGTTAGGATTATAGAATGTAACAATTCTAACAGCCCATTCTGGCCTATGAGAACAGGTAGCCTTGCAATAGTGAAAAACGAAAATGGCTGTAATTCACTATTAGGACCTGCCACACACATCAGGGCTTGTCCTACCTTATACTTACAATGCACCATGCCCTTGGGCCTACCATAGGGGTGACTCACATGAAGTAAAGGGAAGTTTTAGGGACTGGCTGGGTGCACTTGCCCAGTCAGCATGACAGTACCAGACTGCACGCAGGCTCTGCAATGGCAGACCTTAGACACATTTTACCAGGCTGCTTCTGTGGGAGGCACAACCAGTGCTGCAAGCCCACTAGCAGCATTTGAATTTACACCCCCTGGGCACTCCTGGTGCACTGTACTGGGGTCTGACAGTAAACCAAATAAGCCAAATCATGGAATCCAAATAACATATACATTTTATACAGGGAGCACTTGCACTGTGGCCCTGATTGGCAGTGGCACAGTGCTCCGAGCAGCTAACACTAGCAAAATACATGAGGCACAGTAACAAAAAGTGGAAGGGAGACCCACGCCAAGGTGCCAGGTCTAACAGGGCTGGATCCAGAAATCACGACAAATATATATTTTTAAAAGAAGCGCAGGCTTTCGTGCTACGTTTAATTTAGGCCTCCGGGTGGGCCAGGTCCCGGGGGCAATAAAAAAAATGCAGGGGCCCACGTAAGCCCTGGGGACCGCCACCTCCCTGGGGCTAATTGTTCAAAATACAGGGGAGTCATGTGCCCCCCCAGTGCCCCTGGGACTGCCACCTCCCAGTGTCTATTTTGAATTATAATGTGTGGGGGCTCCAGCAGCCCCAGTGACTGCCACCTCCCGGTGCTATTTTTACTTATAATGTGTGGGGGGTTCCGTCCCCCCACTACCACGAGACCGCCACCTCCCCGGGGCTATTCTTAATTATAATGTGTAGAGGCTCCAGCCATCCCACACAGCCCCGGGGACCACCACCTCCACCGGGGTTAATTGTTTGAAATGCGGGGGGCCACGCAGCACTCTCATGTCTTCCCCAGTGTCCCAGGGACCAACTCCCCAGGGCTATCTTCAAGATGGGAAGTCGGTCGCGGGCCCCCCTCCTGGAGCCGTAAATGGCCCTGAGACTGCTCCCCCCAGGGCCGGCTCCAGCATTGTCCCGGGGTTCTCAACCCCAGGACATTGCAGCCAACAATGCCTTGGTGGGAGCACTGCTCCCGCCAAGCCTTAGCAAACTCTGCTCCGCTTCATGGAAGCAAGAGCAGTTAAATGCGATCGCTTCTATGAAGTGGAGCAGAATTGCTTTTGTACAGAGAGAGCTGCATGTTTGCAGCTCACTTTGTCCAAAAGCAATGCTGGCTCCCAAAGGAGGCGGAGAGCCAGCAGGGACCATGGGGGCCTTGAAGCTCTCCCTGATGTCCCCAAGAGGCAATGCTCTGGGGGATGGGGTCCCCAGGCCAATATCAGCCCAGGTAGGGGGCCCAGTGCCCCCCATTAAAAAAAAGAGGTGAAGGTCTGGCTCCAAGGGATGGGGTCCCCGGGATTGAAATTTGCCTGGAGAGGGGGGACATGCACTCCCCCTCCTTGAATAAAACACAGAAAACAAAAATAAAGGCCTGCCCCGGGAGATGGGGTCCCTGGGCCCGAATAGGCCTGGGGTAGGGGGCTAGAAGGGTCCACTCTTGGCCCAGGAAAGAAAGGCCAAGCAGCCCCCCTCCCTTTACTTAAAACAAAAAAAGGAAAAGGCCAGGTCCCGGGGGATTGGTTCCCCAGGACTGTCATCAGCCGGGGAGAGAGGCTAAGCAGCCCCCATTTTTTAAACTCTGGCAAGTTGCCGGACGCCCCACCACCTTTACCATCACTCTGCAAACACTCCTCCTTGCGCAGTGGTAGTTGTGGAATTAAATCCCCTTGAATACTAAGGGTCTTTGGGGCCAACAAGCCCTCTTGTTACCGCTAGTAGGTCCCAGACAGCGGGATTGCTGAGAGGACTTGAAGGCCACGCCCCTTTCTCTAAAACTCTGCAAATGCGCCTCCTGCTGAGCTTCTGGTTGGGGGTTGAAGTCCCCTTGGCTCTTGAGGGTCCTTGAGACACATATCATGGGAGGTGGGCAAATCTCACCAAGTGTGTGAGTGACCTGGACTGTGGTGGGGGCATCATTCTTTCTTGCCTTCTCATCATAGTGATTGAGACGTTGCTCCTCTTCTCTCACATCGAAGACCGCCTCACTTTTTCCTTTTCTGTGGCCTTTCGGGCTGTCTGGATTGACTCCAGTGTTCGGGACTGCTTCAAGACATAAATCATGCCACACAGATTCATGGCCTATTATACTACCTCTGAGACGAATCTTGGTGACCTCGACTGTGGGGATGGATAAACCGGTTGGACAGGCCACAATGAACAGATTTACCAAACCCACTATCTCTGTGGAGACCAACCTCTCACTATCTACTGTAGAGCAAATACCATCTGATGCTATGTCAATCATCCTGCAGACCATCATGAACTCCTGCTCCTCCCTGAAATAAAAATGGGGTACATGAGCACAGATATCATCACCCTTTTGTGACAAGACCTTGGCAATGTGGTAAGCAGAGTAACTTAGATGAAGAACAGTATTACAGTAGCTAAAGACTCTATATGTACCGTACAAACTCAAAGGAATAATTGTTCCAAACCCCAAAAGAATTTGTGGATTGCATCAAAGATGCAGAAGAACGTTTCTGATGGAATAACATCGTAGGTATGCTTGAGGGTACAGAGGGACTTCAACCGACCCAGTTCATCACGACTTGTTTCCAATTTTGGATTCCAGAAGAGGTCTTGTCATCCTGCTTCATAGTGCAATGAGTTCACTGATCACTAGTGGCAGGCCCCGACCCGTACCCCTACATGAGACCCTTCATCTTCCTCTTTCTAAACTACAGAGACAGTGTGACGTGGTCATTCAGGTGGCGAGGGGGGTAAGGTCCCCACATTCAGGCCAAATACAGTTATGATTTTCCCTGATTACACCCTTAAGTCTAACGACAATGTTGATACTTTCTGGAAGTCAAACAAAAACGACCTCCTGCAGCACCTAAGTACATGCTGTTATTTCCTGCATGCCTCAAAGCTCTTCATAATGGCAAAGCACATTTTTTCGACAGCCCTGAGAAAATGTGTGATTGCCTCAAAATCCATTGTAATATCAGACGGCCTAGCAGACTAAGAAGACAACCCTCTCGAGTGAACCTCCCCCACCACCACCACCCGCTGCTCAACCACAACAGCACAGTTCAGGATGCTGATGATAAATTACTAAAAGGGATGGAACTGAAACCAACCAGGGGAATGAGGGGAGGAGCTGTCCTCTTCCTCATCCCAGAGGACAGCAGATATGGAATTGTAACCCATGCGTAATGCATTGGAAGGCTCAGACGCTTCTACCAGATAAATAGAATATTACTACGCTGTGGACGACTACCACTTGCTAGGACTCCCAGTGGGGATCATATCGAGGGTGACTGGCTCACGTCTGTCATGGACGCAGCTCCAAACTCCTCTTTCCAGTCCCTCCAGGATTTCGCAATTCGGCGGTTTGCTGTGAAATCTGCACCTTTATAAAAATGCCGCAATTTTTACAAAAGTGCCCGCGAAATCGGCACTTTTGTAAAAATTCCGCGATTTTTACAAAATTGCTCGCGAAATTGAAGGAATGCAGGGAAAAACAAACAGCACAAAACATGAAGAAAACTAAACTAAATACCATCAATTGTAACTTGGACAACAAGTTGCTATTTACTAAGATACCCCGGGGTTGTCCGTGCACCTGCTTGAGGAAAGATTGCAAGACTCCGCACAAGGAGTTGGATAATACTCTCTTAAATTCCAGACACGCGAATCTGCACGAGGAACAAACAGCGCAGACTTTAACGCTTCTGCTGCTTTGAATACACTCTCTGCTGTATCCCAGCAGCCGCGGCAGAGGCGAAGCCGGCACCGGTGAAGCAGAAATGATCTGGCACAGTGCGATGGCTGATGTGGACCGAGCTACAGTCCAGCCCTCGTCTTTCCGATGCGCAATGCAGGTGCCATTAGTTGGCACAGTCCCTTTTCTGATATAGAGATATAGAGACGCCTGTGGCCGGTCGCACAATGGTTTAAGTGCTGTGGATCGTGGTCTGGGTCAATGTAGTGTCTAAACGGTGGTACAGTGTGATCTGAATCACCTAGTACTGAAGAGTGTTTGATAAACAGAGAGAGAGAGAGCAGGAGACTGGCAAGGTGTCAGGTAATGTGCGCACACAGTAGGTTCCTGGCAAGAATAGTTTCTTATTTGCATCACAGGCAGTGTGGGACTGGCCTGGTGGGCACCATGGCGCTCTGGCACCCTGGCACTGCCAGACTGGTTAGCTTGAAAGGAGCAGAGTGCGGGCCATTTATTTTGGTTCCGCCACGGCCCACACACAGGCCCTTTCAAGCTGACCCATTTGGCATTGCCAAAGTGCCAGACTCCCCGACAGGCCAGACCAAAACGGATCACAAGTCTCTGACATTGAAGAAAGCAAATGCCGGTTCAGTGTCTGTGTTTCTACTCTTCCTGTGCTTTTTTCACTCTTGCAGATTCTTTTTTTTCACTGCTTTCTCCTTCTGTCCCTGTTCCCCTATTTTCACAAAAGTGATTCAAACCTAGTGCAAAGACCTATTCTGGGAAACGTTTGCAATGCAAATCAGGTTTTGTACTGAAAGGTTGCCTACTTTGTGCTACTGTGCATCAAGTGGGTGTCCCATCTGTGATACTCGGATGTCCCCATGCAACTATTTACTAGTATTGACACAAATCAGTATCTCTTAATATTTATAGACCGGGATTTGTACCAACAAATTATGGCTCCTTGAGGTTAGCTTAACAGTAGAGCAACTTTTAAGAGTATCCACACTTTTCCAACTTTTAATGTTTGCTGCGCTGTATAACACACACACACAACGTAGAAAAAATATTAAACTACCTCAAAGCATAGTTTATACTGAAAGAGTATCCTTCCATACAAAACATGGGCTTGACATCACACATACTCACTTGCACCATGGGGCAAGTGTATGTGTATTGGCGCAAGGCTGAAAATGAATGATTGTGAGTAAAATAAAGTGCCGCAAAAATGCCGCTAAATTTCCATATTTGTGCCGCTAAATTTGCCAATCCATGCCGCTATATCCTGGGGGGTCTGTCTTTCCTACATCGGCATTATGGAGGCTACAGCAGCTAATCCATCTTACACTGTTAAGCTTTGCATCTCTCCTTCCTTTTCTTCCTCTTTTTCTTTCTCTTTTTCTGTACCTGTGTTACCTGCCATATGGAATGCTAAGTAGTAGTTTATTCTTGTTTTAAATTTCTCTAGTTTTGTACACTGGTTAATATGGATAACAGGGGGGGCGTGGCCTGGAGCTGTTGATGGTGGACGTGTAGTTTGACGGCTCCGTCCTGTGCCCTGAACACCAGCTAAATTATCCTATGATCCCCTGCCTACAACCCGCCTGATTCATACCCAGATTGTCTCCGGGGACAAGCGGCGTGTAACGGTGCCACGTTGCCCTTCTGGAACCGCTCCTGTGGGAAGATCGGCCGACGGACCCTGCTGCGGCCTGCTGCACTAAGTGAAGCCCCGGACTTGCGTGATCGGCCTGGCCGGCCTACCCCCATACTCCTTCGCGGTCCAATCGGGACCCAGGATCGGGCTGCGGCCGCTTTGCCGACCAGGGACGCGGGGTGAGACAAGGTGCCCGCACCCCCTACCAAGGCTCTGTTGCCCCCCTCCCCCTCGGCTTATGAAGCACGGGCTGTCCGCGCTGCTGCGCAGCCCCACCGAAACGCGGGAGCGCCTCCGTGCAGTCCCCCTCAACCCGCCAAAGTGATCGGCGGGGCTCCGGCGCTGCCACCACTGGGTCCGAGAACTCAGGAAGGGCGACACACACGGCATAGCCGGCGCCGCAAACCAGCATTGTCCCGCACGGGATACCGGAGTCAAGGAGCAGGCCTGGCTGGCATCAACAACACTCTGGCGCCATCTTGTCGCTACGTTGGGGCTAAGTGGTGACTCTTGAACCCCTGATCAATCAGGCCACGTGAAACAGGGTGGCGGACACTGGAGACCGGCAGCACACGAAGGTGGGGGACCGTGGAGAGGTGGTGTGCCTCGCGCATTGGCGCCTTCATGCAGCGCGGCGGCCCAGACATCTTTGCGCTCTCGTCAGCCACGATACATTCACTTTGAAGCGCACTGATTCACATCACCCTTGCCATCTACGCGAACCTCACCAAGGCACAGGCGGCGCATCGACTCATCCTTGATTGACGCCTCATCTGGGTATCCTACACCACCCTTACCAGCACTGAGATATACGCTGCATCTACCTCTTCGCAGTACAAAGTGGACAGGCCATAACAACTGCCGTACATTCAGAGGGCACACGGCGGGCGGCTGCCTCTACTACAGCGCCACCCTGCAGACAAGGTCTATGGGCAGGACGAAGGGCAAACGGCAGGACCAGAGCACCCGAACGGACATGCAGTCCACCAGTTCAGAGGACCCACTGGCCTCCTCTAATATGGACATCATCCCGTCGACCGGTAAGGGGTCTCAAGACGCCAAACTAGATCTGATCCTGAATGAAATACGCGCGACGCGCGAAGCGCTAGAATTGCGCATAGACAATATGGCGACCGGCCTATCCTTACTTAAAGCGGACCACAACAAATTGGCGGATCGAGTGGCGGAGCAGAAAATAGCGCTAGACGACATTATCCCGCAGCAAACGGAACACTCCGCGAAACTAGAAAATGTGGAGAAGCAACTGAAGCAGCTGTGGGGAAGGGTGGACGAGGCGGAAGGACGGGCCCGCCGCAACAATGTCCGCATCCTGGGCATTCCGGAGAGGAGCGAGGGGAGAGACCCCACACAGTTTGTAGAGGATTGGCTTAGGAAGCTGGTGGGCCAGAGAGCTCTCACCGCTCTCTACAGTGTAGAGAGGGCGCATAGGATGCCATCACGGCCCCCACTATCTGGGGCACCCCCGCGCCCACTGATCGCTCGTCTCCTCCATTTCAAAGATCGTGACACTGTCCTCCGGGCGGCCAGGGAGGAAGCGCCGATACGCTTCGAGGACAAGACCATCTCGGTCTACCCTGATTTCACGCCCACTGTGCAGCGAGCCAGGTCCACCTTCATGGGGGTGAAGCGCAGACTGCGTGACAGGAACATGAAATATGCCCTTTTGTTCCCTGCTCGGCTAAAAATCCTGCATAACAACAAGTCCCACTTTTTTGACTCGCCTGAGGAAGCATCTGAATGGATGGAGGTCGCCCTGACTCCGCCGACGTCGCAGGACCAATTCACAGACCACCACAGCAACGCCAGTAGGGGCTCGCCAGGCCGGCGGAACGACACTCACAGCCCTGGGCATCACTCATCTCATGGAGCATCGGGGGCGGCGCATACTCTCGGACACCAGGCGACGGACCACACGTCATCATCCACACATCAGCGTCTCACTGAGGCGGCCCTGGCTGCCCACGACGCGGGAGCAGCCGGAGACAGACTCACCGTTACCACTGACACTCATACTGAGGTGTCTGGTTCAGTTGACAGCCTGCAACTTTTCCCGAAGGTCACGGCACAGATGGCAGCGGAGTTCTGAGCCACGACACGATTACTTCTCTCCAAGTGGTAACGTATGTCAAATCCCCTCCCTCACATATGGTGGGTTGAATGTGCAGGGATCTATCATATTGTGGGCTCTCACGTCCACGCAGACAGTTCAGTGCCAACCGTCGGAGGTCCACCACCCCCCGGTATGCACACGTACTTGACTGTGTTGTGCCCACGTTGGACACCATGGTTTGGCTCCTGGGTACGTTGGCTCAGGGACCTTTTTGTTTGGGGGTTTATTGGTTGCGAGACACTCTTCTATTTTAGCACAGCAGGACATATGGGGTCGCCCAGTTGTTACACCTTGCCACACCGCACAGATGGGAATGGGACCTCTTAACAATTACCACTTGTGCACCTGGAATGTTCGTGGCTTGGGATCAGTGCATAAACGTCATAGAATCCTTGCACAACTCAACCGGAGGGGGACACAAATTGCCTGCTTACAAGAGACACATTTGAACGCTGCTGAAGCGGTGAAATTGCGCAAGAAGTGGAGAGGACAGCTCTATGCCACCTCATATTCCGCATTCTCAAGGGGGGCGGCAATTTGGATGCGTGGGTCTCTTCCTTTCCAGTTGTTGGAGCAACGGGTTGATAAGGAGGGTCGCTATGTGTTTGTGAGGGGTCTGTTGGATGGGGAGGAAGTTGTTGTGGGATGCATGTACTCGCCTAATACGAACCAGTTGGAATTTCTGTCCAGTGTCAACGGGGTACTTGCAGACTGGGCTGACCTTCGCTGGGTAATAGGGGGAGATTTTAATGCTGTACTTGATGTTCTGCTGGATAGGTCACACCCCCCCTTACTGGCTACTGAGAGCAGGAAACAGGCTGCTGCGCTTGCGAGTTGGGCTGAGGGTTGGAACTTGGCGGATGTGTGGCGTAGCATTCACCCCATGGACAGGGAATACACCTTTTTCTCCCCTCCCCACCAGCTTCACACCAGAATCGATCATATTTTCTGCTCAAGGTCCCTTACTGCATTGATTGTCCAAACACAACACATGGGGAAAACGTTCTCGGACCATAGCCCCGTGGAAATTACATGGCAGTGGGGTAGGAGGCTAGCCCCCATACCGACCTGGCGGCTAAACCCTGAACTCCTAGAGGACTCGGTTTTCCGGTCCTCCCTCTCCGACACTATCGATGCCTACTTCTCCACGAATGCGGGCACGGCTAGCTCCCGGCAGGTAGAATGGGACACTTTCAAAGTATGTCTGAGGGGGGCTGCTATGACTACTAGGGTGGGAAGGAAGCGGGAGGTACTTGGCCAGCTTCAGGAGGTGGAGGGCTCGCTTGCATCCTTAGAGAACGAGGCAGCGGGTGCCAACGCTCCCTTTCCGCCGCTGCAGGAGGCACGTATTAGACATGCAGAGCTGCTGGAAGAGCTGCGAGTTATTGACTTTAGGGAATTCACGAATAGGCAGCACACACAGGCCGATCGGGCCGGCCCCCTCCTTGCCCGCATCCTGCGGGACTCCCCGATCAGCCAACCCATTCTGCGGATTTTGGACCACTCTGGCCAGCTGGCTACCACCCAAGTAGGGATTAATACAGCATTTAAGGACTACTATACCGCGCTATATGGCCCCCCACTACCCCTGTCCGAACCCGCATTAGTGACCTTCATGGCGGAACTGGTTCTCCCGCAGCTTACTGCAGATCAGAATAAAGATAACATTGGCAGAAATCAGACAGGCAATCAGAACCCTCCCTAAGGGTAAGGCCCCTGGAACGGATGGCCTGCCAACCGACTTCTACGCCACTTACATGGACCTCCTGGCCCCGCGACTACACATTGTTTATCTGGAAGCTCTACGCACAGCCTCTCTACCACAATCAACCATGCAAGCTCTGATTACGTCCCTCTTGAAACCGGCCAAAGAAGGTTTGCAGTTGGCCGATTACAGACCCCTGTCCCTTCTTAATACTGACTCAAAAATTTTGAGCAAGATACTGGCATCAAGACTCGTACAATACGTGCCACATTTGGTCCACCAGGATCAATGCGGCTTTGTCACAGGTCGTAATACGGCCATGAACCTTCGGCGATTGGCCCAGCTCATGCTTGGGAGCGATGAGGGTGTGGGCTCCGAAGGGTGCATCTCTCTGGACTTAAAACAGGCTTTTGATTCCTTGAGATGGGACTATATGTTTGCCACATTATCAAAATATGGGATCCCGCCGGAATTCCTCGCTTGGGTCAGATTATTATACACAATCCCCACGGCGAGGGTACGTACTTCCAACCAAATCTCGGGCCCCATGGCCATTGCCAGAGGCACCAGGCAGGGCTGCCCACTTTCCCCTCTCCTCTTCGTTCTTGCCCTCGAGCCATTGCTCTGCAGACTTAGGCTGCTAGCCCCCCGTTACGGTATACGGCGGCATGGTACGGACCACATTGTCTCTGCGTACGCGGATGATATCATATTATATCTCCGAGATTTGAGGGGTGAGCTGGGCCAAGTCTCCCAGGTTTTTGAGGATTTTCGAGAAATATCTGGCCTCACCATCAGCGAGTCTAAGTCCTACGGATTCGCCTTTGTAGCTGCGGGTGATTCGACCCCCCTGTCTTTTGCCCCACATGAATTCCAGATGGCGGAAACCACCTTCCGTTACCTGGGAATACAGATATATAGAGAGGCGAGCATGATGATAGACGGCAACCTGGGGAGGGCCATTAGAGCACTGAAGTCACAAGTTCAATTTTGGCTTACATTGCCGCTCTCCATACCTGGCAGAGTGGCAATTTCCAAGATGGTGATGTTGCCCCGTCTTATCTACTACTTCACCAACCTGCCGTTCCAGATCCCAGCGGTAACATTCAAGACCCTCGACTCCCTGCTCACAGAACTTGTGTGGGGACATGGCCGCAGGCGAATAGGGCTGGCTAAGTTGCAGCTTCCCTCCAACTCCGGAGGCATGGGCTTACCGGACTTCAGGGCTTATCATTATGCATGTCAGCTACAATGGTTGGCTTACTGGGTGGCGGGCCGCAATCTTCATGAGATTAATCTGACCCAAGATGACCATGCTAAGGGGAAAATACACATCTTGCTCCTGCCTGGATCGGATCTACCTAGAAACACTACGCCACTCCTCAAATTGGCGGTCACACATTGGCGAAGGGCATTGAAATATACGTCCACTGGGACACCTTATGCCCCCACAATACCACTCTTGGGCATACCACTGGGCCCGGGCACACTTACAACGACTCTACTGGAGCCCTGGCGTGACGCGGGTGTGACACATGTGGGTGACCTGTTTGCGGAGGGGCACTTGTTGTCCTTCGAAGACTTCAGAACCACGCAGGGCATACACGGCGGCTCCTTTCTCCTGCATGCCGGTCTCCGACACTATATCTTGCGCAACTGGTCACCCGACGGACGGGAGCCTATTGCAAATCCTCTAGTCACAATGCTTTATCTCATGGGGACGGGCGGCCATCTAACTAAGTGGCTCACTGTTAGCATTAAATCGGGGAGGGCGCTTACACTGGCACCACTAAGGGCGACATGGGAAGTGGATATTGGGAGGCCACTAAGAGATAAGGAGTGGGAGTGCATACTGCAATTCCCCGGAAAGGTAGCTAGAAACCCCAAGTACAAGTTCATCCAACTGATGTTGCTGCATAGAGCCTACCTAACACCACACCGCCTACATATGATGTTCCCTGCATCCAAGAGCAACTGCCCCCGATGTGATGCGGACGACGCATCTCTGGTACATATGATGTGGCAATGCCCCAAACTGGGGTATTTCTGGACCACTGTCCATGACTCACTTGAGAAGGCTGGTACATTGACCCGATCACCTACACTGGAACACATGCTCCTAGGGCTAGGTCCATCGACCCGCACCAGGACCGTGGCGGCGCGCTTCTCGGATCTGGCCCTGTTGTTGGCTAAGCGTGCCATCACGATACGGTTGAAGTCATCAACACCGCCCAACCCTGACCTATGGAGGGCGGAAGTTGTACGTTGGGGTAAGGCTGAGGGCGAGGCATTACAAAGGGAAGAGAGCAGGGGCCTTCGCAAGACACCTATCTCACTGGAATGGTTTGCCACTTTGGGGGTATTTGAGGCTGGCGATGACAGTGATGATGAGGATATTAGTGAATAGCCAATTGGGGTGCGGTTACGCCCGTACTCATTCTTATATGCACTACCACGAACAATACCTACGGTGCACTATGAGGCAACACGGGTAGATCGAACCCGTCTGTCGCATTCCGTTACCTAACCAATCTGTGTATTAACCTCAACTATGTGTAAATAACTAGAGTGTGACCCAAATAGCGATATTTAGATCATGTGCCTAATTAGAGAGTGAATAGTGGGAACTCGCAGGGTGGAGGGTGGGAACGGGAATGAACGGGGTTTGTTAGTTGTTATGATTCATTGACAAAATGAAAAATCGAATTTACCAAGTTTGTATATTTGCTATGAGCAACCGCATACATGTGCAACGGAGTTTAACATTGGTATTGTATAAACACATCTATATTCTGTTGTTGCTCTTCAACTTTGCTAATAAAGAGATTTTCAAAAAAAATAATATGGATAACAGATGCTTAGAGGGTGGAAATGTTGTGTGGTGGAGTTGGGTGAGGGCCTTTGTTCTTTATGGTTTAGAATTATCTTCTATAGTTTCCGAAGGCTACACAGGCCAGTATTCCACAGAACCCAAAGATGCAATGCATGCATACGCAATGGTAGAGCAATCCTCTTTTGCGTTCGAATAATCTTGTGGAACCTTAATGTGCTAAATATCAAAATAAAATGGAGAGCAGTCATGCAGTTCATTAAACTTCATGCTCCTAATATTAAAAAAAACACACCTATTGAGCTCCAAATGTAAATTCCTTGGGCAGTAAGCTGTAGTGAAGTATACCACGCAGGGTTTGCATCCAACTTCCATGGCATTGCAATCCTACTTCACAGGAACAACCCCCTTCAGAGTCATCCAATCAGTGGCAGACCCCTTGGGCAGATGCCTCGTGTGTCAGGCCTCATGCATGGTGCACAATGAACACTTGTTAGTGTCTATTCCCCCTGCTCTCCTTGATGACTCACTGACTGCGACTCCTGCTGACCTAAACCCTGACACCTTGCTCACTAGAGGAGATTTTAAGGCAATAGTGGACAAACGACACGATATATGGCACCAGGGACCTACAACCACATACAGATCCACAGGTCGCGCACAGTGGGCGAATGCGAGACTAATGTGTGGCGCTCTTGTAAGCGGGGCGAAACAGGCTTTACTCTCCATGGAATGGCACACAAATGCCTTTCTAGGTTTGACTATTTCTTTGTCCCACATTCGGAGCTTACAAGTATCTCCGATATTAGGCTGCTCACCTGGGGGATCTCTGACCACACCCTGCTCATGCAGAATCTGAAGGAGTATGAACCCAGATCAGTGGAATGCTGGAGATTTAGTCCATGACCGACATTGAAGAATGTTTTAAACATAACATAGGCTCGGTAAAGTTTAACCTTACATTGTGGAAAGCCTTTTAAGTTGTGATTAGGGAGAGGGCAATGGTGTATGTCAGACAGCAACAACGTCCTAAAGCTGCAACAATAACAGCATTGGAAAATGACACAATACAGTTTGAGCGCAAAGCAGTAGGTTCCAACGATCCCTCACTAGAAAGCAGAATGTAAAACGCCAGGGGCCTCATTTATGAGGCCTTGCGTCAGTTTTGCGTTTCCGATGCGTCACTTTTTGTGACGCATCGGCGGCGTAAAACATGCCTCCTGTTGCACACTATTTACAAAGTGACGCATCTAAGCAGATGCGTCACTTTGAAAAGCCTTGAGCTACATTATACCTGAGTCAGGTATGATGTATGCAGGAGGGGCGTTCCCCCACAAAAAGCCTCGTAGAAGTGATTCAGTGTTTCACTGCGTCACTTCTAGGATGCCGTTGCGTCAAAATCTTACGCCTGCCTCACAGCAGGCGTAAGACTGACGCAGGCCCTTTCACACGTGAAAGGACACATTTCTGGAGTTGCGTCACTTTTGTGACACACTCCAGCAATACCTCACTTTTGCACCAAACAGATCCGTCAGAAATACTGACTTATCTGTAACTCCTTGCGACATGATGCGTCATACAGTAAATATGACGCATCAGGTGTGTCGCAAGGAGTGCGCACTGAGAAGTGATGCATCGCTGCTTTCAAGCAGCGAAGCGTCATTTCTTATATCTTATAAATGAGGTCTCAGAACATTGTTACAGGATACCATGCCAGACTCAGCGAGGCAAATATGGCTTGCTTCATGGCAGCATATATGAATATGGTAACAGATCAGGTAAACTACTAAATTGGATCCCCGCCAATGATGCAGGTCTATGTCCTGTCCCATCTCCAGTAGATCATCAAAGCCATTGCAGATCTTCCACGAGGGAAGATACTAGGCTCAGACTTTTCCCCTCTTCCAAAAATTCTCATTAACTTTGAGCCTCCATTTACATTCCACCTACAGGGACGACACCCATCTTTGATGTGTGCCCCATGACTTACATGGATCAACGATCGTGGTCCTCCCCAAGCCCGAGAAGCCTCCAGACCTGTGCTCCCTATACCGACTGATATCCCTCATTAACATACAGGCTAATATCTTTGCCAAGATTCTCGCAAATCGTTTGCTGGCGGTCATAACATTCCTGGTCCATTGAGATCAAAATGGCATCATGCCAGGAAGGGGCACTGAACCTAATGTTAATCAGGCATCAGGAACTTAACGGCCCACGTGCACTACTAATGCTAGAATTTGAAAAGGCATTCGAATCTCTGGGGTGGCCTGCTTTTTTCCTACTTCTGAATTGAATCGCATAGTGCCAAAGTTCATCTCCGTACGTAGACATAATCCACACGACTGTTGACATGGGTGGACGTGAACAGATACCTTTTGGGCCATTTCCTTTAGAACGAGGGCTAGGCAGGGATATACTCTGTCCCCGCTCCTTTCTGCATTGACCATCAAGCTCAAGACTGCATGAATATGCAGAGAATTCATTTTTGGGGGGCTGGAATTGGGCAACATGCTGGAAGACTGACTATCTCTATATTCAGATGATGTGCATCCCGGACACTATCTCTTTACGACGAAGCCTCTGGCTTGAAGGTTAACTGGAGCAAATCAGATCTGATACTTTTAGCAGTTGCACCTATGGATGACAACCTCAACTATGTGTCTTGAGAACGGGCTTTAAATACCTGAGGATATTCATGGCACTGGACCTGTAGTTCTTCTAACAACAAGGGGGGACTGATTAAGGACAATATTTACCGGGGTCCAGAGTCCTAGTCCTACTAAACTAGATACCAATAGAATGTACAAAGTTCCCCAGAAGAAGGGTAATAAAATAGGGGAGTAACTCTCTCACTGAAGGTTGTGTAGAAGCGTAGGCAGAGAATAAAGGTAATCCCTTATCGGAACTAAGGATGCCTCACACAATTAAAAGGCTGGACGACTGTTGCCATCCTACCTGATGATTGTATTGTATCATCATTGGCCTCCTGCTCCAGCGACAGGCTGGCGGTGCAATGCCTGATGGGTAGCACAACGTGCTACTCTTTAGTGGAGTTCTTTTGTTCCTGGCCAATAGATGCGTGCGTGTGAGGGGCCTAAAGAGGTGAAGTAGTGAGCGTGAAGGGAAAGTTAAAAGAGGTCAGTAGAGTCCACTTCAGATTGCTTTATTCATGTGGCTCACTGCCTAATTAAAATTGGTGAAGGTAGGGGTACCGAAGCACAAAGGTAAGGTGATTTGGCTTCGTTCAACCCTCGCCTATGGTGTGGTCAACATGTTTCATGCCTCTGCGGCAATTCTTCAGGACCTAAATATGCTCATCAACTAGTAAGAAAATCTAACAATTTGAAAGAAATTTCGCATACGACCTGCGTGGTGGATGTACCAAGGCAGGAAGGAGTCCTGCGTGGGTTCCCGCCCTAAGTGGGAAAGGAGGAGAAAAGAAAGACTAAATCATTCCTGGCACCATCAATTGGGAGTTATAGGTCAGGACTTTGCACATGGAATAGTTATCCAGTGAGCGGTATGGCTCAAAGGCTCACACCTATACACAGTGAAAGTGAGAGGGAGAAAAAGAACAAGGGGGGGTTTCACCATTTGTGTCATGTGTAATTGAAGACAAGTTGCGAATACATTAATTAAATATACACAATGTGTTACACTCCATGCTTGTCACTCATTTGTGTTTCACAGCCAAGGGGTAGTGTAATTACTGGTGACGCGAGCCATTAGCACTTCAATGGGGGAGAGGGATTGAAAGAACACCAAGGTGTAATACTAGTCAGAAAATTCTTACCCCTAATCCCTGGTAGACGAACCCCACAGACTGTCCTTGTGGGGCCTGAGCTGTTAGGTAATTACCTAAATGAGAGGAGGGGGGTTGTTTTAAAATAGGGGAGGGAGAAAACAGTGTTACATAGTCCTTTAGGTTGTAAGACCCAAAGGATCGCCGAAGGATCCAGCAGTAAACTGAATTACAAAAGTCCTTGTGGTTACAGGAACCCAAGGGTTGCCAATGAGTCCAACCCGCTTCATGCAGTCGAGCCTGTGACCACCAGAAGGCCCAGGGGATGCAATCGGGACCCAGCACGCCGAGGAGACCATGTCCCCGCATGCACAAACCGAACACCAGACATCCTCGCCGCCCGGAGCCGGACGCGGTCAATTCACCAAGGGGGTATTGCTCCCGAAAGGTGATCGCCGCTCATGCCCCATTAAAGAAGGCGAGTCTGCCCCGCACCCGACGGAGCCCGGCAGGCAAGGCAAACCAGCGGCGGCCGGGGTAAGGATTGCCCCCGTGGAAGCACCCCAGGGTACCCAGAACAAAACGGCAAAAAGTCGTGATGGAAGGATTGCTACGCAATGGATGCCGTAGACAGACCCCATAATGCTTGTCACCCCACCTTACCTGGTTGGCTCGAGGCACTAGGCTGGTAAGCACCTACCCCTACCACGGCGGCGAGATCGCAGGACAGCCAGTGGATGAGTGTGAGGCTCAGCAGTTTATAAAAGCCGGCTTCCGCGGGTGCCATGAGTGGGCGTGGTCTGGGGAGCGTTACTAGGTAACGCAGCCAAGCGTGGTGTGGCGAGCAAGGGGGAAGGCAGTATTAACCAGGAAGCGTCCGATTGGAGCGCCATCTTTAAGTGGAGTCTCCCCCGTTGTGGCGATTGCAAAAGTTGTATCACGCAAAATGGAGTAGGGGATCTCGTCAATTAAATTACTCATTATGGTACTGAGTCAAGCGAAGTTTAAAGGTCATTGTAGATTGAATTATGCAGGGGGTGAAGAAGGACATGGACTGTACTATTACCCTGGGAGCCCAGGGGGTTATGTCTTAGTTCTGAGCTGATGTGGCCAGATGACGAGGGGCAGTCTCCCTAGTTGGGCAAAAGGGTTGATTGTGGATAAATTACTGAAGCGCTCCTACAAAAGGGTGAAGTGCGTCCCGGGGCAGGATGCCTCGAGGGATACATGCAATACGACATGAAAGCACATCAGAAGGTCAAGGGGGCAGCTCCTAAGTTGGTGTGGGACCCTTTTTACAGCAAGGGTGAGTATTGCGTTGCCTCTATCGATATGAGGGCAATCTAAGCATGGTTTATCTGGCTAGCATATTCCAAGGGACAGAGTCATTTAGACCATGTATGTCTAACTGTAGACGATGCACCCAACGTTGTTCCATTCTGTATAGTGCTTGTTGGTTGATAGATGGATGACATTCAAGGACAGTCCATTGTATGCTCTCAGCGGAGTGGCTATGTTGTCTGCAGTGTTCATATAACCGGGTGTGTGTCTTCTTGCAGCGAATGTTACTGTTATGCTCCATAATGCGCAGTTTTACAGTGCGCATCGTCATACCGATGTAGTTCAACTTGCATGGACAGGTCAACATGTAGATGCATTTGGAGCTATTGCAGTTCGTGTGTTTGTTTAGATGCCAGGTAAAGTCATTTGGCAGCACTATGGTTTTGCCTTGGATTGTCTGAGGGCATATCACACTTGATCCGCATCTGTAGTGGCCCGTAACAGGGGGCAAATCCCAGAGGGTATTATGAGGACGGGTGCTGGTCTTTTTGGGGCGAGTATGGATCAGGGTGTCCTTGAGATTGGCTGTTCTTTTAAAAGCAAATCGGGGCCGAGGTATATCCAGGCCTGCCGTGTTCAAAATTCCCCAATGCGAATTCACAGTTTTTTTGATAAACGCAGAGTTTTTTGTGTAGGAGGTAACGCATGTGATGGTGTCCTGTTTTTCCTTTGTGTGGATTTCTAGGAGCGAATCTCTGTTGTTATTGAGCGCCCTCTTTACTGATTGCTTGAGAAGTCTAGTCGGATACCCCCTGTCCTGAAGTTTATGTTGTAGGGTGGTGGCTTCTTGTTTATAGTCTGTTATTGAGGTGCAGTTTCAGCGAAGCCTTAAAAATTGTCCAAAGGGCAAATTGTCCCTTAAGGCTCTGCTGTGGTGGCTATTATACAGAAGCAGGCTGTTTCTGTCAGTTTCTTTTTTGAAAAGGGTAGTGGTGATTTCTGTGGGATTCAACTGAATTGTCAGATCCAAAAACGGTACGGACTGTTCAGAAATCGTACCCGTGAATTTCAAAAAGGGATCTTGAAGGTTAATCCACGCGCAAAAAGCCTCACAGCTGGTTCGATCACCTTTCCAGAAGACTAGAATATCGTCGATGTAGCGACGCCAAAGGGTGAGGTTTTCAAGGAACGGGTTATGGTCAGATGGGTAGATGTAATGTTTTTCGAAGGTCGCCATGTAAATACAGGCCAAGCTCGGTGCGAACGTAGAACCCATCGAAGTCCCGCGGATTTGGTGGTAAAGCTGAGACTCATATTTGAATTTTTTTTCTGTAAGAGCTATGTTAGCTAGTTCCATGATGAAGGAGATCGGGGTGGGGGATGACCATTCTTCCGACCGCAGTGTGGATTCGATGGCCTCTAAGGTTGCCTGTTGCGGGATGTTGGTATATAATGCCTCTACGTCTAAGGTTAGGAGGAGGTCAACATCTTCTCTGCCGTCCACTTCATTAATCAAACGAAGGACGTCTCTGGTGTCTTGGAGGTATGATGGAATTTTCTTCACCAGAGGTTGTAGAAAGGCATCACAGAATTGGGATAATGGCTCCAGAAGAGACCCTATTCCAGAGACAATGGGTCTCCCGGGGACTGGGGTGGTACCCTTATGAATTTTAGGAAGGGTATAGAAGTAGGGCGTAACGGGTTCCATGGTGGTCAGGATGTCCGCCTCTTTTTTAGTAATCCATTCATTTGTCTCTCCCTCGATTACTAGGCTCATGATGGTAGTTGTCAGCCGTTTAGTTGGATCTTCAGTGAGGGGTCTGTAGTGAGTGTTATTGGACAGTTGTCGTCTGCATTCGCGGTCATAATCCTCATAATCTTGGATGACCGTGGCTCCACCCTTGTCCGCTTGTTTGATAACGATGGATTCATCCTTACCTAGGGTGATAGATGCTTGTCTTTCTGCAATCGTCAAGTTTTGAAATTGTTTGACAGGTGTTTTTTTCTTCAGGCTCGTAAGGACTGCTCGTTCAAATGTCAAGACTTCCGGGGGGACCATCCCATCAGTGGAAGTGAAGGTAGAGGGTTTTCTCAATCCAGTGTCTTGACTGGTCGGCTCGGGTTTGTGGTCAAAGAAGGCACGCAAGCGTATTTTTCTAAATAGTTGTCTTACTTCAATCATCTCTTGAAAGCTGTCTGGGGTGGGCGTCGAGACAAACCCGAGGCCCTTCTCCAAGACGCTCTTCTCCGTCGGGGTTAAGACCCTCGTGGAGAGGTTGACAATTAGACTTTTCTCCCCCTGGAGGTGGTACTCCTGGTTTCCATCATGGTCTGTGGTGTCGGTTGATCTTGCCATTGTACCCCTTTCTGTCCGCCTCGCTTTCGCCCTCTTCCTCTGCCCCAGCCTCTGCCTTGAAAAGGTGGCGGGTTCAAAGGGTAAAACTGCGGTGGACCTTGTGGAAAGAATGGGTATTGCCAAGGCGGTGTCATATGAGGTGGGCCATGAAATGTTGGACCTTGTTGGTAGCCTTGTTGCCAGTTGGGGCGTTGTGGGACCCGAGTGTTTCTTGCAGGGTAACCCCCACTGGAGTCACTACTCGTGGACCCTCGTCTATTGTTGTTATCCGAGCTATCATCAGAAGAGTAGTTGCTCTTTTTCCCTTTGAAACCATCCTTAAGGTAAGGGTAGACTTTCTCCTTTTCAAATTTTGTAATATCTTTTTGGAGTTTAGTTGTTTTTTTTGCTGAGCCTCACACTCATCCACCGGCTGTCCTGCGATCTCGCCGCCGTGGTAGGGGTAGGTGCTTACCAGCCTAGTGCCTCGAGCCAACCAGGTAAGGTGGGGTGACAAGCATTATGGGGTCTGTCTACGGCATCCATTGCGTAGCAATCCTTCCATCACGACTTTTTGCCGTTTTGTTCTGGGTACCCTGGGGTGCTTCCATGGGGGCAATCCTTACCCCGGCCGCCGCTGGTTTGCCTTGCCTGCCGGGCTCCGTCGGGTGCGGGGCAGACTCGCCTTCTTTAATGGGGCATGAGCGGCGATCACCTTTCGGGAGCAATACCCCCTTGGTGAATTGACCGCGTCCGGCTCCGGGCTGCAAGGATGTCTGGTGTTCGGTTTGTGCACGCGGGGACATGGTCTCCTCGGCGTGCTGGGTCCCGATTGCATCCCCTGGGGCTTCTGGTGGTCACAGGCTGGACTGCATGAAGCGGGTTGGACTCATTGGCAACCCTTGGGTTCCTGTAACCACAAGGACTTTTGTAATTCAGTTTACTGCTGGATCCTTCCAGCCTTTTAATTGTGTGAGGCATCCTTAGTTCCGATAAGGGATTACCTTTATTCCCTGCCTACGCTTCTACACAACCTTCAGTGAGAGAGTTACTCCCCTATTTTATTACCCTTCTTCTGGGGAACTTTGTACATTCTATTGGTATCTAACTGGACCTGTAGTGACATGGACTCTCAATATCCTCCCGCTCATGACCCACACCACTAAATATCTTAACAAATATTACAAAGCTCCAACTGTCAATTACGATTAAAATTGCGCTGATTAAAATGATATTGCTCCCTAAGCTTTTAACTGTCCTTCAAAACGTTCTGTGACACATCCCCAAATACATTTTTGATACCCTTAACATATGCTTCTACACCTTTCAGTGGGAAGGTACTCAAATGAGGATATCCATGGCCAAATGTATACAGCTTACATATGATAGTGGGCTGGGTGTAATATTTCAAGAATTAGGCACAGGAGTTGGATGATGAGAATAGTAGTTTATTCTTCTTAACAGATTTCAGCCACCAGTTCAGCAAGACCATCAACAGATCTCCCAACTACTGCATTTCAAAGGATGCTATGACATCATAAGCATTCCATACATAGAAACATGAAGTGCCTAGAATGGAACAAGGAAGATCATAGAGACTAGGAATAGGACACAGTATGTACAGTACAGGATATTACACTGGGCATGACCGATATGCAGTTGTATTACTGGAGGGGGAGGGGCATTTGTCTGTCATCAATGACTGGATACACAGAGCTAGAGAAGATCCGGCATAAAGACTAGAACTAGTGACAACCACAACACTGACTGCTTGGAATACTGCCTTGAGGGAACGTAAGTGGCATTGTAAAATGACACTGAAGACCCCCCATGTAGATGTGTGATTAGCTCCACATTTGTGCTAGAGCTAGAGCACGTGATCATAGGAAGCGGGATATCATGAGGATCTCTAAATTGGAAGATGTTTGGCGAGGTGGCTATAAGTGGATTTTCAAATGTATAAATCAGTTTTTTTGTTACCTACAACTTAGGCACACAATGGACCCCCTCAGGCCTCAAATACAGCAGCTCCCACAATATAGCTTCTTAGAGGCTCAGCTGATGTTGTAACCCCTGGGGACAAGACATATTACACAACTACCGTACGTTATTAGCTAACAATCCAAACTACTGATATTGCTGACTGATACCTGGAATGTAGATCAAGCCCCTTGGATGAAGATGAATGGGGAGAGGCCAATATGGCATCCTGCACAATCACAATTTCAGCCTAGCTCTGACTGGTTCATCTGCACAACCTCAATAGAATAGAATATACCCCAGAACGCCTTCATAAAATTAAACCATTCCTCTCCCTTCTCTGCACTAGATGCCGGTCTGCATGGGGGACCAATCTACGTATAATCTGGAAGTCTCCAGCTATCTGGCCATAGTGAAGACGAATCCACCATGAAAGGACAGAGATAGTTGGGCGACATGGGTAGGGCACTGGCCCAGCACCTCATTAATGGTCTGGGCTATGCAGTAGCCCAGTGTGACATAGCAGAACAATAGAGGGACCCACACACCCCCACACTGAGGGAATCGCTTTATTCCATGGACAATTGTTGCACTCTTGTAAGAAGGGTATACAAGACGAGGGGGTGCCCGAATAAACACAAAAGGGTGTGGGGTCGATGGATGTGCTCTGGGTTATGAATGTAGCCATTCACTGTGGTGTCAGCAGTGTTGTTAATAGCTTAGATGTCAGACTTCTCTCCTTTTGTTGACCATATGGGTGAGATGATAGCCATCGTACTGCGAACCAATGTGCTGCTCTTGACAGATACAGATGTTATGCCCCTGTCAATGATCATGTTAGATAAACGATGTAAGCACGCGTAATACTTCTCAAAAAAATAAAAATGTTTGGGAAAAAAAGAAAGGGGAAAGTGGATGCTGTACCTATGGAGACATTTTTCATGTTAACTATTTCTAGCCCCTTTAAAAATACATTATTTCTCAAATGATTAAAAACTCACATTTCCCCTCACAATTTTAATGCTTTGCTTTCATGCCTGCATTAACATCTCAATGTTCAGTTTCTTCGGCCAGCTTTTCAGGAAAGGCTTTAAAATCCACAGCTCCTATCCCAATAAAATGGCAATCAGGAGTGCCTCAGTTTTGTCTTGTGTTGTTAGTTCTCTAGTTGTTCATTAGACCTCTGTGGTAACCCTGCAGTTGATTATTAGGAAGTTAACTAACAGACTGCTGCTGGTGTTGGAAGTATGTTTCACTCTGTATCTCAGAATATTTTACTGAAATTGATGAAGAAGATATTTAAAAACACATCACAATGTGTTCTTATCTTAGCTTTTTAAAGTCCTAACCACAATTTCTATGTATCATGGTCAAAACTGTTGTAAAGGGTTTCCTGAGAGAGTAAGAGAACAAGAAAATAGAAAGTGTTCCTCAGTTTCAGGGCATCTCCTTTTGATTAGAGCGAAACCCATACATTTTCCTTCTTGGTAGCCAAGATTTTAAGGTTGAAATACCTTTACACGCTTTGTGTGCTGCATAAATTGAATATGTGATGATGAATGAATGAAATGAGATTGTGTGTGATAACACAATAAAAGGCACTTACCTATATTAATCTAAAAAGAAAAGGAACATCCAAGAACAGCAATGGCCATCTAGAAAGAAAAGAAGCATTACTGAATAGTAATGACCATCTAGAAGAAAATAAATACTTCAGAACAGTAACGGCTGGTTAGAAAGAAAATAAATATTCTGAAACAGCAAAGGCCATAAAGTTACAAGATCACAAGTTCTCGGCAGCCATTTTGGACAACTAGGTATAAATACCCCATCTAGGTCCTGCCACAGAGCTCCTTATCTGTTTTAAGCCACAGGACTCAACAAGTTCAGAGCTCCTGAGATCCATGCCTCCTGGTTGCTTGGATCAACAAAGACCTACACAAGAAAAAAGAATGGATATAAGGCCAGAATTTCCTTTCAAAAGACTTGCAAGCCTTAATTATTGCGTGGAACCACTTAAGCGTCTACCATCAATATGCATGCAAAGTAGACAAACACTAAAAACTTGAAAAACAATATTGAAAACCCAAATTACGAAAAGTTGCAGGAAGCATCGTACATTTATGCATCAATAAGGCGTAATCTAACAGTACAACAATTTCTGTGAGGCCAACAGGAATTAAAGGTAATTTTTAGATGCGGGTAATGTATAAGTGACAATAATCTGGATATATTTGAGTGGATTTTGAGTTTGGGATCCATTGAATTGATGGGGAACAAAAACAAGGCTGTGCCAGAAGGTAAAGATAGTGTAGCTGCTACACACTTTGGCGACAATAGTAACCTAAATCATACATAGGGAAGTTCTTGCGCAGTAAATTGTTTTTCTTTTAAACAGGAGAACATGCTAGATATCAAAGACCATACGAGCAGTACTCTAGTCATCCTAATGAGAAGAAAGACCTCTTCACTGGTTGCAAAGACCTCACTTCTGTGAAGCAGCCTCTCAAGAGCCAAATCCTCTTTTTTTTCTGCACAGGGCACTGTAAGAACGGCAAACACATTTCCATAGGTGTGCAGAAACAGGTGATGGCAGGCGGCCATTTCTCCTGCTGGGCCTAGTAAATGTTAGTGACGAACTTAATATAAGTTCTCATCTGACAGGTTGACTAGCCCATGTATATCTGCAGTCTAAGCAATGAACACTAATAGAGAGCTGGACTCTATTTTGGAGACTTCGACATCTTTGCAGCAAGAAGTAAGCACTTCACTTCTGAGATTCAAGCCTTGCAAGATGAAGGGCTTGAAGTTCGTAGATAGATAGCTAACCTTACCCAAAAGATACTTGCGCCTGTGTCTTCCAGACCTAATACTTGAAAAGATTGGTCTGGTCTAAAGCACTGGACTTTGCCACCCTGTGCAGGTGCCGCAACGGATCCTACAACAAATTATATGCCAATTCATAGACAAACTGTACTAAATGTAAACCCTAGTGTTGCCCCTGTGGTTCAAATGATACATTCACCTATTATCTCACTCGCTCTGTCAGAGAGTTTTTATGGGAATCCAAAAATATTTTACATTAGTACACGTTACCTTAAGTATGTATTAACGATTTGAACGCGGCCGGAATTTCCCTGAGGTGCGGGAAAATTCTACGTGTGTGCAGATCGGACGGATCCCGGTCGTCCGACGCACACTCCCACCATGACGTCAGACGGCCAGGGGCTGTCCGATGCATGCAAAGGGTTAACTTATCTTGGTAGAAACATAATTGATCCTTGTTATTGAGCAAAATTATTCCAAGCTTTTTGTGATGAGATCAAAAAATGTTTTGATAGAAAATCCCCTGCCTTATGAATTAAGTGTCCCAAGACTTATCGACCTATATTACAAGCTTTATTAGATTAGTAATAGAAATGTACTGGCCAAAGAAGAAGAGGCCTTCATTATTTTTAACCAAGGCCTAGAAGGAGAGTTAAAAGATATTTTGGCTCAAGTGGTCAATTTGCCTTATAACTGTGAGGAGCTAGTGGAACTAACACACCAATTAGATCACCGTCTGACCTAGAGAAAAAAGGATAAATCAAAGAATGAGACTAACATACAAGTAGTGGGTCCCTGTAAAACTAAGAGGGGATTAAAACTCTGGAAGGTATTGAGCCCATGCAATTCCGCCTTTTTTTTGTATGGTCACCCCGGATTTTTCAGCTTTTGCTGGACCCAATATTTATGCTTACTTTAGAACTCTGCACTTTATCCCTCCTAACCGTATTAAAGTGCCTGTGCTCCCCCATTAAACATGGTGCTCAGCCTTTAAACATGGTTGAATTAGTATACTTCTAATTGGTATATTTAACTTACCTATTATAGTCCCTAGTATAGGGTACATAATGTACCCCGGGCCTGAAATTTAAAATGCCACTAGTGGATTGCTGCCCTTATTGTGCCGTCCTCTACAGTAATAGTGTAAACATGACTTCAGGCTTACCATTGTAGCCTGAGTATAAGAGTGTAAAAACAGAATTGCGACCCATCAATATAAACCCTTTTGACAGGTTCAACCTTCCTTTAAAATATTAACAAGTTACCTCCATGTAGGCCTTGTAGTCCAGAAGGCAAGGTGAATGGTATTTAAAAGTAGGATATGTAGAAATGTATTTTAACATGTATGGTGACCAACCGTCTGTAAATGTTACAGACGGTCTGTTATTTTGGTTTCACGTCCATTGTCCGTCATCATTCCTTGTATGGACAACTTTTGTCCATAATTTTGGAGACTGCAGCAAGCTGTGTGGTTCCCCTGTGAGAAGGCTCATGAGTTCAAAAGTTCTCACAGGTGGGACTAGCTCACTCTTCTCTTTCAAACTCTAGAGGCTGCAGCCACCTTTCCCTGACCTCACACAGATTGCAGACTGGCCCATTGTCAATCTGACTTCGGCTAATTATCACATAAAGAATTACATGTGCCCTATTGTAGTTACAGCATGTGGTGTGCCTTCTCCTGCATCGGCCTAGGGCATAGCATTCTGCTTTTGTCAAGGAACCATGCTGGAGGACTATGCTGCGATTTGAAATATCTGTCAGGATTGAAGGCAAAGAGTGCTTTGCGTGCCTGTAATTTTCAGGCCATAACAAAAATGTCTATTTTACCTCTGGTGAAAAATGTATCTGTTGGAGAGATCTGAGGTTTCACTAATCCCAGTTTTGACTCATCATAAAGAAGTAGCGAAGGGTAAGGTGAATTTATTTGAATAATAATAAATATTTTTTTAGTAAGGACAACCCCAGCCACTATGTTATGTTTTAAATCCTTAGTTTGTATTTTTCTGGGGCAAGCACTCTTAACATAGTCTGGGGCAATAGAATTATGTGATTGTGCAGTAGCAACATTTTTCACACGATTATGTATTTGCTGCATTTGCCACATAATCCATCATCGGATGCATAATCTGAAGATTTTAATTTAGAAAATAGTTTCTAGCTCAAATGGTTAAAAAAATAACAAAACACAGTGACACTTGTTGCAAAGGTTGACTGGCCGCCTTTCTTTTGCATTTTGCTATATTTGGATGTTAATCTGGTACTAATGAGGTGCAACCCATGCTCAGAAAGTGTTAGAAAGTGTAAAAATGAGAAAATAATATAGTAATATTATCATAAAATTTGCTGCATCACGCTGCATACTTTTCCTTTTTTTGCCACATAATTAAGTCATCCCTGCAGCATAATTTGGCCCTTCCCTGCTGCATAATTCCAGTGGCCCTGCATATAGTACCTACCAGTATGGATGACATTTGAATCCTACACTGTACAGGCCTCATTTTCTTAAGTAGCATTTCCTATACATTGACTTACACACTTATATGTTATTGTCTCTGAATAATATGTGTGTGCGGTAAAGCTCTCTTGACACCCTACAGTAGGCTGAGTAGCACTATTAAAGAAATGAAATAGACATGAGAAAGGGTCTATATAGAGAGTAGGGGCACCATTGGAGGTTCATAATGAGGGTATATGTGCAGAGGGAGGTCTTTGGTGAAGGGGTGTAATGAAGGCTTCGGCATCCCCTGCAGACAACTCTTCAAGGGACCCCAAACCTTCAGGTGGACCCATACAGCCCAAAGCCAATGTACATCTGTGAGATTTGGGTGACTCAGGAGTCCCTCATCTTATTATGCAGGGGGCCCCCATCGTTTTGTGTTATGCCACTGCTTTTGCAGGAGGGAGCACCAACAAAGATTGTCTCACCGGGTGCCACAAACACTAAAGCCGGCCATTCCAGGGTCGTAGCTATCGTTTCTGCAGCCTGAGCTGTGCCCAGGCCCTGGGGTAAAAGCACTTCAGGAGTTGAATGTACGATAGAATAGTAGTAAGGCATAGCCTATGAACGGAAACATTATATTTTTATGTTTCTGTACAGTTTTTATTTCAATATTTCCAGTTAATGGAGAGCGAAGAGCACAATTAGAAATGTCCAACATAACAAAACTGGTGTGGACTAATCCCCAAATCTTGTAGTTCCACACTGTAACTTGCCAGACAAATGCTCAGAGCTGGAGCCTTGGATAAAGTTCCCCCTCATTCTTTGAAAGATACCCTTTTTTCCTAACAAACTGTGATTTTCTATCTGCATGTATGTATATGGTTTTTATATAGTGTGACACTAGCCAAAAAGGCAGCGGAGTGTTGTACAATACCCAAGACCAAATGTACATCTGGACACCTGTGCCAAATTTATGATGGGTATTTCTGCTAACATTTTATGCAACACAGCACAGCAAGTGAAGTTCTGCGATGTGTTGCCTGAAACGGAAAGAACACAACACCACCGTATTTTCAAACATATTGTTGAAGCAGGGTCCAGTTTTACTATGTAATGCCACAGCTATTGTTCTCCACACCTGAAGCATGAGAGTCCTGAATGTCCCTGTTAGTCAATAGATAAGTGTGTGTTAATGTGTAGGCCTCACTGCTATCTAAAAAGGTTACAGTTATCTCTCCTGTGAAGGCCACAGACCTCAGTTCACTGCTTTTCTGATAAACAAGTCACCGGGCCCCCACTCCCCGCCACTGTCCTCTGTGTGCACATCTTTCTGAACGTCAAGGAGATGTAGCAATAACAGGATGTATCTGTCCTATAGAAGAACAAGCTGGGGTACGGTTGAGGTAAGCGTGAGTGTGGGGGCAAACTGTAACTTTCCATAGCTTTTTCGCCTGATGTTTTGCTTGCCTTTGAAACTAAGACGACAACATGCCTTAAATGACAATAGCCGTTCTATGCACTATGTACCAAAAAAGGAGATTCTGTCCTAAAGCTTCCGAGCGGTGACGCAAAGTGTTCAAACTTATTTATGTTCTGCCGTCAGTCACCTACCAAAGTTAGATCTTGCGGTCAACGATTCCTCATTAAAAGAGTATAAAAGGGCTGCTAATTGGCCCATTAGTTGACAACCTCGTGCAGTGTATTTTTCACACCAATTGATTTAGCTCTTGATTGAGGTTGTAATACTTCATGGTACTTTGATATTAATTTTCTCTCTCTCTCTCTTCTACTTTGGATTGCAGTGATTTTAAATTTACTAGATTGCATGTTTTTGCTCCTGATCTGTGATGTGTCTTTGACACTTGTTACTTGGTTGTATGGTGTTATTTTTTATTAATGACGTGTTTTGAAATTTATTATCTAAATTGTTTGAATAAATAGTGTCACTCCTGACTTAATTCCTGCATTTTCAGATATTTGTCTTGTTATTTCAGATAGCACACTTCTGTGCTAAATTATGTGGTAAAAACCACACTCGAACATTTGGCAACCACGATGGGACGTGCATAAGATTTTCCAGACTGTAAAGAGGGAGACTTGAGGCCAGAGTTTGGCCCTCGCTGGCTGTTCCTGACTGCACCACCAAACACACACGGGTAAATCAAAGAGTTTTTGCTTTTTCTCTTTGCCTTGTCTAGGTGTAGTGTATGTTGAGGGCTTGCAGGTGCAGTGCTGCCTAGGTCACTGTTCTTTGCAGACTGGTGTCTAACAAGATCGGGATCGCTTGTCTCACGTCTGTCCGTGGGACATGTCATGCATGTAGATAGGGCAGGAAAAGCCAAATCTCTCTTGCCCCTTGGTCATGCCAGTGTATTTTCTTCAATACCTGATGCAAAAAGTCATGCACCTATTTAATTTGTACAAATAGGGAAAGGGGAGTTGCGTCTTGCTTTCTCAGCTCTTGCAGGTTCTAGAAGGGTCTAGAACCCGTAGAAGTGTTTGGCAGTCCATGACTGGTGACTGATAAGGAAGGTTTAGTGCTGAAAGTATTAGAAAGCTCCACCTTCTGCAGACCTAAAGAGTTAGAAAATGTTAACTGCTGACCAGGGCCGTTTCTAGGTTTTTTGCCGCCATAGGCGAGAATTGAAAAATGAAGCCCCTCCCATTTGCTACCATCACTCTCTCCCCCTCCATCCAGGCTAGAAGAAAGACACATCAAACAATAAATACCAGACTCTGCATTGCATATCCTCATTAATTTTCTGACCTCTCTCACCCAAGACTGAATTGCAAATGGCTGGAGTGGCTTAGTGGGTGAAAAAAAGGATGGATTTGGATGATACACCATTTAGTTACCAGTGGCTGAATTTAATAGAAACATCCCACCCGTGCCTTTTTTGTTTTTCCATGTGAGATGTTCTGAGTATGATGGGTATTACCAGAACTAGAACTCGTGCTCTGGTTACAGTATGACTTAAGCTGCTTCTCACTGAGCAAGGAGGCCCTTTAAAGACGACACCAGTTTGGGGTTACTTGTGCTCTCATATAGGTGGGATCTTACCTATTCGCTCAGACTGGACTGTTCCTATTAGAACATGCCTATGTATGTTTTGAATATCAGAATCAGAATATTTTATTGTTGAATTAATAAAAATCCTTACAATTAGAAAAAGTACAATTTCCAGTCTACCTTAATGAGATGTTAAGGAAAAGGTTTCAAAGATGTTTTTTCTCTTTTACTAGACAAAGTGAATAATTAACCCAGGTTGGTATTTAAGCGATTTGTGTTCACTTTTATCATACACTTACGTATTTATCAAATGCAATTACTTGTAAAAGCAAATTTCTACTCCGAATTATGCCCAAGTCTGAAATGCTTTCACAGGCGTGTGCATTTAATATACTTGCTGATGTTTATTTTCGTTTTCATTTTTAGATTGATATTATATATTTTTTAGAATGTGAATTATGGAAGCATTTTCAACAGAAAATGCCACGTCTACCTTATCTAGATTGAACAAAAGACCAGGGGAACATCACACTCCCTGTGACACCAATAGCATCACAGGGTTGATCTCTTGTCCAACTCTTCACCCCTCAGCAGCTTCCTATTGGCTACAGAGGGGCTAAAGTAAGTGCAATGGCTGGAAACTATAGAAAGTAAACAAGATTCTTGGGGCAGTATTAGGAGTGTTCATTCGAAAGGGGCTTGCAATTCCTGTTACTGTCCACTCCACTGGGAGGTCCTTTGTGCCTCAGGATTGGTTGGCTTCTAGCCAAGTCAGGGGTGCCTGAAGGTATCCTTGACTCGGCTAGCTATTAAAGCTCAGAGTTGATACCATCGAGGCCTGATACAAGGAAGGTAACGGTGAAAGGTCAGGTGGAAGGAGACTTGAAATAATTAGTTTGTAAGTTACGTCCAGCCCATCTCCAGCTTCCAAGAACTTCTGTATATTACGTGCTACATAGTCCATATTTTCCTCAGCGACTGACGTAAACTTATAAATAGCAGGTTCTGCATGTTCAAAAGGCACCCTCGCTTATGAATTAAACAGATATAAAAATAAATGTATGCTGTTTGTCCTTCACAGCAGTTTTTAAGACCTGTACTTTTTCAGAATGATATTGCTGCCCCTTTAACACCGCCATCATTAATTAGATTGAGAGCTTGCTTTATTGTATTGCATCTAACGATAAACGTGTTTTTAAGCAGTGCACATATATTATTGAGTAGTTGGTGATTTGATGCTGTCGATCTAGTACTTCTTATTTCAATATGCAGCCCTGACTCTCTATGTATAAGCAAACCCACGCTGACTGTATCAAGTAAAACAGTTGTGCAATCTACTGGCTTGAGAGCAATTAGCGCATGCTGAAGTAGGAAAACGTTAATGCCTGCAGGAACACATAGGTGACGGGGTCATGTTTAATCTGTGATGGTATTCTGTTGCCAGGGTATCTCGGTTAAATAACAAAGTAATAGTGACAAGATTGCGCGTTTTTTTTCTTGAAATGTAGATTAAACCCACTTGCTGAATGTACTAGGGATTCCCAAACTCATGTTTTTGCCGCCCTCCCCCTGTTGCCGCCCTAGGCAGCCGCCTAGTCCTGCCTAATGGTAGAAACGGCCCTGCGCGAAATAGCTTTGTGAAAGGGTGCCGGGTTACGTTCTAATTTCACATTAACAAAATAAACGTTCCTAACTGCTTAGAAAAATAAGAGGAAGAACGTCACTTTGGAAACTAGTTCCCTTCTCAGCTTCCTGCTTTCTCCGTCTAAGAGAAAAAATGTATTATTCCTATCTATTAACTTTCTTGGAATGTACAAATTCGACTTCTTATTCTGTTTTCTAGCAAAGTAGTGCACATTCTTGCCTTTTTATTAATTGTGAAGGAATTGTCACCTTTGTGAAAAAACTCTTGCCTTTTTACGTGGGTAGCTCGTGGTTTTTAGGTCTCGCGACGTGTCAATGCGCATGCGCATTGAGCGGAGCGAGACTATAGGGGCTTAAACAGACTTTAACTAACTGGCGATTTGATGCTGTGCCCGTGCGCTTTTAGGTCAATGCGCAAGCGCATTGACCTAAAATGCGCGTGCACAGCATCAAATCGCCAGCCATCTGTTCCCCAGCAGCTATTCCCGCTCCGCCCCACAAGCTTCCCCCAGCGTGCGCTCTGGCTCAGCCGAGACGCACTCCTCCCACACCTTTGAAGTGAAGCTTCACTTCAAAGGCCCCTGCTGCTTCACACTATATCCAGGCGTGTCGCATTTCTCCTCCCCCCTCCCCACAGCAATGCCGGCCGTACTTTCACTTTGACAGCCGCAGGCCGTCTCTCGTGTTTCTCCTCCCCCCTCCCAGTGTTTTGTTTTTTTTAAACTTGTTTTACTTGCGGTGTGACACAGTGCCTTCTAATTGCTGGGTGAGCTTACACTCAAAAACGTTCACTTTGACGGCCGCAGGCCGTCTCTCGTGTTTCTCCTCCCCCCTCCCAGTGTTTTTTTTTTTAAAACTTGTTTTACTTGCCATCATGCATCCTAATCCAAACTTCTACAGTTAACTGACGTTGTGTGATTCTGTGTAAAGGACTTTATTTCACTATGGCTTCATGTGTAAAACAACCATTGAAAATGCAATAGGCCTCGCCTTTTATTAAGTTAAAGCCATTTGCTTTGCTAAACAATACCATTAGCTAAGCAAATGACTTTAACTTAATCAAAGGCGAGACCTATTGCATTTTCAATGCTTGTTCTATCTCCACGTTTTCAAGTGACTCTGTTGTATCTGGTGCAACGACTCAGTGTTGCACTTTGTATTCAAATTTCATAGGTTTTTTAAATACTAATTTCTAACTATAACGTCTCTGAAACCTATGGTTTTTTCTGTGAATTTCCAAGGTTTTGTAAATGCTAATTTGTAACTATAATGTGCCTTGATCAAATGTTTTTTTTTATTGACTACATAGATATATATTTTTATATGTATATATATATATATATATATATATATATATATATATATATATATATATAAAACCAAGGTTGAGAATAATTTATAGTTTGGAAAAGTATATTCATTCTTTTTTTTTATATTTCAAAGAAGTCACGCACCCTACACAATGGCTGCGCGCATTTCGCTACCGCACATTGTAGAGGTTGCCTTGGGTTGCAACTTCGGCGCAATTTGAAAAGTATTAAATATCATTATAGAAATTATCAATAAATTTTTTTGTTATAGTGTTTGACTAATTTACTTTAGAAAACTGTTTATAAACTATTTTTATCAGTGTGATATTGACAATACAAAATTTCATGATAGCGCAATGTATGCGCATACGATGCGCGACCCCTCCCCGTAGGTATTTTCGGGGTTGCGCCAGGATCGTGCCGTCGTCACAACTTCATTGTTGAAATATTGCTATTGAAAGTTAGAATACCAAATCGGAATAAAGAGTTTTACTAATATCCCTTTTAAAATATTGTATAGACATTTATTTACAGTCTATAATTATGTATACTATATTTTACGGGTGCGCAGTGTGTAAGCGACGGGTGCTCGCACCCTACGCGACTTCGAGTTAACAGGAAAAGAAAGAATCTGATTAGTTTAAATCATTTTCATTCTGTAAGAGGGAGGACCCATCCTTGTGATATTTCTCTTATTACTTGGCTTTATTAGTGACAAGACCTGCTTCTTGTAACTCTCATCTTTTTTTCAAATTGTGTGTGTTTCTGAATTTGTTTTCAACACTAAGGCTTCTAGTCAGCAAGATATTAACCCCTTGGATGTGGAGAAAGAAGAAATTATTGAACCAGTGAAGAAGAGGAAGGAAAGTATTGTTTCGGCCTTCTTCTCAGTACCAGAGGACAAGAAAAAAGTGAACGCCCAAAGGTCACTTGCACAATCTGCCAATGCATTTTATCCTGAGGGTCAGAAAAACAATACTCATGGGGAACCAGCAGCATGAAAAAGCACCTGGAAACTCTGCACCCTGTTCACCTGGATAGAGAGGAAAGGAAGAGAGAACTTAATGAGGCGGCACAAAAAGACACAAACGCCCCTTATACCTCTCCGCAGCAAATTGCTCCAGCGCCAAGGCCCCACATCATCCCTGAACTTTTTGAAGTGGTGATCAGCTGTAAGAAGTGTGACACCAAGTGCAGAGCAATGCATCGATGTTGTTACAGCTGCCATAAAAGCACATAAATGTTAATTTTTTTTATAATGTGCTTTTCTTCTTGTGAAACAGCCTGTTTCTTATGTTCTTAAAAAAATCAAAAACACACAAAAAAAGGTGTAAAAAATAAAATTATTTTTTCAAATTTTTCAAAAAAGAAAAAAAACTATTCTTACGGAACCACATCTATTTGTTAAAAAAAGAAAAATTACCTGAGAGCAAGGACACTGTGTGGGTGATTGGAAAAGTTGAAGGGCACTGCATTGTTATTTTATGAATGTATGGGTAATGGTAGCATGATCGAGTGAGTGTATGGATAATGGTTGGGTGATTGGAGGAGTGCATGGGTAGTACCTGGTTAATTAAAGGAGTGAATGAGTAGTGTCTAGGTGATTAGAAGACTGCATGGGTAGTACACAGGTGTTTGCAGCAGTGCATGGTTAGCCTGGGTCATTGGATGAGTACATGGGTACTGACTCAATGATTAGAGTACTGCAAGGAGAGTGCATGGTGAATGTATAAGTGCGTGGGTATTAGTGGAGTGATTGGATAAGTACATAGTACTGGCTGGGTGATTGGAAGAGTGAATGGGGAGTGACAAGATGATTGCTGGACTACATGGGTACTACCTGGGGAATTGAAGGACAGAATGAGTAGTGTGTAAGTGATTAGAGGACTGCATGGGTAGTACACAGGGGATTGTAGGAGTGCATGTCTTAGTGTCTGGGTTATTTAATGAGCACATGGGTACTGCCTAAATGATTAGAATACTGCAAGGAGAGTACATGGTGAATTTATAAGTGCTTGGTTTACTGCATGACTACATGGGTAGTGCTTGGCTGTTTGAGACAGTATATTGGTAGTGCCTGGGTGATTTCATAACTGTTTAGGTAGTGGCGGAGTGATTTCATGAGTGGTTGGATACTAACTAGGTAATGGCACAATATGGAATCAGTCAATGATTACTCAAGTAGCTTTAAAATCACTTCCTCACTACCTTTGCACTCCTCTAATCGATCAGGCACCTCTCAATAGTTCACTAAGCATACATATAACTGTATAAATACAACCTGAACACATAGATCAGTCATGACATATTGTCTACTTAAGTAGATAGGTACAACATGCCTGCAAGGCTAATATGTGGCTGTTTCCTTTTGAGCTACATCTTGACCATTCTATCTACAAATATGTGACATCATTAAATTATAATTCTCAATAGACTTAAGAAAGAAGGGTAATTAACAACATCTTTTATGAGCATTTTTAAAACCACACTTTTATTCTACATCTTCAACTTTGTATCTAAAATTATATGGCATCATTCAACTACACCTTTGTTCAGACTACAAAAAGAAACCTAATTTACAGCACTTTTTTTCACCACTCAAGCTTAAAATATGGAGCATCATTTAACTTTACCTTTGTACAAACTAATAAAAGAAACCTAATTATTAACACCTTATATGACCCTCTTTTATTGCATGAGTACATGGGTACTGACTGAATGATTTGAGGACTGCAAGGAGAATGCATGGTGAATTTATAAGTACTTGGGAATTGGCGGAGTGAGTGATACCTAAAACTGGCTGGGTGATTGGAAGAGTGCATGGGAAGTGACAGGGTGATTGCTGGACTGCATGGGTACTACCTGGGGAATTTAAGGAGCGAATGAGTAGTGTGTAGTTAGAAAGAGGACTGCATGGGTATGTTACAGAGGATTGTAGCAGTGCATGTGTTAGTGCCTGGGTCATTGTATGAGTACATGGGTACTGACTGGATGATTAGAATACTGCAAGGAGAGTGCATGGTGAATTTCTAAGTGCTTGGGAATTGGCAGAGTGATTGGATGTGTACATAGTACTGGCTATACTGTGGTGAAGGCAGGGCCCTGCTTGCGCACACTGCTATGTTAGCATAAGCTTATTAGAACTTTAAACGCCACTTTACCTTTTTGCCGCTTTTGCACACACCACTGCATGTAACTGTTGTTGTAAGTTTGACTGTGTGAATATCTTCACATGAGAATGGCTTGTTTTCAACATCCCTAGACTTACATCTCAACTCTAGTCTGCACAGTGAGTGCAGAAGCCTCCAAGGTTATCATAACAATGCTAGATGTTATTCAGGCTGATTGGCCTACGCTCTAGACACATCATGCATGCAGCTGCAGCTAACTGAAATTCTGGCACCTTTAATATTGCACTGCATGCATGATTAAGACACTTGGAGAAAAACTGTTTCCGGAGAGAGAAAGCTTTTGCAGATCCTGATGTGATTCATCTCTACTGATCTTGGAGGGATGGGGTTCCCCATTCAAGCCTAAGAGACCTTCTAATATTATAAAACCTAGTCCTTAGCAAGGGAGGCTTGTACACGAGGCACTATAGGACCTGTTTCCAGTATCATTTTAATATGATTTCTCCCTTTATGTTTTATGGAATTGTAACAATGCTGATCGTATTATTTTTTATCATATGTCTGCTTATGTTAGCAAAAATACTGCATTTTAGAGCACGTTGTTAAAATAAACATTTTAAACTTTTCCGTGTCTCTATTTACTCACGTTGTGGACTGGTATGAGAATAAAAAACAAAAGAGTGCTCTTGATTCCCACCATTCCTGAGAGTAACCTAAGTAGCATATTCTGGGTTGTCTAATCAGTGTTACCTTTGCTATAGGACGAAGAGCTAATGAGACACCGATACTAGTTGGTATGGGGTTCTAGGTACTGAGGTGAGTTTTTTGGTCCATCACAATTCACTGAGGTCCTGGGTCTCTGTGCACAGTTCTGTTTATAAGCAGAATCCCCGCAACAATACCAAAAACAAGAGAAGAAAATGCCTTAAGACAACACTCCACTGAATGTGCATTAAACATTAAAAATCACACAGATGTCTATGATCATTCAAGTGTAGAAGTATGGAATCAATGTAGGGTCAGAGATTCGCCCTTACGTCCATGTTGCTCATGTTGTGGGACTTGAGTCACAGGGTGCAACGTTATCGATTGCGCTCCAGGTGGCACCGACACTACAACAAAGACACATCCGTTAGTTACTTCCTTGGCCAGCCCAGGACAGAACCACGCCCAGTGCCCCGGGTCATTGTTCACACCCCTGCGCTATACTGACATACGCCAGGCCAGCCCACTCCGCTTACGCTTACAGGGAGGGAACTACAATGCTACATGCCCGAGGTCTTCCCTGCAGTGATCTCCTGATCACAGGTCTAGTTGTCAGCATGCCACAGCCACTCCCTTAGGGCTGGTTTACACACACACCACACGCATCCAGCACAGGCGTCACAGGACATGTGACCCTGCCAATAAAAAGGGCCGTGTCCATGTGCTCGACGCCATTTCCACTTTCTATCTGGGTGTGTCCGTGTGGTTATTATTTATGCATGAGAGCCTAGGGACCTACCACATCACATTCCCCACTGCCGGAGGTGACATGATGGCATCCGCACCACGAAATTCAATCATAAAGGGCCATGACTACAGGTGCACAGAGTTGGTAGCAGCCGAGGCACTTTGGCCGACACAGGCCTCCTGCAACATGCCGATGACTTGAGGTACACAGAGTTGGTGGTAGCCGAGGCACTTTGGCCGACACGGGCCTCCTGCCATATAACGATGACTTGAGGTGCACAGAGTTTGTGGCAGCAGAGGCATTTTACCCGACACAGGCCTTCCGCCATGTGGCGATGACTTGAGCTGCACTGAGTTAGTGCCACCAGAGCTGAGCGGGTGTGCAACCTGCGATGATGCGTAGGCCTCGATACGCTATCCTGGCAATCAAGACCCGATTTGAATTGTGAAATCAGCTGAACCACGTGTATACCAAAGGCAGCAGGCTGTACAAACAAGACTCCTCTGCGCGGTGCAGCAGGATGCGCTGGAGGCCTATTGAGCGGAATTCAGCAACGGCTGAGGAGGTTGCTCCTGCACGTGGTGGGCCCTCTTGGAGATACGCCGAAGGCAGCAGGTGAGCATTGAGATCTGGGTGCGCAGGGTCAGGTAGTCATCGCTGGGCAGAGGACCGGTCTGGGGACTAGGGCTGGGGTGCTTGCAGAAGATGTAGGAATCATGTACACTGCCTGGGAAATTTGCGAAAACATTAGTGTACAGGCCCTGGTGGGCCAGTTCAGCCTGCACATTGTTAGAATGTGTGTGATTTCTGTTACAGTGATTGTTTGCAGTGTCGGCAGGGGACACAAATAGTACATGTGTGCAATCAATTGCCCCCAGCACGTGCAGGAAGCCTGCTATGACGTGGTTACCTTGATTAGTCCCCAGCTGTTCCTGCGCAGTGTGGGTGAAGTGAAGCTACAGGTGTATCAAGTTGAAACGAACCATGATGCTTATAGGTGTGATAAATCCTGCATAATGAGACCGTAACAGACGTCCATGTGGTCGTAACCTTCCTTTTCTTTCCTACGAAGGTTACGACCACACAAACTTCTGCTACGCTCTTTTTGTGAAGAATTGATCATACCTGTAAGCATTCCGGTTTGTCCAAGTGCAATAGATGGTATCAGATTACGTTTGTGCCCATGCTAACGCTTGACCATTGTCATCATTTATCCAACAGGTTTCGGAATACGGACTTTCAGAATATTTAATTGTTTTCGGATTTCCAGGACGATCTGCAGTTATTTGGATTCACAAGTTGCCCTGGTGATGTTCCCCATTGGGAATGTCACTTGTTTGATGTTTTGCTAATTTATGTTTTTGTAATAAAGTACTGTTTTTCCACTACTGTTGACTACTGGACTTCATGACCTGGCGCTCACCCATTTCAGAAACCACATTGTTGGCTTTGGAGAACAGAGGCGCAAGGGAACGGCTGCGGTTGGGATTGGTTGTGCAGGAATACTACGAATTGGGATGAACGTGTGGTGAGAACACAGGGGCCCGTCGTCGGTTTTGTGGACATGCATCCAAGACATGTGTGAGGAAGTTTAATAGGACTGGCTGTGAGACTCCTCCGACTCTGGCAGTTGTTGGTTGGAAGGTACCAGAGGCCAACGGGTGCAGCACTGCCAGCAGCTATGTCTGCGGGGGGATGTTGGTTGTGCGCTGTGTTGGTACCGTCAGCTTGTGGGCAATGTGGCAGTGTGCACCAACTTGAGAATGGGGCAATAAATATTTCACCACTTTTGCTGCTCTAAAGTGCCGATAACTCGGGGATAAGTCCCCACTGTTGGGTTATAGGGTGGCTCTAAAACGAGCCCCTGTGTTTATTAGGAGTTTGTTGTAGCTACATGCAAATCACAAGGAAAGAGCAAAAAACAAAAGGTGACAAAACAAGAAAAGTGGGCAGGGTACAAACACCCTGACCCCCTAGGCCTGCTCAGGGAATCCCACAAGGACCCCCAGGGCCCATAAAATGCATAATCTTTTTTTTTTAAGTGGCTAGGTACATGAATCCGGATGGAAAAAAAAAAAAGATTGGGGGTATTCTCAAGGACTTATCGCCGAGTTGTCGGCACTTTACCGCGGCAAAAGTGCAAAATAATTATCGTCCTATTCTCAAACTGATGCAAAATGCCAATATCGGCAGTTTTCCGGCAATAGCTTCCGCAAAAATCATCGCCACGGATGAGAGCAACAACTAACGCTAATTATATGCAGAATAGGCGTTCCCGTGCAAAAAAACACAAAAACACCACTTTCCGATATTTTCAACGACCAGTCAAATCTGCGATGCAATCCAAAAACAGACGATAAGCCGCGTTAGCAGTAGGAATTTAACACCTGCCTTTTACTGGTGTAAAGAGGGACGACTACCTGCAGTAGGAAAGGAAACCCAGCCCAGAGCCACATCTGCAGACCAACACATGTCATGGAGCTACTGATCATGCAGCTCCAACACCCAAGAGGGCCACAACACCCACCGCCACAACCCCCAGAAACTCCCCCCCCGACTACCACCGAGGCAGCACAGAACAGGACAGTAGACGTTTATGAAAATGGCATGGCCCCTCAGCCACACAATAGCTGTGTGAAGGAGGCAAGTAACCCATGAATAAGAATGCATACAATGGCAAGTGTGGAGGTGATGTGCTGAACATAAATCACTATGAAGAGCACAGACCTCTCCATGTGGACAAATACTGCTAGTGTTTTTAGTTTTGTGGACAGTGGACGCAACCATGTTACCTCAGGCAGTGGAGAAGATCTCGGTTGTGTAGCTACGTCATCCCCACCTATAAACGTAAGCAGAGTGGGCAGGTCCAACGTACGTCACTCCAGCGTAGGAGTGTGAATAAATAGGACGGGGCTCTGGGCGTGGTTCACTTCGGGGAAGGCCAACGTGTCTGTCTGGGTGGGCCCCTCTGCCTGCCACGAGGCCGCTGCCGTGACCGCCGGCCTCTTCCACACAAGCCCCCTGCGAACCCAGCGGCACAGCATCGTGGAGCAATGATTGTGCTGACAACTGCCTTCAATCTACATTGCGGACAGCAGGGCTCACAATTCAGTTGGAGTTGCGATTGCAGATGACACAGTCCAGTAGGCAACAGACATTGCTACCAGAGCGGCCCGCACTGACCAAGCATCATTGCTGGCAGCGCACACGCTGTGTGCTTCAGGTGCCACTAACTCAGTGCACCACAAGTCACCGCCACTATGCCTTATTGAGGCAGAAGTCCTTAGGCAAAAGACATTGCTACCAGTGTGGTCCGCCCGGACCACACATCATTGCTGCCTGCGCACACGCTGAGTGCTTCAGGTGCCACTTACTCTGTGCAGCTGAAGTCAACCCCACGTGGCTGTGGGCCCTTACTGATCGCTGCCTCCGGCCTACACTGCAGTCAGCAGGGCTCACAATTAAAATGCAGTCTTGATTCATCAATTCAGATTCCAGAAGGCAACAAACTATAACATCCCTGAAACCTGTGCTTTTTCAGTGAATTTCTAAGGTTTTTTAAAATGCCAATTTCTAACAACAAGATTGTACTCATAAGATTCTTGATTCATTCATTGCAGTCGCTGGCTGCACACACGCTGAGTGCTTCAGGTGCCACTAACTCTGTTCAGCTGAAGTTAACGCCACATGGCTGTGTGCCCTTGCTGACCACTGCCTCTGGCCTACCCTGCAGTCAGCAGGGCTCACAATTCAAATTCAGTCTTCATTTATGAATTGCAGAGTCCAGTAGGCAACAGACATTGCATCCAGTGCGGCTCGCCCAGACGATGCATCATCACTGGCTGCGCACACACTGAGTGCTTCAAGTGACACTAACTCTGTGCAGCTCAAGTCAACGCCACGTGGCTGTGTGCCCTTGATGACTGGTACGTCTGGCCCACACTGCGGTCAGCAGGGCTCACAATTCAAATTCAGTCTTGATTCATTAATTGCAGAGTCCACTAGGCAACAAACATTGCATACAGTGCGGCCCACCTGGACGACACATCATCGCTGGCTGAGCACACGCTGAGTGCTTCAGGTGCCACTAACTGTGCAGCTCAAGTCAACGCCATGTGATTGTGGGCTCTTGCTAACGGCTGCCTCTGGCCTACACTGCGGCCAGCAGGTCTCACACATATCCAAGCCAATCCTGACCTGCAAGGACACGCAATCATCGCTGGCTGCGCACCCGCTGAGCTCTTCAGGTGCCACTAACTCTGTGCATCACAACTCATGGACCCTTTATGATTGACTTTCTTGCTGTAGACACCGTATGTAACAATGTCACCTCAGGAAGCAGGAATATCCCGAAGGGACATTAACAATTTCTTCACATGAGCACGCTCATCTCTTGTGCTCCTACCTCAGTGCACCACAAGTCATGGACCCTTTACGATACAAACTTTTGTGTGTGATTTAAGATCTGGTGCCCCTACCTTAGTGCACGTCATGGACCCTTTATGATTGAATCTCTGTGTGTGATCCAATGATCACTGTTGTATTTATTGCCAGCACCAACCATTCCCTGAGGGCTGGCTTACACCCACCCCACACACATCCAGCACAGGCGTCACTGAACATGTCACCCTGGTAATAAAAAGGGACTGGGCGCATGTGCCCGTAGCCAGTTCCACTATCTATATAACTGTGTCTGTGTGTTCATTATGTCTGCAGTATGGCCCCGGGCCCTACCCCCAGGGGCGTAATACAGGCTCCCGCAGCCCCCGCGGTGCGGGGGCCCTGAGCTGCAGGGGGCCCCCTCAGCACAGTAACTGCGGCCCAAGAGCTCTGGATGAAATCCAGAGTTGGGGCACCCTCATAATCTATCGCTGATGTAATGTAACCGAAGGGAAAACTACAGCGAGCATAATATGCATGTGTCCAAGTTTTTAAGAAAATACTCCCATTTATTGAGTAAGAAAAACGCAAATGCCATGCTCATGCAACTAGCTTTTCCTATCTGCTATTCTGCCTAGCGTTCCCCCGTCACCGAAACTATGGTAAATGAGTGTTAAAATATTCACTCTTGGAAGTTAGCTCTCAGCATCAAACAAAATCAATAGAATGGTATTTGCCACAGCAAAATAAAATACCTATGTATTCGGCAAAATATTTAAGCATTGTAAAGCCAATACGTCTGGCTATATGCTTCACTGCCATTCCTTCTTTATTGCCGAGTTTGTGCTGTGTTTTAGTGGCTTCATTGGTGAATCTGAGAATGTACAAAACGTTGAATGGGTGTGTACATGAATGAATAAATGAGTGTTTCAATGAATGGATAATTGATAGGTAAGTGAATGAATGCATGTATGGATATTTGAATGGGTAATTGCTTGAAAGAATAGTAAAGAAAATGTAATATGAATAAACGTGTGATGGCAAGGATGGGTGCAGAGAGGTTAAACCAATCAATGGCAGAAGTGATAATGTTATTATAATGTTAAGGATTGCCAATATTATGCCAGTGCAAGCATTACCAACAATGCCCACAATATATAAAGAATAACCTCAAATATGCCATTTCAGTCATCTCATAGGAGTGAGCAGTATCATGCCATGGGATTCAAAGCTGTTCCAAAGAACTGCAGCCCTAAGGCTATTGCCAGCATTGGGCAAAGGTAAGGTTAGGCTTTTGGTCTGAGTTTAGAACAAAAGTCTAACTTTACTACTTTTTGGTATTCACAAAGATAAGTTACGAGTAGTATCTTTATGATTGAGGAGTTTCCGCTCTCGGGTGGACCTCTGCCCAAAGGGCGGAGATTCCACTCAGAGTGCAGTGACTCTGCTAGGAGTACGGAAACTCTGCAGTCGTAAAGATTTTACTCGCAACTTATTTTGTGCACACTGAAAAGTAGTAAAGTTGGACTTTTGGTCTAAACTTAGACCAAAAGTCTAACTTTGCCTTTGTGAATTGGGCCCATTGTGTTTGAGGTGGTATGACCATATCAGTGATTTCCACATTCAGTCAAAATTTCCATCAATATGACAAGAATTGCCACCATAATGCCAGAGACAGAAATATACTAAAGTGGGGGGAGGGCCTTAGCGCGCACCCAAGATGGTCGCGTGAGCTTAGGGCTCCCGGACCTTCGCCACCTCCACCGACTATCCTGAACCCTATCCTGATTTGGACGACGGCTTATTACTGGCACGGCCCTGCTGATCGTTTATCCGTTTTCGGACTTCGATTTGGACATCGGGAGCTGAAGATATGGACTTTTGAACTTTTTCGGCCTGCTCCATGGTACTGCCCCCGGGCTCTGTTTCTCTGCCAGCCGGACAGTAATTGAACAACAACGGATCATGCGCCTCCTTTGCCCGGTTGTCTACTTTCAGTTTTGTTTCTCGCGCTTAGACCTACTTGACTTTGTTTCGATCGCCCTGGCTTGCTGCTTTCAACCTCACCACTATTCACCGACTGGTGACTCGGCCCCCTGCCATTTATCACTTGGTGATTGGTTCGCATCTTCATTTCTATATTGTTGCGGGCGCATCGACTTTAGCCATTTTTACTAGGTCTCAGACTACCCTTCGGGGCGCACAAACTAAGATGGCCACCAAGCCCGAGGGAGAGAAACGCAAGACCAGACCGGCAACGCGAGGGGGCTCCGTGCAATCAAATGTCATGGACAGATACACCCTCGTCAAGGGCTCTCCGGATGGAACGACTAAATCCCCGGCCACTGTGGGAGAAGACTCCCCGATGGATGAAGAACTGTCGTTGAGGGACGTCATGGGCGCCATTGCCGGGATGAAGGCCACGCTGGGTCAACAATATGAGACCCTGGCCCACAAGTTGGATACGGTCGCTATCGATGTTACCTTGATCAGGGCTGACCTTGCGAAAACCAATGAAAAGGTCAAATCCCTCGATCTAAAGACATCTAGTCTTGTTACTGACGTTTCCGATTTACAGGCAGAGGTCGGTAACTTGCGAGCCGCCCGTGACTATCTCACTCGACGCCTGGACGACTTTGAGGGCCGTGCACGACGAAACAACGTCCGTCTGGTTGGTGTTCCGGAAACTTCGGAAGCATCCTCGGTGGACCTGCTGGTGGAGGATCTGGTCCTGAATCCTCTAGCACCCAAGGGCCTCAGCAAGTTTTTTGCTGTTGAACGGGCACACAGGATCCCGGGTGGTCCGCCTAAGCAGGGCGCCACTCCGCGTCCCATCATTGCTCCGATCTTTAACTTTCGGGACAGGGATGCGATCCCGCAAGCGTCACGCCTATCTGGTCCAACGGCTTATGAGAACACTGCAGTCAGCTTCTACCCGGACTTTACCCAGCAGGTTCAGAAACAGCGACTTGGATTCCAGGGGGTGAAAAAGAGACTGAGGACTAGAGACATGAAATACGCCATGCTTTTCCCGGCCCGGTTACGTGTGGTGTACAACGAACAAACATTTCTCTTTGATCATCCAGGGGCGGCAAGTGACTGGTTGGACACGCTGCTCCTGGGACCAGCTCGTTCTGACCACTCTGGACACTCCGGTGGTGCTGAGGGAGGCCCGGTGGAGCAGGAATAGGGGGCGGCATCGGCTCCCGGTCCATCGTGTTGACTTTCGGCTGTGGTTTGGTGCTATGCCACTATTGCTTGCTATCATGCTGTCTTATTGGGGTGTGGGCGGGGGGGTGGGTGAGTCTTCCTCCTCTGGGGTTCTTTTCGTAGAATAGTTGTATGTTAGGGCGACAGGCACACTGCAAGTTGGGGTGGCTTTTGAGTCTTACGCAGGGGTGCGGGGTGGGGGGTATGATGTACGGGGTTGTTTGGGGGGTTTGGGGGGTTACAGTTTCTGTTTCATTGTTTTCTTCAAGGCATATTATTGATGATCTCCTGTTGTACAGTGTCGCACCCGGTGTGGGGTGGGGATGGGGTTGATCTCTGGGATGGGGGTTAGGGGACTTAAGGTACTGTGCTGGAACGTGAACGGGTTGGGGGATAGGATCAAACGGGGCGTGGTGTTGCAGCTCTTGCGACGGTTGTCCCCTGATGTGGTCTTGCTTCAGGAGACGCATTTGCTTGGCAATACGTGCCATGCGATGAATAGGCGTGGCTATCGTCTCATCGCGCACTCAGGTTTTACTTCTGGCTCCAGGGGGGTGGGCATTCTGGTTCGGAACTCCCTCCCTCTTGCTGTTGACGACATCCTCCTTGATGACAGGGGACGGTACGCTGCCATTGTGGGGCGCTGGGAGGGAAGGGTTGTCACCCTGCTCTCCGTCTACGTGCCGCCGGGTCTCCAGACTACCACTTATGCGGATCTGAGAAGAGTGATTTTGGGAGTCCCCGAGGGTCTGCTTGTAGTGGGTGGGGATTTCAACTCTGTAGTGTCGGAGATGTGTGATCGCTACCCTCCCCGAGACATTGCGAAGTCACAATCCTGGTTGGGGGATATCCTGGAGGCTTTAGGGCTCACCGACTGCTGGCGCCTGCTTCATCCTGGGCAATTGCAGTATACTTTCCATTCTGGTGCCCATGGCAGTCTTTCAAGACTGGATTATGTGCTGATGCCCTCCTCCCAGGCCTCCTCCATAAGGGAGGTGAAACATCTAGCTAGGGGTATCTCGGATCATTCCCCACTGTGGTTGGTAGTGGACGCTCACTTGGGGTCGGAGGGTAGGGTGGCCCCGATACACTCCTGGTATCTCCGCGACCCCGGGGTTAGGGTGGAACTAATTAAAACGATTGACCAATACTTTGCTGAAAATGTGGGTTCTGTGTCCTCCTCTGTCACATTGTGGGAAGCGTACAAAACTGTTATTCGGGGCCAGGCCCTCTCCTTGATTGGCAATGTCAAGAGACGTAGGCGGGAGGAGGTTGTCTGTGTTGAAAATGACATCACTGTTCTTGAAGGGGAGTTGGAATCCGAGGTCACCCCGGAGAGGCTGCACCTTTTGGGTCTAAAACAACTTGAGTATAGAGCGCTGGTGACTGATGCGGCGAGGGAGATGACCAGGGAACAACAGGAACGTCTGTATGATGTGGGGGATAAGGCGGGGAAATTGCTTGCGTGGCTGGATAAGAGGGAACGTGCGAGTCGGGTGGTCCCTGTGATTGTTGATGTGAATGATGTGAGTATCACCGACCCTGCTGATATTGTTGAATGTTTCACTGACTATTTCCGGGAAGTGTATTCCCCCGTCTCTGATAGACCTGAACAGGACTCCCACTTGCTCCTGCGAGAAATCTCGCTGCCACGTTTGTCCGACCCTGAAAGGGATCTTCTAGAGGCTCCGCCTACAGTTGATGAGGTTGTTACGGCCATCCGCTCGGTTCGCTCGGGGAAGGCCTCGGGTCCTAATGGGCTCTCTGTAGAGCTTCACAAGCTCCGTCCGGATGTGATAGCACCGTATCTGCGGTCGATGTTCTTGGAATCACTGGAGGCGGGCTCCCTCCCTCCTGACCAAAGATTGGCTTCCATAGTGGTGATCCACAAGGATGGCAAGCCACGTGACCGCTGCGCCTCCTTTAGGCCCATATCATTGATTAACGCCGAACCGAAGATTCTGGCCAAAGTGCTTGCCAACCGCTTGGTCACTGTCATAGGCGATCTGGTTCACCCGGACCAATCCGGATTCATACCCCATCGTAACACGGCACTTAATCTCCGGCGCCTGCATGGAGTCCTCGCGCGAGCGGCGACTCTGCGTGAACCGGCCATCTTGGCGTCTTTGGACGCCACCATGGCGTTCGACACGCTGGAGTGGCCATATCTGTGGGCGGTCCTCTCTAAATTTGGCTTTGGCCCCACCTTCATCGACTGGGTGAAATTGCTCTACACCGACCCCTTAGCCCAAGTGGTGGTAAACGGTCGTGTCTCGGCCTCCTTTGCTCTTGGTAGGGGAACGCGCCAGGGCTGTCCTTTGTCCCCTCTCTTGTTTGCCCTTGCTTTAGAGCCATTGGCGGCATGGCTGAGATGGGAGCCGTCCTTGAGGGGCATTAGATGGACTCCGGAGTTTGAAGACCGAATATCCTTATATGCAGACGATATACTCCTATATCTTACGTCGCCTCGGAAATCGTTGATCGTCCTTTTTGACGTTTTGACTTCTTTCCGTAAAACTCCGGTCTGGTCATCAACTGGTCGAAGTCTTGCATCTATGTTCTATGCGGCGAGGCTCCTCTCCTGCCTCGTGGCTGTCCTATTTCGGTGGTGCGGGAGGGATTCAAGTACTTGAGGATTTTTATCACCTTGGACCCTGTGCTTCGTTATGAACGCAACTTGTTGCCCCCTCTCCAGCGCCTCCGTGCCGATGTGACTGCATGGGGCAGGCTCCCTCTCTCTCCTCTGGGACGGGCGGCGTTATTTAAGATGATGTCGCTCCCTCGGTTCCTTTATGCGTTGCAAAATACACTTGATATTGTGCCCGCCCGCTACTTCCGGGAGATTGAAAGTCTACAGAGACAATTGGTATGGGGGGCCGTCCTCGTATTGCTCTTGCGAAACTGACGCTCCCGTGGTACGACGGGGGTATCGCGCTCCCGGACATCCACCGGTACTATTGGGCCTCTCAGCTGGGGGCCATCAACCAGTGCACTTACGGTTCTTTGCCGAGCCCGGCGTTTGAAATGGATAGATGGCTGCTGCCTGGTGGAGACTACAACAGGGCTCTGTATGCGAAATCTGCAGGCGGATCTCTCACGGGCCCCACTAGGACAGCGGTGCAGGTGTGGCATCGCGCTACAGCGGCCCTGGGCTGGGCTGATAAGCCGACCCGTGCCACCCCGCTTTATGCATCGGAAAGACTTGGCTCCCTCTGGAAGTCGAAGGGGTCCGATAAGTGGGATGTGATTGGTATCAGCAGGGTGAATGATGTGTGGATCAAGGGTAGAGTCAAGACGTTTGAGGAGCTGAAAGTTGAGTATGACTTGAATGATAGAGAATCCTTTCGATATGTGCAAATCCGGCACGCGGTTTTGTCTGTATTTCCCCTGGGCTCGCATATTCCGGAGGCGTCCCCACTCGAGGATCGGGCATGTCCCTGACGGCACGATCTCACTCAAATACAAAAAGTTGATCAATGCCAGAACCGACCTACTGAGTAACCTTCGAGAGGTATGGACTAGTCACGGTCTGGAACTCGATGACGAGGATTGGCAGGCTGCGATCTCTTCCCCGAAGGAAGTGGCTATCCCGGCGCGCCTCCGGTTTGTCCAGCTCAAAATTCTCCATAGGGTCTATGTGACTGGGCCTCGTTTGGTTCGAATGGGGTTCTCTGTGGATGGACTGTGCAGGCGTGGTTGTGGTCTGGTGGGTACGTTTCTCCATATCATTTGGGAATGCCCTGCGGTGATGCGCTATTGGACTCGCGTGCATGAAGTGATGAGTGAGGTCACGGGTGTGCAATCAATGCCTGAGGCGAGGCGGTGTCTGTTGAATGTCTGGGAGCCGAATGATTATGACCTGGCGCAGCTTCGATGGGTGACCTTGGGTAATATGATTGCTAAGAGAGACATTGCTCAGTTGTGGGGTGCCCAGAGGCCACCGACAGTTCTGGTGTGGCAACAAAACATGGACTGGTGCATGTTTAGGGAAAAGACAGTGTATGTTTCCCGTGGCACGCCCCGTAAATGGGGGAAAATTTGGAATCAATGGAACGCATACCGTGGTGGCATCTGTACTCCCCCCCATTCAGAATTGGATACTGACCTGTTATCCTCCCAACCTGATGTTTCCCCCACGGGAATTTAGATATCTTGCTTATTCCTGGTCTCCTCCCCCCTCCCCAATCTCATCACATACTTCTGACATTTGATTTGGATGTGTGTCCCCCCCCCCAGCGCCGAAATGACACAACTGTAATGTATTGCCTTGTTTTCTGTTTTTTCTTTCTATGTTTTTTGTTATTTGCATTTATTAAAAAGATATATAAAAAAAAAAAAAAAGAAATATACTAAAGTGGATACCCACATGTCATGGTGTCCACAGTATATACAAAGAACTGTTTCTATTAAACTACGGCTTGCATTATGCTACGGGTGGCTTCCATCATGCTTTGAATGTCAACATTACACCTATAGTACATAGCCCAGTCGTTTTGCCCATCACTTTCAGCTACACATACAGGCAAAGAATGATGTTTGCCTTATCAAAAATATATACTACAAAGTGAAATTTCTATAAGGAGCAAATGCATAATTATTTGCCAATGCCCTTTTTTTATAGCAATGTTAGAGGCTCATGGTGATTTGATACAACACAGAGACCGTGATTTAGTATGCCTTTAAAATGTTCACGTAATCTCAGCTGATGCCACAACACAATACAACACCACTGCAATAAAACAGCACAGCAAAACAACAGCACACCACAAGGTCAATATACCAAAACATCATAAATATAACAGAATAACAATACAAATGACTGATTACTTTTACTTTGTTGTATGACTCGTATTTTATTGTTTATCTTTTGTTTTAGTTTGTAGTACTGTGTGAGTTGCTACATCAAGTTTTTTATATACTGTGTTGCTGTTTTAGCACTATTTAGTATTTTTGGTATTTTGTTGCATTTGTATTCTCTTATGTTGTTTTCCAAATGGTTTTTTTGTTTTGAATTTGATGTCTGCTATGGTGTGTCATTCTGGAGTTATGCTTGCATTTTGTCTCTCATTTTCGTTGTGTTTTTGTGCTGTGCTGTTGTAGTTGGTTATGTGTCTAGCGTTGATACATTACTTTGTTGTGTGTTGGTTTAGTGTATGTGTGCTAGTGTTCTGTGTTATTTTTGTGTTTTTGTGCTATGGTTTTTGTGTTTTTTTCTGTTACCTTTGGTTTCTAAGTAGTGTTGTTCTAATGTTGTAATGAATGTGTTGTTAACATGTGTTTATGACGATATGTTGTTCTACTGTGTTATTCAAGTTCAAGTTTCAAAGCTTTATTCGACAGTATTGTCATAAAAGCATTTTCACCCTACTCTATACATAATAAATACTATTCTACATTACAACAATTAAAATACACATTAAACATAGAGTACTGTCGAAAACATATTTCAAATGTACAACCGTTTAAAAATAGAAACCTGATACGTCAAGTAAGTAAAAAATCATCTAAAAACGTTCTACTAATTTTGAGACAATTCATGAGATAAAGTGCGGGTGCGTATAATCCATGCCCAGCCCAAGTATTTGGCTAGTGCAATGGCAAGACAAGGGGAGCAATTTGTTCTTAAAATTCTAAGCGCTTCTTGATGTATTCTAGTCCCTAAATTTCTACATGCAGGTTTTAACCATCTTTGCCTTGGAGCCGCATAAAGGGGGCAGGCGAACAGAAAGTGTGGAATGTCCTCAACAAGATCCTTGCAGCGGGCACAGGTGTTGACGTTACCAAGGGACCATTTTAATGTAAATGCATTAAGCGGTAGGCAACCCACCCTAAACTGAAAATACAGCTTTCTATCCATTGGTTTTGTAATCAAGTCCCAATAATGTTCACAGGTTGGGACTAGTTTATGTTCCAAAAACTGGGAAGTTAACACCGAAGATTGGTTGGATGACAAAACCGAGCTGAGTATCATGTCCCAGTACATTTTCTTTAACAAATCCTTGGTAGGAAAAGCTGCAGGGTCAGTAATAGTCCATAGATGGTCAAGATGGAGCTTGTTTAATAGATTCCTGATTTCTTTTAACCACGTGATTTTATGGAACCGATCAGAGTTGACAATGTCCATGAGTGCAGCAGCGTAGTGGGCCAGTTCAGGCGTAGTCTTTATGCGCCTCCAAAATAATAGTGGGCGCAGCCGAGCCTGGTCCTCAATCTTTTTCCTCCCTAGGTCATAGAGGAGAGGAATAGATGGGGTGCTCTGCGGGACCCCTATCAGCCTACGTAAAAATATATTCTCTGCCACTGTCAACCCATTGATGTTAGCGTACCCCCATAGTTCTGCTCCATAAAGACATGCACCAAGAACTTTCATGCTATAAATCTCCATAACTGGTTGAATAGGTTTTGTCAATGAAGATTTATGCTTCAGAGCTATGGCCCCCGACAGCTGGTGGAACTTTAAAACCGCAAGAGCAATGTGCGATTTCCACTGCATATTCCCCTTCAAATTTATGCCCAAGTATGTGAAGGCATCCACCTCTTCTAAAAGAGCCCCATTAAAATACATTGCCCCCTTAAACGTCTAAGCAGGGTTCATGTTCATGAACTTGGTTTTAGCAGTATTTAATTCCAAGCCCCGAGACCTACAAAAGTCCCCAAAGGCGTTAATTGTCTTTTGTAACCCACTAGGCGTTCGCGATATCAGCAGAGTGTCATCCACGAACATGAGTACCGGGACCCGCACCCCATCCAGAATGGGTGCATCGGTTGGTGATTTCCTAAGATGGTCCACTACTCCATTGATATACTGTGTTATTATAATGTTGTGGTACTATAATGTGATATTGGTGTTGAATTTAGTCATTGCTGTGCCTCCACTGCGATCCATCTGCAGTGTGGGTAAGAAGTACAGTGTGGGGTTACAATGTGACTTTTAGAGGTAGTAGAGCAATGGTGGAGATTGTGTGGTGCTATGACTTTTTACTGCATTGGTAGTGGAGTGGTTGTAGGTGCGGTTAGTTTAAGTGAGTTGATAAAATGGGTTAGGTGAAAGTACCTTCATGGTGGGTGGGAGGGCAATGGAGGGAAGTGGTAGCATGGTAGTGGGGTTTGGTAGGTTGGTAGGTTGGTGATGGTGGTAAGTACTGTGGTTCTGTTAAGTGGTAATAGATTATTGGGTTCCCAGTACAACTATGGAGTGTGGTAGTGCAAAGGTGATGGGTGAACTCTTGGTACTGGGATATGTGTTTGAAGGATGGCAATCCCATGGTGGGATGTATAGCATGCTGCTATTTCTTGTCATATGGTGCTAGCAGGAGAATGTGATGCCTGGATGTGTGGTATTGTTTGGGTGCTGTACAGTGGTTGCATGGTAATATTGACATTGTGTGTTTGACAGTGTAATTGTGAGTAGTGACATTTCAGTTGTATGTGATGGTAGTGCAATGCTTTGCGGGTGAACGTGTTGGAGTAAATGTGTGGTTCTGAGAGGTAGTACTGTATTTGCTGGTGAATGATAATGTTATGGTGGTCTGTAGTAGTGAGGTATTTTAGTGGGTAGAGTTTATTGAGAAGAGAAATAATAGATATGTTGTCCATTTTAGTGGTAAAAGAGAGAGGAAATCATGAGCTCTAAATGGGAAATAAATCTAAGCTTCAGGAAGTGGAGGAAGAAGGGGAGGATTCATTGATGAGAACAATCCATGCCGGTCGGAAATGAGTGACTGAAAATGGGGCTTTTAGCAGTTTTTAGTTTAGTAGCAGAGCAGAGTTGCTTAGTTAAGAACATGGGAAGGTAGCAGGGTGGGTTGTGCTCACACTGAAGATGGCCAAGAACCCTAAAAAATGATGTAGGGAGAAGCTTTCCAACAGTAAAGGAGCAGAGGCCTTAGAGAAAGAAGCAAAATTCAAGTGAAAGGAACTGATCGAAGGAGGCCTGGGGTTTACAACAGGAGAAGGAATACATGTTCAGTCTCTCCTGAGGTCAGAGGTAAAGATTCACACGATTGCAGGACTGGCCAAGATTCCACTTGATACAAAGCTGGGGCCAGAAAATCGAGGGGCACTTTCAGGACCTGACTGGAGCAGGGGCACTTTCAGGACCTGGCAGGAACAGGCAGAGGTAGACAGGCGCAGGCAGGGGCTGTCAGGAGAAGGCAGGGGAAGACAGGAGCAGGCCGGGCTCAACAGGAACAGGCAGGGCTTGACAGGAGCAGGCAGGGGCAGGAAGGAGCAGGCAGAGGCAGGCAGGAGCAGACAGGAGCAGGCAGGGGCAGGCAGGGTCTGATAGGAGCAGGCAGGGGCAGACACGAGCAGGCATGGTCTGACAAGGTCAGACACGGCCAGACAGACAGACGCAGGGACAGACGGGAGTAGGCAGGACCTGACAGGAGGATGCAGGGGCAGACAGGAGCAGGCAGGGGCAGGCAGGGGAAGACTGGAGCAGGCAGGGGCACACATGAACAGGCAGACAGAGGCAGGACCTGACGGGAGCAGGCAGGACCTGACGAGAGCAGGCACGACCTGACTGACGGGAGCAGGCAGGACCTGACGGGAGCAGGCAGGGGCAGACAGGAGCAGTCAGGATGTGACAGGAGCAGGCAGGGGCAGACAGGAGAAGTCAGGATCTGATAGGAGCGGGCAGTGGCAAGCAGGATCTGACAGGAGCAGGCAGGGGCAGACAATAGCAGGCAGGGCCTAACAAGAGCAGGCGGGGCAGGCAGGAGCAGGCGGGACAGGCAGGGTCTGACAGGAGTAGACGGGGCAGGCAGGAGCAGACAGGGCAGGGGCAGACTAGTGCAGGCGGCACAGGCAGGGTCTGACAGGAGCAGGTGGGCAGGCAGGAGCAGGTAAGGCAGGCAGGAGCAGGAGAGGCAGTCAGGATCTGACAGGAGCAGGCAGGACCAAGCAGGGGCAGGCAGGAGCAGGCAGGGACAGGCAGGAGGAGGCCGGGGCAGACAGGTGCAGTCAGGATCTGACAGGGGCAGGCAGGCGCAGCTTGTTCCACACAGGAGACAATTATCCGGCTAAGGGCTTCACACAGGCGGCAGGGCTGAGATTTGGGTGCCACCGTCTGCCTCCAGTGATAGATCTTACTCCTGGGCCATGCTTTGCAGGGGGCTTTCCAGGAAACTCTCGTATTTCCAGAAAAACTGCAAATATTGTTTTCTCCCGCCAATGTTTGAAGATCTTGGAAAAGTAGTGTTTCAATTAACTGACCCAGAATGGTGAGAGAGATTGGGCTGAAGTTATTAATATCCCGAGGGTGCAGCAAACCTTTGTCAGGAGGGGTTTCACAGCGGCATTTTTCCAGGCAGTGAGGAAGGTGCCTTATCCTAAAGGAAGACTCAACAATTCCAACAAGGGGATCTTGAGAAGCAGAAATAGAGATCCTTTAGCTTCTCCGGGCAGAATCTGAGGGGGTCCTGTGGGCGCAGCCTGCAAGGGCGGCATCAAGGTTGATTGCATCAACAAGTGCACAGGAGGTACGGTATCAAGGTAGGTTGCATCAACAGATGCAAAGGAGGTACAGGTGGTAAGATCTTAAAGAAAGATTGTTGGGTGTAGGCATTATTTCAGTCTGATTCTTATCACGTATTTGTTTAATCTTAAAAAGAAAGTGTCAGGCCTTTGCGAAGTTGTTGACACTTTCAGAGAGTACCTGAACAAATATTGGGAGATTGCAATCCCTCTTATAAATTTAATGACTCTTTTGAGAGGTTCAGGGCTGGGGCGATGCAATCTAAAAAGCACTTGGGAGAGTGTCTCTGCCACAAATAAGTGACGAGAGACAAAGACAAAGGCCTAGTAAGGGCGCAGCAGAATGAATGGTGTGTTCAATGAATGCAAATTCACAGAGTCCCCTCATGTGAACATGTAAGCGCTGCACCATCATGAGACTCCAGCCATAAGTGGAGGTCTCCCAGGACCACCAGGAGACTCCAGCCATACCCTGAGGTCTCCCAGGACCGTCAAGAGACTCCAACCATTACCTGAAATCTCCCAAGACCATCAAGAGACTCCAGCCATAACTCAAGGTCTCCCAGGACCGTCAGGAGACTCCAGCCAGAGCCTTAGGTCTCACAGGAACTTCAGGAGACTCCAGCCATAAACTGAGGTCTCCCTGGACCATCCGGAGACTCCAGCCATAAGCTGAGGTCTCCGAGTACTATCAGGAGACTCCAACCATAAGCTGAGGTCACTCAAGACCATCAGTAGACTCCAGCCACAACCTGAGGTCGCCCAGGACCTTCAGTAGACTCCAGCCATAAGCCGAGATTTCCCAGTACCATCAGGAGACTCCAGCCATAAGCTGAGTACTCTCAGTACCATCAGGAGACTCCAGCCATAAGCTGAGGTCTCCCATGATCATCAGGAGACTCCAACTATATACCAGGACCATCAGGAGACTACAGCCATAAGCTGATGTCTCACAGGGCCATCTGTAGACTCCAGCTTTTACCTGAGGTCTCCCAGGAACATCAGAAGAATCCAACCATAAACTGAGGTCTCCCAGGACAATCAGAAGTCTTCAGCCATACGCTGAGGTCTCCCAGGACCAGGAGATGTCCTTTCTGGAGGCCAGAATAGAACATTCCTCCACCAAGAAGGAAAGGGTGGAGGTTAAGATGAACATTCAGACCCTGACATTGCCATATCAGAACAGGTTTGTAAAGACTGGGGGCATATTTGTGAGAGCCTTGTGGCAGTGGCGTAACAATTCCCCCGCTGCCTCTGCAGTGCAGAGGTCCCCAGATCTCTAAGGGTCCCCTTCTGGTCACTGACCCGGCCTGAAAGCTCCTGAGTGAGTCCGGAGGGGGATCCCTCCATGTACTTTGCAGGGGGGCCCCCTCATGTTTTGTTACGCCATTACACTGTGCTGTGGCAGCGGACGCAACCATGTTACCTCTGGCAGTGGGGAAGACCTTGGTTATGTAGCTTTGTCATCTCCCCCTGTAAGCGTGAGCGGAGTAGGCAGAGCCGGCATACAGTGCGCAGAATTTGCCTAGGGCTCTGGCCATGGTTCAGTTCTGGACTCGAAAAGGAAGTAACTAATGCATGTGTCTGTGTTTTAGTGTTGGTGTCTGTGTTTTAGTGTCAGCGCCACCTGACACACAATCGACAATGTTGGAATATAGCATGCACCCGGAGGACGAGCTTGCATGAACGGAGAAATGAAAGAGCGCAACACCGCTCGGGGTCTTGGCTCATACATGCCAAGTGTTGTGTGTATCTGTATTGGAGAAGCATGAGCCACATGCCTAGCCCTACTCACAGCCCGACTTCAGCAAGGCATGAACTCTACATCTGTGTCTGCCCTATCCTTACCATAGGCCTACATTCACGTGGCCGACCACCTTCAATGGCCTACATCAGTGTGTCGTTTTTAGGCCTGTGGACATGCACAGAAAAGCATGACAATGGTGTGCCGCAGGAGTGCAAGTGATGCAACCACGCATCGCTCACAAGTAATGAGGTTTGGAGGGAGGGAGCACATCTATTGGTTACACATAATAACCCTTAGCAACAGAATTCTATCCCTATTCTGCTTAATGCCAGTTTCCTTAGTAACAGTTCATGGAACATTCAACTGAACTGACAGGTCACAAGTTCACCACATTTTCAAGTTCACCACACAATGTTGCAAATGCAAACAGCAGGTGTGGTTGATTGGTAAAATACAACCTTATCCTTTCTACTGTACCTTTCAAACATTTTTTACTAACAAAAAGAAACCTGTTTATTAAAGAAAGTAAAATGCACCCTATTTTTGAGTGTACAAAGTTCTTAAACAGCCAATTCATTCTCTACTGTCTTAAAAATAGCATCTTGTCCACCATTTTAGATACCTCTCATCCTACCAACTGACTACTTCAGCTACAGACATCTTTTCATTACTTCCAAATATCCCTTCAAGCACAGCTATGTTTTCTGGTGCAAAAGGTATGCTGAACGCAGAGGTATTGACAAAGACCTAGCTTTGCAAAATGTAGACATGAAATGGATTGAACAGAGAGGATTAAAGTGGCATCAATTGATGCCCTTGACTAAAAACTTGTTGCATCTCCAACCCCCGGACCTCAAGATTGAGCAACGCAGTGGCAATGACCTAGGCAAATTGACTGGGGTTGGTCTGGAAATTCTTATGAAGGACACCTTTGCAGAATTGATATTGCTTTTCCCCCAAACTGTCTTTGTATTCTCTAACATATGCCAAAGACAGAAATGGAACTGGTCCAATCAATTTTGTCCTCAGATTAGGAGAGCTAGAAAAAATGTCAATAAAGCTGTTTCTGTTTATGTCAGAGACCATAGGATGGGCTCTATCTATAACACCAATCTTAGTTTCCATATGGATGGCATCTACAGAAGTGATGGAGTACACTTCACTGATCAAGGCAACAAAGTGTTTCTTAACAACCTGAAGCTTTGCATCCGCACTTACATGTAGCTACAAAAATCTCCCAATGAAAACAAGGGCTCTTTTTAGAGCCACCCAATAACCCAACATATAACTGAGCTTTTAAAAAAAAAAATATTAATTATTGTGCTTGGTGCCGTGCACCCATCGTGTTCACACTAGGCACTGCGATGGGCGCCACGCTCGGGTCGCGACTCCAAACTTTGGCGGAAAAAAAATGGTCTACTTCCATTAGTTTATATTCGCCCAAGAGACCCCATCCCCCGGGGCATCCCCAAATGTTTTTTTTTTTAAGGAGAGGGGCCAAGTGGCCCCCCCTCCCAGGCCATTTTTGACCCCAGGACAGGGGTCGGGTGGCCCCCCTCCCAGGCCATTTTTGACCCCGGGGACCCCATACCCAGGGGCATGGTGACAAGTCAAGTTGGGCACCGTGGGGGAAGTCCCAATGCCCCCACGGTCCCGCCAGGTCCCTGCCTCTTGCGGGAGCCGGCATTCCTCACATGCAGCTCCTCTAACCCAAAAGCAATCCTGCTTAGCTTCAATGAAGCAAAGCAGAGTTTGCTATGGCAGAGCATGAGCTGCACGGCTCCCGCCCTGCCATAGCAAGCAGCAGTGTTCCGGGGGTGGGCACCCCGGGACATTGCAAGAGCCGGCCCCAGTGGGTGTGGGTCCCGAGGGCCACTATGGGCTCCAGGAGGGGGGCCGCGCAGCCCCCTTCCAACATTTTTTTAAAGCCCCGGGAGGTGGTGGTTCCCAGGGCTTGAGGGTCCATAACGGATCCCCCCAATTTCAATTTTAAGTGCTCCGGGGAGGTGGTGGTCCTGGGGATGTGTGGTGGGGGCTCTTTCCTCCACACACATAATTATTGTATTATAACAGTGCCCCGGGAAAGGGTGGTACCCGGGGCTGAGGGGGATACTGCGTAACCCCGCAGTTTATTATCAAAGCCCCGGGGAGGTGGTGGTCCCGGGTTAGCGTGTGGAGTTTGGGTCCCCCACACATTTTTTTTGTTTCAGCCCCGGAAGGTGGCAGTCCCAGGGTCTGCGGGCAGCCCCCGTGGGCCCCTGCAAATTATTTGCTGAGTGCCCCATGGACCTGGCTCACCTGGGGGCTTTGAAAAACAAAGCGCTGAAACCCCTGCTTGTTTTTTTTTTATTTTCATGGCAGAAGTCGTGCACCCAGTGCAACTTCGATTTATTTTAAATTAAAAAATATATATATATTGGAGGCCCTGTGGGTCCTTGTGGGACCCCCTGAGAAGGCCTAGGGGGTCACAGTGTTCCTACTCCGTCCCCCTATTCTTCTTTTTCATCCTTTTTTCCACACTTATCTTCTGACTCTGTATCCGAGTCACAAAATGGCTGCCAACACTTCCTGGTTTGGAGTGTTGGTAGCCAATCAGAGTGTAGCTCGTGCCCAGGAGGGTTCTTTATGAAGCAAGGGCTACCTTGTTGCCAAATTTGGTGTAATTCTGTTTAGCAGTTCGGGCTGTAGCTTTGTCTAAAGTTTCCTATGGGAATGAACATGGGGACCAGAATGGGAAACTCTCTCTTGACCTATAACCACTTTTCTATTGGGAACACCCTCAAATGTCAAAGGCATACATAAAACACATATTATATTTAGTTATTTATTCATTTTTATTTTTAGAATTATTTGATCATTTATTGAATCATTTTTTCTACTTTTTTTTAAAACAGGTAATTATTCACTGTATTTCATATAATTTTCTTTAAATACATATACAAAAGTTCATTCTATGATTCTATTCTCTAGATAAACATACATATCATCATTTTTTTAAATTAAAAAAGCGAGACAATTATTATAATCCAGGTCGAGAACCTAAACCGCATCCACTCACTCACACATCCTAATCATTCATAAATCCACTGCAACCAAAAGAACACCCTGTTGTTTCACACCGGTTGTCCACTATGTAACCAAAAGGTTAGATCTAAATAAGGGAATGGCCGACGCGTTTCGGTGGCAGAATTGCATTGAGGACCACCTTCTTCAGGACCAGCCATGGGCAATTCAACAGTGTATCTTGCAACCTGGATTTAGTGTCAGTAAAAAATTATGATACAAAAAAAAGGTTTTACTGGTATACCCAAATTAATACAAGCCTTTTTAGACAGTGACAATGGACAGTGACAATGGACCAAATACAACAAACTCACATTCTGTCCACATAATATCACCTTATAACTCCAAAAACGTGAAGATACACTCAGAGTGTGTAAAAGAATATCAATAAAAATGAAAAAGAGGGTAAGGGGGGGGTAAAGGTTTTTTCTGGTTGCGAAGTCTACCAAGGGCCTAGTTGGCGCCAAATTTCTTGGTATCTACCTCTCTGTTAAAGTGTACTGTATCAATATGTCAGTACAAGCCTTCTTCACACCTCGACTAACAGCCAGAGGTTTGAACCATGTCAATTGGTGACCGAGGATGAACATGGGGACCCCCTTTTTTCTCAGCCCCCTCTTGACGAATCAACTCAAAACTTTTGAAACAGAAGCTGACCGGAGCTGGCCACTTTTTTTTTTTAAATTTCACATAGAATCATCAATTGGCGCCAAAGTTATTAGGAAAAGAAAAAACGCTTTTCCTAAGGAAACTAGGTCCTAACTATAACTACCTAGTGGCGACAGCCAGTAGGTAATATATATATATATATATATATATATATATATATATATATATATATATATATATATATATATATATATATATATATATATATATGTTTTAACAAAAACAATGAACACGCCGCACTCCTCCTGTACGATTCAAAAAGCTGATTTATTAGACCATTTCCATCTTGCACTCCTACGCGTTTCGAACTCTACAGTTCTTGCTCACGGTAAAGCTAATTCTGTGAAATTCGGCTGAGAGTCACGGACAATTGCAAGGTGGAATCTAAATACTTACATACAGCACTACTGAACCAACGGGATAATTGGAGACTCAAGCAAGGAGGCAAGGAACTTCCTTTAAAACTGTTGAGGATCTGAGCACCCGCTACCAGTTTAAACATTACTTGCCCTGAAGAAACTCCTTGGTAGGGAGTGAAACACGTTGGCTGACTCTGTTGCAAATTGTATTGTGACTGCTTTTAAAAAGAAGGAATAATATCAAATAAAGAAAACTTTTTCATATACTTATAACTGACAACTCTTTCTTGGACTTCTTTCCTGTGCGCCCCCATATGAGCTTAACAATATATATATATATACATACGATTGAGGTAGCTTTGCTGCAAGGATAGATGAGTATGTTTCTGCTGCTATCCTTATGATATTAGGCTCAGGAAATTTGTTGTAGATGAGAGCACTTGATATATATGCGACACATGAGTTACAATTTATTTACAGCCATGTGTGCAAATCCTCTGTCGTGTTTAGGCTATTAGGACTTTTGCAATCTAGTTCCAAAATATACTTCATCTCTAAACGTCTGAGAATGGCCTCCCTGTTTCCACCACGGCACGGCATCCACCACGAAGTATCTTCATTTGTCTAAGTCATTGTCATGGAACTCTTTAAAGTGGCGTGCCACTGGGTAGGTCTCATCAAAGTTAGTGGTGGCCCTCAGGTGCTGGAGCACTCTGTTGTGGACTTGCAGTTTCGTACTTCCCACGTACTGCAGTCCCTAAGAGCACTCCAGCACATAGACAGCAAATTCTGATTTGCAGATTAACAGTTTATCAAATTTGCAGGGCTTGCTCCTAAATGGAGAACAGAGAGTAGTTCTGCTAATCCCATACTTGCATGCCCTGCACAAAGAGCACCTGATAAACCCCTTGCGATCTGCAAGCCAACTTGTACCTGTCTTGACTTCAGGGCTGGTGCTGACCACTAAGTCACTGGTGCTGGGGGCCCTTCTGTATGCAATCGTGAGGGTAGGTGATATTTTCTTCCCCAAGATAGGGTCACTTAGCACCAGAGGCCAGTTTTTCTTCAAGATTTTATACAAACTATCCTTTTGTTTGTTGTAAGTGAGGATAAGTCTCGGATTATTAGTATTGGGGCATGTGCTGGTTGATGATTTATTTTTGCCTCGTGATGGTTTCAGGAGTAAATCCTTATGAGATAAAGATTTGGTCCGATTGATAGCATCATCAATTATATATTTGGAGTAACCTCTTTCTAAGAATCTGCGTTTTCACTCTTCTTCTGCCTCTACCAAGTCTTGTCCCCTGCTGCATATTCTACGAAATCTCAACATTTCCCTGTAGGGAATGCTACAGATAGTGTGTTTGAGGTGGAAACTACTTGAGTGAAGTATCGTATTGCCTGCCGTGGGCTTGCGATATAATTTAGTTTCTAACTCCCCATTAGCCACAAATACTTCGACATCTAAGTGATGGAGCTGTTGCTTATATCATGAGTAAAATGCAGGCTAATGTCAGTGTTGTTGAGCGTAGTCATGAACTCCTCTGCACTCCCTCTGTCCCGCACCATACCACAAAAAGGTTGTCTATATATCGGGCCCATTTTACTACATTATGTGTCATGATGTCAACATATACAGTTGTTAAGATCATTCTCTCCCACCACCCCATGTGTAGGTAGGTGTAGCTAGGGGAAAAACTTGCCCCCATAGCTATGCCCCTTATTTGATGGTACACCTGTTGATTAAACAAGAAGTGGTTGTTTTCCAAACAAAATCTGGTAAGACTAATAAGCATTTTGTTGTGTGCAAATATTCAATCAGTCTGGTCCCAAAATAAAATTCCAGTGCCCATATGCCATCATCATGTTGGATGGACATATATAGAAATTAGAAACATCCAATGCTATTAGCAAATAGTCATTATGCCATTCAAAATCCAGAATTTGTTTCAAGAATTCCGTGGTGTCTTTAATAAATGATGGATGGGTACTTGAATGTTTCTGAAGAAATTAGTCAATATACACCAAAACATTTCCCAACAGGCTCTGTTTGGCAAAGATCATAGGTCTTCCAGCTGGTTAGGAAGTATCCTCATGCACTTTTGGTATTAGATACATGATGGGATGGCAGGATAATCATTTTTTAGGAATTTAAATTCATCTTGGTTAATGAGCCCCACACTCTTCCAAGCTAAAAGCTTCGAGTATAGTTCATTTTGGACAGCCCTTGTCACTTGTCTGTTGCTTAGTTTGTAGCAGTTGCAGTCTAACAGTTGTCACATTGCTTTCTAAAAGTATTGTTTTAGTGGCCAAATGGCCACATTGCCACCCTTGTCTGAACTGCGAACCACAACCGAATCATTGTCCCGCAATTTTTGGATTAATTGTTGATACTTATGTTGTTGTACTGATCGATTTTTAACTTCCCTTTGGATTTTGAAGTTCAACTTTTTGACATCTTCTGTGATAATTTCATGGAAGGTATCGACTGAATCCCTAGGCATTACGGGCAAAATATGGATTTGGGTTTGAATCCTGTTTTTGGGGTGGCACTGATGTTTATAGAGTGTTGTTCCATGCATTTTTGGGTAGATACCTCTTCATTTCAATCAGAGTCATAATTTTGTAGGTCATGCAGATCACAAAGTGTGCTGACATACGAAGCTACTAATGAACTAACAGCACTGGTGGAAGCTGGTAATGGCCCTGATGTTTTATTTAATCTTTGATGATGACATAATGTCCGCACTGTGCCCATTCCAGGAAGGTACCCTACTTCTGTATTCGTATTACTAAACACAGCCAACAGTCGTTGTATAATTAGTGGTCATTGTTGGCGGCAGTTTTATTACTTGTTACATACGTCATACATGTGCAACTCCCCTTGACACCTTCTTGCGGCAGGGGTCATAATTCATCCTCATACTCTATTGCACATAGGAAATCATACCGTTCTCATTGGGACATCATAAACCCCTGGTCACAAATGATTGGCATATCAGTCAGTCAGTCAATTCCTTTATTTTCGATAAATTAATATCATATGAAGACAAAAACACGGGCATATAAACATACAAACAATTACAACAAATTTGGATTTAAAAATATACAATCAATCAATTACAGTGAGTGTGAATTAGATTAAAAATTTCATAAAAATAGAGCAATGTTTTTCTTAAAATTCATTTCATGTCATATAAAAAAAGGAAATTATATATAAACATAAGGTCTATTTATCACAAATATTCAAGAGCGGTGGAAATGTGACATTCCTTCTCCTTATTCGATTAGCCGCAATTAAAAAGCTGGCAACATGGAACATTATTTTAGGTGAGCCAAGTTGTTTTAGGTACACTAGTGCAGGTCTGACTTGTACAAATCCTGCCTCTCTGAGAATTGGCAATAAATATTTCCTCCTGCACTCATTAAAATGTTCACAAAATGTCAAGAAATGTAAGGTATTTTGAGGTGAGAAGTTGTCACATGAGCAAGGGGCTGCTTGTTCTGGGGAACACCATTTATGATATACGCCTAATGTATAATGAATTAAGTTAAGCCGAAATCTGGTCAACAGAAACCGATGGTATGGTTTATTTACTGTAACCAGGTATGGTTCTGGTCCTATGCAGGTGACCAATGCATAGTTTTCTCTTACCCTGGGTTTTCCCATCTCTATTTCCTCCCACTCTAAGGAAAAAAGCTCCAAAAGGGCTTTTTTTGTTAAGATGATATCTTTATTGGTTATTGTTTCCGGAGAGGTAAATAAACCAATACGCCCTATTCTCCGGAACCCAGCTCTTATGTATGCCAGCCAGGGGATTTTATGTGCTTTGTCCAATATCTGGCAATCCTTGATTATTGAATGATTTAGGGGAATCTCATCATTCACCCATATTTTTAGCCAATAAATCAAGGGTGCAATTTTGATACGATCAGAAATATACCCAAGTCCCAGTTCTGTATGGGTTGAGAAAGTAGGGGTTGATTGAGGAACTGAGAGTACACTTCTTAAAAACAGGTTCTCTACTAATTGTAGTTTCTCTTCACTATTATAACCCCATATTTCGCACCCATAGGTTGCAACCGACAGGCACTTAGATTCATATACTTTCAAGATTGCCTTGATTGGTTTAGCTCCCAGTTTTTTGCTAAAATCCATGAGCCCTGAGACTGTTCTCGTGAATGCCACCGAGTGGCTATGATTTTGTGCCCGCCAGGTGCCGTTCTGATCGAAAACCACCCCCAGATAAGGAAATGTGGGGACCCTACAAACCATTTCACCGTTGCAGAAGAAGGTTTTTGCTTTATTCTTTGATTTGCTTCTTCCTATAATGAGTACCTGGGATTTCTTTGCGTTTACCTTTAAGTCCAGGTTCTGCATGAAGGAACCAAAAGCATTCAGCAGTCTTTGTAGGCCTACCCCGGTTTGCGATAAGAGAACCGCGTCGTCCGCGTATAGTAGAACTGGTAAAACCATTTCCCCCACACGCGGACTGTCTGCAAGTAACTCCCATAGGGTTTGTTCTAGGGCGTTTATATAAAGTGTAAACAGCAAGGGTGCCATAATGCACCCCTGCCTAACGCCCCTATCTGACCTGAACTGCTTGGTGCATCTTCCATCTGTGTTTACTCTAATTTTAGCCGTAAGGTTTGTGTGCAAATCTGCTATGAAGTGCACTAAGGGTGCATCTACCCCCATTTCAAGCAAGATGTTCCAGACTTTGGATCTGTTTACGAAGTCAAATGCAGAGGAGAGGTCCATGAACCCCATGTACATGGACCCCCCCTGGCCACGGTATACTTGTTAATTAAAAGGTGTAAATTCAAACATTGATCTATAGTACTATGTTTTGATTTAAAACCATACTGAGTTTTAGACAGGACACCTCTATCAGCTAGACTATCATTCAATCTATGCAACAGAACCCGACCCAAAATTTTAACAGAGGAGTCAATCAGTGAGATGGGTCTGTAGCAAATAGGGTCCTGTCTAGAACCCTTCTTAAAAATTGGCACAATAATTGATGTGGCCCATGTGCAGGGGATACTATCCTGCCCTATTGAGTTAAAAACATTTGTTAGGACTTTTGCCCACAACTTGGGTGCGGCTCTAAACAGGTCCGCAGGGACCCCGTCCGGGCCGGGGGCCTTATTTTTGGTCATTTCCCCTATAGACCTTTCAATTTCTGCAGTCTCAAACCTTAGGCGATGTACGGCGTGGTCTGCAGCATGGTTCATGATGTGATCTCCACTTTGAGGAAGGCTGTATATTTGCTCAAAGTGGGCGATCCAGGCCTCATCAGTGATGTTACAGTCTAACACAGTATTAACATTATTTTCAAACAATGGCTGATTTATTACTTCCCAAAATCTGGAGCTATTTTTCAAAACTTCAGTTGACAACAAATCAGTCCAAGCCTCATCCCGTAATTCCCTTTTTCGGACGAATACAGCTTGTTTGTAGGCAGCTCTATTTTGGGCTACCAATCCCCTATCCCGTGGAGTTGTCTTCAGGGATTTAAGGAGTGCAGTATGAGCCAAGGAACACTTTTTGTAAAACCATCTATGCTCCATTCGGGATTTGCGTTTATCCTTAACTGTCAGCTTTTGATTTATGTGTGCACAAATAACGTCAAATGCATGTATTATGATTGGGCCTAGTCCCGTGTCATCTAAGCAGGTGTTTATCTCGGCCCCTGCATACGAAAGGATTTCTGATGTAAAAACCTCAGGAACCACTTTTCCCCATTTTAATTTCCTTCCTTGGTCCGTTGGTATAACCTCTCTTACTATCCTTTGGGGGTCAGATCTTAAAGACAATGCACCCACTGCTGCTAATTCAATTATCACGGGGTTATGGTCGCTAAAGGTAGAGACCTCTGTAAAATACCTAAGAACTGACCCTAACATAAAAGAGGTTAAAAAAATATAATCAATGACTGTGCCCGTGTCTCCATCCCTCCCTTTAAATGTGGGGATCCTTTGTCCCTCCTCGCCACACCCTGATTCGTATAGGTTCCAGTTTGCTAGAAAATTTTCCAGGTCCTCCCCTTGTTTAGTGTGTTCGAAGTGAGAGTGTGCTGAAAACTGTGGTCCTTCATACATGTTACTCCCACATTTGTTTTCGCACTGGTGTGTGTTTAGATCCCCCATTAGGATTACTTCAAAGGAGGTTGACCTACTGCTATATAATAATAGTAACTCCTCTAACGTATCAAGGTTTTTGTCTGTGTCTTGGGAGTTATAAAAGTTTAAAAATAAAATATTGTCAGAGTCTGGTGCTAAGAGTTCTACGACCAGGCAGTTTTGGCCTCCTATGTCTAGCTGTGTGAGCGATCCCTTTATTTCTAAAGAGAACAGGGTGATTAATCTCCCTCTGGCTCTTCCTGCCCCATTTTTCCTAGCTGGGACATAAAAGTGAGAGTACCCGCCCAGGGAAAAACTATTTTGATGATCCCAAGTTTCTTGTAAAGCTATTATGTGAAATGTTTTTAAATAACTAATCCAGATATCATTCGCCATTTTTGCTTTTACACCTGCCGTATTCCAACTCGCTATTCTACATAACTGATTAGGTTTACCTGCAACCTTAACATTTACAGATAGCTCATTGTTTTTTAGTCAATCGTTTTCTCCTAAGTTGGAGAGTGGAGAAAAACGATTTGCGAGTGTGCAGGGGAGTGGGTATGTTAATCTGGTATTATAGCTTGTGCTACAGGATGGGATATTTCCATCTTTTACATGCTGAGTGGTCATGTAGGCATGTTGGGCAGGAACTGATGTTATATTCCCATCCAGGACAGTCGGGACGGGGAGCAATCCTATTTTAACCTGAGGGGGAGGGTAAAAAAACCCTAGGGATAGAGGTCTAATGCCTAGATTTGTGATTCTTGAGCCATCCCAGAGTAAACGCTCTGCCACGTTCTGGGTTTTGAAATTTATCACCACGCAATCCCCTTCAATTGTCTTTGTTTTAGGGCCTACCCAACCCACCCTTCTCACCATATTTATGTGGGAGGCTACGTCCATGTCGCCACTACAATAGTCCTGGCACCAATTTTTGGTCTTCTCCATTAAGTATTTAGAACTCTCATAAACTTTAGTTTTCAAGGGAGGAACCCCTGTTAGCACGACTACTAGGGGGGCTGCTTGTGGGGGAAGATGTAGCCTGGATTTGCATGGTAATATATTTATGTCTTTATCAGTGTTTGGCATGATTGGGGTGTCAAAACTCTTTTTGGTGTCAGATACACTTTTCCCCGCATGAGATTGCCTCAAAGGTCTCCCCGGTGCCGAGCTACTAGGCCCTGGCGTAACAATGGGTATATTGCTATCTACCAAAGGGCCGCATATACCATCTGCCGTATGTACCTCTGCAGGCAGGATCGCTTGTGTGTGATCTCCTTTTAAATGCTCACGTTGTTCTTGTAAAAAGGACTCTATCAGATTGCATTTTTTTAACAGACCAGCCACGCAAGTGTTCAGAACATCAATTATGTCCTTCGCTATGCCGGTTAGAATAGTCCTTCGATTTTATTGCTGAGTCTATTGATCAAGTCATCTTCCCGGAGTTCATTCAGTGTATCTATGTGCTTAGTCGTCTTAGTGCATTTATTAGATTGTTGTCTTCCCCCCTTGGCTGGGTTCTCTGTTGGTACTTGTGTTGTATCGTGAGATAGGGTTGTGGCCTGTCCTTTCCCATTTGTAGGTGTGATGGTAGAAGCGCCAGAATCCAAGTTAGGGCATATAACCACAAGTGCGTCAGGTAGGGTATCTGGGTTGGTCAGAGTTTTATGCCCTTTGGAGGCTGGACCAGATGTAGTGTCTAATGTATGAGAAATGGCCAGTTCTTTTTCGGCATTAGCAATTTCTTTAGTAATAGCCCCCACAGCAGAGGTTAAGTACGAAAGTATCGAATCTGCCTTTCTCGGTATCTTAGGTTTTTTGCTATGTAGGCTCCCATTACATGTTTGTTTGCGCTTACCCATGGTTGATGATCTTAGAGGGGTGGCCTGTCCTGGCCTCAGTCGTCCGCTGACGGCCGTAGACGGCCCGCCCTCTGCCCGGGCTCAGCCCGGCGCTGCCCGCGCGCGTCCCGCGACGCGGGAGGAAGGGCTTGTTGTTATGCGCCTCCCGGCGGAAGCCCCAGCTGGCAGTCGGCGTCCCCGCGAAGCAGGGGACGCTGGGAGCTGTAGTTTCTCCTGCTCGCCCCTCTCGGCGGCCGCGTGTGTCCTGCGGCGGCGTATCATAAATCATTCTGCCACAATCGGCCATCATTTTGTTGTCATAGATCATTCTGCCTGATCCTCATAAATCAGCAGTCATAAATCAAGGGCCATAAATCATCGTGGTCTCATAAATCATTCTGTCACAAATAGTTATCATTTTGTTATCATAATTCATTCAGCATGATCCTCATAAATCATCAGCCATAAATCATTGGAGGGTCATATATCACTTGTCTGTCTTTTGCTCATTTGCATCTCCTAGGGTCGTAAATCACCCTGACAGTTCGTAGATTGTTCTTTGTTGTTTTCCACGCCCCTCTGCGTGTGAGGGGTAGCCTTTCCCCAGGAGTTCCAAACTCGCTACCTTGCAGTCTCTTTTGTGCCCTGCCATCTGGTGGGGGCTGGGCTGCGAGTGTCGTCTCCGTTTGCTACCTCCTTTTTGTCAGGCCTACTCACCCTGCCGTGCGGCATCCTAGTGTGAGTGGCCCTCCTTCTACACACCGACCTGTCGGTCTGTTTCCATAACCAAACCAATACACCTTTGTTTCCGCCACGCCGCCAGGGAGGCTTCCGTCTTCCTGCGGCTCCCCTCTCCTTGTGTCTTCCTTCACCCATTCCGTGGTGCGCTCCGCTCCATCCTTGCAGATATGTAGTGGCACGCTTATGCCCTTCTCCACCTCTTCCATCACTGTCCCCGCTCGCCATGGAGTCGCACATGAAATCAAAATTGGGAAACAGACAGATACCGCTTATAGAGGCATGCTACCGCATACTGTACTAAATAACATCAACTTGTATTGTGCACCGCTTAGGCGTGGTTACAACATTTCTTTCAATGTGGACAGTGGCCTGCCTGGGTTTGACCCTGTGACCATAAGGTTTAACACTGGCCCCTGCAGTGGATGCATTAGTCCACTGAGCCACCATCCCCGGCATAACATCTATAGCATTAAATCTTGAACCATACAGGGATCAAACTTGTGACCGTAGCATTATTGGAACCAAGCTCTAACCAACTGAGCTAATAGGACACTTTTGCAATCCAAACAAGTCAGGACTGTCTTTGTACACCCTGTACTCCTGCAGCCCCTCTCCGTTCAAGCTGTGTCATTGACGCCAGGTCGTGCATCGCTTATTTCCTTCCCTGAGGGTTCACCTTGGCAAAGTGTTTGCTTAATATTCGTGCGCACTATAAAGCTTTTGCAGGTGCATTAGCTTCTATAATTTATAGCTTGTAAGCTGAATTGTGCATTCCATGGTAGTATTGTCACTTTGACATTTACTTTTTTCTTACCCCGCAACTCCACTGTACTTATTTTCTACTTTGGAGGGATGAAAATCGCGAGGTGACCCTACCGGGCTTGCAGGAAACCCAGTATACTTATTTGTAATGTGCACGCTAACCCAAGGGTGCCCTGGCGCCGAATACCAGTTGTTATTGTTACCCACTCAATGGTAGAGATTTATTTATTATTATATATATATATATATTTTGAATTACCACATTTATTGCAATAAAGATTGCCAGCGCCTGTACTTATGTTTGCGCTGTCATGCCTTGTCCTTGCCCCACTTTCTTACCCATTGTGCCATCGCTCTTGTGATGTACTTATGAATTACGTGCCGTTTATCTGCACTGACCATACAGCCGCCTTGTCTTTCGCTCGCGCTGTAATGCGCCAGATAAATTACTTCCCAGTAATGACCCTGGTCATTGAACCCATACATCCTGTCAAAAGGACTCATGATCAACACGAATTGTGCTAAATTAGGGCCTGCTGTTATTTATTTATTTATTTATTTTATCAATATTTATTTTTAACACTTTTACAATTGCATTTGTTTCTTCTAATATACAATATACAGCGTTAATAGGAGTTGGGAATTAAGGGGAGGATGGAATCCTGAGTTGGCACTGCCGGGGGTGCAGAGAACATAACCTACGTGTTTGTAGAATGCACTTATGCCCCCGGGGAATCCCAGCACTGCATAGCAGCTGTTTATCGTTACCCAATTCCATGGTCCTGATTCTTCATATTGCAGTATTCCCTTACTATGTTTATCGCAAACCAGCCACCCCGTGGACTGGTCGCCCTGGGACCTGATCCAGGCATCTGCATTCTTGTTAGCTACAGGTCTTGGAAACAAGTCTGGATTGCTTTAGTACATTTTAGTACTGTCATGTTCGACATTTCCGTTTACATACCACTCCGCTAAACTTCTTACTTTGGGAGGATGAGATCACGTGTTGGCGTGACTGGGGTCGCAGGGAACAGAACCCCCCAACTCTTTGTAAAGCGTATGTTCACCCCATCTAGGCACTGGCTAACTGGTGTTTCTTGTCACCCCAACTCAATGGAACTAATTTATTTATTTATTTTTTGAGGATCAGTTCGCCTATTTACCTACAAAAATGTCTCCAATCAATTGTACCATTCATTTTCCAAAACCTCAGCAGGATGAAAATCATGTTGGGATCTGAACCTGTGAGCCTGAGGTAGAACAAGATCCCTGCAGTGTGTGCTTTAGTCCACTGTCATACCTACCAAGCTATGCGCGGCTTGTGGAACCATGATATTCTCTGCCGTGAGCAATCACTAGCCTGTCCCTCGACCCCATTTGCAAACAATTGTAGCTAGTCCATGCAAGGTGTTTCTTGCCCCCTCTTTGGAGTTGACCATAATCATGACACCATGGATCCTTGCTACCTAGTCACAGCTATAGCGTGAGACCATATGAGCACTGGGAATTGTTGCTATCTATTCCCCCTTTGCGCCAGGTGAATTTCAGCACAAAGCATCATTGCAACCTAGGTCATATGCGGGGAGCGCCGCCAAAATCGTGCATTTAAGGGAAAGGGGCAGATTCTTAGAGTTATTTGCCTTTCTAAGTGTCTGTCAATGCTCAACCCTGTACCACACAAACATCACTTTGGATGGTTCAAGTCCGCTTCATCTACCAGCCCCATCCCTTAACATATTGTGCTATTTTCTAATTTACTGACCTCTGACAGCCGGCAAGGCAAGTCGGTCTTACCAGCCATCGGTCAATGTGATGTGCCATTTCATTGGCCTCGTGAAGTTGGTAGGTTTATCTAGCCCACCTATTACTGCTCAAGTGATTTGCCCAGAATATGTTCATATATACGCTCCCTCCACCTCCATAGTACACCATGTATTTGCTCCTTCAGCATGAAGCACATAAAATAATGCGTGTGCGTTTACTTTATTCTGGCAGCCTTCAGGAAACTTTGGTATTGCCAATCCTGTCAAAACGGTTCAGTTGCCTTGAGAGCTCATATCAGTACTACCAAAGATTACAGTTAAAAGGGTATGACATGTGCCATGGCGGGAATGACAGCATTGCTTGTAATCACTAAATAACTATAAAAGAGGCGGGATTCCCACCTAGTTACCCAGCTCCCGCGCCTGCAACCCCGCTTACATAGGCAGCAGCTGTTTCTTTGCCACGCCACTTTGCCCGTGCGCCAGTACACTACCATTGACCCATAGTTGTTTAAGGTAGAAGGGACTGAGCCTAAGCAGCAGCCCAATTGATTTAACTGCACTTACTAGGATTCAAAACCCCTGTCGGTGAACCTCTCCAACTTTGCTGCAGCTAGCGCAAAAACCCACCTTGCCGCCACTGCTGTCTCGCTCAGCCAGGTTCGTCGCTGGAGCTGCGAGCTTCCTTCGCCGTTGACTGGGGGAGCTGGGTGTCGTACCTCGGGCATCCGGTCCGGTTTCGCCGTGGCCCCGCAAGTTCCAGTCGTGCCGCCTTCTGGTAGCCGGGTGCCTGCTGGGATCACTCTGCCCTTAGTCGCCGTCCCCCAAGGATGCCGCGATGTCCATCCCTGCACCTGGCTACGCGCGTCTGGTTGGGAAATGCTTGCGGCTGCTCCACCCGCCTCGCTATTGCGCTGTTCCACGAGCCTGGAGGAGCGCTGTTCAACGCGCCCCAAGCCGAGAGGCTGCCTTGTCGCAAACAAGTGCACGAACACCGGACGGCAGCAAAGTGGGGTATGACTCGGTCCCTGGTGGCTGGGGAGAGACACGCCGCCGTGGTGAGCCCGCATGTACTAAAAACAAAAAGTTGACTAGAAATTCTCGGCGCCGCTCCCCCAACACCATGATGTAGAGTGAGCTGCCCCAGAGGGAGCGTTACCCTATATCTTGCCTTTTCGCCCTTGGCCTGAAAAAGGGGAAGGGGGTGCCACCCTATTGGGTGATCTGAACCCTCGTCAGCAGCCCCTATTGCGCGGCGCTTCCTGGCGGCGCAAACCAGTTCTGTTTCCATTTCGGGCTCTGGCATCCATTATGGCGCCGGCCCTCGAGGCCCCCTTCGGGGGCGGCCTCTGCTATTTTTGTAGTTTGAGCTTACTAATAAATTTATATATGTCAGCTTGGGTTTGGGGGTAATCAAAATCGTTCTCAGGGCAGTATGTAAGTCCCAATGCAAGCAGTTGTTGTTCCGCTCGATCTAGATCAATGTCAGATAGATTGGTGATTGTGTTAGCGCTTTGGGATTCTTAAATTACTTGCACCGCCACCCCTTGTTGTTCGGTTTCTTGTTGTTTGTTTTTATTTTGGGGCCTTCTTCACCTCCTTTCACGTCGTTTAACACTTCTACTCTGTATGTTCTGGGATTTGAATTCCTCGGGCGTAGGGTTAGCACCTTTCCTCCCTTAAAAAACCCAACTCCTCAGCCAGAGTATGTTTACATGCCAGTGATTGTTTTCCTCCTGTTGCTCTCGAATTGAGCTCTGATTCTGATTCATTTCATTTCCTTTCAAAAACTTTTATTCGATTGACAGTGAGTTCAATCATAAAAAGTACATCATACAGAACAAATAATGATTAAAAGCAGAGAATAATATTACAAGCAAAAACAAGATGACATTAAAAGCGACAGTTACAAGTTAATCAGTATTACAGCGATTTACATCAAGTCAAGGTGTAGAGAGCCCAATATTACAACGCGTTCTTAAGCATGATTTTAAAAAAAGAGCTACACATTTAGCTACATAGGGAGTGTCCAACATCTGAAGTGCCAGATAAGCAGGCCAACATGTTCTTAACCCCATTCTACGTAGAAGTGGGATGATCCATCGTTTACGAGATTGTTCGTAGTAGCGGCAGAACAGAGTGAGGTGGATGGTCGATTGTGGTGATACACCATCACATGGGCAATGCACCAGTACGTGAGACCAGTTTGGTGCTTTGGGGAAAGTGACAAGGCGGAAAAAGGAGTTAAAACGAAACCTAGTTAGAACGAATTTTTCATGGTTGGATAAAAAGAATGTTAAATAAGGCTGAATACCAAGGGAGGATTGAATCATAAGAATTTGTACATTAGTTGGCTTCGAAACTTCGTTTGAAAGGCGGAGGTCTCTCAAATGGTTTAAACAGAGAACTTTCAACGCCTTTCTACTGATGTCAGTCAGTGACGCTGGTTCGATGAAATAAGATGCACAATTCAAATCCTTTAGGAAATTGGAAACATAAAGAAGCCATGGAATTCTTTTCCAATTTGCTAAGGAAAGACAGTCTTGTAGTAGAGAGCGGGTTAAGTGGCATTGGGGTTTAGTCCAAATACGGTGCCATAAAAGGATCGGCTGGCATCTAATGGTATCAGTTATATAATCGATACCCAGCTCGATATGGGAGCCGTATGTTGGAGCGCTATGAGGAAGTGCCAGAATGTATTTTAAAAACCCATTTTGGACCAGTTGTAAGCCATCTACATGAGCGTAGCCCCAAACGCCAGCGCCGTAAGTGGCTACACTGTGGCATTTTGCATGGTAAATTTTTAACAACTCTTTTGGGGCTGGTTTGCCCAGTTTTCTAGAAAAAGAAACAAGAGCTGAAGTCGCTCTTTGAAAGAGCAATTTTTTGCTTGCCTCTGCCTGCTTCCATACTAGCTGGTCGTCTATTAGAATGCCTAAATAAGGATATTCCCTAGCTCGCTCTAATCTAACCTGTTCTATATAAATGGGTTTAGAATTCTTCGCCTTGGGACCAAAGTGCATTACGTAGGTCTTACTCTTATTCACTTTTAACCCCAGGGAGAGCATAAACTGGCAGTATTTGTCTAGTTGCTTTTGCAACTGTAACAGAGTCCTTGCTAAAATGACGGAATCGTCCGCATATAGTAAAGCGGGGATTGGACGGTGATTAATAGATGGTAAGTCCTGGCTTCCCTCTAACATGGCCATCTCAACCCCGTTGGTATAAAGGTTGAACAGAAAGGGGGCCAGGACACACCCTTGCCTTACCCCTCTATTTATTGAAAACTGGGATGTTAATTCACCGGCTAAGCCATATCTCACGCACGCTATGGCGTCAGAATAGAGCCCGCGGAGGAATTTGATAAGAGGAGGGTCCACCCCAAGATCGGAAGGATGGTCCACAACTTGGAGTGGATCACACAGTCGAAAGCAGAGCTAGGATCGACGTAAACTATATATAGATTTCCACACTTAGCCCCGGCATATTTACCTATTAAAAGGGTAAGATGTAATGCCTGTTCAACTGTGCCAAGTCCCTCCTGGAACCCGTACTGGAGGTCGGTCAAGATGTTGTTTTCCGACGCCCAGTCCTGGAGGCGTTCCAGAATCAAACGGCCAGCAACTTTCCCCAGGGAGTCCAGGAGGGAAATGGGTCTATAACAGGCAGGGCTGTTACGGTCCCCCTTTTTGAAGATGGGAAGTAAAATGGAAGAAGACCAAGAATCTAAAAGGCCTATTTGCGAGACTGCCGCCATCACCTGGGTGACGACAGGGGACCACAATTCTATATTATTTACAAAGATGTCTAGAGGGACTCCGTCGGGGCCAGGCGCTTTTCCAGTTTTGGAGGATGTTAATGCGCAAGTGATCTCATTAAGGTTAAAATAGAGATCAATAGGATAAATTGGTGCCCCAGCAGAGTCATCGACTAGCTTGACCGTTTTTGAGATGTCGGCTGGGGACCCCCCAAATATTCTTGAGAAATGGGTCACCCAAACGTCAGCAGGTACAGCCACTTCTAGATGCTGGGGGCCTTTGGCGTCTGTTAAAAAAGGTGACTTAACGATGCGCCAAAACTGAGAGCTGTCTTTACTTAGGCAGCTTTCGTGCAGTTGGGCCCATACATTTTTCTTTAATTCTTTTCTGCAATTTTGTTGGGCTACCTTGTAGTCTTTTCTTAATTTTGCTATCTCTATTGAGTTTCTGTTTGTGTTGTGTAGTGCCTTTTTTAGGGCGGGTAGGGCTTTACGACAAGCAGTATCAAACCAGCTAAAAGATCCGTGAGTGCCAGGTTTGTGGTTACGGAATAACTCGGATCGCATTTCTGATAAAATCTCTAAAAAACTAGTCAAAATCAACTGAGGGGGGGAGTCCTCTGCCAGGCAGTTATTTATCCATGGAAGGGTTTTAGATATAACTTTAACTGATAGCTACAGGGTCTATTTTAGACCATTTTACGGAAAATCTGCTCACCTTGTCCATAGCCAAAGACTGCTGCGATAATTGACTAATCTTGGAGGGAAGACAAACGCCTTTTTCTATGGACAAAGAGATACTGTTAGGATAATGATCACTGGAGATATCCGTGCCAGTGGTAAACCGTTGGAGTTTGCCAATTAACGCTAAGGAGCATAAAATAAAATCAATCGTGCTAAACATACCCCTCCCATGGAAAGTGGGTCTAAATTCGGCTGGAGGGTCCACTAAGTCGTTAGCAAAATCAAGTTCTAGTGCAAAGATGCTTTCATTCAGTGCGTTGCCTAGAAAGGTGTGTGTGAAATGAGTGAGTGGACAATTGTGTTCATCTAACAAGCCGCAAATACCTTTCGTATGGTTACTACACAATGGAACATTGAAACCCCCCCCCCCAAATTACGTAGCATACAGATGATGGGTGCTTGTTACGATATTCGTTTACAACAGAAGAAATTACTTTAACAGACTTAACACATTCAGCCGGGCAAAGGTTGTTATAAAAATTAATGAAGAAATATATCGTACGAATACTAAATACAACCGTGATAATTTGAAAGTTCGCAGTGGTAAAAAGATCTGAAGAATTTATTAAAGATAACTTCTTGGAAATATATACCTAGGCTATTTGGTTTTAGGTTTAAACCTATAATAACTGATAAAACCCCACCAAAAGCAAAATAGCCATCACTGGTGTAAACATATAAACACTGAAAAAACACCTTAGCAAACGCAAACCAAGTGTTATTCATAGAAAGTAAAAGATGAGTGAAAGTCATTTTTAATTCTTCCTGAAGGGACCAATACATTGTAACTTTGTTATACAAGGTAGCATCAAGAAAGACTGGGCAAACATTATTCTGCTTGAGGGATATCACTAAAACATCTCTTCTTCCTTCTTCCTTCTTTTTTTTAGTTTTGTGGTCTTTGGTTAAAGATGCAGTGTTTAGAAGCATGTTTAGGTCTTATTTAGTTATTTTATAAACTGTAGAGAATCAGGAAATATCAAAATCATATTTGAAATGTTGGTTACATTTGATTTCACTGATAGGTAAAATGGCTGGTTTCATAAGAATCTTTCCTAATATCTACCATCCCATTAACCCACAGACAGAGAATGGGTGAACTCCTTTGATACGTCAGCCCCCTTTTCTAGTGAGTCAGTATTGATAGTAAGTGAATTGCCTAAAACCCCAGTCTTTAAACATTCAATGCAAGATGTAGTGACAGGTATATGCGAAAAGAATGTTGTCACCAAGCATCTGAGATAGTCATGAAAACATGACACCAGGCGTTTGGTAAACATGGAACGCAGTGTCACTTGGAATGCTGCTGAAAAAAGTTCCTTCCAAGTTCAATACAGATTAGAGTGATATTGTTTGTATTTGCAGTAATTCAGCTACGTATATGAAAAAGTTGTATGATGGCCTGTCAAAATCGATACCTGAACTGAAGTGCTTCCCTGTAAGAGATCCTTGTCACTTGCTAGATGGTATGCTGAAAGCACCTTTCCAATCTTCAGAGTTAATGAAAAATGTTATGGACTTTGTAGGCCATTCTGGTGCAGTAAAAATGTATTTGGACATCATATACCCTGTGCATAGGCTACCTATACACATGCACGATCAGTGCAGAAAGCAAGCAGTAAAAAAAAGTAATTAAAATCTCATAAACACTGGAAAAACACTGTTTCTGTTGTTTTTAATGGCGCGAAAATGTGTAACCACTGACAACCACTGTTTTTTCAGATATTGAAAAAACTGAAAAAACCCCACCAGAATTGACCAAAAATAGAAACTGAAACCAGGAAAGCCTATATATACCACTAAACCTCCCTTGGATCTGCCATGAGTAGTAGAGCTGGCAGGGGAGTGGAACGTTTTATAGCCCTGAATGTGAATAGGATCTATAGCCCATGTTTCCTGTAAGCAAACTATTTGATGGGAGGTTACTATGTCTAACCAGGATTTAAGTTTTAATTTTGAGCGAAGGCCCGCCACGTTCCAAAATAGAACAGAGAACTGAGGGGATAGGGGAGAGAGCTTACTAATGTTCAACTTGTGGTTGGTAGTTGGAATACGTGAACTGAGAGGAATATGTACTGGTGAGGCAGCAGGGTGGGTCGTAGTATGAACAACTTTATTAGAAAGGGGGGGTTTGTGGGAAATAGGCAATAAGATTAGTGCATCTTGGATTGGTGCTTCTGAAGTTAGTACTTCAGAGATAGGTGGAATACTAATAGGAAGGAAAGGGGTCGGAGAATAACCAGATTGTTCTGGAGGGTTAATCGTTGGGGAAAGAGGGGAAGGGTTTTCCAGAAAACTGGCGGGTGGTGGTCAATCCACCATTTCCAGGCAGTCATATCTGTTGGTCAATGGCACACCACTCCATCCAAAGGTTGGGACTACATCCCTGCCCCCAGTACTCGGCCAATTAGTCCAATCACGTCTTCTATTCCAGTTACCAACTTGGGTCCAGTTCCATTCTGGGCCGGTGTTATAGTGTTGGGCTGGAGGATAGAAGAAGGATAGTCTTTTGGTACCGATTCCATCAGAAGTATATTGCGTACCCCAAGAGCAGATATGCTCTACGGTGTGGGGGTCCTCAAAGTTGACAATAATACAGTCACCCGGGAGAGATTTTGGCTCTTTTCCTAACCAGGGGACTCTACGAACTGATGTGACTCTATTGTTAGAGTATGGGGGAAGGGGCCTATTGACGGATAGCCAGTGAAGTACCTTATTTCTAAGGGACCAACCTGGCTCCTCCGAATTTGGGTTCAGCTCAGGGACCCCTGTCATAATGACAACGTAAGGGGCGGCTTCTGGGGGAAGATGAATAGGGGAAGCAGCCTTCCTTCTGTTCTTATAGGTGGTGTTTTGTGGCCCTGGGATATTTATATGCTTGGGAGGCAGGATGGTGGGCTGAACAGGAGGGGGGACAGGGGTGCTAGTTAAGATAACGGATTTTGTCGCCCTTGGAAGTGTAGGTTTGGGGTGTATTGCCGCTGCAGTAGTAGTGGATTTTGTTACCGTCGCCCCATCATTGGGATTTTTGGGTTTTGATTTATGGGCCGTGGTTTGAGCTAATGTGGGGCCAGGGGCGGACCCTTTGCTTGTTTTTTTTAATGTTGAGGATAACCCTTCTATCTGTTTTTCTATTTTTGTGAGTGTCAGTTCGAGTGGGTGGACATATGATTTAATTAGTGCCCCTATCCTGTCTAGAAGGTCGTTATTAACACCACTAAGCTCACTAATACTACCCGCATTAGAATTAACACTGAGATTGGGTGATGTGGTGGAGAGGTTTATTGTATCGGAAAGAATGGTGTTCCCCTCGTCCGGCAGAGGGGCAGCTTGTTTGGGGGTTTGATCGGTGGGTGGGAGTTGGGGATTAATATGCGTCGTTTTTTTGAGGTTTCTTGTGAGAGTTTTTGTTTTGCTGGAGACTCCTGTTATGCTGGGGATTCTTTTTATTCTTTTTGTTCTTGGGTATCGCTCCCTCCCTTATACCCCGGATTGTGGTTAAGGTGGAATCATCTCGGCTCGGGCTAGTAAAAAGAGCCGGTGTCTGCTCCAATGACTTAGAGAGCTGTGGTGGTTGAAGAACTGATAGCTCGAAGGAGACTGACAGGTCCACAGTAGCTGGGACTGAATGAGGGTCAGCGTGATCTTCGAGTAGGGTAACAGGTTCAAGAGGATGTAATGGGGATTTGGCTGCCGCCAATAAGCCCAACGAGGAGCGCTTGGCGGCGTTCAAATCCTGTGAGACCCTCTGTTCTAGTAAAAGTACGCCTTGGTTGATGGCGTTGTTTGCTCTAGCAATGAACTGGTCTATGGGGCCGGTAGTTTGGGCGATACGAAGTGCCTTGTTACTCCTAGTGCCTCTCGGTGACATAGTTCAGGATTGTGAGTCCCAAGAAGAAGTATTATACACGGTAATGGGAGCTACAACAATGTACATAAAGCGATGTAGAAAATACAGAGATACAAATGTCAATGGGGTGGCCCAGTCCAGTCTTACCCGGTCTTGAACGGGCTTAAACGGGCCCGCCCTTTGCCCGGGCTTAGCCCCGGGCGCTCCCGCGCGCGTCCCGCTTCGCGGAGGGCCTAAACTGCTATTATAGCCCTCAGCAGGCAAGGGGGCGTGTCCGCTGCGGGAAGAGGCTGGAGCTGTTAGAAGCGCCTCGCAGTCCCGCAGCGGTGAAGGAGGGATCGGCGGCACTCCAATTATGCCGGTATTGCGCTTGGATAGCGTCCTTAGAGCCCCCGCAGAAGTGAAATCAGGACTCCCAGTCCCTCGCAGGTCCAAACAGCAGCAGGAGTTACAAGTGAGTAGTACCCGCGGAGCGGGTGCTGCGAAAGGTTGTACCTTCGGTAGGCAAGGGGGCGTGTCCGCTGCGGGAAGAGGCTGCAGCTGTTAGAATCGCCTCGCAGTCCCGCAGCGGTGAAGGAGGGATCGGCGGCACTCCAATTATGCCGGTATTGCGCTTGGATAGCGTCCTTAGAGCCCCAGCAGAAGTGAAATCAGGACTCCCAGTCCCTCGCAGGTCCAAACAGCAGCAGGAGTTACAAGTGAGTAGCTAGATATAAATATAATACATAGTATTTACACTGTTACAGTTCGTTTAAACAAATTGATTTCCTATATTTAAAAACCTGTTTAAAATACGCAGATAACGAGGCAACAGTAAAAACATTGTCCATTTTTTGTAATTCTAAAAACGCTGGGCGACATCTGTGCAAATTCATTTCCTTTAGGATAGGGACGATCAATTTTCTACGGGGCAATGTATAAAATTTACAGAAAAATAAAACATGAATGTTAGATTGTACGGATTTTTCATCGCAAGGGCATACAGGCAATTCCTTGGACCACGAGTTCATTTCAGGGAAGGTAAATAATCTAAAAACAATATTAGCTCTAAAACGTGTTAGAAAGAATCTGTCATAATTGGGCATATGTAAGCTTAGGTATGGCTGTAGTTTGTCACTTATTAAAATTAGCTGATGAGAAGTGACAGAGTTTTTCTTAGTTTCCTCAAGCTGTCTTTTATCTCTAAGGCAGTCCATACAGAGTTTTTCAGTGCTTTTCTGGGGATGTGTACCATGGAAGACGGATCGTCATAGTATTGCGAACGGTCTATTTCCTTCAGGAATGTTTTAATATAGTTTAGCCATTCGACTCCGTTTACTCTCCCCAGTTTTAAGACATCCTGTAGTATGGCACGATTTAGAACGCATTCGTTCACAGTCCAGACTCTGTGCCATAGGAGAATGGGTTGTACACTAATTGTGTCTGTGATATACGGCAACCCCAACTCTTCATGGCAAATAAAAGTCGCTGTACTTTCTGGTACTGATAAGATGTGCCTTAAACATTTATTTTCAACTGTTTGGATTGCCTTTGTGTTAGAATAGCCCCAGAGTCCAGCTCCAATCAATGCCACAGATACACACGTTGCATTATAAATAGTTAAAATTTCCCTGATTGGTTTCATTCCCAATTTTTGTGTGAAACTCTTCAGTGCCATAATTGTCTTAGAGAACAGGAGCGTTCTTGCCTTCACCGCACTTGCCCAGGAACCAGTTTCGTGGAACAAGATTCCAAGGTAGGGGAAGGTGTATGTTCTTTCTAAAGGGGCGTTATTTATATACATCGATTTCATTTGTTTTTTAATGCGTGTGCCACAATTCATAAAAAAGGTCTTACTGCAATTTATTTTTAAGTCAAGGTTGAGCATGAACCGATTAAAGGATGTTATCATTTTTTGTAGGGCCATGGGGGTACGAGCCATTAAGACGGCATCATCTGCATACAACAGTGCAGGGATGAATCTTTTTCCAATCTTAGGCATATCCCTACACTCTTGCAGCAGATGATTCTCCAGGCCATTTATGTAGATAAGGAATAAGAAGGGCGCCAGGACACACCCCTGGCGTACTCCGCGCCCTATTCCAAAAGACCTACTACATTCCCCCCCTTTGCCATAACGCACAACAAGCAACGGAGCTGGCGCACGTAAATCAGATGTGAGAAACAAATTACGTGCATGGGAAAAACTATCAAAAAAAGAAATTAATAAGTGGTGGGAGGTTGCAGCCCTCAAAAAATATTTGGATGTGAACCGCGTTCCGCGGGGATTACGTATTAGTTTGATGCCCAATCATCAAGACACCAGCAACGAATTACTAACGGAGTGGGGTGAATTTATTTTGAAATCGTCATTAGGACTAATGGAGATTCTTGTAAAACATATACAAATAGCTCTGGAAAAAATCACTAAACAGTTAAAAGAAATGGAAAAAGAATTAGCTAAAATTGAATTAAATCCGGAAATGAAAAAATTCAAAGAAGATTTGGAAACATTTATTGAAAAACATGAGGAAAATGTTAGAACCAGGAAGCAAACAAAGTTCCAAAGAGATAAGGAAGATTATGAGGATGGACGTATTTTTACGTATGCCAGAAAATTCGACAGATTCAGAGACAATGAATTTGGAAGCATGTCCTCAGTCTCCTCCATTGTTTCAACAGAACCAAGCCTCAGTGGGGGGGAGGAAGAATTAAGAGAAGCCAGAGCAAGAAATTCTTTTTTAGGCGATCTGAAACTGGCTCTCAACCAAAAGACTTGGGAAAAAACAATGGGTCCCTCCAGATACACAAATCCAAAAGGCAGAGGGAGGGGAAGAGGACGGGGAAGCACACCCCAAAACAAACAAGGAGAGGCAAGCGCAAATACGGCACAAGCTTCTGGCCAAGAACGCGTGGGAACTCTGACACGCAATATGAGGAAAAAATGGAATGCATAAATAACATTAATGAATTTCCAGAAACAAATCCAAATATGGCAAATACTGATCCAAATCAACATGATCCATCCAATGATCAAGAACTACAAGTCATTAACTTATCATCAAGACAACTAAGTGAATTGGAACTAAAGGTTCTACAACGAGGCATGAATTTTTGCCCCACGAGTAGTATGAATTTAGCTGAGACACGGATAGACCTCTATAAATTCATAAGAAAGATTAAACTTGCCAAACTTTTCATTGATAAACCGGATATGGCCAATTACAGGAGAAAAACCATACAACCAACTGTTCAGATTCCCTTGGAGGATGCTGAACACTTTGTAAATTTGATGGAATTAAGCCAAACGCCCCGAGAAGGAGGTGAACAAGTACAAACTTATTGCACACAACTAGGAGCAGGAATCTCAAATTTAAAACCAAAGTCCAGATTTTACCCACAACTCCCTCCTGGGAATAAAATTGATTTCTTCCAGGAATGCGTTGTAAAAGACCTTTATCAACTAAACCTTCCACCCACTAAAGACAATTTCTCGAGACAAGAACGCCAAGCACTGAACTCTTTGCAAAAGGATGATTCTATCGAAATCAAAATTGCCGATAAGGGTGGCAACGTCGTTGTTCAAGACAAGGAGGCATACATGCGGGAAGCCTACTCGCAATTACAAAACCAGGAATACTACGAGAAACTAAAGACCAACCCTTTACCCAAACTCAAAGAAGATCTAGATACGAAATTGGATTTATGGTTTGCACAAAAATTATTGGATTTTGAAGAATACAAATATCTGCAAACAAAATACCCTAAAATGGCAACAATTTATTTTCTGCCCAAGATCCATAAACATCCCACTAGACCACCAGGAAGACCGATAATTTCTGCCAAAGGGGCACTATTTGAACCCATTGCTAATTATATTGATGTCTTTTTATTACCCTATGTAAAGGGTTTAACATCTTACATAAAAGACACTGGCGATATGTTGAGAAGACTACAGGATACTCCATGGCAACCCACGTACAAATTGATTACAATGGATGTAATATCTCTATATTCCAACATTGAAAATAAAATTGGCATGGAAGCATGTAAATCCTTCCTTAAAGACAGAAGTATACAACTGGCCGATCACAACAACATGCTGCTGGAGATGATCTCGATGTGCCTGGAGCAAAATATCTTCTTATTTGGAAATGAAATCTATCGCCAAGCGAAAGGCACAGCGATGGGCTTTTCTTTTAGCCCTTCGTATGCCTGTCTGACAATGGGGCACTGGGAAAAGACATGGGCTTGGAGATCAGAAAACGACCAAGCTGTTCAAAAAACCATAGCTTGGTTGCGATATATAGACGATTTGCTACTCATTTGGGAAGGAACCAATGAGGAGTTTGAAAAGTACTTTGAAATTTTGAACAATTCCAATTTCGGTTTAAATTTCACCTACACCATCAGTGACTCCAGGGTTGTGTTTTTAGACACTGAGATTTTCGTCAAAGACAATGTTCTGCACACTACATTGCATCGAAAAAGCACCGCTACGAATGCGGTTCTTCATGCCCAGAGTTTTCATCAATCTAGTCTCCTGCGAAACATCCCGTATGGAGAATTTCTCCGAATTAAAAGAATATGTTCCATTGAAAAGGATGGACAAAAACACAAAGACCTAGCCAGGAACAGATTTTTAAAAAGGAAATATAATCCAGCATGGATACAAACTGCCTCCAATCGTTCAACAATGATAAAAAGAACTGATTTATTGGCGGATAAATCAAAATCAAAAGAGGATGAAGTAGATAAAATCAGTTTCATCACCACTCATTCAACGGCCAACCAAGCCATTAAAAAGATTCTTCAAAAAAATTGGCACATTCTCCATATGGACCCTACAGTATCTCAAATTGTAGGAGATCACCCAAATGTAACTTATCGAAGGGCAAAAAATTTGAAAGACAAATTGATTCATAGCCATTTTCAGGAACAAAAGAAACCGGAAGCATGGCGCAGACCCAAAGGATTTTACAAATGCTCAGGATGCAAAGTCTGTTGCATTGCCAAGACAACCAAGGAGATACAAATGGCTAACAAAAAAACTTGGAAAATTGAACAATTAATTAATTGCAAAACTCAATTTGTTGTTTATGCCCTTGAGTGCCCTTGCTCTCAGAAGTACATTGGAAGCACCAAAAAAGAACTCAAACTTCGGATTTTAGAGCATGTCCGTGCCACAATTAATTGTGATCGTAGTAACGCCATGGCGAAACATATGGAGAAGGAACATAAAAGTGATTGGAAATCTTTAATCTTCTACGGAATCGAAAGCGTTGGACCAAATCGAAGAGGTGGAGATCGTGAATTGGTGATGAGACAAAAAGAGTCCAAACATATTATGAATTTCCGCACCTTGAGCCCGTTTGGGCACAATCAGGACGAAGAACTACATTGCCATCTGTAAAGTTGCCCTTATCAGAGAATGACTGATGCCCATTGAGTATCCAATAATGTTTTTTAACAAAACTTTATTCTCACTATAATGTTTTTTCAGGACATATCGGATTACACAGCCAAATGCACAAGCATGGTTTAAGGTGCAGTACTGGTTTGCCCACTAGAGGGCGGTAATTTACAATTATTATCTATTTGAGTTGATATTGTTTCCAATGCATAAATCAAATGCATAATTGTTGAACTTGTGCGCAAATGGTAAAAATGGTTAAAAGCCCACTGGAGGGCCTCAATAATGGTTACGTTGTGAAAACGAAATTTTCTTTATGGTTCAATTAAATTATCAATGCATGAGGTAAATGCTTTAGGTACAAGTTGAATAGAATCTAATTATATGTTTTGGAAAATGATTAACAAATTGCTAATCTGCACCACGTATGAAGGAAATTGCACAAATTTAATTCATTAAACTACATGTCCCAGAACACCTGTACAAGTTACAGGAAGTGATGTAATTCGAAAGGGTACCACCCCCCTTTCCCCTTTTTTTCTTTTAATCAGTAAAATGGTGTCAAGCACAATTACCTGTGAGCAAGGTCTCCGTAGAGACCGAAACGCGTTGGGTTATGCTGGTTGCTGATTAAAGAAATTATATTCTGACTTCAAACCCGGTGTTGGTTTTGGAATTCTTTCACACGGGAGTGCATGAGGAAACGACTTCCCTACGGGAAAAACTGAATTTATATATATATATATATATATATATATATATATATATATATATATATATATATATATATATATATGAAATCAAAGCTCCTCCTCAGCACGCTCTGCGCTCGCAGACACCGCTTCCACGCCAGCAGAAATGAGGAACGGACCAACGAAGTCAGCAAAAGATGTTTTATTACCAAAACAGAACCAGCGACGCGTTTCGAGCTAAAAAGCCCTTGTTCACGCTGCAACATGTTAAGAATAATTATGCTTTTTTATATGCTTATGGTGATGACATCACCTCCCCCTAGTGGTGATCACCAGTGCCACATGTGTCACAAATAGTGAAAACATACTGACGCTGTTAGTCTTTTTTTGCTTTTTAGTTCATGGTACATGGAGACACTACAATTCCTGGTTAAATCCAAGTAAGAACCCTACTGCCACATCAAGATGGTTATTAAAACCCCAAATATCATAGGATGTAAACAATCAATAAACCATCAAGAAAAGGGGGCTCGATTAATCATCTTAAATATTATATGTACATGTGCAAATCAATGCATTATAGCAGCGAAAGTTAAAGTGCAATAAGTGTATAAAAAAGTGCATAAGTGAAAGAATATTCCAAAAGGTACAAAGTGCAAGGGAAAGCCGCATTACCATCAGAACAGAGATACCTAATGCTTCATATTAATCAACATTTTCAATTTCACAGATTCATAATGGGTTGCATTATTAAGTAAAAGGTTCTCTAAAATTTACTAACGGTAAAACTATGTATCAAAAACGTTAAAAAAGAGAATATGTAAAAATAATATCATATCTCATATATATACACTCACTCATGTCAAGAACAACTATACAATACAAAAACCCCTATACAAAAGACAAAAAATATATATACATATATATATATATACACATATCTGCTCTAAGTTAGAATAATACAATTCAAGTATAAAACTAAACAAAATTCAAACTCAAAAGACTCAAATGTCAGGATAAATACAAAACTGTAAAATACCAATAGAGTAGATGGAAGTATATGTTTTGAAAAAATACATGTAAATCCTAGAATCACAGAAACTACTTAGCAAAAAATCGGTACAGTAAGGAATAGAGATGTAATCAGCCAGCCATGCTGGTACTGGAATGAAATGTGCCTCCTAATAGGGAACCTAACTAGGAGGACAAGGACCACACATGGAAAAGAATACTGGATAAATACTACAAGCTCAGATAAACTGCAACCAAAGACATAAATATTTATAAATAATGGTGCATTTCTTCAATGTTGTTAAGCCCATTTGGCCAACGGCTATCGAGCTCAAGAATAAATCTAGACTCCAGTTTTCTCAGCTGCAATTCACGATTGCCCCCTCTTTTCAAACATGGTACTGCTCCAATAACAAAGTAACTGAGGTATTTCAAATCATTATTGTGTACCCGTTTAAAATGCCGGGCAACCGGATAAGCCGGGTCACTGTGTAATATAGCCCGTAGATGCTGTAATATCCGGACATGCACCTGGAGCTTAGTGCTGCCAACATATCTAAGCCCACAGGTGCATGCCACGACGTAGACAGCGTGATCTGTCCTACAGGTATAGTGACCAGTAATCAGTTTAGGCACTGTACTAAAAGGGGTGGAATAATGTGTAGTAGTAGTACCGAATTTGCATGCACGACAACTAGTGCATCTATAAAAACCTCTGGTAGGGCGTAACCAAGGTTTTTTCGTTTGCAGTTCAGGGGCTGTCTTATCCAAAGAGTTGCCCATAGTTTTAGCGCGTCTAAAAGTTACAGTAGGGGTAGCTGGTAATCTGGTGTTGAGTATAGGATCACTCAACACAATTGGCCAATTCTTATTTAAAATGGACCTGATTTTTCTGTCCTCTCTGCTGTACGTTGTAATAAGACGTGGGCATTCCAACTGGGGCTCAATATTATTAGAGTCTTCAATTTCAGAGATGGATACAGGAAAGAGACTCTCCCTAGATCTGGATAAGGATTTATTCATAGCTGGATTGTGTATATATATATATATATATACATATATATATATATATATATATCAAACGAGAACATCTCACTGCTTCAAAGAGATGGAATCGGCCCTCCTGTGGTTTACCACTTGGTTTATTCTTTTAAGAGTGACACAAACATCAACGCGTTTCGACTGCCAGGCGCAGCCTTGTTCAAAACATATATATATATGTTGTGTGGATTTTAGAGTGCTCCATTCGGTTAAGTATATGTGTACGTTGTTAGTACTCTGTTAGTTTGAGCTCAAAATACCCATTTTTGTCCCCTGCCCATTATATCCAGTTAGTAGAATGTAAACATTTAAAAGTGCATTATTACATCTAGCATGAAAACACCGGCTTAACTTCCTGTTAATGAAGCCTTTAGAAAAATATTAAAATAGGCTCACTAATTAACGTATTAGACTGTGAATAAAATAAAACCTTGTTTCTCTCTCTCATAGAAACACTGCAATAAAAAGTACCCTTGGACACAATCAACGCTTATCTCCTGTACCTCTTTACCACATATAAAAGTAGGATTGCGACGTCCACTGTCCTCTCTAAAAAAATGTAGGTTTTAGTGCGTGGCTGGTCCGGAGGCAGTGGGTAATCTCAAATGATTGTTCAGTCAAGTGGCAGATAGCGTTGGGAGCGGGTACCTAGAGGAGAACTCTAGAGTGGAAGCGACAGGCTTGCGACTCCTGGCATGACCGGAACCAAGCTGTAATCGCCAAAGCTCCAAAGAGCACCCGCCACGGGGAACACTAAGTGGACGGAATAGGCCTGCACCTTATGACGTGTCCGGAACCAGGCTGAAACTCTGGAAGCTTGTGGGCTCCCAGACAGAGATAAGAACAGGGGGCCTTGTGAAAAAATGTCTACATTTTTACAGCTACATCAATTAGTAAAAGTAAACAGGGAAGAGGACTGTTGCTTCATTAATAAACCTGACACTTTTAGCCCACTACTTCAAGCAGAGGAACTTGCGCTAAAACGATTCAAAAGGGGGTGGTGATGGACAGAGTATCTGAATTAAGCAGAACACTCCTACCAGTCAAAAGATCAGGGCTTAATCCATCACCGTTTTTTAGCTCACTGCACCATCCCAGTTCAGAACCTGGCTACATGCAAATTAGTCTGACCCTGGCCCAGTGCATCATGGGAACAGGGCAGACCAAACTACCAAGCCAATTCTTTACTGGAAAGGAAACAAGCTTCCGGGGCCCGGTTTCTGGCATTACAGCCGTCTTCGGCCCGGCTTGCTTGAATCCTGATGGTGCAGTGAGCAAGGGACTCACATCTGAGCATACCCTTCCACACTTGTGGTGGCCAAAACGATTCAAAAGGGGGTGGTGATGGACAGAGTATCTGAATTATGCAGAACACTCCTACCCAGTCAAAAGATCAGGGCTTAAACCATCACCGTTTTTTAGCTCACTGCACCATCCCAGTTCAGAACCTGGCTACATGCAAATTAGTCTGACCCTGGCCCAGTGCATCATGGGAACAGGGCAGACCAAACTACCAAGCCAATTCTTTACTGGAAAGGAAACAAGCTTCCGGGGACCGGTTTCTGGCATTACAGCCGTCTTCGGCCCGGCTTGCTTGAATCCTGATGGTGCAGTGAGCAAGGGACTCACATCTGAGCATACCCTTCCACACTTGTGGTGGCCAAAACGATTCAAAAGGGGGTGGTGATGGACAGAGTATCTGAATTAAGCAGAACACTCCTACCCAGTCAAAAGATCAGGGCTTAATCCATCACCGTTTTTTAGCTCACTGCACCATCCCAGTTCAGAACCTGGCTACATGCAAATTAGTCTGACCCTGGCCCAGTGCATCATGGGAACAGGGCAGACCAAACTACCAAGCCAATTCTTTACTGGAAAGGAAACAAGCTTCCGGGGACCGGTTTCTGGCATTACAGCTGTCTTGGGCCCGGCTTGCTTGAATCCTGATGGTGCAGTGAGCAAGGGACTCACATCTGAGCATACCCTTCCACACTTGTGGTGGCCAAAACGATTCAAAAGGGGGTGGTGATGGACAGAGTATCTGAATTAAGCAGAACACTCCTACCCAGTCAAAAGATCAGGGCTTAATCCATCACCGTTTTTTAGCTCACTGCACCATCCCAGTTCAGAACCTGGCTACATGCAAATTAGTCTGACCCTAGCCCAGTGCATCATGGGAACAGGGCAGACCAAACTACCAAGCCAATTCTTTACTGGAAAGGAAACAAGCTTCCGGGGACCGGTTTCTGGCATTACAGCCGTCTTCGGCCCGGCTTGCTTGAATCCTGAAGACACAATTATGGCAAACGCTAGAAAAATTCACACACGTAATGAGTAATGAAGGTAGAGCCCTGTGGTAGAAGCTGTAGTTCAAGGGCTACCAGGCCAAATAGATGCACAGTTCACACTGAAGCGTATACCAGTGCAAAATAATGTTATACAACAGCAAGATGACGTTGAAGAAGTCAATAACACCTCCCATATATCACATTCAGCAGCTCACAGCGCACACTCTGGCTCCAGCTCGTCCTTTACTGGCAAACAGCAACGCCTTCCAAGCCACACCATTACTCCCACAAGCAGTTGCCTCCGAGCAGTGCCATGTCCCAGCATGAGGATATGACATCGATCCTGGACAGCCCGATTACACCCGGCAATTCAGGAGCTGCGAACAAGAATTCCCAGGGTCCTTTGACCCCCTAGACTTAGGCAAATGGAGACAAGCAGCTGAGTTAGGTAAGAGCATGGATAGCATAACCCATGAAGGCTTAGACAATGACTTGTTTCAAAAGGTGCAGTCACCCAGCTCCAAAGACAACATTGCAACTGTCCGACTTCTGTCAATGAAAATAGAGCACATACAGGATACACTTAGTGAAATGCTCAGTAATGTAGACATCCAATCAAATGCGAAAGATGCAAGACAGACACCTCACTACTAGAGGCGCCACCGCAACACATCCCCAAAACAAGAGAGGATGTAGGAATGTCACAAAATCATGAGGCCACTGTCTCGGATAGGCCCCTTGCAGCCACTACGACCATTCATGACAACTTCTCTGCTCAAGCCCAACAAGCACCTTCGCAAACATCACCACTAACAATGACACATACTATGGGCCCATCACCTGGGTCCACGTGTGCGATCATACACACCACACCAGAGAGGGATCATCCAGACTGGGATGAACAAAAACCTGAGGAACTGAGAAGGACTGAGATAGAACGACTGGCGGTGTTGGGAACACATAGGCAACCCGACATGTCATATGATGTCTCAGGAATAGCCCAATGTGTTCCACTAGGCAGAGAAAATACTATAACATGATGCTCAGTAAGCAAAATGCATCACAGGGTAATGACCTAATGCCCAATGATAGTTACCCACGGGGAGGGTTCAGACTTCTGTGTCAATCCCTTCACTGATGACTTGGCAGGATGGGCAGAAAGTCTCGCACCACTAATTATCTTATGGCCACTAGTTAGGTCCTTTGATCCACAGAATATGGCCACAGCAGAAGACTGTATCTTACACGGGGAGGGCGATGAAGATTGGGACTACCCTTACATGACGTCAAGTTTAAAGGTCTGGCAAAAATATGCACATAAATTTTACCCCACACGACCCACAGCAGCAAATACCATAGTGACACACCAGATACCCTTACTGTTCAAAAACGCAAATGACCCCCATCTGTATGTCCCACGGCCACAAATGGATGAAGAAAATTTGAAAAAACAACTCCCGCCACAGACAGAGGGTGCTGGCAAAAGGATAGCAGCTCTAGAAAAAACCCCCTGTTGGTGTCAATCTTGCGGTAGATGACATCAAGAGTCTGCTCACCTCCCTGATCAGAGAAGAAGCGGAAGATATACTACAAAACATTAATAAAAAAATTACGCTCACTGAAGCAGAGCCTGATGGTGTTCCATTCAACAAAATACGAGCATGCGTATGGTCCCAGTTGTGCAGCAAATTCCCTGACGTCCCAGACATGGGGTTGCAACAGAAGGGAACTGTAGGTTCTTCTATCACACAGTGAAGAAGGGATTGTCCACTGACGTGTAAGAGAAGTTAGATGGTATATGAGTCATGAAATGTAAACCGTGGCCTGAAATACAAGACCACATCATTCACTTCTATAAAAAAGAATCAAGAACAGGACAGGAACGGACAGCTAGCAATTGAAAATTCAGCTGCCAAACTAGTCCAGCAGAAACTAAATTAGAAAAAAGACGCACTGGGTACAGTCATGCTCGCAGCACCAGTTAACCAGATGACTGCCGTTACAGGATTTCCTCCGAATTACATGAATACATTGGAAGGCAACACGCAGGGAGTTGTACCCAGCAGGCAGTCACAGCCCAATTTTAACAATGAGCCGCCGCAGCCATTCTATGATGGCCAGCAAAACAGGGCTAGGAATGCACGGCAGATGAAGAGGGCTTGGACAACAAAGGGCCAGAGAACATTCATGACTCCCTGTATGCTATTATTGTCAGAAAATTATCCACATTCAAAGAGACTGTCATACCAAAATGCAGAGTGAGGAAAGGGCAATGGTTACAGGGCCTCCACAACGGACCCCTACCCAGTCCCCCCAGCCACAGCCAATTCAGCTGCAGCCAATTCAACCACAACTAATATACTCCTACTTACCACCAGTACAGCAGCAGCCCATAAAGCAACAAGCACACCTTCAGGCTACTGCAGTAGCCCAATTACAGGCACCCATTTAGCAGGTGTAGGCACCGATGCAACAGACACCCATGTACCAGATGATACCCCAAGCACCAACACTTCAGATGACATCACAGCAACTTGCACCTCAGGGGGGCATGATGATCCCTTCCAGCAACCCATTTGTGCAGGGCACAATCCAACAACACCAGACAGGAAGGTATAGTTATTAGGACAGCCCACAGACAACTCTTGTGTTCCCAGTTTTGTCATGTACAACCAATGCTGAAGTGGATCCCATTGTCTTTGTCAATAAACAACAAGACTTACGGCTTTCTCTTTGACATCGGTGCTACGTACTCCTGTATTACAGGAGGAACACTGCCCATTTCAGAACAGATAGGGGACACACATGAATATTACTTGGGGCAAGAGCTAGGGTCCCTTTCACCGAGCCAGTACTAATACAGATAGGAGGTCACTCTGTGGAGCAAAGTCCGCTCTACTCACCCTGGTCTTCAGTGAATCTCCTAGGACGTGACCTCATGGCAAAACTCAACATGACCATCCACTTTAATGAAGACGGTACCATGACCTGCACCATTCCAGGCACACCTTGGGCCAGGATGATGGCAGTGACTGTGGACTCCTCCTTGAGCAATCAGATAAGAGCCCGCCCGGTGAATGAACAAGCGTTCTCCGCTGCGGTGCACATCATTGTTGCCACAACTCTGGAACTAAAAGGCTGTTCTGTGCAACTACCAAAAGAGTTCCTCTTTCAGCCACAGTTGCAGGATTCCCAAATGCATGACAAACAGATGATCTTAGACATACAATGTCTCGATATAATACTCACGTTCGGAGCCTTCCAAGCATTTGATGACCACACCTGCACCTGGGCTTGTGTCATTTTCATTGGAGTGGAGAAGTGTGGCTCACTGATTAGAGCGGCAGACCCTGAGGCAGAGGTCTGGCTTGGGACCAGGGTTCAATCCCCGTCGTGGCAGGGTCTTGGGCTCAATGTCCTCGGACCCGATAATTCTCGCCTTGGTGCCTACTCTAATCATGGGTTCCACTCTGCAACTCTGGGCAATAGCTTGCTTAATTTCCACACCAGCCCTAACAACGCTAGGATGCCTGGCTTCACCTTGCGGGTGCCCAGGAGTGGACACCTCACAGGAACAGGCCAGGAATGGTTCCACAGCAGTATTCGTACAGCGCTTATAGACCCCTGGGTGATAGGTGCTATACAAGTGCAAATTACATTTACATTTACATTGAACAAGGAAGGTTAGTGAGGGATATTTTAGATGACAAACTATTTGGGCCCCCTGAACATTATTCAAAAATTTAGATTGTCTATGAAAATACAATTCCCCTCTCAGTGACAGTAGAAAAAAGACAAATAATTTGACTCCATATGTGAAACTGATTTAGCTCAGGTACCCGACAACCTTTGGACCACCGGCCGAAATGATGTAGGCCTCATTCACTCTGCTGCCCCATTCAGAATAACACTCAAACAGGGCACCATACTACCGAGAGTGTGCCAGTACCCCTTGTACAAGGAAGCAGAGGAGGGTATTGCCCCCACCATACAAGCATTACTGAATCAGAGAGTCATATACCCCTGCTCATCCCCGTTCAACACCTGTCTGTTTCCTGTGCACAAAGCAAAGACTAATCAATGGCGTTTGGTTCATGACCTACACCCCCTTAACAACATCGTGATGCCAGTATTTCCGATTGTCCCATTTCTGTCAGTGATTCTCATGAATATTTCCCCAGACAACGAATAATTCTCCGTCACTTACTTAAAGAATGCCTTTTTCAGCGTCCTACTACATCATGGCACCCAAATGAATTACTCACAATACCCTTGTGGTAACCACCACAAGGGTATTGTGAGTCCCCTAGCGTTTTTAACAGAGTTGTGAAGGCTGATTTGTCCAATTTTCAATTTGACAGCACCCTGCTGCAATAAGTCAACGACATTCTGATCTGCAGCCCCACAGAATAACAATGCATAAAAGATACCATTGCCCTTTTGACCACTTTAGCACAAAGAGGATACAAAGTAGACAAAGGGAAACTTTAGTACTTTCAGAAAGAAGTACACTTCTATGGCCAATTGCTCTCAATGTCGAGAAGGAGAGTCACCTCAGATAGAATTGAGGCGATAACACACACCCCTGCACCACAGACAGTGAAAGAAATGGAGAAATTTCTCTGTTTAGTTAACTATGTCCGTCAGTGCGTCCTTGATTTTTCCACTATTAAAAGCTGTGAAAATGACCAAGAACAGACATGATAAGCTAGAGTGTACACCTGAGATGACAGCCTTTACACAGCTAAAATATGAAATCAAAAATGCACCAGTGTTAGGGTTCCCAGACCACACTAAAGAATGTTACCTATTCACTCATTGTGATGGCCAAGTCATGACAGCAGTCCTTACACAGAAATATCCCATGGGCCACAAACTCATTGTCTACTTCAGTGGCATGCTAGATTCTGTAAGGAAAGGACACTAGCCTTGCGAACAAGCCCTGGCAACTGCTGCACTCGCTGTCATGGGTTCCCCATTAACCCTGTACTCTGAGCATGTTGTGTTTGCAATAATACAGAAAGCTAAGACCACTCTTATAACATAAAGAGTATCAGGCTACCAAGTCATACTATCATTGCCATACCTAAAGGTTGTTAAATGTCACACAGTAAACCCAGCAACATTCTTTGCCCATCCCATTGCCAATACAGATGAAGACCCTCCTGATTGTGCCACATACACACCCGATGAGTCAGGAGCAGTAAAAGAGGACCCATTGCCAGACAGTACAATATACTTTGTTGATGGGTCTTCCACCATTGATCAAGAAGCAGGGATCAGGTAAACAGGAGCTGCAGTAGTTAGAGCACGACAAAATGACTCCTCTGATTCCCTAGACAGTGTACAGCAGATTATATTACCTTCACACTAGTCGGCTCAAGAAGTAAAACTAGTGACGTTGATTGCCGCCTTGAAGAGCGGGGTGGACGAACCCATCACTGTTTATTCAGACTCTGCATATGTCACTACAACTAGGCATCGCAGCATCATATACTGGAAAAGGCATGACTTTCTCAAATCAGATGGCCACCTGTCATCCACAGACACTTACTTGAGGAACAAATTGATGCACTGACCCTGCGGCTGGGGTAGCCGTAGTCAAATGTACAACCCATAAAAATGGCCAAGATTTTGTCTCCAGAGGTAATGCTCTGGCAGACTGGGCAGCTAAAGCCACTGCCAGGGGGTCCCTGCCTGCAGCACCACCAGAATGTCGGCACACCCCCATGCTGCTTGCCCAGAATATACCCACATCAGAGTGAAAAAGGTGCAGAGAAACACACGCTTGCTTTCTCACTTACATGATTGATAGATGTCAAACTCACCGATACCTCATTGTGGTGGTCTGTCCATTTTCACAATGGATTGAAGCTGGACGATGTGTCCACTGTGATGCCAAAGCAGCAGTCAATTTCCTGCTCTATGAGGTCATTTCACACATGGGCCTGCCGGACGCGTTCCGGTCAGACAATGGCAGCCATTTTTCGAATGCCATTTTTTCCTTTCTAACAACCACGTTAGGGATTAACCATAAATTAACATCAGTATACCACCCACAAAGCAATGGCATCTGTGAACACCTTAATGGTCTGCTCAAAAATAAAATAAGCAAGATAAGTGCCACAATTGGCCAAAATGGCTCTATTGCCTACCAATTGTGCTGTTGTCACTCAGAAATTCTCCACGTTCTGATCACCACCTAACAGACCACCAACTTGTCACTGGACAATCAATAAATATACCAGTGGGGGCATGGCTAGCAGCCGAACGAAATGATGGCTGCCTAACGTAGCTCCGGACCCCCTCAGACATCTACGACGATCCATCTATATACCCATCCTCCTCCGCTGTCAGCAAGCGGTGGAATTGGTGTCGGAGACCCACAGGCACCCACTAAGTGGCCCGCAATGGAAAACAGACCATCACAGCTGCACCGGCATCATGAACAGTGTTTGCGGCCCACAGTCAGAGGACAAGCCGAGACCTCGAGTGCGCCCCGGACCCGCAGCAGTGGGCGTGCCTAAACCGAGAGCTACACCATTGGCACAAGACGCCGACCACGCCTCCGATACACTCCCAGGCAGGCTCGGGAAGCTTATTTATGGTGACAGTTGGGCTTCCCTAGCAGACTGGCTGGCCATGTTTACTAGGGCACCCGGAAGACTTAAGGTGATTGCACCGCGCTGAAGAGGAGCGCAAGTAAGTGAAGCTGCCTTACTGATTTGGCAGATACGGAGCATATAGAGCGGTGTGCTGCGGTGAAACAACCCCCCCCACGTGAAGACCATAGATCAATAAATGCCGCACCAACCACAATGCACGACCTGCCGCGCAGTGATGCAGTGGTATTCCATACTGATTTTGACTGCACGTTCACCAGCCTAATAACACACAGACTGCCTTGCAATAGAGGGGTGATACTTGGCACCAAAGCACTGAACTCAGGCAGCACATGTTGGGAATCTGTGATTTGAGACTCAGGCTCCATATGTATTAAAGGCAGCAGAGAGAGATTTCCCCCCACCCCACCCTCCCTTCATCACCACAATAGTGAAACTGCACAGGCCCAGTAAGCCCAGGGCAACATCAAGAAGCCCTAATACGTCACTCCAGAGACCACCAGTCTAAGACTTAGGTACAGCGGTGACCCCACCCCGGGGTAGGAAACCCGAAAGGCCGCAGGTGACAGTGTGTTGCTTAGGCAGGCAGCAGTGAGTACTACCGCCCATGTGGTTATTCACAGCAAAGCATGCACTAAACCACCAACAATGGGGGGCCAGGGACATCGCGTCACGCAACAGAACAAGTTGGACAAATACGCTTACACAAAAACCCAGCAAGGATTGTTAGACCAATAGATGGCCACAACATTGCACACAGCCTCGGGGGAGGGGTCAGAGGTCACACTGCAGGGCATACTTACCACCTTGAATAACGTACATACAGCACAGGACTCCCGGATTGGAACAATATCAGTAGAATTATCCCTGCTCAGAGACGACTTTCAAAACATGAGCGCAAGAGTCAGAGACGTCAAAACCGCCACGGGCACACTGCGTGGTGAGACCAAGGAACTTCAACGTCAACTGCACCACCTCGAAGCCGAAAGTAAGGTTATGGCTGCTAAATTGGAAGACTATGAAGGCCAATCCTGGTGCAATAATGTTCGAATAATTGGGATATCGGAGGGGGTGGGGAGATCAGCAATGCACTTATTTGTGGAAGATTTAATCAAGCAATATCTACAGCCGAAAGGCCTCTCACACTACTTCCTGGTGGAAGGAACGCACCGAGTCCCTGGTGGCAGGCCCAGAGCAGGTGCGCCGCCTAGGCCGATCCTCGATCGCATTTTTTATTTCTGAGATCGTGACCTTATTCTACAAACAGCAAGAGTGGCTACACCTGTGCACTTTGAGAACAGTATGATTACTTTCTTCCTTGACTATACAGCTGCAGTGACCAAGCAACGATGCAGCTTTCTGGAAATCAAAATAGAATTGAGAAATAGAGAATTGAAATACTCCATGCTTTTTCCAGCAAGATTGAGAATCGAGGAGTAGGGGAAAACATGTTTTTTTGCCACACCGGAGGAAGCTCAGGAATGGCTTGAGGGATGTTACTGTTGATGTTAATGTTAATAATAATTTGTAAAGCGCACGTACACCGGGTGGCTTCATGGCACTTTCAGGCTCAGAATGCTATCAGAGAATTACTTAATTTGTAGGCTTGCAGAAATAGCCAGGTTTTAAGGGACTTCCTAAATTGCAGTAGGTCAGTGTAGGACCGTATTTCCAATGGGAGGGAGTTACACAGTTTGGGGCAAGGGTAGCAAATCTGCAGCCTCCTTGACGTACTCGCTTGAGAAATTGGGGTGGTTAGGAGTGAGAGGTGGGCAGATTGTAGATTGCATAATGGAGTGTGCCTGAGTATCAGGCTGTCAATGAATACAGGGCTGTTGCCATGCAGAGCTTTAAAGATGAGGCAGTCCATTTTGAAGGCACAGCGCTGGGAAATGGGCAGCTAATGCAGTTTCCTCAACAGGGGGGTTGCTGGTTGCCATCTCGGTTGTCGGAAGACCAGTCGGGCTGCATGATTTTGAACCAACTCCAACCGTTTGAACAGGTAGAGTGGCATGCCCAGATACACAGAGTTGGCATAATCCAGGTGTGACAGGACGGTGGCTATTATAACCTGAATCATTGCTTCCTGAGTGAGAAAGCGATGTATCTTCCTAATCTTACGCAATTGGAAGATACACTTAGAAATAACCGTGCCAACCTGAGTTTTCAATGAAAGATCATTGTTGAGAGAAACTCCTAATGTTTTGGCTGATGGGGAAGGGGAAGGAGAGGGTCTTAGCTCTGGTGGCCAATAGTGTGGGCCCCAGAACTTATGGCTATCCCCAGTAAGAACAAGTTCTGTCTTGCCATGGTTTAATTTAAGGTGGTTGTGGTCCATCCATTTTTGTATATGCAACATTGTTGTATATGCAACATGGTGGCCTGAAAATCGGCGACAGAACTGTGCGAGTTATCAATCTTGAAGACTAGTTGTAAGTCGTCTGCATAGTTGAAAACTGTCACCTTTCTGTCTTTCAGGGATTGAATCAGAGGAGCAATGTAAATATTAAACAAGTGGAGGGAGAGAGCCGAACCCTGTGGAACACCACAGGTGGTTTTAAGTGGGGGAGCTAGGAAGTGCCCTTGACGGACAGCCTGGGAGCGATCATCCAGAAATGAAGTAAGCCAGCAAGTAGCGACACCTTGGATGCCAGCAAGTTGGACACGGTTGGCTTGCATAATATGGTCGACCGTGTCAAAAGCGGCAGATAGATCCAATAGTACCAGTGCCTGAGGGGAGCATCTATCAGCGTGGTCCCGGAGAGTGTCCAAGACAACGAGGATGACAGTTTCGGTGGAGTGGGCCGGCCGAAACCCTACCTGATGGAGATCAAGGTATTTAGACTCTTCCAGAAAATTGGAACGGTATTTAGCTCCATGGGTCTCTAATACTTTTGCTAAGAACGGGAGCAGGGAGATCGGGCTGTAGTTAGATAGAAGCGTGGGATCAGCTCCTGTTTTTTTAAAAGAGGTACCACTATGGCTTTCTTGAGAGCCATAGGGCGAAGTGTAGCTCAATGGTTAGAGCAGGCAGACCTCGATGCAGAGCTCTGGCCAGGGACCAGGGTTGGATTCCCGCCTCGGCGGGTCTCGGGCTCATTAATTCCACTGACCGGATATTCTCGCCTCAGTGCCTGTTCTGATCATGGGTCCCACGCTGCAACTCTGGGCAATAGCTTGCTTAGTCTCCACAACGCCCCCCACAACGCGAGGGATGCCTGGTCTGCACCATGGGGGTGCCCAGGAGTGGACACTTCACAGGGAAAGCCAGGAAGGGTTCCCTTGCGGTATTCGTACAAGCGCCGGGAAACCCACTGCGGGTAGCTGTGCGCTATACAAGTACAAAAACATTTACATTTACAATTTACATAGGGACTTGGCCGGATGAAAGTGACTCGTTCAGGAGTGCGAGTATGGGGCCTGGAAAAGCTGCGAGGCAGTCCTTGAGTATGTGTGGTGGGCAGCAATTGGAGGGGGCACCTGATTTCACTTTCGCTAGGAGATTGTGGATGGTCTCAGTGCTAATGCTGGGGAAACAGCTTATAGTACAGTTATTTTGGTGCAAAACAGAAGGATTCAAGGTGAGTGGGTACTTAGGAATGTTGACCTTAATAGCGGTGATTTTTTCGATGAAAAAGTCGTTGAGTGAATAACATAATGCTTGAGAGGGCAAAGCCTTCAGTAGGATTCTCTCTGGGTTAGATAGTTCATTGATTATAGTAAATATTTCTTTAGAGTTCTTGTTGGAATTAAGAATGCGTGTGGAAAGTGGCTGGTTTTGGCGGTAAGGATACTTTTCTTGTATTCTTTCCTGGCTGTGTTGTAGAGAAGTTTTTTGTCTGGGGAGCACTTTAGTCGCCACTGACTCTCCAGTTGGCACAAGGCCAATTTCTGGGTTTTGAGTTCAGAGGAGAACCATCTCTGCGCGTCTGCCCGACGGGTTAATTTTATTCTTTTAAGAGGTGCATGCTTGTTACTGTTTTTAAGTAGCCATTCAGATACATTCAATTATGTGGGGTCGATATCAGTGCCAAGGGACGGGGCTATTTTGGATAGCTTGCAGAGGAAATCTTTTTTAGGACTCGCCCTGCGATTGCAGGCCAAAGGCCTGCTGTCGCAGAGCGAGTCTTTTTGTAATCATTTCAGGCTTTTGACTTTCAAGGAGTAGGCAGAGCGGACAAGAGGCTGTTACGCGCACGCAGCCGGCCGCAATGGGATCAGGTCGCGCGCTCACCCTCTCCTGTCTCTTCTTTCTCTCCTTGGAAGCCTCATACATACACACACACAGCCACAGCCCCTGCTTTTCGCACAAGCACACACACAGAGACACACACACGGGCACACGAGCGCACATACACACACACATGCACACATACAGACACCCCCCCCCCCGCCTCCACCCCCCCAAGGGTGAGATGTCCCCCCCCTCTTTCCTCGCACTCACCTGAGAGGTCGGCGCGGGCCCTGTCGAGCAGCAGGAGGCAGGCGGTGAGCAGCAGCGGCGGCTCCATGGCGCTCGGTCCGTCCGTCTGTCTGACTGCCGGCGCGTGCCCCCTTTCGGCCTCCTATACAGATGCGTAAGAGAATAAGGATCAGTGCGTCCCTCCTACGCACTGAGCGAGCGCGTGCCCGCCCGCCACAGAAAGAGAGCACGGACAAGGACCCGGGTCTAATATCAGCTGCGCACGACCCGAGGACAGGGGGCAGACCAGGGCCATGGAAGTATAAGAAGGACAAGGACAAGGGCCGAGGGCCCGCCTGCGCTCGTGTATCGCTTTGTGTGAGCACAGAGGCAGTCTACGCTGCCAGGTAACAGTGAGTATTCCCAATATTCGGCGTTGCTTTGGGGGTGCCCAGACACTCGTCTCCCAAGCTCGGGTGTCTTTTCGCCGAAGCTCAGGGCACTGCTTACACTTTTATTTTCAGTGCGCACTTTGATTTTCAGCAGACCTACATCCCTGTGCTATGGCAGTAGCAGCCGCATACACCGTGACATGTGCAGAGACGGCGCCAAGTCCACACAGTTATTTATTTAATGCGTTTTTATATAGCGCGGACTTTACCCGAAGGCGTCAGAATGCTTCACAATAGGAACAGAACTGATACTTGTTTAATTTACACAGAGAACAGTTAAACCTTTACTTTTCGGATTACACAATATGTTTGTACAGTGTATTCAGGTGCTCGTTATTTCTCTTTTCTTCACTGAGTTTTGCACTTTCTTTGCTTCTGACAGATTCCCCGAACGCCCTGTTTTATACTTTGGTGCAGACATGTTTGAATGCCCTGCTCTGCTTCCCACAATGCCCCTGCTCTCCTGGTGTGCCTCTTTGGGAAAAAACCTGAACCTTCACAGATGTTACATACTCATGCCTGTTCACAAGCCTTGCTTCCTTTACCATGCTACGTTAATATTGAGATGCACTCACACACACACACAACAAAAAGGCTGCTGTTTACCTTTTTTTTTATATTCATAAGTTAATAATATTTAAATAAACTAGTCACCAAGTGACTAATAGAGCAAATCTAACGAGTCATCTCCCACTGTAAAGACAGGGGCACCTTGCAAGAAATGTTTTGTGCAATTGGTTCAAGCATTTTGCACCACAGTCTACCATATATGAGAAGTAAAAAGAACTAACCTTTTAGAGTGCATTCCGCTGCAGAACCATGATAATGGCATATGTTCCATTCACAATCAAGCTGTAATTGCCAATAAAAATCATTTTTGGATAGTTGGAAACAGATTCTAAACTAGTAGACATGCATGTCCCTGGTAGAAACCATAGATGAATGTGATGAGGGAAACCTTGCTTTAGTGACTTCCATGGGTACATTCTTCAAGAGGGCGTCTTTCTTTGCAGATCGAGCATTGCCTAAAGCTGCTGTGGTTTTCCGGAATTGTCACATATGCTCCTCCCAGCACGTGCATACTTAAGGAGGAAGGCATGGGTCCTAAAACTACACCACAAGAGGTGTTTCTCCTATGGTGCTGCTTCTTCAGCTTCATGGCAGTCACTAAGGGGCTTATTTACAAGCCCCTTTCGCTACTTTTGCGACACTTTTAACATGGGAAAAGTGACACAAAAGTGGCCCAAGCAGCTTGTAAATATGCCCCTAAGTTTGTAAGCTAATTGGATACAGAGGCAAAGCCACAGTTTTGCGGGTAGAATTTGGGATTTTTCTTTTAGCCCTTAACCATTATCCATTAAATGGATGCTGTTTTTGGCTTCCCATACTTTAAAGATTCTGTTGCAGAACCTCTGTTGAAACAATTGCCACATAGGACTCTCCAGCTTTCATTTCACTTTGCATATTTCTCTATTTTATTACCTGCTCACTCTCTTTATTCTTTGATACTGGGAAAGATTTTTTTAAGAACTTCAGCCAATTGGTCAAAGATGTAAGCTACCTTAACCATGATTCTGATGTTTTAGGGGTTAGTCGGATAAACATAAAGGACTTTGGGAGAAGCTCTTTATTCAGGTTTAAATGAATGCATTTCCATCTAAAGAAGGCCAGACTTAATGACTTTGTCAATGCTTGTTTTAGGTCAAGCCTAGTAAAATCATGCGCTGCTCTGTGAGGCATGCTGTATTGAGGTAGGGACTTGATGCTACGCCCACTCTCCGCCCACATTTTTAATTGGCTTGTCTCATTGTCCTCTGTAAAATATGGCTATTCATTGGTCAAAAGGCTTAGTAGTCCCTCCTTACTACTGCCATGTCTCATTTTGTAGCCTTCCATGGCAATATACCCAGTTAAGTGTGTTGTTGCCGGGTAGGCTTTTACTACATCCTCCGAGCACTATTTTCTCAAATAGATTTGTCCTGCCGGCTGTTGCAGGCAGGACACGCTGTCTCCTGAGGCTTTTTAATTTTTTTTATAGTAAGCATTTGCAATGCAATAGGTCTCACATTTGCGAGAGTTTAGGAGCGGTTTGGAGAACCCTGGTTTAAGCTATTAGCATTAAAAATAACAATGCCTTTTATTTATCTGTTTTAAAAGCAACACATAAAAAAAGGCATTGGCATTTACAATGACAATAGCTCAAACTCTCATAAATGCGAGGCCTATTGCATTGAAAATGCTTGTTATTAACAGTGTTCCATTTCCTGCTAATTTTCTCGATGGACTGGAATCCAAGTGTAAATTATAACAAGTGATGATCAGACCAGATACATGGAGCAATAGTGGGGCTGGAGGTAGACAGGCCAGTAGTCCAGACCTGGTCAAGAAGTGACCTTTTTGGTGAGTGGGAGATGAAACCTGTTTGGTGAAATTTAGATTGGTGAGGAGGTCAGACATCTCAGCCAATTGTGGCCCTTCGTGAGGGTCATTGTGCCGGTACACAGACAAAATATTGATTTTTAAATTTCGACATACAATTATATCGAAGTTTAAATATCGAAGGGACATAATATAGAAGGTAAGTAATATCGACACTCTTAATATCGATATTAGTAATATCGAAGTTTTAAATATCGATGTCAGTAATATCGAAGTAAATAATTTCGATGTTACTAATATCGATTTTTAAATAAATTTTGTGTATATTATATTGTATTTATTATGTTTAATAATTTATTTTTAATGTAATTTAATTAAATGTTGTCTTTTAGTACTGTAGCGGGTTGTGGGTTTATAGGGGAATAGGGTGGGAAGTAATTTAATTATGTTAAATTAATTATTAATTAGTAGGAATTATTAATTAATTAATTGAGAATTATTTGTAATTAATATTAACTAATTGATTAATTGATAAATATGTTCTGTAGCGGGTTATGGGTTTATAGGGGAATAGGGTGGGAAGTAATTTAATTATGTTAAATTAATTATTAATTAGTAGGAATTATTAATTAATTAATTGAGAATTATTTGTAATTAATATTAATTAATTGATTAATTGATAAATATGTTCTGTAGCGGGTTATGGGTTTATAGGGGAATAGGGTGGGAAGTAATTTAATTATGTTAAATTAATTATTAATTAGTAGGAATTATTAATTAATTAATTGAGAATTCTTTTTAATTAATTTTAATTAATTGATTAATTGATAAATATGTTCTGTAGTGGGTTATGGGTTTATAGGGGAATAGGGTGGGAAGTAAATTAATTATGTTAAATTAATTATTAATTAGTAGGAATTATTAATTAATTAATTGAGAATTCTTTTTAATTAATTTTAATTAATTGATTAATTGATAAATATGTTCTGTAGTGGGTTATGGGTTTATAGGGGAATAGGGTGGGAAGTAATTTAATTATGTAGAATTAATTATTAATTAGTAGGAAGCATACATTAATTGTTATTAATTGGTAAATAATTATAATTAATTGGTAATTAATTTTAAATAATTCATTAATTGATAAATGTGTTCTGTTGTGGGTTGTGTGTTTATAGGGGAATATGGTGGGAACTAATTTTAATGTAATTAAGTAATAATGAATTATTTTTTATAAGTATGTTATTTCAACCCCTACGCTATCCAACACTTTCCCTACTGTTGCACTCTCTAGAGTGGGAATAGTAATTTTTAATCCTACGCTATCCAACACTTTCCCTACTGTTGCACTCTCTGGAGTTGGAATAGTAATTGTTACCCCTACGCTATCCAACACTTTCCCCACTGTTGCACTCTCTGGAGTTGGAATAGTAATTGTTACCCCTACGCTATCCAACACTTTCCCTACTGTTGCACTCTCTGGAGTTGGAATAGTAATTGTTACCCCTACGCGATCCAACACTTTCCCTACTGTTGCACTCTCTAGAGTTGGAATAGTATTTGTTACCCCTACGCTATCCAACACTTTCCCTACTGTTGCACTCTCTGGAGTTGGAATAGTAATTGTTACCCCTACGCTATCCAACACTTTCCCTACTGTTGCACTCTCTGGAGTTGGAATAGTAATTTTTAATCCTACGCTATCCAACACTTTCCCTACTGTTGCACTCTCTGGAGTGGGAATAGTAATTGTTACCCCTACGCTATCCAACACTTTCCCTACTGTTGCACTCTCTGGAGTTGGAATAGTAATTGTTACCCCTACGCTATCCAACACTTTCCCTACTGTTGCACTCTCTGGAGTGGGAATAGTAATTGTTACCCCTACGCTATCCAACACTTTCCCTACTGTTGCACTCTCTGGAGTTGGAATAGTAATTGTTACCCCTACGCTATCCAACACTTTTCCTACTGTTGCACTCTCTGGAGTTGGAATAGTAATTGTTACCCCTACGCTATCCAACACTTTCCCTACTGTTGCACTCTCTGGAGTGGGAATAGTAATTGTTACCCCTACGCTATCCAACACTTTCCCTACTGTTGCACTCTCTGGAGTGGGAATAGTAATTGTTACCCCTACGCTATCCAACACTTTCCCTACTGTTGCACTCTCTGGAGTTGGAATAGTAATTGTTACCCCTACGCTATCCAACACTTAGCCTACTGTTGCACTCTCTGGAGTGGGAATAGTAATTTTTACTCATACACTATCTAAAATGTATTTAGCTTTTTTATTAGTATTATGTTGTTATTAATTGTTATTTATGTGATTATTTTATGTATATAAATGTATTAGTAATTTATTATATTTTTATTTTTTTTATAAGTTATGAAAATAATTAATTTAGAGTTAATATTAATGAAAAATATATTATGTATTACATATTTATTAATATTAATTTGTATTACATTATGTATTAATTTTAAATATTATAGTACATTTTTAAATATGTTTATTACAGTTATAAGTATTATTTTGTTAATATAACATTTTTATTTAATAAAAAAAAACGATATTTGACAAAAAACGATATTTTTGTCATTCTATATATTTTTTTCGATATATTTGTACTTACCTTGTTAGGGATAGGATTCCTATATTTTTGACTTCGATATTTTTGTTCCGATATTTTTGTATATCGATATTTGTGTTATCGATATTTTGTCAGACATTCCATTGTGCCAATAATTGAAGTCTCCCACGAGGAGGACCTTAGCATGATCAATCACAAGTTTAGCCATCTGTTCACTGAGTGCGAGGGTAAAAAGAGGCATCTGATATGGAGGTCTGTAGATTAAGACACAAACAAAGGAATCATTGACGGATTCAAGTTTTATTACAATATTAATAATAATAATAATAATAAGCCATTTGTAAAGTGCCTGGCTACACAAAAGAACAGTGTGTCCCCGCGCTAACCGCTGCTAGATTTCAGGAGGTAGATGTTAACAAGCCAAAGAGAGGGAAGGTTTACGTGATAGGGAACAGAAACGTTTTGAGTTTCCCCCGGAATCTAGATTCGGAGGGTTCCATTCGGAGGTGGAGCGGGAGTTCATTCCATTGTTTAGAGGCCAAGTACCTAAAGGAACGGCAACCCATCCTGGCTCTGGTGATACGGGGACGTTTAAACAACATCGCGCCGGACGATCTCAAATTCCGAGTAGGGCTATGTGCAATGAGGAGATTCTTTAAGTAACCTGGGCCTTTGCCCTGGGCAATGCGGTGCGCAAAACAAAGGGCTTTAAATTTAATCCGTTCCCTGACTGGGAGCCAGTGAAGCTTGGCCAAATCGGTCTTCCCAGAAGCTCTGCGAGAAAGCCCGAGCACAAGGCGTGCGGCGGCGTTCTGAACGCACTGAAGTTGGTGAAGGCCTTTCTTACTCAAACCTATAAGCAGAGCATTCCCATAGTCAAGATGAGGGGTCACCAGGGCATGGACAATAGTCTTTCTGGCTCCAATAGGGAGGAGATCTAAAACCTTCCGAAGGACCCTCAGTATACTGAAGCACCTACCAGTCACCTTGCTGACGTGGGACTTATAGGAGAGGTCTGATTCAAGCAATACGCCAAGATTTCTTACCGAATCCACAGGAATGGGAGGGCTGCCCAATTCAATGGGCCACCACCTGTGAGACCATGCTGATGCTGCTTTCCCAACCACCAGCAGTTCTGTTTTTTCGCCATTAAGGCGCAGGCAGTTGTTGTTCATCCATGATGCCACTGATGACAGACAGTTAGAAAAGTTAGTGGCATCTTCTCTGTGGTCGGGCGTAAGCTTGAACATCAATTGGGTGTCATCAGCATAGCTAACAATGCCCACCCCAAATGCCTCCACTACGTGAGCCAGGGGTTCCATATAGATATTAAACAAGGTAGGGCTCAAACTCGAGCCCTGGGGAACCCCATGGCTCACTTTCCTGAGGGAAGATTTGAAGGGTGGGCAGTGCATCTGAAAGCTTCTATTGGCCAGGAAGGATCGTAGCCAGGCATAAGCTGATCCTGCCACCCCAATACCAGAAAGAGGAGAAGCAGCGTTGTGTGCAGCACGGTGTCAAAAGCTGCACTCAGATCTAATAAAGCCAACGCTGCTGTCTCTCCTTCATCCACTATCTGTCTAAGGCACTCAGTGGAATAGAGAACGGCTGACTCAGTAGAGTAGCCGGTTCTAAATCCCGATTGTGAGGGATGGAGGAGGGCTTCCTCCTCAAGATATTCCATGAGCTGCCTGTTAACCACCTTTTCTACGATTTTTGAACAGAAGGGAAGAAGGGAGATGGGGCGAAGATGTTGGAGTTGAGAGATATGGATATTGGGTTTCTTTTTTAGAGGAATAACCTGAGCTGTTTCCACGCGTCAAGTACGTGGCATTCCTGGAAAGACAGTGTCACCATGTGGCTAATATGGTCAATCAACGTGCTCTCCATGACTCCTTTACAATGTGCAGGCGGGCGCGCGTCGCAGGGAGAGCCAGATTGTATACTGTTGACGATACATAATAGTTCATGTCTTTCAGGTGTTTTGAAGCATGTGAGATGGGATTTCCTTATAGAACTATCTCTTATGTCCAAATGGTTACATGAGAGATCAACGCTATTTTTAAAGGTGGCATGGATTTTGTCGACCTTGTCTACAAAGAAATCAGCTACAGAGTCACATATCTCATTAGAGTAAGTATCTTGAGCTTCAAGTCTAGATGGAACCGTAAGCTCTTTATAAATAATAAAGAGATCTCTGGTGGGATTGTCCGCTAGCTCAATTCTGCTCTTAAGATAGATACTTTTCTCTGATCTCACTAGTTTCTGGTATTTTTTTAATTCCGTTCTATAACGTACTTTGTGTTCTGGAGCATAGTTTTTCCTCCAACTCCGTTCCATGGTTTTACATTTGGCTTTAGCTAATTTAAGTTTTTCTGAGAACCAGGGAGCAGTTCTAGATTGCCTTGCAGGAGGTTTAAGAGTCCAAGGCGCTACCTCGTCCAAAGCATTGGACATCCAATTCTCATAGCTGCTCCATGCCTCCTGTAAAGTATTGCCTAGGGGCAGAGGATGTTCTAATAGGGCGCTTTCAAACGTTTCTGGAGTAAATTTCTTCCATTCCCTGCGCTTCTGCAATAGGGGTTTCCTAAATCTAGTTCTTGAGGACACACTTTCTATTTCGAACGGAATAATGCTATGATCCGACCAAATCGTTTGGACCGGAGATGAAACCTTAATACCCTCCCAATTAGCAAAAATAGGGTCCAAGAGGTGGCCCAGTTGGTGCGTGGGGGCTTGTAGATAGCAGATTGACCCCCAAGGATTTCAGTGCTGCAGTCACAGCTTGTGCCTCTCTACACTCTATGTCATCAAAGTGGAGGTTAAGATCCCCCAAAATGAGAAACCTTTTATATCTGAGCGCCTATTGAGTTATTAGTTCCAGAAGTTGGTCCCCAAACTGTGCTGCACCCCATGGTGGGCGGTATATCAGTAATCCGTTAACAACATTTTTGGGTCCAACTATACTCTTGGTCTCCTTGAGAGGAAGACATGTCAGGGAGCAGAACCTGTAATTAGTATGAATGATTGCTGCCACCTCCCCTGATTTACCAGGCGGACAGGTAGCATGTATGATATAGTAGTCAGGGGGAAGAGCCGCCAGCATATCAGGAGCAGAGTCAGCAGCGACCCATGTTTCAGTCAGAAGTAGGATACTAGGTTTGTCAGTGAACAGTAGGAGGAAAGTGTCCAGCTGATATTCGACAAGGGAACGGGTATTAAGGTAGTAGATAGATAGGGGCGTAGCCCCTAGTTTAGCCTGGCTCTGTAAGATGTGCTTGGGGGTTGTGGAAGTCTGAATTTCAGGAAAAGTGATCCGTTTGGTGAAAATTTCATGTTCAGATAAAAGAGACATGGTTTCACGGGCGAGGTGCAGATGGGTAAAATGTATAGTTTTCAGAGTTTCCGAGGGATAGATAATAGAACGGGCATAGTAGCTGGCCCCTGGGCCCGTCTGGGTGCGGACAGGCGCAGACGAGCTTGCCTTTGGCGCATCCGCTGCGCTCCCGTGCAGCGTGTTGCATTTACCTCCGTTCCCCGCCCTCAGCTCCACACTCTCACAGCGTGATTGGCTGCTACCGGCGGAGTCTCTAGGTGCAGTCAAGGGAGCCGGAAACAGCCGTCTTAGGCGTGCTGAGCAATTACAATACCATAATTATTTCTAATGCAATTTGGGTCTAAAGTGCAATATTCATTGTTAAAACCAGTATTTTTAAAAAGTTGAAGACAGCGTTTCCTAGCAATGCCTACAAACAATTCTAGAGGCAGAGAGACCCCAGTGAGCGACTCCCGCGCTGCGAGCTGCCTTTATCTCTGTTCCCCGCCCTCAGCTGCGCCCTCTCGCAGTGTGATTGGCTGCTACTGGGGGAGTCTCTAGGAGCAGTCAAGGGAGCTGGAAACAGCCGTCTTAGGGGTGCGGAGTAATTACAATAACATAATTATTACTAGTGTAATTCGAGTCTAAAGTGCAATTTTCATTATTAAAACCCGTATTTTTGAAAAGTTGAAGAAAGCGTTTCCTAGCAATACCTACAAACAATTCTAGAGGCAGAGAGAGCCTAGTGAGCAACTCCCGCGCTGCGAGCTGCCTTGATCTCCGTTCCCCGCCCTCAGCTCCGCTCTCTCGCAGCGTGATTGCCTGCAACTGGGGGAGTCTCTAGGAGCAGTCAAGGGAGCCAGAAATGGCCGTCTTAGGCGTGCGGAGCAATTGCAATAACATAATTATTTCTAGTTTAATTCGAGTCTAAAGTGTAATTTTCATTATTAAAACCAGTATTTTTAAAAAGTTGAAGATAGGGTTTCCTAGCAATGCCTACAAATAATTCTAGAGGCAGAGATAGCCAAATGAACGACTCCCAAGCTGCGAGCTGCCTTTATCTCTGTTCCCCGCCCTCAGCTCCGCTCTCTCGCAGCGTGATTGTCTGCTATCGGGGGAGTCTCTAGGAAGAGTCAAGGGAGCCGGAAACAGCCATCTTAGGCGTGCGGAGCAATTACAATAACATAATTATATTTAGTGCAATTTGAGTCTAAAGAGCAATTTTCATTATTAAAACTATTATTTGTAAAAAGTTGACGATAGCTTTTCCTAGCAATGCCTACAAACAATTCTAGAGGCAGAGAGAGCCTAGTGAGCGACTCCCGCGCTGCAAGCTGCCTTTTTTCTCTGTTCTCTGCCCTCAGCTCCGCCCTCTCGCAGCGTGATTGGCTGCTACCAGGGGAGTCTCTAGGAGCAGTCAAGGGAGCCGGAAACAGCCGTCTTAGGCGTGCAGAGCAATTACAATAACATAATTTTTTATAGTGCAATTCGAGTCTAAAGTGCAATTTTCAAAATTTTCATTAATAAAACCAGTATTTTTAAAAAGTTGAAGATAGTGTTTCCCAGCAATGCCTACAAACAATTCTAGAGGCAGAGAGAGCCTAGTGAGCGACTCCCGCGCTGTGAGCTGCCTTTATCTCCGTTCCCCGCCCTCAGCTCCACCCTCTCACAGTGTGATTGGCTGCTACCGGGGAAGTCTCTAGGAGCAGTCTAGGGAGCCGGAAAGAGCCGTCTTAGACATGCGGAGCAATTACAATAACATAATTATTTCTAGTGCAATTTGAGTCTAAAGTGCAATTTTCATTATTAAAACGAGTAGGCATAGATGCATCAAGCGAATTTGCGATCGCAATAGCTGCGAAACAGCGATTGCGATTGCAAATTTCACTTCCGCAATGCATCAAGTGGAAAAGCAATATTTTGCGAATTCGCAAAACAAAAAATCGCTAAACCCATAGAAACCCCCACTGCGATTCCTTAAAAGCGAATCGCCACATAATCTGCGATTAAAATTGCAAATTCGCAATCTAATAGCGAATTAGCAAACAAATGGCTATCCGCATGCATCAATAATCGCAAATAGCGAAAACACAATTTTTCGCAAATTATGAGTCTCAATTTAAGGAGAAGCTAAACCAGGTGGTAACCATGAAGTCAAAGTGTCAAAAAAAGAGTTGGGAATCACAAACAGGTGTTGGCCAAATCAAACACACTTAAGGAGACTCATGAGGAGCATGAGGAAAGTCATAATAGCAGGTCTATACAGCAGCTGAGGCTCCAGGATGCAGCACAGCACAGGCGCAGGATCCATGAGCGCATCTTCCGGCTGCGGATTACACTACTGGGCCAGACTGAAGATGAGATCTTCTCCAAATACAGGCTCAATGGGGCAATGATCCTAGAGCTCATCAGAGACCTTGAGCCCCTGATGCAGTACCCAACACGGAGGATCAATGCCGTGCCCACCCATGTCCAGGTCCTGTGCTGCCTGCACCTCCTGGCCTCTGGAAGCTTCCAGGGGATAGTCGCAGTAGCAGGGGGTGTATCCCAGAGCACACTTTCACGCTGCCTACAGAGTTTCCTGGACGCCATGCTGAGACAGATCCATCACCACATCACCATCCCAACAACCCAACAGGACTTAATGCAAACTAAACAGGACTTTTATCAAACCGCCCATTTCCCCCATGTAATTGGCTACATTGACTGCACCCACATACAAATCTGTCCACCCACAGAGACCGAATACATGTACCGGAACCGCAATTCATATCACTCCCTCAACATTCAGGTGGTCTGCAATTCGAAATCCATCATTACAGACATTGTGGCCCAATACCCAGGGAGCACGCATGATTAATTTATCTTCAGGCACAGCGGCATACACACCCGCTTGGTCAGGGGTGAATTTGGCAAGGGACATCTCCTAGGTAAGTACACATGCCCACATACAGTATGTTAAGACCATGTTGCCACGCATAACAGGCACTGACCCTCTGCTCCTCCCTTCAGGTGACAGCGCCTACGCCCTCCGTGAATACCTCCTCACCCCATACCTCAACAGAGCAACACCACAGGAACGGAGGTACAATGCTGCGCATATACACACCAGAAATGTGATTGAGCGAACATTTGGCATGTTAAAGAGTAGATTCCGCATCCTCCACAAGACTGGCGGGGCCCTCAAATACCAGCCCGAGATCTGCTGCCGCATCGTTGCCGTGTGCTCCATGCTGCACAATATTGCCACCAAGCGGAGGATACCTGTTGGGGTGTCTTGTAGTGAGTCGGAGGGGGACGACCTGCCACCTGTACATGTGCATCATGCACACGGGGAAAATCCTGCTGAAGGTCACAGGCCCCGCACACACATCACACAGAACTATTTCTAGTGCATCCATACCCCTCACACAACACTGCACTCATGCAAGCCACATCAATGATTCACATGAGGAAGATTTGGTTTCAAAATAAAGCTTTTGTTTATTTCACAAGATCTTAATGTGCTTCCATCAGCAGAAAATTAAGGTACTGTTTTTGGACATCCAAGCTCATGTAACCTGAGCTGGCGTGCATGGTTACCTCACCACGGCACTGACGGAAATGTCATGAAACTAGCGCCTCCTGCCGGACGCACCCTCTCACCTCTCACCCTCCACGTTAGGCTGGTTCTGTCGGGATGCAGTGTTGGGCCGGGCACTGCACCGCCTTTCTGTTTGCACCGGCACACACAGGCTGCTGAGGCTAGATGTCCCTTCGCTGGCATTATCCCTCCCCTTGCATTGCTATGGTCTGACGCCTGTTGGTGCTCCACAGCGTTGGTGATGTGCTCCAGGGCCTTTGCTACATCAGCACAGCATTGGACCATCTGGATTTGCATGGCCAATGATCTACGCGAGAGCTGGGAAGTGGCGTTCCCAATCAGGTGATTGGAACGTGTGTAGGCTGACAGCCGTGTGAGCAGCTGCCTGTGGCGTCTGCGGGTGACATCCTGCTGCGCTACCATCAGCTGGTTGCTCTCCTTCACTGCCGTGGTCAGTTCCTGCACACTCTCTGTGAGAAGACTAATGTTGTGTGTTGTTTTATATAGCTGCAGCTGCATTGCTGCCATGTTCTGCGCCTGTTTGCGGTGCACAGCAAGCATCTGAGCCTCAATGCCCAGGCACACGTTGTGTGCGTGTTGCTCCATGGCTGCTGTGGTGGGCACGGAGTGCTGCTGCCTTAACCTGCTGCTGGCGTGGGCCCGCACAATTGCTGTGTTTCGTGTCTGCCTCCTGGGTGGGGCGGGGTCTGCTCCACTGCCATATGTGCCGAGAAGTGAGGTTGTGCTCCGCCTGTAGCTGCAGGTGTGGCCCTGGGTCTCAGTGCAGGTGCAGGCTGCCTTTCCCCCTCCGTCTCTTCAGGTGTCACCGCAATGTGGAGGATGTCACTGTCAGACGTGTCAGCATCCGCAGCACATGTGATGTGGATGAGTGCATGATTACTGATATGATTCAGGCACCTGGGATGTTGCAACATGCATGCAGACTCGCTATTGCTTAATGTCTGCATTCCCTGGCTGGCTTTTGGGGTCTGTGTTTCTTGACTATTCTGGCTGTGTGTGGCTATCAAGGCACATTTACACACTACAGGTTCCACAATGCATTTGGGCATTTGGGAGGAGCAGGGACTGGAATACTGTGGTTACAAATATGGATTGCACTGGGGGCATTGGCACTGTTAGGGTACAGGGTTGCAGTAGCATGGCTCTTACCTTGAGATTGGTGTGTGGCGCGGGAGGTGTCCAGTTGGGTAAAGCCCACGCAGGCTTCAGGGTGAATGGTATCCTCCACTACGTCCTCCATGGGGGTGTTTTCAGGGGCTGTGGGGCGTCCCCCTCCCGTACCCCTTGTCTCCCCCAGTCTCTCAGCTATTCGCTCCTTGGCGCGGCCTCTGAGGTTGTACCACCTCTTTTTTAAGTCATCGATGGAGCTGTGCATGACTCCCACCGCGTTCACCTTTGCCTTGATGCGCACCCAGATGAGCCTCTTGGTTGCCTCGGGCACCTTCCTGGACAGCTTCCCAAACAGTTGGTCGTGGTCCCTGCTCACTCCTTCAATCAGGTACTCAAGTTCTTTCTCACTAAATTTTATTTTGTGCTGCTGGGGTTTTTCACTTGGTCCTGCAGCTTCCTGGGACATTGTGGTGTTGTTTTCAATCCTGTATTGGCACTTCAGGGTGTGGCTCTTGGAGCTCAGTGCTCTGCCTCCTCCTGTATCCAGCTCTGTGATCCATATGATGCATGGAGCAGGCTACTTCCTGGTAGTGATGTCATCATTGTGCTCCAAATGCGACTTCACGTTTTTGCGATCTGGCAATTTGTGAGATCGCTATTTGCGAATTCGGTAACTGCGGATTCGCTATTAGGGGGTTGAAAACAGCCAACTCTGCGAATTTGTGGGGATTTTTGCGGAGTCGCATTTTTCGATTGCGGGCGGGTGCGAATCGCAGATATTTAGCGATTTGAATGATGCATCCCATTCTGCGATTTCTAAATAGCGATTCGTTATTTTTCGCTATTTGGGATTCGCAGAATGGATGCTTGATGCATCTATATGGTAGTTGAAGATAGTGTTTCCTAGCAATGCCTACAAACAATTCTAGAGGCAGAGAGAGCCTAGGGATGGCATGAAGTCCCAAACGCAGGAAAGGCAAATAACAAACTGCACCAACTTCCGAATGCAATGGCGCAACCTGGAACAGAAGTTGCAGCGGCAGCGCAGGCAGAAACGATGCAAAGACGCTGAAAGGGCAACGATCCCTCCAAGAGATTAGAAATGGAAAAGAAACAGACTTCCCCATCTCAAGCACAGAGGCGCCTCTTTGATCGGTGGCTCGTCTAAAAGATTGAACGTTTTCTTTTTTTTTTGGACTGCCATCCGCTGATTGCATGATTCTTCAAGTTAACGAATTATACCAATGCATGCGTACTTCTCTATGCATATTTCATAACTTTTTACGATTGTACAATACTGTAGTAGAGATGTTCTATCGGGACTGATGGAAAGACCTCCCCCCTCTACAAAGCTAACATGGAATGGGACATAAGCACTCTGCATTGTTGGGGAGGCGGGAAGTTTTAAACCATCGTGCAGGGAGGAAGGGAGGGGGCGAGACCAGATACAAGGTTTGTTAAGAGTTTATTACATTGTTTCTCATTGTTTAATTAATTTGATCTTCACAGAAACTTGCAAATGTTTACGTACTGTTTCCACGTATTTCCTTCATGTTGATATCTCGCAGACCCAGCCCAAATGACACTAACATCTACACCCACGGCCCCTGATATTCCTCTGACACACCTCACATGCGCACCTTCATTATCACTTATCTCCTGGAATGTCAACAGCTTGAGAGATAAACGGAAGAGAGGACTGGTACTGCAATATCTTAAACGCAGGGCACCAGCAGTAGCAATGCTCCACGAAATGCACCTGGTAGGATCGACCTGTAAGGCTCGAGACCGATGGGGTTTTAAGTTAGCGGTGCTCTCCAAATTTAATTCGGGTTCTCGGGGGGTTGGAATTGTGATTAAAAAACAATTCCCCCTGATTATGAGCCACACCTTCACGGACGATCAAGGCCGATTTGCAGCGCTTTCCTGCCAATGGGAGGGACACATGCTTAACTTAGTGGCGGTCTATATCCCCCCTGCACTACACTCACTAGCCTTTCCAGCCCTGGGTACATTTCTGCTCACACTTCCAAAAGGAGGACTGATAATTGGTGGCGACCTTAACGCAACACTAGATGACACTCTAGACCGAACGCCTCCTAGACCACAGCACGGAACACGCTCCTGCTTCACTGATTTCCTAGACGCATTTGGCCTGATAGACAAATGGTGCTTTAAATTCCCGCAGACACGTCAGTTTATTTACCACTCAGGGGCTCATATTAGTCTCTCATGCATTGACTACCTACTCACAGCTACAGATAGTGTGGGCAGGTTTAGGGAAATATTGCATTTATTCAGAGGTATCTCCGATCATTTCCCTTTCTCGACTGACTACACCTTACAGATGCAGACACAATGTTGCATGTTATGTTATGTTATGTTAAGGGTTTGTTGAGCGCGACAGCTGCCCCAGCAACGGGGAGTCCCGGCGCTAAGAACCAAAGCACAACCTACTGGGGTGAGGGAAGGGAGAGAAGGGACTTATAGACATGCAAAAAGGTGAGTTTTAATAGCTTTGCGGAAAGTGAGTAGGTTGTCGATGCATCGGATGTGGAGGGGTAGTGAGTTCCATAGTTTAGCCGCCAGGAGTCTGAAAGCGCGACCTCCGATGCGGCTGAACTTAGTGTGGGGGACTGCTACTAAGTGTTGACCCATGGAGCGCAGGTTGCGCTGGGGGGTATATGGAGTAAGCAGCGATTGGAGGAGTTCAGGTCCCTCCGCATTCAAGATTTTAAAAGCAGTGGTGAGGGCCTTGAATTGAATGCGAGCTTCCACAGGAAGCCAGTGTAGTCTCTGGATGGTGCCTCTAGCGGAGCACCTTCTGGGGAGGCCTACAATTGCCCTGGCCGCAGAGTTCTGTATTCGGAGCCTAGTAGTTTCGGCTTTGTTAGCGCCTAATAGTAGTACGCTCGCATAGTCCAGTCGGGACAGGATGGTGGCCTGGACAATGAGCTGCCGTGTTTTGGGATCAAAGAAGCCTAGAATAAAGGCTTCTCAGCAGCCCAATGCAGGTAGCTGCTACCTTTTTGGTGTGGGTTTGGTAGTTCAGTGCGAAGTCCAGCCATACTCCTAAGTTTTTGACCAGGGATTTGGTAGGGGGGGTAGGCCCCAACAGGGGGGGCCACCAGTGGTCACTCCAGAGACTGGGGCTCTTACCCAGGAGTAATACCTCGGTTTTTCCTGCATTCAGCTGTAGGCAATTTTCAGTCATCCAGGTGGCAACAGCGGCCAGCCCCTCCCTAAAGTTAGTAGCCGAGGTAGAGGGCATCTCAGTGAGGGTGATAACTAGCTGTGTGTCGTCGGCATACGACACCAGCGTGAGGTCCCATTCTTTGGCCACTGCCGCCAAGGGCTGCATGTATAAATTAAAAAGGGACGGACTGAGGGCAGAGCCCTGTGGTACTCATTGGCTAATCGCATGAGAGTGGGAGATGAATGGGGGGGCTGACACACGAAAGGATCTGTTCGTGAGGAATGATCGGAACCATTCCAGTGCCCGCTCCCTGATCCCGATGCCCTCCAAATGGCTCAACAGGATATCATGGGACACCGTGTCAAAGTCCGCGCTGAGATCTAGCAGTATCAGCGCAGCACTCTGACCGGTGTCCATGATCATCCTAAGGTGTTCGGTGGTGGCGAGGAGGGCGGACTCCGGCCTGTGTCCAGGCCTGAACCTGTGCTGGGAGGGGTCCAAGATGTTATTTTCGGCCATATGGGCAGTGAGTACGGTGGTCGCATGGGCTTCTGCCAGTTTGGACACCCAGGGGAGCAGTGAGACGGGCCTGTAATTTTCCGGCTTTGTGGGGTCCAGAGCGGGTTTTTTAATAATGGGGTTGACCCAGGCCTGTTTCCAACATGTGGGTACTATGGCTGATGAAAAGGAAAGATTAAGGAGCGTGGCCAGAGAGAGAAGAAAGAAGTCCAGGGAATCCAGAAACTGAGCTGGTCTCATGGGATCTGAGGGGGCGCCGGATTTCACCTTTCTGCAGAGTTTAGCTAGGTCCTCGTGGGAGATGGGCGGCAGATGAGTGAGCCCGGGGCTTTTACTGGGGACCTGGAGAGGGCTGGCAAGAACAGAGGAGTTCTGTGAGAAGGTGTTATAGATCTTTCTCACCTTTTCTATAAAGAAAGTGGCGAGGTCCTCACACTGCTGCGTGGAGGAAATGCCTGTGGCAGGGTTGCCGCCATTTTGTAGTTTTTGGACCAATTTGAAGATTGTTTTTGTGGGGTTGGGGCTGGAATCAATTTCTTTGGCGTAGAAGGACGCACGGGCAGTGCGTATAGCTTTATGGTATCGCTTGAGTGTGGTCAAGTAGGACGCTTTGTCCTTGTCCCTATACTCCTTCCTCCAGTGTCGCTCCATTCTTTTGCATTCTTTTCTAAGAATTTTTAGGTTGTCGTCATACCATGGGTTCGAGGGGGTGTTCCGACCTCTAGTCCATTTCGCTGGAATGATGGTATCGAGACCTTTGGTGATCCATTCCTGAAAGGCAGCATATAACGTGTTAATGTCGTTTGTAATTTCAAGATTAGGTTCTCCTAAACTGGCAGGCAGGTTTATGTTTTGGAGCTTGTGCCAAGGCCGTTTAAGGCAGGAGGTGGACGATGCCCTGTTGGATTGAGTATCGGCCGGAATCATGAAAGAAACAAGGAAGTGGTCCGTCCATCCCATAGGAGTAGGAGGATCGGCTTTGGCTTCCAGAATATTCGTGAAAACCGGGTCGAGTAAGTGGCCCGCTGAGTGTGTAGAGGATTGTATGATAGGGGTCAGCTGCAGGGCTGTTAGGTCCGCTAAAAGACTGCTGATGGTCAGATCCGAAATGGCGTCAAAGTGAAGGTTTAAATCCCCCAAGATCGTAAAATTTGCAGAGCTTGTGACCAGGGCATGGGCTATTTTTAAGAGTTCCTCAATGAATTTCGAGGAGGGGCCCGGTGGTCTATAGATAAAGAGGCCAGAGAGGGAGAAATGAGGGCTAGTGGTGATTTTAAACCGTGCGCCTTCACAGCCCGTAATGTCTTCCTTTACAAAGGTACAGGTGTAAGGTGTTCTATAAATGACGGCGATGCCGCCACCCTTCGATCCTCTATTGATGGAGGTCATAGAGAACCCATCTGGTAGAGTTAGGTTGGGGATGCTGGTTAGGTCGTCCGTGAGCCAGGTTTCGCATAGGAATAATATGTCCGGGTTCTCGTCTGTTAGTAAAGTATGTATCTCCGCATGGTGTTTAACCAGGGACCTGACATTAAGCTGGGCGATTAAGAGCGATGAAAGGCTCTTTCTAGCGGTTCTGTGACAGGGTAGTCTCGGCGCAGGTATAAGTAGGCTACAGGAGTTACATTGGAGAGCAGTCTGTCCAATGCATCCCTCCAACTTGTCGCATCGTCGGTTGGAGTTAAGAGCAAGGAGATGATTTTTGTCGTAATAGTATGTCGGCCGGGTTTTTTGGGCAGGGGGGGTGGCGAGAGGCGATGACTTGGCGATGATGGGCGAAGACGGGCTTGCCTTAGGCGCGCCTTCGGCGCGCAGACGGCACGCCCACTGCGCCCGTCCGCTGCGCGTACGGTGTAGGCACATACTCTTATGAGAAAAAAATATGGGGGGGCGTGGCCTCCAAGGGGGCGTGGCACAACAATTTTAAAACAATTTAGAGGCTATCTCCCGGCTTTCAGCCTCAGGAGTTGCGAAGGTTCTGACAGGCGGCGCTTGCAATCAGCGTTTATGTACCTGTATTAGGGGAGGGGGCGTGGCCTAGGGGGCGTGGCCTATCGGCACGCCGGCAATGGCGCTGAGGTGGTTTTGGGCATCCACTGGCAGCGCGAGGGCAGCTGTGCAAAGTGGTTTTGGACCGAGTCCAGTGAGGCCAAGTGAGTAGTGCTATTAAAATCAGCAGAGTAAACACAAGTAACACGACAATTTTAAAACAATTTAGAGGCTATCTCCCGGCTTTCCGCCTCAGGAGTTGAGAAGCATGAACCCAATATAATGGTCAAGGATCACTCTTTAGGCAATACTTGCATGGTTTATGTACGTTTTTAACCTTTTTCTTTTTCACTTTTTGTCATATTGTTTATGGAAAAATAAGTAGCACTATGTCACTTGTGTGAGAGAGAGTGTATTGTTATCCATTTAACTTTGGAATTTCACAGTACTGTTCAATTTCAGTCTTCTTAGACCTTAGTTCCAGAATAATATGTTTTAATGAATGTACATAAAGAGTAAATTGAAATAATGCATTTAAACTCTAGATCACAGCTGTTGTTTATATTTTTTACTTTAGTAATCACTGGTAAGAAAATCCTGAAGAAAGCATTTGCTGAAACGTGTTGGTATTCTACAAATCATTACCAGTGCCAGCATATACGGCCTTAATCTTATGTCAAGTTGTATAACGACAATACAGATTATGATGAAAGTAATACACTGTTTGATTATTCATCACATATAAGTTGGTGTATTTTATTTGTATTGAATATACATTTTTTTCAGGTTACACTGAAATCTACACCAATATGTGCTTCTAATCCTCGCAAAATGTTCTGTAATGTATACTTATTTATGCATTGAAGTTAATCATGAATGAATTGAATTTATTTATATATATATTTTTTCTATCTATATAAAACAAAAAAAAAAGAAGATCAATAAAAACAAAATATTTTTCTGTCATTTGTTATAATGTGTATTATGTTTTTGTGTTTCTAGAGTTTGAATGCCTTTCTAAAGTAAACCAGCACTGAGCCAGGTGCCAAGGTTTTTCAAAATAGTTGATCTACCTGTTAGAGTTTCATCCTTTTTTCAGGGGCCCGTGCATTTTCCAAAGCATGTACCCAATATATCCAGGCTATCTGCAAAACCCCCAAGATCAGGAAGGGTTTACTTACTACTACAATGCACTATTTTGCAGAAAACGAATCACTGATACTTTGGGAAGCATACAAACCGGTCTTACGAGGACAAGCCATATCCATGATCTCAGGTCACAAAAAAGAACAAAAAAAACAGACCATCACACTGAAATGGAAAAGTCTAATGCCTCACTGCCTGATGTGGTACTTGATAGGGCTGAACTGGTGCTCGTAGAAAGAACTAAGAAAATGAAGGCTTTGCTTTCACTGACTAATGCTGCTTGTTTGAAATGGTGACCAGCAGTGCTTTCCACGAGCACCAGTTACATTACACAATGACATATTCATATTTTTTATAGACACAGGAAGATTAATTGGCAACTTTGTTAAAGACTTTAAAGTAATGTCCGGAGCTGCCTATTAATCTCCCTGTGTCTACAAAAAATATAAAACTGTAATTGTGTAATGTAACTGATGCTTGTGGAAAGCACAACCAACATGAAACAAAAAGTCTGCAGAGAGAGCTGCTACTAATTCTTCTATTTCTCCTCCTATAATCCAAATTAAGCCTACCTCCCAGAGGGGGAAGGGGCGAGGGGGGTATATTGGCGCAGATACCCCTCCAGGAAGAGGTAAGGGTAGGAAAAGAGAAAAAGGCGGAACCTCTGCTTCAGTAAGAGTAACTCCATCGCTGAAATCTTATTATAGGGTTCTTTCCTCGTGTGGCTCTGATAGGTCAAAGAAAATGGCCGCGAACAATGTTATTCCTAACGCCGTGGGCGCTGTAACAGTAGAGGCTACTTCAGGCAAAACACATACAGAGCCTTTACTTAACACTGAAGGGTGAGTCATCTCAGTCTAGCCCTAAGACACAGATGCTTTCATCGCCTGCACTGGATATAGTGCACCCCACAATAGATCTTTCGAATAGCTTTTCCGCCCTTGACATTCAAGACACTCAAGAGGGGCAGGACACAGGGAGAGGGAAACCTGGGAGTACCCGAGAAGGACTCAACTAACCAAGAGGAGGTTGGAAGTAATCGGAACCTAGAGAGCCCTGACTCAATTAACAACGGAACATCTACAAGCGATTCCCTTCCGACAGATTTCACCCCGGGGGCTCTGGCAGTTATTCTATTGGGCCTGAAGAATGACATAGGGAAGCGCTTTACCACATCTGAGGCAAATCAGACGGCCATTCAGGCTTCCAGCGAGGCCTTGGCCTGGAAGGTGGAGGAAGTTTCACTAAGGACCGATGTACTGGAAACGGAACTCCCTAAGATTAAAGAAGCAATCGCTGCCTCCACAGATACCATGGATAAACTGGTTCAGCAAAACCGAGAAATGAAGGATGATCTTGAAAGACTTGAAAATCATTCAAGGAAGAATAATCTAAAATTCCTGAATGTGCCTGAGGATCTTGAGGGTAATAACATTAAGGCGTTTATTGTTGCGGTTCTGAAAACAACATTCTTAAAGGACTCTACCGATGTCGATCAAGATCTATTGACAGATAATCAAAGAGTCCATCGGGACCCGTATAGAAGGAATCCAGCGAAGGAGCGTCCTAGGAAGATCCTAGTCAATTTTTTGACATATACCATCAAAGAGAAGATTTTGTCCTTGGCCCTCAAAGCAGGCTCAATAAAATCAACCTCTTTCTCCAGTCCCTTTTCCTTCACAATACGCTCTGATGTCTCCCATATTACTGCAACAAAACAATGGGAGATGGGCAAGAGACTCGCGACTCTGAATTCATTGGGGGCTCGTGCCCAGCTCAGATTCCCCACATCACTTCGTGTAATGTGGAATAACCACATGCATAACATCCGTCATATCGAAGAAGCAGATAATCTGATTGAAAAGATCAGGGGGGCAGTAAAGGGGGGAGTGGAGAGGCAATGCAGTTGGTAGTTAGACGGTAGGGGTAAGATGAATATGAGGTAGTCTGTTCAAGAGCGAGGCTACAACATTGAGTCAGTATGACATATATATATTTCCTTCCGTTTTTTACTTTTCCTTTTTCACTACCGTCATTCGTTATGTAGCTTTTACTGGTGATATAGCAAGTAAAATCTCTTCGTATAATGTATGTACCCTTTGTTTAATCCATACAGATCAGGGGTAGGGAGTGGGTTTCGTCTAGGAGCTTAATGCTCATGGAGGAAGGGAGGGTTCCCCAGGGAGGAAGGGGGAGGTGGAGGGAGGTGGGGGTGGGGGTGGAGGGGGAAGGAAAAAAAGAAAAAAAGTCTCCTCATTTCACAATAGCTTATAAGAATTTCTATTCTGATAAATGGGCGTACCAGGGTTCGGAGGGAGAGAGATTAAGAGATGACGGATAATAAGATACCCTGTATCTCCTGGAATGTTAATGGGCTCCGTTGTCCACGGAGGCGCAGGCTAATGTTAAAATACTTAGAGCAGTCTCCGGCTAAAATAATTCTTCTCCAGGAGACCCACTTGAGTGTAACTGAGGCAAGGGAACTCTTTGGGAGGATCAGATGGGTAGCATCATTTTGTTGCTCCGGGCAGTCCGTGACAAACAAAGGAGTAGCCATTTTGATTAAAGCTGGAAGTGGCGGTATCATAAAGTTCAGCTTAACGGACCAGTCAGAGAGATGGGTCCTGGCAGGAGTTGATTTTCGTGGAAGTGAACTAACTATTGTATCATATTACGGACCAAACATAGATGTTCCTTCTTGTCTTCTAAAAGTACAGTCCAATCTAGTTGAGGCTACTACCCCGTTAGTCATAGGAGGAGACTTTAATGTCCTTCTTGATCCCCAGCAGGACCGCTCTAATTACAGCCGCTATAATATAACCCCAAGATCACGTCGTACCATGATAAATATGATGCATCAGCTAGGTCTAATTGATGCTTGGAGGGCCAAGAATGGGAATGGGCCGGGCTTTACATACTTTAGTAAAAAGCATGGCCATGCATCTAGACTGGATTACATCCTCGTAGACAGATTATGTTTAGACATCTTAGTAGAGATAGAAATACTGCCAAGTATCCTATCTGACCATGCCCCTGTGATGTTTATACTCGAAGGGGGTGGCTAGCAGAGCAACAACCCCCAGGTGGACTTTAAAACGGGCAGTTTTAAAGAATCCAGATATAGTCACCAGGGTGTCCACCTCTACTATTAATTATTTTTCTGACAACATGGGCTCAGCGCCAACTGAAATAGTTTGGGATGCTTATAAGGCCCATATCAGAGGTAAGTTCCATAGTCTGATCTGTTTTTATAATAGGGAACAGAAATTGAAGTTTAAATCCTTAGAGGATAAAATCTTAAGTTTGGAGGGCTTAAGGCAAAAATCCCATGCAGATAATGTACCACAGATCTTGGTAGACCTAGAATGTCTCCGATCCGATTATCGAGGGTTGTTGGACCTGAAAGTTAAAGCACAGTGAGCCGCGTACTCTATGGAAAACTATGAGTACGGAGAAAAAGCAGGGGCAATCCTAGCTAGCAAGATCAGGGCAGACCGGGTGAAGAACAATATCGATAAATTAATTATTGACGATCAGGGCACTGTGTCTTGTAAACAGGAGGACATGGAAAAATGTCTTCTTACTATGTTTTCTGAATTATATAATGAAGAACAGTCTCCAAGTTCCATAAATACACTTCGGTGGTTAGAGAGTAAGGCTCTACCTAGATTGACCAATGAAGGTCGTGAGATCTTTAATAGACCATTTACGGATGAAGAAGTTAGACTTCGCATAAAAAAGATCAAAAATAATAAAGCGGCCGGCCCTGATGCCCTCCCTGGCGAGGTATATAAAGTATTTCAGGACGCCTTGTTACCAAGACTATGTGAACTGTTTAATTATGTGTATAGCTTGGAGGGTAGGGTTCCGTCATCTTGGAAGGAGTCTACAATTGTCCTTATACTAAAACCAGGGAAGGACCCTCTTAAGGCAGAATCCTTCAGGCCAATCTCCCTGCTAAATGCGGACTATAAGATCTTCACCAGTATTTTGGCAGGGAGATTGGCTAAATTGGTTCTCCTGCTCATTAATTCCGACCAGAAGGGCTTTATGCCTGGTAGATACATCCATGAGCTGACTTCACAGCTGATTGGCAGCATTGATTTGGCAGTGGCACGGTCGGAGCCCTTGGCAGTGGCGGCATACGATGCTGCGAAGGCCTTCGACCGTGTCAACTGGGGATTCTTATGGGATGTCCTGAGCATCATGGGGTGTGGGACAATTTTCCCCCATGTACTGAGAAGTTGCTATGAGGGTGCCTAAGCTGCCATTCTGTTGAATGGCCTATTGACATCTCGTTTCAACATCAGGAGGGGGACTAGGCAGGCATGTCCTATCTCGCCCCTCCTGTTCAATCTCTATATTGAGCCTCTGGCACAGGCGTTGAGGTTGGACGATCGGATAACACCGGTCAAAGTAGATGACTATAGTTGTAAGCTCGCGCTATACGCGAACGATCTGATGGTTTACACAAGCAATCCGGTCGAGGTATTCCCTAGAGTAGAGGAGATAATGTCTGATTTTGGTCAATATTCTGGCACCTGATCAACACCTTAAAAACTGAAACAATGTGTTGGGTGATTAACAACTGGGAAAGAGCACAAAGTATTCAGTTCAGATATCTGGGTATATTAATAACTTCAGACCTAAACAGTATACCTCAGATTAATATAAAGAGGATGGCCAAGGATATTGACCAGTTGTTTCTGAGATGGCAGAACCTCCCGCTGACGATCTATGGCCGAGTCAATCTGGTCAAAATGGTGATTTTGCCTAAATTAACATACCTTTTTAATACGATACCCCTGGTTTTTCCAGATAAAATTCTGGGAAGAATTCAGGAGAAAATCTGTTGTCTGGGCCAATAAAAATTCCAGGCTATCGTGGAAAAAAACTGAAAAGAAGATTCTTAAAGGGGGGTCTTGCCCTTCCAGATGTTCTTTGGTATGCCCTTGCCTTTCAGCTAAAGAACATCCGTAGTCTTCTTTCTAACCCAGATGAATCCAACTGGGGGAAGATTCTGGGGATCATGGCCCATCAGGAAGGGGGTTGGGACCGGTTTTCTGTATAAGTTGGGGGCACCAAAGTTCTATAAAAAGGTCCGCCTTAAGGTTCTGAAACTGGCTCTCTTAGTTTGGAGTAGTGTAAAGACAAGATGGGGCATAAAATATTATTCTGAGTTTGCCCCAATTTGGGAATCCCCTGGTCTACCAATATGCCTTAAAGATAGTCTCTCTATTGCTATCAGGAGGGCAGGAATAACAGTCTGGTCAGACCTGGTAACATCGGAAGGGGTTCTTCCCTGGGAGGTGTTGCGGCTGAGGATTGGGGACTCCTTCTCTAGATTCAAATATATACAGCTTTGTTCCTGGTTCTCCACCGAGAAGGTGAACATTGGTGGGAATTGGGACATTGAATCTGCCCTCCAAACATCGGGGTATAGGAAAAGAGAAGTGGGTTATTGGTATAGAAGAATGCTTGAGGCTGAGGAAGGCCAGGCACCATCGTTGCATCTTGTCTGGAACTCGTATGCATTAGAGGTCGCTTCAAGTGCATTATATGAAACATCTCTCCAATACCTTTACAGATATGTCAGGTCTGCTTCTCTTAAGAAAACCCATTTTTTTGCCTTGTATAGGTTGTATTACACTCAAAAAAAAAAATAGCTACGTTTGCCACATTGTCATCTTGTTGCCCCACATGTGGAACAGTGGAGGATGACGATATTCATGTATTTTATGAATGTCCCAGCTTAGACCTTTTCTGGGCTAATGTGGAGAGAGCTATGGAGGGCATTTATAAGGTTAAAATTAATTTGAACACAGTTAGAATTGTTTTGGGGTTAGACACTGATCTTATTTGTGGGTTTAGGGAGACACAAGTGGCTTTATTTTTTAACCTTGTTCTTGTCGCTCGTAGAGAGATTTGTAAGATCTGGAAGGACTCAAGCCCCCCCTGTACGAGAATTGGCTCAGAGCTGCACTGAGAATTGCACGCTTGGAAGTTGGTATGACACATAATGTAAATAGCACGATGTGGGAACCTTTGATAGAGTGGGGAAAAGAAATGAGGCTGGTCTAAAGCCCCAGGGTCCTATGATTACACCACGCCCTGAACAAATTGGGCAGGCCAGGCCGGCCCAAGGCATAAGCAATAACTTCAGCCTGGGGCGCCCAGGACAGAATCAGGGCTGTTAGTGTTTATTTGTGTTTGCCAACGGTGAAATGAGGATACCAAAAAAAAAAATGAGAGCAGCCTGCAGAGCGAGAGGAAGTGGCTCAGCAGCCGGAGCTGCAGACTTTAAAGCTGGGGATCCGTGTTCGAGCATCGGCGTCGGTTCGACATCCTGTGAATGATTAGGGGCAAATCCTCACCCTAAAATGCAGAAAAAAAGCATTCATCGATATTGGAGGGGCGGTGCGTGCCTACACAAGCACTATTGTGGGAGGGTGAGGGTGGAGAAAACAGGAATAATCAAGTGAAAGGCAAATGAGAAGTGAGAAGAGGCAGCCAGGAGTAAAAAAGCCTAATCCCACTTGACCCAACCAAACTATCCTACCCAAAAAAAGCCCAACTGATGGCGGACATCTAAAAGTGCAAAAAGCCTAAAATAAACCTAAATAAAATACAAGCAACAACGTGGGAGGAAGAGCAGGTGAGGCAGCAGTAACTAACTGTGGCATTAAGAAGGAATTGGGAGTAGAAATGCTATATTTAAATGTAAGCGGGTAGGGAGCTGAAGTTGAACACAGACAAACAGTAACAGAGCAGGAATCCAAGCAAAAAAATAGTCCCCCGAAGAGCAGATAAAGAACCATTGTGAAATGAGACAGTACTAAAAACCCTGCTCTGTTGGAGGAACAGAAGAGAGAAAGGAGGGACAAAAAGGCAGAATTGACCAATAGCAAGCAGGGATTTTTGAAGGACACAGACACAGACAAATGAAATGCAATGTCAAGAAAGGGGATAACCTTGATATCCACAGACTGATTACAGCAAGTTTCGATGAGACAGCTGTGCTGTCTAGCTCAACCGAAAAAGGAACACATTCTGGATGTTTTAGTCATTTAATGCAACAATGTAATTAAGGAATGGATCCAGAGCCATGCAGAAATATAGATATGGATTCTGGGGTTTTCCATCAAAATGCTATATTCAGTCTAGATGAGTATCTGCGATGGCAGGTTATGTTTGGCTATCATCACACTCAGTTGCTGAACATCCTGAAGTACAAAGAGGTGACAACAAGCTGCACCCAGCTATTTATTACCTCTTTTCATAGAGATCAGGAAGAGAGACAAGAATATGTGCCCCTTCGAAGAACTCCTTTCCCTAACAGATACCGTAGGCCTCATCCTTTGCACCCCTACCATCTATGTAATGCAGAGTAATTTACAGACCATTGTATCAAGAAGAGCCCTGTGATTTCTAAGGATAAGAATGTCTCTTACCTCACCATAAGGTCTTGTGCCCTCTAACTATATAGGAGATGTCAGCAATGTACATGTTGTATGGAAAAAGCATACTCTTCTCCATCTTGTACTCTGGTCCAGGCTGGGGTTTTCCAAAATGGAAACCACAGGCCTGTATCACTTGTGCACAATACACTATCATGTCTAGCATACATACTCCGTATAGGATGTTGTGCTCAGAATTTCAAGTTTATCTCAAGCAGTGGTGCTTTAGGGGCTGGTAACAGCACAGTCATGTCTTACTGGTAAACATCTGTTACTATAATTCACTAACATGGTACTCTGCCGCCACTTCACTTCGAATCACTGACAAAATATCGACGTTGAAAATATCGACCTACAGGTATATCGATGCAGAAATATGGAAGGCAAGAATATCAACATCCTATCTACAACATGGTAAGTACAAAAATATCGGAAAAAAAATATAGATGTTAAAAATATCGATGTTAAAAATATCGTTTTTTTCTGTAAAAATATAAATGTAAAATAAAGTAAATAACACTAATAAATAAAATAAACATAGTTAAAAATATCTAATAATGTTTAAAATTAATAAATAATACATATATAATAATACATTAATTAAACATATACAGAAAATATATACACAATTAACAAAAAGTTGTAATAATTATTTTAATAATTGCAAAAATCAATAAAAAAATTATAAATTACAAATACATTTACAAATATAAACCATAAACATTAAATTAATTATATACTACATTATCTAAATGTATACAAAAAAATGTAATAAATAAATAAATAAAAATACTATTCAAAATCCATAAGTACAAAAAATACATTAATAAAAATGTTGGATAGCATAGAATTTAAAATTACCATTCCCATTCCAAACAGTACAATAGTAGAGAAACCGTTGTATAAGCGTAGAGGTAAAAATTACAATTGCAATACCATAAAGTGCAACAGTGGGGAAAACATTGGATAGCGTAGGGGAAAAAATTACTGTTCTAAACTCCCGAGAGTGCAACAGTGGGGAAAACATTGGATAGCGTAGGGGGAAAAATGACTATTCCCACTCCAGAGAGTGCAACAGTAGGGAAAACGGTGGATAGCGTAAGGGTAAAAATTACTATTCCAACTCCAAAGAGTGCAACAGTAGGGAAAGTGTTGGATAGCGTTGGGGTCAAAATTACTATTCCTACTCCAAACAGTGCAACAGTAGGGAAAACGTTGGATAGCGTAGGGGTAAAAATTACTATTCAAACTCCAAATAGTGCAACAGTAGAGAAAACGTTGGAAAGCGTAGGGGTAAAAATTACTATTCCAACTCCAAACAGTGCAACAGTAGGGAAAATATTGGATAGCGTAGGGGTAAAAATGACTATTCCCACTCCAGAGAGTGCAACAGTAGGGAAAGTGTTGGATAGCGGGTGGGTAAAAATGACTATTCCAACTCCAAACAGTGCAACAGTAGGGAAAACATTGGATAGCGTAGGAGTAAAAATTACTATTCCAACTCCAGTGAGTGCAACAGTAAGGAAAACATTGGCTAGCGTAGGGGTAATAATTACTATTCCAACTCCAGAGAGTGCAACAGTAGGGAAAGCGTTAATAGCGTAGGGGTAAAAATTACTATTCCAACTCCAGAGAGTGCAACAGTAGGGAAAGCGTTAATAGCGTAGGGGTAAAAATTACTATTCCCACTCCAGAGAGAGCAACAGTAGAGAAAACGTTGGATAGCGTAGGGGTAAAAATTACTATTCCCACTCCAGAGAGTACAACAGTAGGGAAAACGTTGGATAGCGCAGGGGTAAAAATTACTATTCCCACTCCAGAGAGTACAACAGTAGGGAAAACGTTGGATAGCGCAGGGGTAAAAATTACTATTCCAACTCCAGAGAGTGCAACAGTACGGAAAGCGCTGGATAGCGTAGGGGTAAAAATTACTATTGAAACTCCAGAGAGTGCAACAGTAGGGAAAGCATTGGATAGCGTAGCAGTTATATGTAACATACTTATAAATAATTGTTTTAAATAAAATAATTAAAAATTTAATTTTTAAATAACTCTACATCATTTGCAAATACCCATTAATAATTACTAAAACATCATTACAATTGAATATTTAATTAAAAATAAATTACCAATAAATACCAAATATATTATTTAAGAAATGTAAATTACCAAATAATAAATATTGAACACTAAAATATTTTTCAAAACAAAAAACATATTAATAATTAAAAATGATTAACAATAAACAAATGGTAAATACATTTTTTAATGAAAAATTGTTTACCAAATAATAAAATGAATTTCCAATTAATAAAAAGTAATTAACAATGAAAAATATCAAATACCAATTTAAAAAAATGAATTACCAATTAAAATATTTAATTACCAATTAAAAAATGTAATTACCAATTACAAACCTTAATTACCAAATAAAACAATTAATTGCCAAATAAAAAATGTAATTTTCAATAAGAAAAAATAATTACCAATTAAAAAAGTAATTAGCAATTAAAATTATTAATTAATCATTAATATTTAATTATAAATAAAATAATTATCAATATCAATTCAAAATAAATAATTACTTAATTACAAATAAATTACTTCCCACCCAATTCCCCTATAAACCCACAACCCGCTACAGAACTTAAACGCAAAAATGATTTAAAAATTTGATTTAAAATTAATTTACAATTACTAAAAATTATAATTAATTTACTATAATTAAATTACTTCCCACCCTATTCCCCTTGAAACCCACAACCCGCTACAGAACTTAAATGCAAAAATGATTTAAAAATGTTATTTAAAATTAATTTACAATTACAAAAAATTAATAATTAATTTACTATAATTAAATTACTTCCCACTCTATTCCCCTGTAAACCCACAACCCGCTCCAGTTCTAAAACATAAAATTAAATTAAATATAACATTTTAATATATAAAAAAAGTACACATATAATTTAAAACAAATAAAAAACTTAACAAAAAACATATAACACATACATATAAAATACATAATAAAATACATAACAACAAACAAATATCGATATTACTAACTTCGAAATTACTTACATCGATATAAAAAAATCGATATTACTTACCTTAGGGTCGATATTCTGTCCAACGATATTCTTGACCTCGATATTCTTCACCTTCGATATTTTTAACTCGATATTAATGTTGGTCGATAATTTGGAATCGATATTTTGACTCCACCCTTCACTTCATGCATAAAACCCTGTTGTGTGTTTCCTGCATGGCCCATTGTAGTTTTCCCTGTTATACATGTTTGCTTTTGTGCCACATTTTACTTTCACACAGAACCTGCATATGTTTTTGCATTCTGTTCTTTTCCTGGGATTTAGTCTGAACACCATAGGCAAGGTGAAACAGTAATGTCCCTTGCTGTCTCTCTTGTCAGACACTAGCTCCTAGACAAAACACAAGAATACAGCTGTTGTTTATGTGCACAAATGTCCTATCATGTAGATGAGCACATGAGCAAAAAATAAGACACATGGAACGAGAGTTCTGCGGAGATGTAGAGCATTCATCTGTGTATGCTAAGGTATGGGGTCTGCCTGTAATCCCAGAGATCTTTGATATATAAACATTTAGCTTCATTAGCAGGGGAGGTGTTTTAGGTTACCCTGTCCTATAAAATGACAGGGCTTTTTATGATATATGGATTATTAACCAAGCTAACAGTATTTTTATTATGCATTTGTTTTTTATAATTGAGCCATGTATACTGCATTTCAGAGCATGATAGTTTAAATAAATATTCTAAACTTCATTTGTGTCTCCTGGTTATTTTATGTCGACAAGTACAAGTGAGAGAGCAAAAGGGAGAGTCATGTTACCACGATCCCTGAGAGGGTCAAGAGTGTTGTGATCTGGGGTGGCAATTCACTTGTTTCTCTGGTAAGGTTAGGAGGGTAATGAGGCACTATAGATAGTCGGACTTGCAATCATTGTCAAAAGATCTGGTCTTGGTCAATGGGCTCATATTGGATTAATGAGTGGCATGATCAAAATCCAAAAACTAGCATCATAGGTATACCGTTCAGGCACCCAGGGCAGGAGACACGACTATACAACATGCAGGGTCTATTCCCATCCCAACACTTGTACACTCCATTACTCATGTCAAGGCCGCACTCACCTGAGGTTCAGGCTTTCTGCAGGAGCGGTGCTGGTCCTCTCACTCCCCAAGAAATTACAACCATTGTGAATGTAAATCACCACGCCATAATTATAAGCCCCTATGGGATTTGGGGTTTGGGATGTGAGAAAGAAAGAAAACAATACCATTGACTGTACTGGATATAGTTATACGCACTGATCTCCTGCCCACAAGGAGTTATTATTTGTAGGCAGAATGAGGTGCAAAAGATCAGCATACAACTTTTAAATTAGCAAGAGCTTTAATTTATTACAATTTACAATTACATCTGATATGCTTACTTTGGATTAATACCTCAGATGTTTCAAAGAACGAAATTATGATTCAATGTTGTCCAAAATTGTTACTATCCACGAAGGAAATCTTGACGGTTATGTTCAAGGATACTTTAACAGGAGTCTTTGTACTCTTTTCCTTCTTGTATTTTCTAAATCTATTGCACTTTTGAAGTGTTTTGCCTAGTAACTTTTTGCAAAAAGTGTGCACTCCTTGCGAGCCCGCGGTAGACTTTGGGCCTAATTTAGATCCTGGCAACAGGTTACTCTCACAACGATGACTCCACCGAAATTTAAATACCATTTTATACAATGGCATTTATATGTCTGCAGACGAGATATCCGTCATCATTGTGAGGAGTAACTTGTCCGCCAGGTCTAAATCAGGAGGGATGGATGGTTTCAACCTGCAGGTCTTTCAATTGTCTAGGGCTCGTGGCAGTAGCTTTCTTGTGCTCCCAGTGCTCCCGTCTACTGTAGAATACGGTATAAATAGTCTGACAAATATGTTTGTGAATGACTGTGTGCGTTGGCTTAACGCAAAATGATGCTCGCTCTTGCCCCCATACCCCCATGCAGAATGTGGTGAGGGGCTACACCGTCTTCCATATCTTTAACAAAATGGGGGTGCGCAGCTCACAAAGTCCAGACATTCACAGTAGATGAAAAAGTCACTTCTTTATTTGAAATAAATTCACTTTTAAAAACATTCCATTTCAATCATCAGCCAACGTGTTTCGACTCCACATGGGGAGCTTCCTCAGGGCTGAAAGCAGAAACAATAACAAGAAAAAACATAATTAACAAAAATAAAGACATCACAAGAAAAGCACAAAAAGAAGAGACAACACTGAAACACATCACACAAGGTTATTGCGAATATACAAAAGTCACAATTAACAAGCAATATCACAATTGAAAACAGTGATAAATGCAAGCATACCAAAAATCACAGACAATTAAATTTGATAAAAACCAAGAACCACACCCTACACATAAAATATGTTAAAACCAATTTCACGACATAGGTTTACAACCATAGCGACACTCAATTACAAACATGTTTTTAGGTACTTAATGGCAGCAGCACCATTATAATATCCTCATTCAAAAAAGTACCAGATTCAATTTATATCATCCTAGAAAACTTGGCAGTTCTCTAGAGGCCATAATAAATGAGTGCAAAGTGAAGAATAAGAAAGCAAGAAATCAAACAACCAGAGAAGGAGGGGAGGACTACCCATTCTCTAATTGGAATCATCTTAAAAGAAATGCTTACCAAAAATACTATCAAACGGCAATGTAACTGTCACAGCGTTGTTCTATCCCAATTGAAAGAGCTTGTTAATCAAAAAATAACCCGTCGCCGTCTATCTGACACGTGTTGAAAATCAAATATGCTCCTTATAGATCATATAAAAAAAGGGGGAACATGGCGGCCGGAAGCTAACGGTCGTGACAAAGCTCCTGTGATGTGTGGCTTTTGAAGGTGTCTGACCAGGATTGCTACGGCGGCTGACTGTTTTCGAACTCACCCTGCTATGTGGATAACGTTGGATCAGTGAAATCTTTGTTTTGGGGGCCTTTCTGTACCCGCTCGCCTACACCGGAGTCTTGCCGACTTCTTGCAGCGTTGCTGGGCTTTTCGATGCAGCGCGCGGATGGTGCTGGACGTGGGGGCGGAGCAGTTTCAGAGCCTCCGTGCAGCCGCGTCCTTGGCACGGCTCGAGAGTGGAGGTGGTGGGCTGTCGTGTTGCGGCTGCGCCTGCTTGTAGTGCCGGCTTCTTTGTCTCATCCGTTTCTGCACGCTGCAATTGAGGACACATTGGCCTCCAGACAAGTGAGTAGTGTGGTAGGAGGTGGGGCGAAAGTGCAGGGAGCGCGGGGGTAAAACTGAGCTGCATCGAGGCAAGGGGTGGGAGCCTTCGTCTCAGATCAGGTTGGACTTGGGACATTCATGCTCTTCTCCAGCATCAGGGATACATAAAGAGGATACTGTAATTTACACACTTAAAAGCTCTGCATGCCAAATAGTATATCGCATGGAGAAGTGCATGGGTAGTGATCCAGATAGACGTTTGAGTCTCCCTAAGGAAATATCCTCCAAAGAGCCCACGGTCTGTCGCTACACGCTGAGTAATAGGCCTCACAGCAACCTTTCAATGATCCCCAAATCAAAGGTAGTGTCTCCTCCGACTGTGGTAGTAAAGGCCACCACAAGGCGGGTGACAAGTGCTTGTGTAACAGAGGGAACACCCATAGGTAAAGGTAAAGGCCAGAAAAAAACTAGCGGGGGGCCCCAAACTAAAAATCACGCCATCACTGAAGTCCTTTTATAAGGTCATTTCTACTAATACTGTGGTGTGTGGGCAGAATAAAAAAACAAAGGATAAGGCTGAGGGTTTAAATATGGTGACCACTACCCCTACTACTACCACCGATATAGCTGTTTTAGCCACCACTACTCCAGCAAGACTTGTGGTCAATGAAAGAAGTCCCCAGCCCCTCTCTAACTCTCCTGATACTGCGGAGAGCTTGCCACTGCAATATCACATGGTATGTATCCACCCATCAGTGGAATTGTTGAATAGCTTTTCAGTGCTGGAGATTCAGAGTTTTGATCAGGATGATGCACTCAGTATAACTTCAGTGATGGGTGATGGGGCTCAATCTGGGCAACAAACGCCAGGAAATTTTGAGTCTTCCCAGCATTCTCCTTTGCCACCCCCACCGTCCATCCAGCCCACATCTGGGTTTGCCGGGCCATCTGGGTCACCTGGGATGCTGGTTGATATCCTGATGAGTTTGAGAGAAGACATAAGCAGGAGGTTTACCATCTCGGAGGCTAACCAGGGAGCTATCCAGGCTTTCTGTGATGTGCTTGCGCAGAGGGTAGCAGAGGTTGCACAGAGAACGAACGCTCTTGAGGCTGAGATCCCAAAAATCGAGGAAGCTCTGTGCACGTCTTCTGCCTCAATGAACAAAATGGCCAAGCAAAATCAGGATCTGAAAGACGACATTGAGAGACTGGAAAACCACTCCACAAAAAACAACTTAAAGATTCTAAATGTCCCGGAAGATCTGGAAGGGAACGATATTAAGAACTTTGTCGTTTCGCTCTTGAAGGCAACTATTCTGAAAGACTCTGAGGATGTAGGATTGGACTTGCTTGCAGATATTCAAAGGGTGCATCGCGACCCATTTAGGAGAGTCCCAGGAAGAGAGCGTCCGAGGAAAATTTTGGTGAACTTCCTTACATATACTATCAAGGAGAGAATATTATCTCTAGTCCTGAGAGCTGGTCATCTTAAGTGTAGTTCGTTCCATGTAGCATTTTCCTTCTCTATCCGTTCGGACATTTGTCACATTACTGCCACAAAGCAGTGGGAATTGGACAAAAGAATGACGATCTTGAATACATTAGGAGCTAAGACCCAATTGAGTTTTCCCGCATCATTGCGAATCATGTGGAATAATCACATTGCCATCTCACCTTGCTCATGGTCTGACCACCATCTCCTGCAGGGTCAACTTGCGGTTTTAGGGCAAAGGGAAAAGCCAGCCTAAGGGTGGAAAGCCATAAGAAGCTGGAATAAGACCAGAGCGGGGGATCTGGTAGCAAATTTGGAAACCTCACCCTCCCACAAGAAGCCTGAGGACAGCCTAGAGGCTATATGCCACAATTTGACAACAAAACTTGAGAGAGCTATTGAAGTCATTGCACCGTCACGGAGGGTGAAATTCGTGGACAAGGGAATAGGGGCTCCATGGTTCGACGATATACTCAGGTTAAAGAAGCGAGCCTTGCGTAAACTGAGAGAGCCTGGCGTAGAGAGTACGATCCCAGTGCACGGGCTTTGTATGTGCAGGAATTTGCTCACTATAAACAGGCAATCATGTCTAGGAAAGCGGAATTTTATGAGGATAGAATTGCGGCGGCAAGAGACCCCCAGAAGGAAATCTTTAAAATCCTAACAGAACTAAGGAAAAATAAAGAGTCCTTCGTTCACACAGGACGACTGTCAAAAATGTCAGGATTTCTTTTAAAAAAAAATATCGGATCTCCTAACAGAAATCGCTCATACCCCAAGACTTGACTGTCCTGTTCAACTTACTCCGGCAGCCCCGTTGATCACCCACCCCTTGAGTACACTGCCCCTCATTACAAAGGAACTACTGGCGAGCCTAATGGGGCGAGTAAAATCTGGGTCGCTTGTGGATCCGTGCCCCCCTAGGATATTCAAGCTAGCACTACCAGGAATAGAGGACGATGTCCTTTGCCTCCTCAATAGTTCTTTGGAAACTGGAAAGGTCCCCTCTAATTTTAAGGAGGCACGCTTGATTCCACTATTGAAGAAGCCGGGTGCAGATGCTAAGAACTGGAAAAATTTCAGGCCCATCTCCCAGCTGCCGTTCCTAGCAAAAACTCTGGAACAACATGTTCTTACACATCTTTCCAGCCACCTCGAAAATAACGGGCTGCTAGAACTAAATCAGGCGGGTTTTAGGGCACACCATAGTACGGAGTTGGTGATGCTGTCCATACTTGATGATCTGAGATGTAGAGCAGATAAAAAGATCCCGGGCGCCCTGGTGCTGTTAGACCTCTCCGCGGCATTTGACACGGTTAATCATGGTCAATTGTTGTCGCGGTTGGGGGATTTCGGCATCCAGGGAACTGCGCATGCCTGGCTAACCTCTTTTCTTCAAAATCGATCCCAGAGAGTACAACTGGCAGACCTGGTGTCATCGTCAGCTGGTATCTCGTGTGGAGTTCCTCAAGGATCGCCACTCACCTCTCCTTTTTAATGTGTATCTGCAACCATTGATTTCGGCATTAAATCAGATGGAATGCCACATTTATAATTATGCAGATGACACCCAGATTGTCATTCAAATTGAGGACTCACCTTTTGCACATAAAAGTTTGCAAAACATCCTGAAATACACGGTCAACTGGATGACTGCTAATTCCTTAAAGATGAACCCAGATAAAACAGAGGTGCTGCCAATTACCATCTCTGGTAGCCCTTGGAATGATTTATTTTGGCCGAAGGAATTAGGGCCTTTTCTAGAACCGGCAGTAGCCGTGAGAAGTCTGGGTATCCACATAGATGGCAAACTGACTATGATAAAACAAGCATCTTCAGTCGTCGGAACGTGTGTAGGCCTTCTGAGACAACTCCGGAAAATCTATCAACTTCTGTCCCCGGCAACCCTTAGATGCGCTGTATCAGCCATGATATTGTCGCGCTTAGACTATGGCAACTCGCTGTGTGCTGGTCTTCCCCAACAACAGCTGACTAGGCTACAAACAGTCATGAATGATGCAGCCAGATTGGTCTTTAAAAAACCAAGGCGGACACACGTCACACCTCTGTTGCGCAAACTACACTGGCTGCCAATCAGACAAAGAATAATGTTTAAGGGACTTTGTATTACACATAAAGCCCTATATGGAAATGCGCCAAGTTACATCAAAGCGCGTTTGGTTCCATATGTCCCCAGTAGGGCTCTCCACTCAACAGACGCCGCCCTTCTGGTCCGCCCCCGTTTCAGACTATCAACTATGGGTGGGCGGGCTTTCTCAAATGCAATCCCAGTAGCCTGGAACAACTTGCCAATAAATCTGCGCAAGGAACCAAGGGCCAGATGTAGGTAATTCTATTTTACCGATTCATAAATACCGAATTTTACCGATTCGGTATTTATGAATCGGTAAAATAGAAGTAGTGAGATGTAGGTACATTTCTATTTCAATTTACCGAATCTGTAAAAATCGGTATTTACCGAATCGGTAAATACCGATTCGGTAATGCCCATTGATTCCTATGGGCATTGAAGCCCATAGGAATCAAGGTAATGCCCATTGATTCCTATGGGCATTAAAGCCCATAGGAATCAATGGGCATTACCGAATCGGTATTTAATGATTCGGTAAATACCGATTCCAGCAAGGGTGCAGGGGGTGTCACTTTGACACCCTCTAGCACTACCATCTCGGAGGCTAACCAGGGAGCTATCCAGGCTTTCTGTGATGTGCTTGCGCAGAGGGTAGCAGAGGTTGCACAGAGAACGAACGCTCTTGAGGCTGAGATCCCAAAAATCGAGGAAGCTCTGTGCACGTCTTCTGCCTCAATGAACAAAATGGCCAAGCAAAATCAGGATCTGAAAGACGACATTGAGAGACTGGAAAACCACTCCACAAAAAACAACTTAAAGATTCTAAATGTCCCGGAAGATCTGGAAGGGAACGATATTAAGAACTTTGTCGTTTCGCTCTTGAAGGCAACTATTCTGAAAGACTCTGAGGATGTAGGATTGGACTTGCTTGCAGATATTCAAAGGGTGCATCGCGACCCATTTAGGAGAGTCCCAGGAAGAGAGCGTCCGAGGAAAATTTTGGTGAACTTCCTTACATATACTATCAAGGAGAGAATATTATCTCTAGTCCTGAGAGCTGGTCATCTTAAGTGTAGTTCGTTCCATGTAGCATTTTCCTTCTCTATCCGTTCGGACATTTGTCACATTACTGCCACAAAGCAGTGGGAATTGGACAAAAGAATGACGATCTTGAATACATTAGGAGCTAAGACCCAATTGAGTTTTCCCGCATCATTGCGAATCATGTGGAATAATCACATTGCCATCTCACCTTGCTCATGGTCTGACCACCATCTCCTGCAGGGTCAACTTGCGGTTTTAGGGCAAAGGGAAAAGCCAGCCTAAGGGTGGAAAGCCATAAGAAGCTGGAATAAGACCAGAGCGGGGGATCTGGTAGCAAATTTGGAAACCTCACCCTCCCACAAGAAGCCTGAGGACAGCCTAGAGGCTATATGCCACAATTTGACAACAAAACTTGAGAGAGCTATTGAAGTCATTGCACCGTCACGGAGGGTGAAATTCGTGGACAAGGGAATAGGGGCTCCATGGTTCGACGATATACTCAGGTTAAAGAAGCGAGCCTTGCGTAAACTGAGAGAGCCTGGCGTAGAGAGTACGATCCCAGTGCACGGGCTTTGTATGTGCAGGAATTTGCTCACTATAAACAGGCAATCATGTCTAGGAAAGCGGAATTTTATGAGGATAGAATTGCGGCGGCAAGAGACCCCCAGAAGGAAATCTTTAAAATCCTAACAGAACTAAGGAAAAATAAAGAGTCCTTCGTTCACACAGGACGACTGTCAAAAATGTCAGGATTTCTTTAAAAAAAAAATATCGGATCTCCTAACAGAAATCGCTCATACCCCAAGACTTGACTGTCCTGTTCAACTTACTCCGGCAGCCCCGTTGATCACCCACCCCTTGAGTACACTGCCCCTCATTACAAAGGAACTACTGGCGAGCCTAATGGGGCGAGTAAAATCTGGGTCGCTTGTGGATCCGTGCCCCCCTAGGATATTCAAGCTAGCACTACCAGGAATAGAGGACGATGTCCTTTGCCTCCTCAATAGTTCTTTGGAAACTGGAAAGGTCCCCTCTAATTTTAAGGAGGCACGCTTGATTCCACTATTGAAGAAGCCGGGTGCAGATGCTAAGAACTGGAAAAATTTCAGGCCCATCTCCCAGCTGCCGTTCCTAGCAAAAACTCTGGAACAACATGTTCTTACACATCTTTCCAGCCACCTCGAAAATAACGGGCTGCTAGAACTAAATCAGGCGGGCTTTAGGGCACACCATAGTACGGAGTTGGTGATGCTGTCCATACTTGATGATCTGAGATGTAGAGCAGATAAAAAGATCCCGGGCGCCCTGGTGCTGTTAGACCTCTCCGCGGCATTTGACACGGTTAATCATGGTCAATTGTTGTCGCGGTTGGGGGATTTCGGCATCCAGGGAACTGCGCATGCCTGGCTAACCTCTTTTCTTCAAAATCGATCCCAGAGAGTACAACTGGCAGACCTGGTGTCATCGTCAGCTGGTATCTCGTGTGGAGTTCCTCAAGGATCGCCACTCACCTCTCCTTTTTAATGTGTATCTGCAACCATTGATTTCGGCATTAAATCAGATGGAATGCCACATTTATAATTATGCAGATGACACCCAGATTGTCATTCAAATTGAGGACTCACCTTTTGCACATAAAAGTTTGCAAAACATCCTGAAATACACGGTCAACTGGATGACTGCTAATTCCTTAAAGATGAACCCAGATAAAACAGAGGTGCTGCCAATTACCATCTCTGGTAGCCCTTGGAATGATTTATTTTGGCCGAAGGAATTAGGGCCTTTTCCAGAACCGGCAGTAGCCGTGAGAAGTCTGGGTATCCACATAGATGGCAAACTGACTATGATAAAACAAGCATCTTCAGTCGTCGGAACGTGTGTAGGCCTTCTGAGACAACTCCGGAAAATCTATCAACTTCTGTCCCCGGCAACCCTTAGATGCGCTGTATCAGCCATGATATTGTCGCGCTTAGACTATGGCAACTCGCTGTGTGCTGGTCTTCCCCAACAACAGCTGACTAGGCTACAAACAGTCATGAATGATGCAGCCAGATTGGTCTTTAAAAAACCAAGGCGGACACACGTCACACCTCTGTTGCGCAAACTACACTGGCTGCCAATCAGACAAAGAATAATGTTTAAGGGACTTTGTATTACACATAAAGCCCTATATGGAAATGCGCCAAGTTACATCAAAGCGCGTTTGGTTCCATATGTCCCCAGTAGGGCTCTCCACTCAACAGACGCCGCCCTTCTGGTCCGCCCCCGTTTCAGACTATCAACTATGGGTGGGCGGGCTTTCTCAAATGCAATCCCAGTAGCCTGGAACAACTTGCCAATAAATCTGCGCAAGGAACCAAGGGCCAGATGTAGGTAATTCTATTTTACCGATTCATAAATACCGAATTTTACCGATTCGGTATTTATGAATCGGTAAAATAGAAGTAGTGAGATGTAGGTACATTTCTATTTCAATTTACCGAATCTGTAAAAATCGGTATTTACCGAATCGGTAAATACCGATTCGGTAATGCCCATTGATTCCTATGGGCATTGAAGCCCATAGGAATCAAGGTAATGCCCATTGATTCCTATGGGCATTAAAGCCCATAGGAATCAATGGGCATTACCGAATCGGTATTTACCGATTCGGTAAATACCGATTCCAGCAAGGGCGCAGGGGGTGTCACTTTGACACCCTCTAGCACCCCAAATACAGGCATGTGTGCCATGTGGCACACAGACATGCCCTAAGGGCATGTCTGTCTGTCACATAGCATAGGTGTGCATGCACACATGTGCATGCACACCTGGATTCGGTATTTTACCACCCAATTGGATTGGGTGGTAAAATACCGAATCTGAAAGGCCTTTGGGACTCCCACCTACATTTGGAAGTTACCGAATCGGTAAAATTACCGATTCGGTATTTTACAGAATCGGTAAATTTACCGAATCGGTAAATTTACAGATTCTGTAAAATAGGGCCCCTACATGCCAATTCTTAAATACCGGACGGTAACGGACGAAATCGGCCGTTACCGACCGGTATTTAGGCTTCTACATCTGGCCCCAAGCCTCCTGTCATTCAGGAAGATGCTCAAAGCTGTGCTCTTCTGGGAGGCTTGGGGCTTGTCCTAATGTGCTCTGGCCTGGTGAATATTTAGGGGGTCATTAGGATGACGGGCAGACTTTGTCCGCCCGCCATCCTGTCGGAATTCGGGACCGCCCGCCATTAGGGCGGGGGTCCCATGGGGGGTATTAGGATGTGCCCGCCACAGTGGCGGGCACATCCTGCATTTATAGCATTGTGGCGGGCGGTGCTCTCTGCACTGCCCGCCACAATGCTATACATGCATCAATGCATTTGCATAAACTAAAGGGGGGTACCACAGGTACCCCCGTGTGCAGACCCCACCTCTCCTTCACTCAGGGGGCCCGCAGGGGACCCCCAGAGTGAAGACCGCCATGGAAAGGCATCTCTTTGGGCCCATCATAATATGGCTGGCGGTGTCTATGAGACACCGCCACCATATTAATCCTTTTCCGCCCCAGCCGCAAGGCGACCGGGGCGGAAAAGTGGCGGACGGTCTTTCAGTCCGCCGCGGTCCCCCCGCCATTCTAATATGGCGGGGGGAATTCAGGAGAGGATGTCGGGCGGATTGCCCCCGCCAGGCCGGCGGTGGCTACCGCCAGCCTGGCGGGGTGAATCCGCCCGACATCCTAATGGGCCCCTAAGTGTGTACTTCTGGACAAGCGCTTAGAGACTTCTGGGTGATAAGGCGCTATACAAATCTAAATAAATAAATAAATGTATAATATGCGCCAACTAGATAAGGGCGACTCCCTAATAGATAAAATCAGAGAGGAAGGCGGGGTGGGAGTGGAAGCCTTAGTAAGGCGTAATCAGTAAAGGTATTGCATGATATAAAAAATGTACCTGTTTGAAATAGAAAAAAATTATAACAGCAGGGTGAGTCTCAAGAGGAAATAGAAAATAATAAGGCCTCGTAGCTGAAAAGGGTCAGTCCATTAGCATCAAGTGTAGAAGTATTTTCCTATAGCCACACGTCAAGGGGGGTTTCTGTCCAAGGGCGTATGCCCAGAGGAAAAGGGAGGGTTCCCGAAGGGTGTGGAAGATTGATGGGGTCACAGGGTGTAGGTGGGTGGGGTGGTGTCAGGGGGAGCTCGGGTGGGGTAGCAGTGGGAGAAAATATTTAAAAAGTCCTCATTTTTTATTATATTGTAAAGAGTAGGACGTCTCTTAGTTTGCCTGACCTATGGAGGAAGGGGGGGTTGGAGAAAACTGGTATAGTATGACGTCTACAAAAATAAAGTTTCTGTCATGGAATATCAATAGGTTGCGATGCCCTCGAAGACAAAGGTTGATTATGAAATACCTGGAGCAATCTTCTGCCCAGATTCTTCTTTTACAATAGACTCATTTGAGTTATCTTGCGTCTAGAGTTGTCTTCTGTAAATATAAATGGGTAGAGTGCTTTCGCTGCTCTGAGCAGACAATACATAGTAAAGGAGTAGCGGTCTTGTTTAGATCTAATTTAGGCAGCTCTATCAAGTCCACGTTAACTGACCAATCTGGGAGGTGGATCCTGGTGCAAGTGGCTATAGGGGGGGCAGAACTTGCTATCGTATCTTATTACGGCCCCAACATCGATGACCCGCTTGTCTTTTCAGAGTGCAGACCAAACTTGTAGAAGTTACTGTCCCAATAATAATCGGTGGCGATTTTAATGTCCTCCTTAATCCCTCCAAAGATAGGTCTAACCATAGCCGACATGTGGTTGCCCAGCGTACACGTCAGTAAAAAGCATGGCCACTCCTCAAGATTAGACTACATCCTTACGGATAGATGGGGTTTAGAGCACTTAGTGGATATCTCCATCCAGCCATCTATTCCATCCGATCATGCCCCAATAACTTTCCTAGACTTAAGTGGTAAACCGAAACCCACTCCAAGGTGGACACTAAAAAGGGCAATGGTGTTGAATGAGGAGCTAATAAGTGTTATCAAAACATCGACTGAAGAGTACTTTACCGAGAATATAGGGTCAACATCTTGGGAGTATGTTTGGGATGCATTCAAGGCCCATATTCACGGAGTGCTACATAGTTGGATATGCTCCAAAAATAGGGAAGAAATGTTAGAACTTAAAAAGGTGGAGAATGGGATATCCATGTTGGAAAATGATAGATCTAGTTGCCCTCCTGTTCACCTGCCACAAGCCCTTAAGGATCTGGAGAGCCAACGTTTGGTCTATAGATACATACAAGGACCGGCTGGACAACAACGCACACAACTGCAAGGAACTCTTCAACATCGTGAAAGAGCTCTCCAACCCCAACGCCGGAAACAATGACATCACCCCGTCGCAAGACCTCTGCAACTCCCTCGCGTCCTACTTCCACAACAAGATCGCGGACATACACAACAGCTTCAGCAACCAACCAACGCAAGCCACAACCGCAACAACGCCACCCACCACCGCCCTCCGCACCTGGACTCCGATCAGCACCGAAGACACCATCCGCACAATGAACTCCATCCATTCCGGATCTCCAACTGACCCCTGCCCTCACCACGTCTTCAACAGGGCCGACGCTGTCATCGCACCCCACCTGCGGGACATCATCAACACCTCCTTCGACACCGCCACCTTCCCTGAGAGCTGGAAGCACGCCGAACTCAGCGCTCTTCTCAAGAAACCCACAGCAGACCCCACCGACCTCAAGAACTACCGCCCCATCTCGCTCCTCCCGTTCCCGGCCAAAGTCATCGAGAAGACCGTCAACAAACAGCTGGCCGCCTTCCTCGAGACGAATGGATCCCTCGACCCCTCACAGTCTGGCTTCCGAGCGAACCACAGCACCGAGACCGCCCTCATCGCTGCCACCGATGACATACGAACCCTGATGGACAACGGTGAAACAGCGGCCCTCATCCTCCTGGACCTCTCCGCGGCTTTCGACACTGTCTGCCACCGCACCCTAGTACAGCGCCTCGGCAACATCGGAATCCAGGACAAGGCACTGGATTGGATCAGCTCCTTCCTCGACGGAAGAACACAGAGAGTCCGCCTACCACCATACAAGTCAGAGGCCACTAAAGTCATCTGCGGCGTCCCTCAAGGATCCTCACTGAGCCCCACCCTCTTCAACGTCTACATGAGCCCCCTCGCGGCCATCGCACGCCAACACAACCTCAACATAATCTCCTACGCCGACGACACCCAGCTGATCCTCTCCCTGACCAACGACCCCGCCGCCGCCAGAGCCAACCTGCACGAAGGGATGAGAGATATAGCCGAATGGATGACGACCAGCCGCCTGAAACTGAACTCGGACAAGACGGAGGTCCTCATCCTGGGCTCCTCGCCCTCCGCCTGGGACGACTCCTGGTGGCCCCTCGCCCTGGGCACCGCACCCAAACCGACGGACCACGCACGCAACCTGGGATTCATCCTGGACTCCTCCCTCTCCATGACCAGACAAGTCAACGCCGTCTCCTCGTCATGCTTCAACATCCTACGCATGCTACGTAAGATCTTCCGGTGGATCCCCTCCGAGACGAGGAAGACGGTCACCCAGGCCCTCGTCACCAGCCGACTGGACTACGGCAACGCCCTCTACGCCGGAACCACCGCCAAGCTCCAGAAGAGACTCCAGCGGATCCAGAACGCCTCGGCCAGACTCATCCTCGACATCCCCCGACGCAGCCACATCTCCGGACACCTGAGAGATCTGCATTGGCTCCCGGTCAACAAGAGAATCACCTTCCGTCTCCTCACCCACGCGCACAAAGCCCTACACGACCAAGGCCCGAGCTACCTCAACAACCGGATCAACTTCTACACTCCCAAGCGCCTCCTCAGATCAACCAGCCACGCCCTCGCCGCCGTCCCCCGCATCCGAAGAGCGACAACAGGAGGAAGGTCCTTCTCCTACCTGGCCGCCAAGACCTGGAACTCACTCCCGACCGACCTGCGCCTGACCCAAGACCACCTCTCCTTCAGGAAGAAGCTCAAGACCTGGCTGTTCGAGCAGTAACGGCACCCCCCCCCCCAACCCAGCGCCTTGAGACCCTACGGGTGAGTAGTGCGCTCTATAAATGGCCTGATTGATTGATTGATTGATAGAGGTAAACTGGACCAAAAAATTAGAGTTCAATGGGCAGTCCATAAAATGGAAAACTATGAATATGGCGAAAAGGCAGGAGCCACTTTGGCATGGAAGATTAAAACCGACAGAGTGAGGAATAACATCAACAAATTGATCGAGATGAGACTGGCACGACCTCATGTGACCAGGAGGAGATGCAGAGGTGCCTCCTGTCTCTGTTTTCAAAGCTCTATAAAGAAGAGAGGGTACCTTCCACTGATTTAATTCAAGACTGGCTAAAAAGTAACGCTTTACCTAGTCTGTCAAGAAAGGGCTGGGACTTAATAGAAGGCCCCATCTCAGAAGAAGAAATTAAGAGCAGCTTAAAAAAGATAAAAAATAAGAAAGCAGCAGGGATGGATGCTCTCCCCGGCAAAGTGTATAAGATCTTGGAAGACGTCATAGTGCCTAGACTTAGTGAGCTGTTTAATTTTATTTATAGCCCTGAAGGTAGGATCCCTCCGTCCTGGAAGGAAGCAATAATAGTGCTAATCTTGAAGCCCAGAAAAGACCCGCTTAAAGCTGACTCTTATAGACCAATCTCCCTGCTGAATGCAGATTATAAGATCTTTACTAGCATTCTGGCAGGGAGGTTGGTCAGAGTCGCCCCCCAACTGATTAATGAAGACCAAAAGGGTTTTTTGCCAGGAAGATACATTCAAGAGCAAACCTTGCAACTAATTGGTTGTATAGAGCTGGCGGTGGAACGGTCGGAACCATTGGTGGTGGCCGCTTACGACGCCCCCAAGGCATTTGATCGTGTCAACTGGACATATCTTTGGGAGACCCTAAAGGTAATGGGGTTCGGCCATCATTTGTAGGTACCCTTACTAGGTGCTATGAGGGGGCTTCAGCCGTCATTCTACTTAATGGTTTATTGACATTGAGTTTTAGTATTCAAAGGGGAACACGACAGGGGTGCCCCATTTCAACCCTGTTATTTAACATCTACATTGAACCCCTGGGTCAAGCCATGAGACTCGATGTGCAGATCACCCCATTTCAGGTATCTGATTTCAACTGTAAGTTGGCCCTCTATGCAGATGACCTGCTGGTATACACTAACAACCCAGCAGAGGTGCTTCCCAGGGTGGAGGATACCTTGGACGAGTTTTGCCTGTACTCTGGATGCTCAGTCAATTTCTCCAAGACTGAGGCAATGTGCTGGGGCATCGAGGGTTGGACGGGAGGTGCTGGGGGGAGTTCAGGTATTTGGGGATCACCATAACACAAGATATAGAGGATATCCCCGTGATTAACCTGAGCAAAGTGTCCGAGGACATTGACCATCTTTTCATGAAATGGCAGAATCTCCCCCTTACTATTTTTGGCAGGGTAAACCTGGTTAAAATGATTATTCTACCAAAGTTGACGTACTTGTTTAGTGTTGTCCCTCTAGGTTTCCCTGGGAAACTTCTGGGTAAAATCCAAAGCAAAATAGGGAGCTTCATATGGGCTAATAAAAATTCCAGGTTATCCTGGAAGAAGTTAAGATGGAGGCTACTAAAGGGAGGCCTCGCCCTCCCAGATGTGTTTCTGTACTCCCTCGCCTTTCAGTTTAAAAACATCCGTTGCTTACTCTCTAGCTCTGCTAGATCAAACTGGGGGAAGATTCTAAATGCCATGGTCCATCTCGAGGGAGGTAGAACTGGATTTTTAAACAAATTTGGGGCTCCCAGATTTTTTTTAAAAGGTACGATTAAAAGTAATAAGGTCATCTCTCAGTGTATTGCAAAACATTAAAGCGAGATTGGGAACAAGATATTATTCTGATTTTGCCCCAATTTGGGGCTCTCCGGGGCTTCCCGTTTGCCTAAATGATAACTTGCCCATTCCTATTAAGAGGGCGGGAATCTTTATCTGGTTTGATTTAATATCTTCGGATGGAGTCCATCCATGGGATGTGCTAAGGGCAAAAATAAGCGATTCCTTCTCTCGCTTTAAATATCTACAAAATATGCTCCTGGTATGCTGCTGAGAAGGACCTAAGGAGGTGGAAACTGGGAGATTGATAATACACACCAAAATGTAAATCCCAGGAAGAACGAGGTGGGGCTATAGTATAGGTGTCTCCTTGATGCGGAGGACGCAGATCTCCCTCCCCCTTACACAGCATGGAATTCATCAGTCCTGGAAGATGCATCTATTAATTTTTATCTTTTTTCCCTCCAAAACCTATACAACTATGTTAAGACAACTTCTTTAAAGAAGAATCACTTCTTTGTTTTAAATAGGTTATATTATACGCCCAAACAAAATTGCAAGGTTTGCCCCAAATTCATCCCCTAAGTGTCCAAGGTGTGGTGTAGTGGAGGCTGACGACCTACATATGTTTTTTGATTGTGTTCACTTAAGGGTCTTTTGGGAGAATGTGAAGAGGGCACTGGAGGGAATTTGTAGAGTTAAATCAAATCTTAATCTTCCATTGGTTGTTTTTGGTACCGACAACAACCTTACAAACTGACTAACTAATAAATTAAGGGGTGTATTCCTTTGTTTGATACTAATGGCCCCTAGAGAGATCTGTAGGTTGTGGAAGGACCCCAGACCACCGCAGCATGAGAGCTGGTTGGGAGCAGCATTAAGCATGGTGAGACTAGACCAAGGAGGGGAAAATATCTGGTTACCATTAATCACCCGGGGTACGGAAATGAGGTTGGTTAAGCCCCCTATGGTCCAATGATTACACCAAGCCTCGCACAAAAGAAGCTGGCCTGGTTGGCCCAAAAGCGAATGCAAGAGCATGGACCCAGGGCGCCCAGGTAGGAATAGGGTCTTCAATGTGAAAATTGCAGACGCTTATGGTAAAATGAGGACCCAAAAAAAAAGGGGGGGAGAAAAAGAGAAAATACCATAGTCACCAATAATGAATCATACTGAGAACTAACACGATACTATGCATGTTAGTGGACTGGGGGCCAGGCCATTGGCAATGAGTTTGCACTAAAAGGGAAGGGGGGAACCTTATTACAATATATCAATGGATCGGACCCGAAGCATTATGAACACACCTGTATACAGACAGTATCCAATCAGATCCGAAGTCATGCAGAAAAATATATAGGTCCGATATTAATCCAATGTGAGAAACAGGTAGACTCAGTAGTCTGTGCGTGGCTGAAAAGCCAAAATAAGCAATGAAAATTAGGTTAAAGAAAAAACATACATATTTAATACAACCTGGATAGATAAATCCTCCTCACTAATAAGGATAATTTTTGCGATACAATAACACACCTGTACCTTGACTCTAGCTGTACCGGAAAAGCAGACCTAAGTCAGTATAGAGTGGCAAAAGATGTCCGGTCAGTGTGGAATCGGTAAAACACGCTCAATTCGTCCAAAATCTAGTATAAGAAATAGTCAAAAGATAACCAAATTAGGAAACCCTGTGAGGGCCTCAGCGGCCTACCGGAGTGTTATGTAAACCAAATATTACATTTAGTATCTTTTAGATAAAAGTCTGCAACCCGTCTAACACTCCCCAGTCTAATTTCTTATAAAAATGGAAAGTCCCTACAGACACACCTGTAATTATAACTCAATCGTTCCAAAGTGGGAGGCGCAGTGATCCCAAATGACAATAATACCATTAAATGAGGATCCAAAAAACGAATGTCTGCAATTGCAAGGAAAAACAACAAATTATTGCAAAAAGAGGTAAACATTTGGCCACAGCGAGAGATGAGTGAAAAGCAGGGCCGTATAATAACAAACATTGCCTGTAAACGATAAATCACAACAGTCCTGGTTGGACCTGCACATGAATGGGCAGGGATATATTGTGGTGACGCAACAGGTAAAAGGGACCCAGGGCATAGCTCCACAAGAGTTACTTTATAATAAGTCATGTAGAGACATATCATACCTATAGACCCGATCTATCCGGTAACTCCCACACGACGACAGGGACGACTGCGACTCAAAAAGATCCACGTGTATTGCATCGTAGTCCAAGAGTGATGAATGGTGTGAACACAGTATTCCTAGTACACAGTGAAATAACAAGAAAGATAAATATCAGCAAGTGCCTTTCAGTGAAAGCACTCATCCTCTATAGAACCCACTTAAGTTATAAGGAACGATCCCTGATGTAATATTGTTCGACTCCCCGACGATTCCTAACAGGACCACATGTCCCAGAGTTCCCCAGTATCTAAATATCCATTGAGGGACAGAAATTATAGACAGCTATCCCAAGCCAAATATGTTTGTGAATGACTTAACTCAAAATGATGCTCCCTCTTGCCCCCACATCCCCCATACAGAATGTGGTGAGGGGCTACAACGTCTTCCATATCTCACCGATATTTATAGAACTGGGGCTGAATAGGGGCTCCCAGACGCTTCCTGCCCCCTCTCACCCAGGAGCTGTAGTGGTCTGTGTCACTCCCCTGAGTGCGCTGCTGTTTGCCCCCCGGGGTGCAGGGCGAATCTGGAAGCGGGGCGCGTGGATAAAATGTACACAACAGAAAATCAAGTCAGTCACGGAGGGGGACTGTGGCTTGGCAAAAATCAGATTATAGACAATTGGCGACAATCGTGAGAGGCCCCCTGCAGCGGAGAAAAGGTCGCAACAAAAAAGGCATTCGTTGTTGTATATTGGAAGAGAGGAATAATCAAAGGGGCACGTCCGGGCTGTCAGACATAGCACATCTTGCGTCGTTTGTGTGTTTTTGATGGCGGACATCACTATTAATCAGATTTATTTTATCCGCTGTGCTGGAGGGGCGCGAGACAGTACGGGTGGAGAAGGGGTGCCCGGTGGCCGACACCACATCCCTCCAATTATCTGTCGAAGTGTGTCCATCAGACGGGTGCATGTGAGCTTTCTACCGGGGACTGGGGCCGATTTAAAATGGCGGTAGGACACGTCATGTGTGTCAAGTAGGATTGCAGGGCGCTGCCCTGTCGGATTACCTCCAGACTGCATCTGCTCAAGTCCTGCTGATCTACATTGACCTTCGAGACATCTACTAATTTCTCCTTTGTCCAGTTCGACTTTGTTAAATTTTCGCTGTACGCAGGAGTACAGGCATCTGAAATATAAAAGTACAAACAAAGAAAATATACAAATAGTATGAAACAACTGCTGGGTATGTTTAAAGAAAACTCACCTGCTGCAATAGTTTAAAGGCCAAAAAAAACCCAACTCTTAATGAGTATAGTTGAAGACAGGCACATCTTGCAGCGACTTTAACGTGTTTCTATATGTAAGAAACTAGGAATGCCCACACAATGTACCTATTTTATGGTCACAAATGATACCATTCGCCAAAAAGCTGCGCTTGCAACCACAGAATAGATTTTTACTATGTACTAATTCCATTTCCGAAGCAGGTAAACTTTTGGCGACTCTTCAAGTGGGATACGAATGGATATCGACTTGCAGTTTGGAAGGGACCCATTCTAAATTGTGAATCAGTATGAGATGTATCATTTTTTTTGCAACCATAATCTAGTTGTAAAACACTGAGGGATATATTCTCAAGAACGTGTGATAACTATCGCAAGCGTAGCATAACACAACTTTCAACATCGCAGTCCATCGTGGGAAAATAACCCTGTGACAACGTGGAATTCACAACACAGGATAACATGCGATAGTCTGCCGAAACCGCGGACAATGTCCGCGATACAACCACCACGATGGAAACAATAACACAAACCACAACACCAAAAAACCTTTGATGTGCCTAAGTGCCATGAGGAAACCAGCGATAAGCAGCACCAGGCCTGCAACACACACCTGGCAGGCGGGAAAAATCACCATAAAAGTAGAAAAAACACAAACAAAACTGACCAACACCCTAGCACCATGGAGGCTGCCGGAGCAAGCGCAGAAGATGAGCGCAACTCCCCAGCACCCCAGACGACCAGCCTGGGACCTCTGGGACAGGGAAGGGCAAGGACAAGAAGAAGAGGAAGACGAAGTTCAGTCCGCAGGCGAACAGGATCATAGTCACGGAGTTGACGCAACACCATCAACAACTGTTCGTCACCTCCAAAGTGTCATTGGGCACCAAAAATGGAATATAGCGGGACATAGTGGACAAGGTGAATGCCGTTGGGGAGCACAAGAGGACAATGGACGAGATCAAGAGGCGATGAAATGACATCAAGAGGCGGACCAAGGAGAAAATCTCCGCCAACCGGAAGGCAGCAACGCAGATTGGAGGTGGTGGCCCAGCGCCACAGCCTAAGCTGGATGACATGGAGGAGCTGGTGTCGACAGTCCTCAGTGTGGAGACTGTGGCCGGAGTCAGGGGATCAGACACTGCTCGACAGGACACAACACAACCGCTACAGGGTGAGTGACCACCAGGTACTGGGGGGGACGGGAGGAGATGGGCACAATGTACACAGGCACAATCAAGCACAGAACAGTGCACACCCACAATGACTCGGGCTCCTCGCTCAGATCTACAGGCTGTCACAATGTACAATGCCATGCAGTCTGAATGTCAACATGTAGCATGCGGCTACAAATATGTGGACACATTGTAGTACACCATCACCCCTTCACATCGCAGCGGCATTGTCAACACCTCCTGCAGAGCAGTCCCAGCCACTCTTTACTGATGACGAGAAGGACAACACCACCATCGACACCCAAGCCATCCAAGACATCATGGACCTCATCGGCAACTCACCTCCAAGATCAGGGCAGGCCAGCTACATTGATGAGACCCCACTCACTACTCAAACCACGCAGCAGTAGGCACCTTACATCGGATAGAAAGGAATTGAAATTAGCTCAGGCCAGATATAAAGAGTCTATTGCCAGGGCTAAAGCAGGCTTTTATGCCTAATAATGTCAACAATCAGTATGACTTGACTGAGAGACCAGTGGAAGGGCTTGAGACAGCTTCTTGTCTGGAAAACGTTCAAGCCCCCTCAGAGGACCTTTTCGACAACTTAGCCCAAAGTATCACCTCGGGCTCCCCCCGGGATCCCTTCCCGCATAGAATCTGGAAAGTATCTGGGAAGAAAACCCTTCCTTGGTTGCGATTAATCTGCAACCAATCCCTGGAAGAAGGAGTGGTTCAGGGGGCTTGGAAACAGGCGGTAGTCACTCCCTTGCTTAAGAAACCCTCCCTAGACCCCTCGGTCCTGGCCAACTTCAGACCTATATCCCGTCTGCCATACCCGGTTAAAGTCCTCAAGAAAATAGTTAGTAAACCTTTGTCAGGCTATCTAGAGGACAATCATCTACTAGATAGAGATCAATTTGGCTTTCGTTCGGGCCACAGTACTGAGTCTGTCCTGGTTACCGTAATGGACAATTTACGGATGCGTGCAGACAAGGGAGATTTCTCTGTTCTAGTATTACTAGACATGTCGGCCGCATTTGATACGGTGAGCCACACAGTACTGATGGAAAGATTAAAAAACATGGGGATAAAAGGACGAGCCTTGCAGTGGCTACAATCCTATTTATCAGGGAGGCAACAGACTGTGACTATGCCACCGTTTGCGTCCTGTCAATCCCCTGTACTTCACGGGGTTCGGCAGGGGTCTGTGATAAGCCTCATCCTCTTCAATATCTACCTGCATCCTCTACTCTCTCTAATCAAGTCTCATGGAATCAACCTGGTTAACTACGCAGACAACACCCAATTGGTGTTCTCCCTGGAAGGGAAACAGGCGGTGTCCATGGACAAGTTTCAGGAGTGTATTCTCCAGACAATAGGCTGGCTCAGGCAAAACTCTCTGCAATTCAATGGTAGAAAACAGAGGTGATATTCTGTCCGCCAACCAGCCTGCATCAACATCCAATGATGGAGTTTAAGCTCACCCCAGAGGATGATCCCCTGGTTCCTGCCACAACAGTGCACAACCTGGGGGCACTAGTGGATGATAGTCTCCAAATGGAGTCCCAGGCAAATAAAACTGCTAACGTTTGCTTCTCTCTGCTACTGATGCTACGACAGATCCTCCCACTCCTGCCGAAAGATACTCGCTCGCTTGCAGTAAGGAGCGTAATCCTTACCAGACTGGATTACTGCAATGCTCTGTATTTGGGAGCCCTGTAGTACATCTTACAGAGACTGCAGAGAGTCCAGTCTATGGCAGCAAAACTGGCGTTGAATAGGAAACAAAGGGCCTCTACGACCTGAGCCTTGGGAGATCTACACTGGTTGCCTGTTAAAGAGAGAATCTTCTTCAAATCTCTTTGTATTGTGTACAGAGCGGCGCATGGCTTGGGCCCCACCCCACTACAGAAAAGATTTACCTGGCATAATCTGAAAAGGCAGCTTCGCTCCTCTAATGCAAACCTGATAAGGACCACCAGGTTTAGAGATCAGAGGCAAGATGGCTGCCGTGGGGAAGGCTGTGTAGGCAGCTAGTTCCCTCGCTCCTGGCGTTTTTGTTGTGAAGGGAAGAAGAAATTCAGCTACTTTCCGTGTCTAATCACTACAAGAGTCGACTTTGCGATTCTCTGCCAATTCTGTTGATTCTTTTAACCAGCGGGGTCATTTTACCTGCAGATGAGTACGCTGGAACACGTTGGTCGATTCCGGCTGGTTGATGCCATTACCACAGGCTGCCCCGGGTCGGGCTGCTTAGAGACGGAGACGGAGCCGGAGTTGTGCGGAGCCTGAGAGGCGTTTACCATTTCCGCTTACTACCTTCGGGGCCGGACTCGGAGCTCCGCAGCTGCAGAGAGGCGTCGGCTGTTTCCCGGAGGGCTGCCGTATTGGCAAGACTGTTTGGTGGCTGACGCTGATTTCTTCAATGGTCGACCGGCGTCAGACAGACAGACAGAGCCTTGGAGGTAGAGCACCCCAAACTGGTGGAAGACAAGCGCATTACGCTATACTTGCATATAGCTCTAACAAATTGCTATAAATTACCCCTACAACAAACTATCCCTGCGACAGGCGGAGTTCACGAATGCTACTAAATTTCTCTGAGCTCCGACGGCGGTCTCCGCTGTGGCGCGCTACACTTTGTCTCTTTTGGGTACAGAGTAGCGTTTTTCCTGGCAGAGGGGGCTCACGAAAGAAAAAGAGGACGCCGCTTCCATCCTCTATTGCAACACGCAGCAGCAAGAAAAACGACCTTGGGCCCAAGCTGAAGGACGTGGGACAAGTGAACGAGGAGATCGCGATGGCAGAGGTAACACCACTGATCCCTGGTAAAATCGCTACAAAACAGGGTAAGAGTTCTAACAAGGGGGCTGCTACTAAATCAAATGAAATACCTGGTATGAAAAGCACTGTATCACAAACATTACCAGACCTGTTTGAAAAGCATGCTGCTAAAAAGAAAACTATTGATAATGGCATGGATAATCAAAGCACCGATTTAACTGCTACACAATCTTCTAATCAACCATCTATAAGTGGCGACAATCAGAATAAGGTTAATAATCCCTTAACTTCGATAACAGCTTCGATACCGATTGACTCTCTGAGGAAGGGTACTATGGGAATTGTAGTCCCAGGCGGAGCCATTACCAATCGATCATGCTCACTTCCATCATTATCACTGTTATCAAACGATTTATTTAGTGATCCACGAATTGAAAAAGAAACTATCGCGCAGCAACACAATCAGGAGCTTACTGAAAACTTTTACTCTCTGTCAGATCTCTCATCCGATGAAGCGACAGGCTTAAATAAAGATTGGGCAGACCTTAGTTGTGAGAGTCTATCTGCCGTCGGAGAGATTAGCTCCAGCCCTGATAATACTAATGCGGCTACCATTATTAAAAAGAGGCTGAAGAAGAAAAGATCTTTTCGTGCAGCGAGTAAAGAGACTATTCTCAGGCCACTAAACGACGTGAACTCCCTATCTCCCAATTTAATATCTACCGCTTCTGCTGCTGATGATACTTTAGGGCCTAGTCATAATGGTATACCTGACCCAACTCTGCCACCAGACAATAACGAAGAGATCACACTGAAAACAATATTTGATACTATGATGACTCACAGGGCAGAAAGTAAGGCCGAGAATCAACGCACGCAAATGACATGTGCCAAAGTTAAGAATGCAGTACGCCGTGCAATCAAATTATGTTCAGAGACCGCTGATAGGGTCACTGAAGCAGAGGTCAGGTTATCCGTGCTGGAAGAAGAATGCATGACCCAAAGACAAGAAGTGGGAGACTTCAAAGCACAAAAGGATGATCTATCTGACAAGTTAGCCAGCTTGGAAAACCAGGCCCGCAGAAGTAACTTGCGCTTTTTGGGAATCCCTGAAAATAAAGAAGGAGGCGACCCGAGGCGGTTCATTATCAATTTATTAAATGATGCTTATCCAGAAATCACTGATTGGGACTGGGCTCGGGAAATACAACGAGCACATAGATTCCCTTTTACTGCAAGGAAACCGCGACAAGGTCAAGAAAGCTATCCCAGGGCCATCTTGGTGTCATTTAATAACTTTCTTGCTCGTGAAGTCATCTATGCAAATGCAAGACCAGATAAGAAAGCGGATGGTCTAGGCTGTCAGTTTTTCGTGCGAGCAGACTATTGCCAAGCTACTGTGGCTCAACGTTGGCATTTGAAGCAATTAATTCCTGATTTTCAGAAGAAGGAAGTAGCAGTATTTCTTCAAGGTCCTGCAAAACTTAAAACTATATTCAAAGGTCAAACAAAATATTTCATTTCTACAATTAAAGCTAAGGAGTACTTGGACTCTCTCTGAATGATTTTGATTAACTCAGATGTATAGTATGAAAATTTCAGAAATTGCGTCTAGTAATTATATTGATTAATAATTATTTCAATGCAGGACTATTATGCTTTTTCTTATCTAAACTTTTCTAAACTCTTCTTATTCTTCTTTTGAATTTTCTTCTTCTCTTACTTTTCTTCTTTTTCTTTTTTTTTTTTTTTTCTCTCTTTGGTAAAGACGCTAGGGGTTGGGGACACGGCATCCATATGTTTCAGGAACTGATAGTTCCTGTGCCTCCTATAGTGGGGAGGGTGGGGGGAGGGGCTTTGGGGTCAAGGGTGGGGGTGGGTATGGGCAGCGGGTGGTGGTGGGGGTGTAAGGCAGAGGTGTTCAATGCAGGGATGGTTATAAGGCATCTAAATCATAATATAGACGAGCAAATGTTTGTGATGATGGTCAACAATCGTTCTTTTACACTGTTTTTGAAATGTATAAAAGGCTGAAAATATGTACTATTAATATTAATGGTCTCAATGATTTAAAGAAGATTGCCATGTTTCGTACAATGCTTCAAACTCTGAATATTGACTTGTTATGTATTCAGGAAACTCACATCTCATGGGATAAACGCTTTCTCTTGAATAATTTGGGATTAGAAGTTTTGATTACATCTAAACAAATGGGTATCAAGAGAGGCGTTGCAATTTGTATGCGAAAGGGAGTAGGGAAGTGTGTAAAAACATCTTCTGATAAATGGGGGAGATGGGGGCTTGCTGAACTAAAAATTGGTAGCTGCAGATTTACTCTATGTTGTTTGTATGGCCCCAATCTGGATGACGCTGAATTATTTAATTCTATGAATACAGAGCTATCCACTTGGACACAACCGATAATAGTGTGTGGGGACCTTAATATCCATATACCAGCCGATTGGAACATCAAATCAGGAAAGAGATATATGGGTCGTAAGATTCAAGTCTATAAAGCTCTTAGAGATCTGGTATTAAGTAACGGGCTAACCGATGTTTGGAATAAATTTCATTATAATGACCCTGGTTATACTTTCTTCTCTATTCCCCATCGAAAATTTGTCCGTTTAGATTATTTTTTTGTATCCTCAGTTTTTCTGGAGAAAATCCGTATTGAAATATTACCACAGGTCATTTCAGATCATAATCCCATAATTGCAGAGATTCAATTCCCTACTGACTGTCAAAACCTAAATAGATCTTGGTCATTCCAGAGAAGTTTACTATTAGACGAAGAGTACCTCCAGTTTATGGTTACAATTATTAAAGATTATTTTCTTATAAACAATGATTCTGCCTCCCCACAGGTAGTCTGGGATTCTTTTAAATCCGTTGTACGGGGGGAGACAATTAGTTTTGCAAATTACAGGAGGCAAAAAAATCAAAAAGACTTCAAGGATAGGCTAAACAAGGTCAGGTTGGCTGAGCTCGAATTATCTACCGCTTGTAAAAACAATGTTAGTATAGAGGATGTACAAATTCGACTAACAATTGAACGTTCAGGACTCCGTATACATATCGCCGAAGAAGTAGCTGTAAAATTTAAACAATATAAAACTGAACGTTATGAACTCAGCGAACGTACGGGGAAAATCTTAGCACAGCGCCTACGTCAAAAATCTTCTTTTAATGAAATACAATGTGTCAAAGACATTAATGGGGTCTTTCAAGAAAATAAGGAAGGAATACTAGACGCATTTCATGGCTTTTACAAGATGCTGTATAACGATCATAACAATGAAGTTGACAAGACTCTTAATCCCATAAACTATCTTCAAAATTCTAATCAACTTTCATTGTGTACAGATGATATCGATCTCTTCGCTAGGCCAATAAGCTGGGAAGAGATTGAAAAGGCTATTTTGAGTCTTGCTGCTGGCAAAGCCATGGGGTCCGATCAGATACCTCTTGAATTTTATCGGACGTTTAGACATCTGTTGAAGACAGAATTATTAAAAATTTTCAATGTAGCATTTCAAGATAAACCTCCTGATTCTTGGTCTACTGCCATTATAGTTGTTTTTGTAAAAAAGAACAAGGATCCAAAGGAACTTGGCTCGTATCGTCCCATTTCCCTTATCACGGCAGATAGCAAGATATATTCTAAAATTCTCGCCAATAGATTAAATGACGTCATGGCCGGTTTGGTTTCTCACATTCAACATGGGTTTATTAAACATAGGGATACTACAGATCACGTTAAATGTGTCATTGCACTGTTGGATTGGGCCCAAGCAAAGGAATCCCCAGTCGGAGTGATCTTACTCGATGCTGAAAAAGCGTTTGATAGAGTAGACTGGGGGTTCCTTTGGTCGGTGTTAGAATGGAAGGGTTTCCCATCACAATTTATCAAAGCTGTACAGTCACTTTATTTTAATGCAAAAGGAGTAATAAGACTAGGCACGGATACTTCCAGACCATTTTCCATCACTAGGGGGACCAGACAAGGCTGCCCCTGTTCTCCACTTTTATTTGCACTTTATTTAGAACCTTATTTGAACAGATTAATTACAGAACCTGGCATCCCACCAGTCCGACTCCATGAAGTAGATCACAAAGTCTTAGCATACGCAGACGATGTGGCCATTGTAACTTCCGACTCTTCCACTGCTTTACCCAAAATAATTGAAGTTGCTAGCGAATTTGGTAAATTTTCTGGTTATAAATTGAATGTTTCAAAAACCCAAATCATACATTCTAAAACTGGTACACCCACTGATCTTCCAATAAATTCCACTGCTACATACCTCGGTGTAACTTTATCTCCCAAAATAGACGACATTGTCGGACTAAACCTGGACCCTTTACTTTTATCCACTAATAGGACTTTAGAAAGGATAAATAATTTTCATTTATCTCTATTTGGACGGACCAATGTTATTAAGATGTTAATTTTTCCAAAATTTCTTTATTTTTTTCGTACTATTCCTCTATTTTTTTCTATGTCTCTTTTTAATAAAATAGATAGGATGTTGTCCAGATTTCTATGGGGGTACCGTCGGTCAAGAAGATCTCTTAAGTGGTGTACTCTTCCGCAAGGGCGTGCTGGGTTGGGATTTCCGAATTTTAGGATATACTATTGGGCTATTACTCTTAAAACTATCAAGGTTTTACTATTCCATGATCATGCTAACGAAACCTTTAAGGCACCTTCTATTTTTGAAATGCTTATGGGTGACCATGTGTGCCAATCGTTACTGATATTTATGGAGCGGAGCTATTATAAAAAAACGAAAGTTAAGATCTTTCTCTCTGCTTTCTTGGCTTGGAGACAAATGAATAAAGCTTTACGGATTATTCCCAAATATAATTTTTACACACCTATTTGTTGCAATATTTCACTATCAGGGATTTCTCAAAGTATCCCTATTCATCGATCTCGTCTGGGACCGATCCACTCAATTGGGCAACTGTACTTAGATGGGACTCTAATGTCCTTCTCCGAACTCCAAGACACATTTGGTCTTTCTAGAAATGATTTTTTTAAATATCTACAAATCCGTAGTTTTTTGGAAAAAAAAAACCTTCTATATAGTGATGTAATGGAGACTAATGATGTCTTGGAGAGTGGTAGGAAGGATGGCCGTATTGGCACAGTTTATCAGTTAATGATTAATAGGCTGCATGATGACCTCGATCAACAAGCCCAGAAATGGGAGAGGAAACTGTCTATAGTAGGGATAGACTTGGCAAGGGCATTCGAGATCAGTAACACAATACTAATCAACAGCTCTCTTAAAAGCCAACACTATATGGCTTCTTTAGATCTTTATTATACACCTGCTAAACTGGTTAAATGGAAAGCTACGAAAGGTATCAATTGTAGCCGTTGTGGAATTTTAGCAGCAGACTCATGTCATATGTTCTTCAGTTGCCCCAAACTCACTGTATATAAAAATAAGATAGAAAAATTTTTGACCAATTTGCTCAATGTTAATATCAAATTATGCCCTTCTGTTACTATCTTTGGTGTATATTTTCCATCCGAGAGTTTATCTGTTGATCAAGAACATTTTCTTTTCATTGGAATGTCTATTTATCGCTTTTGTATTACTTCAAGATGGCTAGATGGTGATCCACCATCATTTGAACAATGGCTAGGAAAGTTGTTAGACATTTATCGAATGGACAATGCAGTCTACAAATTGAAAGGACGGAGAAAGAAGACATTTGCCAGGAAGTTATGGTTTCCTATTGATAATTGGATTTAATTTAACCATGACCACATCTGGAAAGAGAGAGCATTTGAGTTATATGTTTTAATTTCTGTCATTGAGTGTCATTGCCTTATTGTTGTACTTTGTTCCATCCTTGTATCTGTTCTGCCTCTGCCATTGAAAAAAAAAAAAAAAATTTATAAAAAAAAAAAAAAAAGGACCACCAGGTTTAAGAAAACCAGGATGGGGGGAGAGCCTTTGGCGTGGCAGCCGCACGTCTTTGGAATGACCTGCCTCAGACCATCATACAGGCCAATTCGCTGACCTGTTTAAAAAAATCCCTGAAAACTTGGTTATTTCCAAGGGCGGAAAACTAGACCCTCTACTGCCAGCTTAGGTTTGCCTGCCTGCTGACTACTCTGAAGTCTAAGCGCCAGGACACCCGCAGGACAGTTTTTGTGCTATATAAATGTACCATACAATACAATACATATAGAGTGGCAGACATTCCACACCGGCACCTGAGGTGTCTGTGCCACACAGTGTGGCAGACATTCCACCCCGGCACCTGAGGTGTCTGTGTCACACAGTGTGGCAGACATTCCACCCCGGCACCTGAGGAGACAGTGACACACAGTGTGTCATAAAGACCACCTCCGGCACCTGAGGTGACAGTGCCACACAGTGCCGCAGCCGGTACAGCAACCCCCCCCCAGGTGGAGCAGGGCAAATATCCAGGGACGAGGACGTGGATGGGCTTGTGATCAGAAGGGCTCAATAGCATACATTTCCACCACCTGGCCTGTTCCTGGTCGGTCCCGCATGTGGCCTCATGACCTTCCACTGACCCCCAATTCCCTCACCTTGGACAGCGACATGGACTGCCACATCCTGTTTGATGACCAATGACACGGCGACCAGACTGCGGACTGCACCCCTCCTTTTCCGCAGTACTTGTCTTCCACGGATGGACTCTGGCTGGCCCTCCACGGGCACAGACAGTGTGGTGTATTCGGCATTGCCCTGTACCGCTCCAGTTGCGGAAAAGCACTGGATGTGCAATAAACATCCAGTGATGCAGTGCTGTGTCATGTCTTTCCTCAATCATGTATATATGTGTGGATGAATGTAGGGACAGTGATTTCCCTTGCGTCACTGATGCACTGATTACAGTCAGAGAGGGTAATATGGCAATTTGTGTCAGGGGTCCCTTGGACACCACAACAGGGACACACGCAGCAGCCACTTTCTAGTCTGGACATGGACTGAACCATGCCCAGTGCCCACAAGCATTTTCTCAAGCCCGACCCTGTTTCGGCAAACTGCATGCCAGACCACTCTGCTCACAATCCGGGGAGGGGGGATTCATTGCTACCCATCGATGGTGTTGTGCAGGTCACTGGTCTAGTTGTCAGCATGTCACAGCCACTCCCTGAGGGCAGGTTTGTACACACACCGCACCCACCCGGCACAGGTGTCACAGGCCATGTGAACGGGCAAATATAAGGGGCCGACGACGTAACATACTCCTCTGCCTGTGGTGACTGGATGGCGGACCCAAGGCCCTGCGGCCGGCACGGGCCTACCACCACATGGCACTGACTGGGTTTGCATAGGGTTTGTGGCAGTCACTGCATTGCAGCCTGCACGGACCTACCACCACGTGGCGCGAACTGGGTTTGCACAGTGTTTGTGGCAGTCGCTGCGGAGCAGCCTACACAGGCACCCTGCCATCGGACGCTGACTGGGGTTGGACAGGGTTTGTGGCAGATGCTGCATTGCGCCCAGCACAGGCACCCCGCCACGAGACGGTGACTTAGTGTGCACTGAGTCATTGGCACCTTGAGCAGCTGAGCAGGTGTGCAGCTTGCGATGATAGCTCATCCTGGTGGTCCGAACTGACCAGGATTTGTGTGTCTTGCTGTACTGCAGTGTATGTTATGTTATGTTAAAATTTCTTATAAAGCGTTCGTTCACTGATTAGTTTCTTGGCGCTGAACCTAGAAAAAAATAATTTGCTGGGACCTCATTTAATTAGTTGTCAACAAGTCTAATTATAGGCTTGGAGAAATAGCCAGGTCTTAAGAAGTCTACGGAATCTCACAAATTCCGTACAGGTTCTAATGTCTGACGGGAGAGTGTTCCAGAAGCGGGGGGCCAATACTGCAAACCTGCAACCACCTATTAGTTTCCGTTTATAGGAAGGAATGGTTAGAAGATTCTTGTGAGCAGAGCGTAGACTCGGTGCAGGTAAATATTTTTGGACAAGTCTGGATATACATTTTGGGCTAGCACCATGCAAAGCTTTAAATATAAGGCAATCAACTTTAAACACACATCTTGGCAAGATGGGGAGCCAGTGTAGCTCTCTCATAGTGGGAGAGATGTGTTCCCATCTAGGTTGTTGGGAGATCAGCCTTGCAGCCTGGTTCTGAACCATCTGCAGTATTTTTGTAAGATAGAGCATAATGCCAAAGTAAAGAGAATTGGCATAATCCAGGTGAGATATCACCATGGCTAGGACCACCTGGATTAAGCTTCCCGAGTGAGTAATCTCCTAATCTTCCTTATCTTCCTCAGCTGGAAAAAACAGGTGGAGGTCACAGCTCTTATCTGAGATTTCATAGTGAGATAACTATTGATGATCACTCCCAGACTTTTAGCTGAGGAAGAAGGGTTAGGTGGGGAGCCATGATCACTTGGCCAGAAATGAGTGTTCCAGGGGTTCAAGGGACCACCTATCGGAATCACCTCTGTTTTATCTGGGTTCAATTTTAACTGGTTGTTATTCATCCAGTCACGTATATGTAGCATTGTTGCCTGGAATTCAGAGATCGAATCCGATGAATTATTGATTGAGAACACCAGTTGCAGATCATCTGCATAATTATACGTGCATACCTTCCTGTTTTTGAAAGAGTGAAGTAAGGAGAAGAAGGTAAAGATTAAATAGGTGAGGGGACAATGAGGAGCCCTGTGGCACTCCACATGTTGTTGTAATTTTAGGTGCAGAGGATTGTGAAAGGCGCACTGGCTGAGTGTGTTCCTTAAGAAAGAACTCAACCCAATTGGATACCATGATCGACCATGTACAATGCTGCTGACAAATCCAGCAGTACCAAGGCCTGGGGGAGCCCTTATCGGCTTCCTTTCGAAGCATATCCAATACAGTGAGTATTACTGCCTCGGTAGAGTGGGCTGGGCGGGACCCTGCTTGGTTAGGATCAAGATACTCCGACTGCTCAATAAAAGTACAAAGACATTTGGTCACGTGAGATTCCAATATTTTGTTCAAACAAGGAAGCAGGGAGATAGGCTGTGCCAGCGTCCTCCGCGGGCCTACCGCAACGTGGCCCGCTTCCGGGGTCACAGAGTTAGTGGCACCCATTGGGCTGAGTGGCTATGCAGGCTGCGATGTTGCCGGGTGCCTTGGTTCATACCATGCCATAGTGTAATATGGTCCCAGCACCAGACGTGTGACCTGGTGGCCAGCGCAGCGTGGATGCATGGTGAGGAGGGTACCATGTCTGCGGGCCCCGGCCTAGTGGCTTGCAGCGGCACGTGGTGGGACCTGCAGTCTACACGCCGGTGGCAGAAGGTGAGCAGTGAAACCTGTGTGTGCATGGGTGGGCATGCTCTGATGGGCGGCGGGAGTGGCTGGGATGCCTCTGGCTGGGTGTGCATGGGGGGGCGGGCGATGTTGTCTTGTGCAAGTGTGTGTACTGTGCCAGTCATGTCTCTGGACTCTGTTTCAGTTGACGGCCCTGTCTCAGATGTGTGACCTGGTGTGCAGCTCTACATACCAGCCAGTAGTTGGAGACACACCTGTGGCTGCTGTGTGGCCTGGGTGCACAGGGTCAGCTCTCTCTCTCTCCCCATCTCTCTTCTTTTCTCTCTCTCTCTGTCTCTCTCTCTCTCTCTCTCTCTGTCTCTCTCTCCCTCTTCTTCGTCTCTCTCTCTCCCTTTCTTCTTTCTCTCTCTCCCCCTTTCTTCTCTCTCTCTCTCTCTTCTTCTCCCTCTTCTTCTCTCTCTCTTCCTTTCTTCTCTCTCTCCCTCTCTCTTCTCTCCCTTTCCCTCTCTTCTCTCTCTCCCCCTTTCTTCTCTCTTCCCCTCTCTTCTTCTCTCTCTCTCTTTCTCTCCTTCGCTCTCTCGCTGTCCTTTGATGTGCGCAGGACACTCCTTCTCATCATGTTTTTTGTCTTGCTGGTTGTGACCAACAGAATGTGTCGAGGGGAGCCGCCATGTGTCTTAATGTCATTTCTGTGTTGTTTCAATAAAGTTTAATTGTTTGCTTCAATACTTAATGTGTAATGGTCATTTCTGTCCCGACACATGCATGTCACCACTTGTGATTGTGTGACATCAGGCAGATTATTTTGTACATGTTTAGGTGTAGCTGGAGTAGCATGTCTTTGCCTAGGGGAAGCCCGGGGCGGTTGGGCTCCTGAGTGTGGTGACGGTGGGTGCTGTGGCCCTCTTCGGTGTCCGGTGGGCTTAATCAGTAGCTCCATGGCATCTGTTGTTCTTCTGGCGGGTCTCCCTATTGTGGTTTAGGCTGCCGTCCGACTTTACAGCAGGTCAGAAAGTGTAAAATTCCTGCTGCTAACGCGCCTTATCGTGTGTTTTGTGTTCTTATCGCCGATCTGTCTGGGTATTGTGAATGTTGAGGTGTGGTGTTGTCCCGGCTTTTGTCATGGGAACGCCTACTCTGTATCTTATTAGCAATAGATGAGGGGGTTCTCTGCGGCGATGTATTTTGTGGCTGCTATCGCGGGAAAAGTGGTGCTGTGGGCTGTTAGCACCTGCTTGTGAATGGTGTGGTAAATTTATCACGACTTTGGCTGCGATAAAGTGCAGTTAATTCCATGATAGCCCCTTGTGAATATGCCGCTGAATATTTTCCAATGCCTGAGGTGCAGTGGGATGCCTTCGTAAAACAGAAGGGGTCTCCTTGAAAACCCTACCACTTAATGCCCTCCCCCCCAAAAAAACTTTGTTAAGAAGAATTTGTAGGTCCAGGGGATGGCCTCCAATTGGAGGGAGTTGCAATTTGCACCCAACCTCATGAATATTAATGACATAGGTCAAATTGCGATTTTGAATTACTTTTTTGCAAACCCATCATTTTGTATATAAGTTGATTCACAAAAACCTTTCAGCTCGCAAGTTGCGACGAGTATACATACATCAGGCCCAGGAATACCACATGTACTAGGCTTTTACTAAAGAAAAAAGACACTCATAGCTTCCTTTCCCCAAACAGCCTAGTGAGAGCAATTTCTTGTCATTCCTTCCTGCTAAGTCTAGGAAAAAAACTTGTACCCTCCAATGCCACACCTTTATTAAGAACTTAATCTACTATATTATTTTATTCTGCTATGTTATTGTATAAAGTTATACCATAGCATTGCATGGATTGTTGCATTAGTACATTATCTGCAGTTTAACAGCATGTACCCAGCCTATAAGTACCATAGTTTGAGTGTAAAAATTACAAAATAATGAAGTAATACTATCACAAAATGTGCCGCAATATGCTGCATAATTTTGCCTTTTCTTGCTGAAAAATTTACTCTACCCTGCTGCATAATTTGGCCCTCCCTTGCCGCATAATTCCTGTGGCCATCACTAATACTTACAGTGAACTTGGGCCTGTTCATTGATTTCTATTGGTCAGCTTTCTTGTCAGTCTCATTCAGTTGCTCCTTATTCTAAAGCTTTACTTCCTCTACTTGTGTTTCTCCATCCCCTGGAGCACAGGTTATTTACCATACTTTTGACAGGATTGTATCCTTCCTTGGTTCATGTTGGACTCTCCCCTTTCTAGCTCATCTATTTCTTTCCCCACACCACTAGGCTTTTTTCAGCTTTATTTTTTTTATATTTCTCCTCCCCTGCCTCAAACTCCTCCATTGCTCTCTCGTCTTCATTATTTCCTGGTGCTCCCTCCATGTTGACTTCTCCCTCCACTTGCTGATCCTCCATTGCTCCCATGCTCCTCTTTGTCTTCTAAACATTGTTTTCAATCTTTTTTTGAGGGTCCAGCAGATACAATTTGTTGTTGGGCCACTCCTTTTTTAAAGAGTGATTTTGCACACATTCACATTATTTATTTTTATTTACAGATCCAAGAGTGATATCTGCCATCTTGTAACATTCAATAGAAACAACAAATGGCGACCGATAAATGCTGTATGCAGGCACAATGCGCTGCGACACATGAGTGCATATGTATCCTCACACTAGGACTCCATAGCATCCTGACACATGTACATGCATGTGTGATGCTATCGCAGATTTTCCCTGTTTTTGCCAATCATGTACGATATTACATGAGTACGGTAGGAAAGTGCCCTTTTTGTATGGTCACCTACCTACCCCACTTTTTAGTCCAATGCTGATGGGTATGGCTTTGAAAGTGTACTGACGCCTGCATCCCAGATCCCAGTGTTCACCCCCAAAAACTGCCATGCGGAAATTAGCATTCCCAATTGACATGAACTTTGTCCAGCTTATAAATCCTTAGTATATGGTACCAGTGGTACCCAGGGCATGGGTGGTAAAGGAGTCCACAGGGCTTGCGGCACTGCTTGTGCCACCCTGAGTGACCCAAGTAAACTACTGACAGCAGGTCTGACATTGCAGACTGCAGGAAGAAGTGGAAACTGCTCCATTTCGGCTTTGCCCTCACCATGTGTCAATGTCAATGCACTGCTTTTAATATATGTCAGCCACCCCTAAGGAAGGTCTCCTGACCCAGAAGGCAGTGTGTTTTTTGAAGGTATGAAGCAAAAGACACACAATTGATGGAGGGAATGGAGAACAATTCAAAACATTCACCCCCAGTCAAGAGATCTGGCTTAAATCCATCATTCCTTTGCTCACCATGCCATCCCAGTTTATACCTGGCCATATGCAAATCAGTCTTGACCCTGTGCCTCATGGAAACTGTCCAAGCCCAACTGCCAAGCCAGGTCCTGGACCGAAAACAAGCATCCTAGGGCCGGTCAAATCAAAACATTCACCCCTAGTCAAGAGATCTGGTTTAATCCATCATTCTTCTGCTCACCATGCCACCCCAGTTTAGAACTGGCCATGTGCAAATCAGTCTTTACCCTGTGCCTCATGGGAACAGTCCAGACTGAACTGCCAAGCCAGGTCCTCCCTGGTCCAGAAACAAGCATCCTAGGACCGGCTTCAGGGTTTCCCCCCTCATCAGCCAGGATAGCTTGAATCCAGTGGCACAGTGAGCCCGGTACCCACATCTTGGCATACCCGATGCACTTCGGCGAGGAAGCAAAAGGCACACAATTGATGGATAGAATGCAGAACAAATCAAAACATTCACCCCCAGTCAAGAGATCTGGGTTAAATACATCATTATTTTGTGCACCATGCCACCCCAAGCTGCAGGGGGCCCCCTCAACATAGTACTCAGACCCAAGAGCTCCAGATTAGATCGGGAGCGGAGGCCCCTCCGTGTACTTGGCAGTGGAGCCCCCTCAACTTTCGCTATGCCACTGACCTGGTCATATGCAAATCATTCTTGAACCTGTGTCCCATGGGAGCAGTCCAGACTGAACTGCCAAGCCAAGTCTTCCTTGGACCGGAAACAAGCATCCAAGGACCGGGATAGCTTGAATCCAGTGGCACAGAGAACCCAGGGCTCACGTCTGGGCATACCCGGCGCACTTAGGGTGTGGGCATGCAAATGCGACCTATATGTCCCTGTAGTGGCCTTTACCATTAAAATGCATTATAAGTGATAGGCATTCCATAGGATAACATGGGCTGAAATTCAGGCACACCTGGTGTCGCTAGCTTTATGATGGTACCACATAAATATGTCACGTTTGGTATCAAATAACATACCTTTGTACTCAAGATATTAATCTTGTTTTGAGGGCGATGTGGCATGCATCCCTACCCTAGAGGTTGCTCACCTGGTTGTCCCAGCCTCTTAATGCTCTGGAGTGTAAACATTCCCAGGGGTCAGGAACAAAGGCCTGAGCGGAAGGGAGGTCTCACCTCCTCCCTCTCTCTCAGGATGGCTAGTGAAGTGGCACATTAAGGTGGTGAGCTTCAAAGGCTGCACTGCCTCTGATATGCATCAGAGCTGCCTCCCAGAGGAGGGAACTGCCATCCCCCTGTCCCAGGCTCAGTTGCTTCCATACAGGCAGGAAATTAGGTATACCTCTAGGGTGAGCTGCATGGTCTGTACAGCTAAGGAAGTCTTCTTCCATATTAAAAAGTGGTTAAATTAGTTTGTTGTATGAGAAATGGTGACCTACAACCCAGGTGTGGTCATCTCAAGGGCGGATTAGCCGCTGGAGCAAGTAGCCCATTGACCACTGTCACCCACACCCCTATTGCCCCTAATTCCAGGATTTAAGGGCTGCCTCTGACACCAGAACCTCAGCTCTGAATCAACCTGCATCAAAGGGGACAAAAGAAGAGAATGAACATTCTCAGATTTACATGAATAGAGAATCAGGATTTCATTAAAGACACTAGGCTAACATTACGCATTATATCTTTTAATGCCACTCCTGAGCAGCTCCTTTAAAGAACTTCCATTACAAAAACAATCCAGAACAGGAATAACATTAACACTAATAAATTCCTCCTGCCCGGAATCTTAATCCTCTTTTAAATGCAATCCAGCATGGAGAAACTTCCTTTTCTTCTTGATCCTCAATCCATGTTAAATATGCGTTATTCTGAAATAAAAAAATACAATTAAAAAACTATAATCAAAATATTGTTCTTATTCTTAAACAAAATTAGTTAGTCAACATATTCTACATTTAATCTCCTTAGAATTTATTATTTAAAATTTAATTGTATACAATAAAATACAGGGGGAGAATGGACCACTTGTCCTGTGAAATCAGGGTCTTGGCTAGATTGGAACCATATAAAAAACCCTCATCAATCGTACACGGGCCTGGGGCGGTATATCTTGATTTTCCGCCTTAGTGTAACATTACAGCATCATCATAGGGTTCTTAGATTGTCCACATGCTGTCCTCCACCCGAAGGTAGACCAACTGATTTTCAGTAGTGTTCAGAGATATAAGAACAGTGAATCAAGGGCAAGTGCTCAAGTACTGTGAGTAAAAAAAATTCTACACCACTTTTGCGCAAAATTTTTATTCTTTAAGAAGTGATGTGAGAAAAATAAAAACATATTCAGTGCGATCGTAGACCGAGTTATCAGTCTACAGCACTACTAGGTCGACATGTTTCAGCCTTCTCGCAAAATTCTCAAGGCTTTCTTCAGGACCGAGATTCTTAGGTGACTTATTGCAGCCCCTCATTGCAGTGGTTAACTTACCACTCACATTATGAGTTCAGATCTGTAGTATATTTCTTCTTTGTTAATGCTTCATTCTTCAGGATGCCGTCGAGCAATACGGGCGTTGTCCGATACCGACAAGTCACTTGCTTGTGCTGGCTCTGAGCGGCATCCTGAAGAGCGAAGCATTAACAAAGAAGAAAGATACTACAGATCTGAACTCATAATGTGAGTGGTAAGTCAACCACTACAATTAGGGGCTGCAATAAGTCACCTAAGAATCTTGGTCCTGAAGAAAGCCTTGAGAATTTTGCAGGAAGGCTGAAACATGTCGACCGAGTAGTGCGGTACACTGGTAACTGGGTCTACGATCGCACTGAATTTGTTTTATTTTTCTCACATCACTTCTTTAAGAATAAAACTTTTGCGCAAAAGTGGTGTAGAGAATTTTAACTCACAGCACCTGAGCACTTGCACTTGATTCACTGTTCTTATATCTCTGGACACTACTGAAAATCTGGGTGGAGGACAGCATGTGGACAATCTAAGAACCCTATGATGATGCTGTAACGTTACACCAAGGCGGAGAATCAAGATATACCGCCCCGGCCCGTGTACGTTTGATGAGGGTTTTTATATGGTTCCAGTCTAGCCAAGACCCTGATCTCACAGGACAAGTGGTCCATTCTCCCCCTGATTATTAAATGTAACCTCTGGAAGCTGAATGGATCATAGCTTCTTTCTCCCTCAACATTGAGCTAGGCATACAATAAAATACACCAATCCCATAAAGGAAGAGACGGGAGGGATAATGTTAGCCTCCGTGTCTTTAATGAAATCCTGGTTCTCTATTCATGTAAATCTGAGAATCGTCATTTCATTACAAGACCGGAGGCTACCATTATGCATGTTGAAAGCCTTTTAACACCACTTCATACATATGTTCTACCGGTCTAAAATAGTGTCTTGCAAATGTATCCACATTTGACCAATCTGCAGCTTTCAAAATATTCTCCAAACTTCCACCATAAAGACAAGACTTACTTGCCATAGCACCCACCTCTAATAGAATATGCTTTGAATTTTCCAATATCTACACCAACTTGACTCATCACACATCTCACCCACCTAGATATTGTAGCCATACTCCCCGCCCTGAAAGGCTTTACAAAGGAAATCAATAATTGATGTTCACCATCCCGCCTGTTTTCTGCCACTCTACACTCACATTCTTTTAAACAATTCACCACACATAACTTCCTGCATTCATAATACTTAGGATAAAACACATAAGAAGACATGGTCTTAGTCCTCTTATGAATTTCAAAGTACACACCATCTGGAATAAAATATTTGTTATTAATCTCTAAACATTTCACATCAGAAACCCTCCTACATGAAATCAAACATAACAGAGTCGCTACATTGATAGAAATATTCTTATTATTCATGTATCTATTTGATGGCCAGTCACAAAATAATTTCAATATCAAATTCACATCCCATAAGACATTATAACGAGCCTTTGGAGGGCTCTTTAACCTCATACTCTTCAACACCCTATAAACCAAAACATTAGATCCAACAGATTTTCCACCTACCATTGCATGACCTGCCAAAATTGCAGATCTACAACAATTAATGGTACGATAACTTAAACCTTTGTTAAACTGCTCCACTAAGAAATTAACAAATTCGACTACAGGAGCTTCCATTGGATCCAAACTCCGTTCCAAGAACCAACACTCCAAATTCTCCATACTCCTTTGTACCTCCTCCTAGTTCCTGGAGCCCAAGATTCCTCGAGTAACTCTGCAGCTTTAATGCGAAAGTCCCTCGACAAAACTGTTCCCCTGATACTCTCCAAACAAGAAGGTCCAGCACCCCGCTCAAAATCAAAGGATGAACTTCTCCCATTTCGTTTACCAGCAAATCCTCTTTTACTTTTATTAAAAAAGGAATTTTTCATGCCAATTCCAGAACCGCCAGAAACCAAGCTTGAGAAACCCAAAAAGGAGTGACCAGAACTATTTGAGACCCTTCTCTCCTCACCATCAACAGTACCCTCTGAATCAAGGCAAATGGAGGGAACGCATAACCTCTCATGTTCATCCATGACTGTTGAAATGCATCTATAGCTAGTGCCTCTGGATCCGGCATCCAGCTGAAAATCTTCTCCAAGTGATGAGTCAATCTTGATGCAAACAAATCCACCTCCAATGGACCCAAAACTTTCAGAATCTTTCTGAAATAATTCTTTCCCAACATCCAATCGCTGAAATCCCTCACATGTCTGGAATTCCAATCCACTGCCACATTTTTTATACCATGAAGATACTCCGCTCTCAAATCTATCTTATTCTTTAGACAAAACATCCACAGCTCTTTTGCCACATTCGAAAGATCTCTCGATCTGCAACCTCCTAACGGTTTACATACGCTACAGCTGAGATGTTGTCCATCTTCAAAAGCACCGTTTGACCCTGCAATCTTTCCTTGAAACTCATCAACACATATAATGCCGTTGTCAATTCTAAACACTTTATGTGCTGAACTTTCTCTTCCATCGACCAAGCTCCACCTGTTTCTAGTTGACCCAACGAGCCCCCCAACCTAACAGGCTCGCATCCGTCTCCAGAATAACATCCGGAAGGCAACCAAAAATTGCTCTTCCATTCCAAACCTCCAAATTCTGCATCCACCACTCCAGCTCTTCTTTCACTTCCGCATCAAACACTACCTGGTCTCCATACCATAAACCCGCTCTCAACGCATTTGCTTTTACTCTCTGCAAAGCTCGATAGTATAGAGGACCTGGGAAAATAGCTTGTATCGAAGAAGAAAATAAAGCTAGAATCCTTGCCAAATCTCTTAAACATAAACTCTCTTTCTTTTGAACTCTCTCTCAAAACCTCTTTCTTTATCATCTTTACTTTCTTTGAAGGCAATCTCAATACCTCCTCGAGTGTATCTATTGTATAACCAAGAAAATCCAAACTCTGAGCAGGAATGAAGACTGACTTCTTGTGATTTATTAAGAAACCTAAACTCTCTAACATATCTACTACACTCTTGAGTTGAACTTTTAACTCCTCTGCACATTGAGACATTAATAAAATGTCATCCAAATAAACAATTAAACAGAATCCTCTCTCCCTGAAGAATGCAACAACTACCTTCATCAACTTCGTAAAGCACCAAGGTGCCGAAGACAGGCCAAAAGGAAGACAAAGACATTGGTACAACTGACCTCTCCATCTGAATTGAAGGTTACTCTGGCTGTCCCCTTTCACTGGAACAGTGAAATAAGCATCCTTTAAATCCAACTTCACTAACCAATCCTTCGATTGCAACATTTCCCTTAGGAGGTGAATCCCCTCCATTTTGAAATGCCTGTAAACCAAAGAATGGTTCAGAATCTTCAAATTTATCACAGGCCTCCAACCTTTTTCTTTCTTTTCTACCAAAAATAAACTGCTTACCTAAACTTTTTATTGCTCTTCTACCATACAGATCGCTTCTTTCTCCAGCATCTCTTTCACTTCTAAATCTACAATCTCCATCTGTTCCTTTGATAGCATTAACTCTTTTGGTTCCACATACTCGATTGGCCTTTCCACGAAATCTATCTCGAACCTTCGAACAACACTTAAAACCCAAAGGTCTCTTGTAATCTTCCTCCAAGCATCTACATAAAACCTTAAACGGCCTCCTACTTTTCTGAGGGAAGAACAAAAAATAGTCAGTATACTCACCTCTTGATCCTTGACCCTACTGACTTCTTCCTCTTCCCCCTCTAGACCTCTGGAATCTTCCTCTTTGTGGGAAAAAAATTGAGGATCCTTGAAAACCCCTTCCTGATCCTCTATCTGCATAACTGTATTGGTTGTTATATTGGGACTTTTGCCATCCTCGGCCAGCATACGGTCCCCGTCTACCGGCCTTTCCAAAAATACCAAACACTTTTCTCATGTTGTTTTGCGCTTTGTCTAGCAAAGTGAAAGTAGAGACATGTTTGCCTAAAGTTTTTATAAAACCTTCTCCAAACAACAAACCTTTTGCATCCTCTCTAGGCTCCTTAACTGCCAGATCACTTAATTTAGGGTTGATCTTCATCAAAACAGTCTTTCGCCTCTCAGTTAGTAAACAATAATTAGCATTTCCTAAGAGAACCATAGCTCTCTGACTCCAACCTCGCAAAAGTTGCACATCCACTTGATCATCATTAATATGTGCCTCTTCTGACGTATCTAATATTTTTCCTAAAGGACCTAAAACATCCAATAAACGATCCTGACAAATTTTCAACGATCGTTCCAATCCTTTTCTAGGATCTTTCCCTATTTTAAAGGGATACAATATTAGATCTGGATCTAAATTCGGAGTTTGACAGACTTTGTCATCAATTTGTGGCCTTGAGCATTCAGCTGTCAAAACACTCCTCACCTCCTTTTCAAGAGGCTTCCTCAGCCAATGTTCAACAAATTTTGCAACATGATCTTGAGGCCACCAGTCTGCACTTCTTGGATGCCTTAATTCATAAGGGCTAAACATTTCCCCTCCAAGAGCATCTTGCAAAATAACTTTTGAGGAAGATGCTTGATCATTTTTTAGATCATCTTTAAGATCATCATCATGATCAACATCAAAAACAGACTCATCAATCATTTTTTCTACTCCTGCTTCATTACTCTCATCCACATCCATATCATACTCCTCTTCGGAGTCATCCTTTGTGCCAGGAAGGACACCTTTCCTATTTGCACCGCAATGAGTACCACTCTTTTTCATGGACTTAAATCCATCATTGCCCTTCTTATTCAATTGCTTAGTTTTTCTTGCTCTTTTAGTACCTCTTTTCACTCTCCTTTCTTCTTCTTCATCAGAAAAAGACCAAAAATCCTCTTCAGACTTACTATTTTTTCTCTTTTTGTCCATAACAATCTCTATAACCTCTCTCATAGAACTCTTTACTTCCGATTGTATTAATATCCTTAAATTCTCCTCACTAATTCTCCCCTCAACCACCTGTTGAGTCACATTTGTCTCTTTAGAACTCATTTTGACACCTTAAAGAATTAAATCCCTCAATATCAAAAAACAATATCAATCTCTCACAATAACAGCTGTTGCCAACTCTCCTCTGACTCACAATGTAAATAATAATTTTTTGTTATTCAACTAACGTGTACACTCTAACAAACGCGTACATAAAACCTATATTTATAAAGTATATTTTCCCAATTCAAGATGGCCGCCGTATTCACGCTAGAATTCGGCAGCCAATCACAATCAACTAACTCTGTGACCTCACGCTCATGCGCGTGACGCCTCTACTCATACTGCCCAGATTTGAAAAATCTCCAAACGGCAACACAATTTCAAGCGCAAGAAACCCAAAGATAAACAGCCTCTCCACGCGCATGCGTCCATTAAAATAACACTCGCTCATCACGCTCGAGCAATAAGGTTTTCCCATCTATTTACACAAAAAAAACTGCAAGGGGGCGCGTGAATCTTGTCAAAGGAAAACAGCCTCTCCACGCACTCCCTTCAATATAACTAACGTTCGCGCGTAAAATAAACCGCGACATTAATGAACTTAAAACCTGTAACATAATCAATGAAATCTCCACAAAAATATCCTTACACATTAAAAAGTCTTGTAATGAATGTTTACATAATACTTAAAGTAAAATATACGATAACTTACAAGCTATATAAATGATTAAAATTCATACAAACAAACTCAAATATACCGCTTCTGTAAATTAGAAGCTTTCTTCTTTTAAACTATATCATATTAATGTACACTCCTAAACATTCAATCCATAACTCAACATTCATTTAATAAGGAATCACCTTATCTGTTCAGGAGCAGCATTTAAAAGAGGATGAAGATTCTGGGCAAGAGGAATTTATTAGTGTTAATGTTGTTCCAGTTCTGGATTGTTTTTGTAATGGAAGTTCTTTAAAGGAGCTGCTCAGGAGTGGCATAAAAAGAAATAATGTGAAAATCAAAAAAAGGTTGTTAGTCGTGCACTGCTACATTTCAGTAGGTTTACTATTTTACCGTACTCCTGAGAATCACCCCCCACTCGGGGGTGTACATCAAATGTGTAAGTTGCACTTCTGCTACTGCAGTGTGTCTCCCTGGGCACAGGTTGATTAGTGCTGTAGCTGCAGCCAGTATTGACAAAAAAATGCTCTTCACGTTGTTCTTTGTTTTCAAATGATCATATATTTTACATATTATTTCTCCAATTCATTGCTTTACATGGATATCTTCATAAAATGTAAAACTTCCTTTCCCATATTGCATCATGTTTGCAATATATTCGTTTAACTCCCAATGCATTTCGGCATAGAATGCCTTCATCAGGGGAGTATCTGTAAATGATACAACCATGGTTCAAGTAACTAATTGGGATTCTTTGCCTTAAATACAACCTCCACCATAATGGTTAGTAAGTGACTGTTTGTGTTTGCACACTCAACGCAATTCAAATTCAAAACTCCGATATAAACATAACATAAAGCTGAAATGTGAGCTGCGAGCCGATTGTGTTAAATTGTGATTGAGGTATTGACTCGGACATTAGCAAAACGCAGTTCCGATCTACGGGCCGGGAAGACACCACGTTACTGGTAACCGGTAAGCTAAATTAAGATACCAGCTACATGCAGCGCGTTTACATTTATACTCAACTATAATTTAATGATGGCTGAGAAGATTAAAACCTGGTTATAACAGTACACTCATAACGCGCACCCACGCGTTTCACCGTATTTTTGGTACCATTGACTAACGCCTGTGTCAGCACCCTTAACACAGCTTCACACAACCGGCCCGTAGATCGGAACTGCGTTTTTATTTGGTAACCTAGCTTGGCTATAATTGTGAAGGTTGTTTTTAAGGCAAAGAATCCCAAATAGTTACTTGAACCATGGTTGTATCATTTACAGATACTCCCCTGATGAAGGCATTCTATGCCGAAATGCATTGGGAGATAAACCAATATATTGCAAACACGATGCATTATGGGAAATTAAGTTTTACATTTTATGAAGAAATCCACGTAAAGCAATGAATTGGAGAAATAGTATGTAAAATATATGATCATTTGAATACAAAGAACAACGTGAAGAGCATTTTTTTGTCAATACTGGCTGGAGCTACAGCACTAATCAACCTGTGCCCAGGGAGACACTCTGCAGTAGCAGAAGTGCAACTTACACATAAAAAGATATAATACATAATGGTAGCCTCCGGTCTTGTAATTAAATCGTGTCTGCAACAACATGAATTGCACAAACCAAAATAGGAATACTCTGTCCCTGTGGCATCGTTCCTGCAACTGGCTGATCGAGACTCATCCTAGGCCAAAGCTCAGTTCCCGCAGACAGAAGGACCCCTGTGAAAACCTGAAGTACCCTCAGAGTCCACTGGACTAATGGCACTATTCCCCTGCAAACTGCAGGTAAAACAATGCTTCGGATCCCTAGAATCTCTGCCCATTGGGCCCTCCGAGGGATTGCCCAATTCCACTTGATCTAGGGTATCATGAGAACTGTAGTCCTGCCTTACATGAAGTTTCAAGCAGCTACCATGTTTCCCTGAATCATAGGACATCCAAGTGACAATCTGCTGTGCGTACAGCTACCAAGGCATGTTGGTCAATGTTAGAAATGTGGGGGCGGAGATCAGGGTAAGGGGGATACACACTCTAGGTAACCCCTGCTGACCCTCTTAAAAGCTTGGCACTAGCAGACAGGCTCATCCCAAAGGCAATGTGTAAAGTATTTGTACACCAAACACACAGTAACGCAGTGATAACACTGCAAATGGACACCACACCATTTTAGAAAAATAAAGCATTTTATCTAAACTCAACAAGACCAAAACATTAAAAATCCAGCATACATTTTGTAAAATGGCACTTCAAAACAGTTATTTCAAAAATAAAGCTTATAGAAAACAAATAGCTCCACCTGGAGCTATTAGGACGTTGTGACAGCAATAAATACAAAGTGCAGCACCGACCGCGAGGTTCACCGCATCGGGCATGGAGTCACACGAACCCCCAATCAAACACTACCTTGGAAAACAATGTCTGTGACGATGCACGGCGTCGTGCAGGTGCGGCGTCGGTGCCAAGGTTGAGGCCGGTTCTCTGGCTGCCACAGGAGAGGTGAGACGTTATGTCTATGAGGAGGCAACATGTCGAATCTAGGACAGGGGAAGTCAGTTGCATCGGCAGTGGGGCAATGCGCAGTCAGTGAGTTTGTGGAGTCACCCTCTGCGGTCATCGGTGCCGCGATAACAGAATGCAAGCACTGGTGGTGAGGGAGTCAGTGCCAGCGCTGGCACTGGGAACGTCAATGACTGCAGACATCAGCAGGCATCAAAGGGTGTCAGAGCTGCAGTGCAGGCCAAGAGGTGCGTCATGCACTTCACGAGCGGTGTCCCTGGCCTAGGTGCAGGTTGCCGTAACCAAAACTAGGTCTGGGCTCACGGGCAATAAGGACAAGCCTCACTTACTAGAACTAAATTAACAAATTAAAAATAATTGATTTATTCAGGTAAAATATAGTCCTGTGGCTCACTGTTTAATTCAGTTTGTTGCGAGGGAAAATATAGCCCCCTGTTGAAACAAGTTGGCAATATTGGTGCTCGTTTTTGGTTTGTTCTAGGTGCAGGTTGCGGCATCACAGTGGCATCACTGAGGGCAATGGAGATTGCTTTTCTTGCTTCTCTTAGATTTCTTCTAGCTCCCAAGAGCAGGAACAACCATCCAGAGGCTCAAAACTGAAATAGGAACCTCCTGGCAGGTCAGAACTCTCAGCAATAGAGTTCACGGGACCTGGGGGTGAAGTGTTTGTGTCCCTGAGACTTCAGAACAGGAGGCCAGCACACAAAAGCCCTTGGAGATTATTCTTCAATCAGGTTTCTCAGCAAAGTTCCAGTCTTTGTCCTTTCCTTGGCAGAAGCAGTAACTGCAGGCCAACCCCACACAGCACACAGCAAAAGGGCAGTACTCCTCCTCACAGCTCTCCATCTATTCTCCTTGGCAAAGGTTCCTCTTAAGTCCGGAAGTGATGTACAGTTTTTGGGTTTAAGGTCCACTACTTATATCCCATTTTGTATTTTGTTTGTCTATGTGCCATGGTCTCTGAGCCCAGTCCAAACCAGTTCCATTTTCACTGGTGCAGTGTGACCACAGGGGGTGGAGATAGTATTGTGCAAGGTAGACAGACCCTATTCAGGTGCCAGGAAAACTCCCCCCACTACTCTAAATGGAGCCAAGGTCCATTTAGATCAGCTCTGAGTCATCCAGGAAGAGCCAGGCACACCTTACCCCCCCCCCCAGTGGCTGTCTACAGTGTATGCACATCCCTAGCCCCTGTCACTTCAAAACCAGACAGTCAATCTACAAACAGGCAGAGGCACACATAATGGTTAAACAAGAAAATTCCTACTTTCTAAAAGTGGCATTTTCAAATACAGAATTTAAAAACCATCTCTACTAAAAGATGTATTATTAAATTCTGAGTTCAGAGAGCCTACACGTTATTCCTCTATCTTGTCCCAATGGGTAATTATACTTGTATGATGTTACAAAGTATCTCCCATGGCTATTCTGTGGGACAGATAGCTTTTCAATAGTGAAAACGAAATTGGCAGTATTGTACTATCAGGACATGTCACACACACAAGTACATGCCCTTGTTTTTACATTTTACATACACTGCACCCCGCCCATGGGAGTACCGTAGGTCTACCCGAGGGGTGTCTTACATGTAAGAAAAGGGAAGGTTAGAACCTGACGAGTGGGTGCACTTGCCAGGTCAACATGGCAGTAAAAACTCCACGCAGACACTGCAGTGGCAGGTCTGAGATACATTTACAGGGCTACTCGTGTGGGTGGAACAACCAGTGCTGCAAGCCCACTAGAAGCATTGGATTTACAGACACTGGGCACAGTTAGTGCACTTTACTAGGGACGTAACTGTAAATCAAATATGTCAATCATGGATAAACAATTATAATCATAATTTACACAGAGAGTATATGAATTTTAGCACTGATCAGCACTGGTAAAGTGCCCAGAGTCCTGTAGCCAACAAAAACAGGTCGAAAATCGGAGGAAGAAGCAAAAAGTTTGTGAATAACCCTGCAACAAGGGCCATTTCCAACAGTCACCAGTGCAGCACTCAATGCTGCACCTAGAAGGCACTCCATCCGCTTTTCATCCAAATTCAGCAGCTGCCCCGTTGTGTTTTTGCATCTTGTTCCCCCAGCACTGTGTAAGCCTTAAAAATCAGCTCTCTCATGTTTCCTGTTCATCCCCACAGACAGCCAGGACAACCCAGCACCCGGGCTCCATGGGCCAAGTAATATTAAACTGACTGTCGAAGCCTGGTCCAGGGACCCACACCTCTTCTATCCTCTTTGGGTTCTATACAACTCAACCGGCAAGTGACCGATTGTCACTAGCATTTTTCCCATTGACTGCAATGCAAAAGTTCAGCAGTATTGAATTGCTTATGTCTTCTTTTAAAATCCATTACTCTGGTTATATGTATGCTATTTTGCCCATTTGGTGACTAAATTAAGAAACAAATGACACATTATTTTTTATAAATTGGTGTCAGATTTCTATGGAATTGTGTCAATTACTTAGGGCTAGATGTAGGTAATTCTAATTTACTGACTCATAAATACCGAATGTTACAGATTCGGTATTTATGAATTGGTAAATTAGAAGGAGGGAGATGTAGGTGAATTTAGTTTTTGAAATACCGAATCTGTAAAAATCGGTATTTACCGATTCGGTAAATACCGATTTGGTATTGCCCATTGATTCCTATGGGCCTTGAAGCCCATAGGAATCAATGGGCAATACCGATTCGGTATTTACCGAATCGGTAAATACCGAATCCTGCAAGGGTGCAGGGGGTGTCACTTTGACACCCTCTAGCACCCCAAATACAGGCATGTGTAACATGTGGCACACATACATGCCCTAAGGGCATGTCTGTGTGTCACATTGCACAGGTGTGCATGCACAGATGTGCATGCACACCTGTATTCTGTATTTTACCACCCAATAGGATTGGGTGGTAAAATACCGACTCTTAAGGGCCTGTGACACTCTTTGAAGTGCCACCTACATCTCATTTAAAGAATCGGTAAATTTACAGATTCAGTATTTTACCGATTCTGTATATTTACAGATTCGGTAAATTTACGGATTCTGTAAATGACATGCCCCCTACATGCCAAATCCTAAATACCGGTCGGTAACGGCCGACCGGTATTTGCTCTCCTACATCTGGCCCATTGTGTCCATGTTGATACTCTTAAATGCTTTACACGTGTTCCTCTAGTTAAGCATCACTGCTCTTCAGCATTCTACCAGAACTGAGTTAAGGATTTATTAGTGTGAATTCACAGACCATCTTTGGGGTTTGTGATAGTATTAGAAGGTAAAGACTAACCAACATCTCCACGTCTCCACATATTACTCCACCTTCCTGAATGTACATTGCGTGAAGTGACATCTTGGTGCATTAGAGTAGTGCAAGAAATTGGATTATTCGTTCAAGGTAGTGAGAACCCACTTCAAGAAACAGTCACAATCCTTGTCAGGCGGAATCACAACTGTCAATAAATAAACCTGTTCCTAACCCTCTGGTTACTTGCCACAAAGCAGTCAGGCCTAACTTGGAGGCAATGTGTAAAGCATATATGCAGTTTTCAAAAAAAATAAAGTGAAAAGACAACTAAAGAAAAAATCCCAAATTAATTTAGAAAGATAGAGAATATGTTACTGTATTAATGAACAAAATAACACCAAAACAACAAAAAATCAATCAGTAGAATCTGACTTATGTAAGGTTCAAAATAGCACCAAAAGTTTGAAGCGCTGACTGCTGGTCGCACTGGACCAGGACAAAGTGACACGTCCAGGTCGACCACAATGGGTGCTGTATCTGGTGAGTATCTGGTGGGGTTCTGCGTTGCTCTGCAGTGTGCTAATGTGGATCCACTGATACCCTCATTTAGGAGCTGCATAACTCTGGATTAAGTGCCGGACCCTGTCTGAGGTCTGCTCTCTCCCCTCGCCCCAACAGCTCCGTGTTGCTCTGCTCCGACGCAGACCCCAGTGGCCCAACGCAGGCAGGGTTTGAGCCTGCTCTGTGACACCTACAGCTCCTCATCTTTTTTCCCTCATGCCTTTACAGTATTTTTTCCCCTTGTACTTCTGTGTTTTTTGTACCTCGTCATTGTTGACCTGTTTTGCCTGTATCATCTGTACGCTGCCATTGTATTCTGCCCTCAGGTCACTCTACCCTACCACCCTCTCTCGCTGGTTTTTCCCACCGTTCCCGTCCTCGCTCCCACCTCCCAGCTGCATGCTCCCACCCCCTCCCCTACATAATGGCGGCCGCTGCGCAGTCGCACAGCCGATGCACCGCTGGGGCACCGAAGGCAAGCCCATCTGCACCAGTCTGTGCCTGGACCGCGCCCAGCACCAGAACCCCTGGCCCCCGCAAGTGCCACGACACCCGACGCCACTACGACACCAACTTCCTCCACAAACTCAACACCGGCCGATCATCCACCTGCTTCCAGGCCACCCCGAAGCTCACCCACGGACCCCTCACCTGCCGTAGCTGCAGCCTCACCAGCCAACGTACATCAGAACGTCCTGCCTCCCCCACCAGGGCAGGTCACAACCACTTCAGATGCATACTATTCAACAACCGCTCCACTCACAAGCACACCATCGAACTCTGGGACCTACTCAAATCATTCTTACTGGACGGCGCCTTCAGAATCTCGACCAGCACCGAAGACACCCTCAGCACTGCCGAACACCTGCACTTCCAGATCCACATCTACCCCAACACCACCCTCAGAGGAACCCTTGTCTACAGACCCCCCCGGACCCCAACCACAGTTCAGCGACCCCATCACTGACGCCGTCAGCACGCACACCCTTGCTTCCACAGACTACATCCTCCTTGAAGACCGGAACTTCCACCTCGAGAACGCCAATGACAGAAACTCCGCCACCCAGCTCGACAATCTTGCCAACCTCGGACTCAAACAGCTCGTCACAACACCCGCCCACTCTGCCTGACACACGCTTGACCCTATCTTCTCCTCCAGCAACCATGTCACCTCCAGTTACACTACCGAACTCCACTGGACCGATCACCGCTGCATCCACTTCTCCTTCAAGAAACACAACATGCACAACCGCCCACAACGAATCCCCCACAGCAGCTGGAACAAGGTCCCCGAAGACTAACTAATCACCATCCTCGCCTGAGACCCACCAACCGACCCCACCAACACCGACACAGCCGCCTGCAACTTCAGTCATTGCGCCAACACTTTCGCCCCAATCAGGAAACCCTGAAACAGATGCACCAACAGGAGGGCCATCTGGTTCACCTCCAACTTCCAGGCATCCAATCAGAATCGCCGAAGACTCGAGAAGAAGTGGCGCCACAAACAGTTACCGGACAACCACGCAGCCCTCAAGAACGCCAGCCACAAGCACCACCAACTCATTCAAGCTGACAAAAGGACCACCTTCAAGGAAGTATAAGCTTTATTCGATTTTATCAAGAAAATCATAAAAGCATACAAGTACAATTTATGCACAAAAATTTAAAAACAATTTGAACAAATTTAAAAAATAGTTAAAACATTTCTCTAAAATTTAAGATCTGCGAGCAATCATTAAACAAAGAGTCTCATATTCTGCTGATCAATACTGACATGTACTACTTAACACATTGAATTTCTAAATTTCATCACTGACTTCAAAAAGCAAGAAACAGCAAAGATAATATCCGCATCTTCTAAAAGCAATAATTTCAGATATGCAAGTTTACAAGTTCTTATCCCCCAGCGCTTAAGTAGTGGTAAAAGAAATAGTTTCCTGGGGCTAATATACAGTTTACAAAAGAACATGATGTGAATATTGCTTTGTATTGAATGGTCGTCACATGGACATATTAGTTTCAGCGAGGTCCAATCGTTCTGTTTCGGTAGAGTGACCATGCGGAAGAAAATCCCTAGGCGCAGCCTAGTCAGGAGCATGCGAGGGTAGGGTGCTATTTCAATCCCAAGATACGATTGTAAGCCCTCAGTAAGGGTAATTTGCTGATAGCTTAGGATTGTACCTTTAAGTTTCTCCCTGTCCCATCTTGCACTTTCCAGATGTGTGATTAATGATTTTTTTAGGGCCAGCCTAGTCATGCTTTGTAAACTCTCTGGGTCATCATAAAATTCAGGGTGTCCAATGTTAAGGAACATCGTTTGTACATGTCGCAGCCATTTGATTTTTGCTACACCATCCAGAACCATACAGTCTTTAATGAGGTTTCTATTCAATAAACACTCCTCATTGGTCCAAATCTTATGCCAAAGCAGACATGGTGATATTTTTATGCTGTCGCTAAGATATTTGACACCAGTCTCAATGTGGGTCATGAAAGTCGACGTGGTTTTTGAGACGCCCAACAGATAACAAATGAAAATGTTCTCACAGGTTTGTAAAGAGGACACATTCTCAAAACCTCATAAACCAGCGCCATACATGGCCGTGGATATGCACTTTGCCCGGTAGATCTGTATCATTTCTTCAATGGGTTTACCCCCAATTTTGCCTGAGAAGGTTCGTAAAGCACCTATGGCGCGAGTGAAAGCAAGTTTCCTTGCTGATACTGCATGTTTCCACCTTCCCCGCCTATCAAACACAATACCCAGATAGCAAAATGTGTCTGTTAAAGCAATCTTTTGCTTGTCCAGAAACATTGAGCATGGGGGTCTATTGGTCTTTTGAGAGCAGGACATTGAAAAAGTTTTCGAAATGTTTACCTTCAAGTTTCTTTTACCCATATAGGATGAGAATTCGGTTACTGCTCTCTGCAAGCCTACTTTTGTCCTTGACATGATTGCCGCGTCGTCGGCATATAAAAGAATGGGTACGGGCCTACCATTGACAGCCGGATAATCGCTTGACAGGGTTAATAGACTCTCCGCAATAGAATTTATATAAAAGGTAAAAAGCAATGGCGCGAGTATGCAGCCTTGCCTCACTCCTCTATTTATGGCAAATTTTTGAGAACATTCCCCCTTAGTCCCGAACCTTACTCTGGCCCCTGCATCTCTGTATAATTCCTTTATAAATGTGAGAATTGTTGAGTCCACCCCAATGTCCTCCAATGTCGACCAAAGCAGCGCATGATCCACGCAGTCAAATGCTGAGCTGAGGTCGACAAAGGTTACAAATAGGTCCCCTTTCTTAGCCTGCGTGTACTTAGAGACTAATAGGGACAAGTTTAAACATTGCTCAAGTGTCCCTAGTCCCTTCCGGAACCCGTATTGGAACTCCGAGATGACCTTTTTCTCTTCTTCCCAGTGTTGTATTTTCTTGAGAAGTATCCTACCTGCGACTTTCATGAGTCCGTCCAATAACGATATTGGGCGGTAGCAAGCTGGGTCGTCCCTATTCCCTTTTTTGAATATGTGAACCACAATCGCATCCGACCAGGTGGTGACGAACCCGCATTTATTTCCCATATTCAATACGTTTGTAAGCAAAGGGACCCAAAAATGCGGCTCAGATTTATAAACATCCACTGGGGTGTGATCAGGGCCGGGGGCTTTACCTGAGGCACTTTCCCTGAGGGCCTCTTCGACTTCTGAGGTAGTAAATACCAATTCAATCGGGTAAGGAGATGCTGGAGAGACAGTTAGCTGGTTACCCTGTGTTATATTATCTACAGGTGAAATCGCCCTACATGGGCTCGAGGCATTCCCCTGAATATTATTAGAATAGAGGTTACCGTAATGTTCTGCCCAGAGCTCACCCGTAATAGCTACTTCCACAGAGTTATCTCTATCACTTAAATTATAGACGGATCTTATAACTTTCCAAAAGGCATTGCTATCCTTATTCCTAGCGGCTTCCCCCAAGGCTTCCCAGGCCTCCTTCTTCAGTTTCGCCCTCTGCTGTTTAATAGCCAGCTTGTATTCTTGTCTCGCCTGGCGGATTTGGACCCTATTTTTTGGGTCAGCGGATAGAGCTTTCTTTAAATTTTTCAGTGTGGATGTACATCTAGAGTCAAACCACCCACGGGTATGCCTCCCATTATCCTTATAGTTCCCAGTAAGTGCATTTTTTATGTGACGCTGAATGTTAGAAAATGCAGCCATAATGCTCTTTGGATCGGTATCTTCCTCTAGGCAGGCAAGAATGTCCGTGGGACAAGAGGATAGGAGGTTTTGGAAGAAAGATGTTGGATTCATTTTCTCCCATTTAATTGCGTACCCGTTAGTCTTGGTTAGGGTAACATCATATGGGTATGAAACCCTGCTCGGTTCGTGTGGTTTATCCCCCAACAGTTTTACCCCGAAGGTGATGGGATAATGATCGCTCATAGGGTCATCCCCAATTTCCCAGTAGGTTATGAAGTCAGGATGAGTTGGTGATATCAACGCAAAATCAATTGTGGTTTTACAACCTCTTCCATTGTACGTTGGGGCAAAGGGTACCGGGGGGGAGCATGCCTGGTTAATAAAAGTGAGATCAAAGGTAAATATGACATTATTAAGGAGAGATCCCATGTTGGTGTGTGAGAAGTGCAAGGGACCATCCTCCCTGAGATCTGAGAGGCCGCACAAACCTAACTCACAAAACGGGCAGATGGTACAGTTGAAGTCACCCACCCACAACATTATGTGATCCCCTGTACCTTGTTCTCTCAGTTTGTGGATATGATGGATCATAATGTTCATATTTGATTCCACTTCGCTAATTGGCAAGTTATTATAAAAGTTCACAAGAACCACCCTTTGCGAAGTGCCCCATTTAAATGATATAATTTGGAAATACTGACTGGAGTGAAAATCACAAACTTTTACATCCCCTACATTCGAGCTATATGTACACAGGCCCCCTCTATTACGACCCTTGGCTGAAGGCACAGCAGGTGAGTGAAAGGTTCGATAGCCCAGCATGTGGGCTTCCTCTGTAAGCCAAGTTTCCTGAAGACAGAGGATGCCATACTTCTGAACAATCTCCAGCCAAGGTTTGTGGGTGATCTTACTACCAAGGCCTGCTACGTTCCAGGAAAGAAGAGAGTGCATTGGGTTTCTACATCCCTGGGGATGAAGCCCTCCAGTCCCCTTTATGCCTTTCAGATCTTGCGAATGTGCAGGCTCTTGCGAATGTGTAGGCTCTACCGGTCGTGTAACCTGGGGAGTAAGATCTTGTTTTATAGGGGGGCTTGAGTCTAGCCCAATGTGACTTGGAACTTGGGATCTAAGCATTAACTTTTCACTAGAATCAGTTTCCATTTGGGGGTTATGGGCATTGGTAAGAATTGGAGCAACACTCATTCCCAGTCAATCCACCTGATCCAGGCACTCAAACCTATTCCTAGTGGGCGCTCCTTCCCACCAGTTGTTAATAGGTTGCCAACCATCCCCGTATCCTTTCCGTCTTCGATTGCGAACTATTGACCAAGCCCCAGGTGGCTCGACAATCTGTTTTGGGGGGTAGAAAAAAGTAAGTGGTCTGATGACAATGGATTGGTCAGTATCACCTGGGCCCCATGAACTAATATATTGGGCTGTGTGGGGGTCTGCAAATGAAACCACTATACAGTCGCCATGAATGGATTTATATGTAGGACCCACCCATGGCACTCTCCTAACCATTAATACCCTACTCCTAAGAGTGTTAGGAAGCTGCCTATTGACATTAAGCCAGTGAGTCACCTTATTCCTTAGGGACCACTGGGTCTCCATGGAGTGTGGGTCAAGTGCTGGTACACCAGCCAATACAACAACATAAGGTCGGGCGTCAGGAGGGAGATCAATATAACCCCCACGAAAGTTCTGGCGACCATGGTGCTGATTGGCTATAGATGCAATAGGAGGCATATTAATGTTATTGGGCTTATTGGCAGCCTTAGGGACTGGTTTTGGTAAAGTCACGTCCTCAGGGCCTTTTGTCACTGGTAATAAGAGTTTTGATGAGGAGAGATCTAAAGCATTAAGCTTAGACCGGGGTTTGGGTATTGGAGTGGGCTTACGTAAGGGTGGCGGAAGAACAGGGGGCACTGTTGCAGGGGCAGGGGGACTAACATCAGTCACTGGGGCCGGGTGGATACCATCATCACCATCCTGGTGAGTACCTTCAGCAATACGAGGAAAACTTGCTTCCAGTTGCTTCAGGCTAAGAGTGGCCAGGGAGACTAAGGTCTTATCCATCTCTAAAAGATTATTCTCGATGCGTGACAGTCTGAGTTCAAGCGGTGACAGTAACTGTTTTAATGTGGCCCAAACTGTTTTGAGAAAATCTTCGTCATCACTCCTCTTGTCTCTGTCCCTCCCTGACTTACTCTGCCCTCCCTCTGTAAGTTTCTCATCATATGTGGGAGAAGGCCCTAAAGTCGGGTCCGGGAGTACATTAAGATTGCTGTATTCATTACCCCCCCCCTATTAGGTGGCTATCCAAATTTGTGGTTTCTATAATCTCCCCCGTGGTAGGTAGTGTTCGTCTATTATTAAAAAACTGCAACCTTGCGATTTTAGCTTTCTTGCGGGCGTAGGCAGAGCTCGCATAGCTTTTCTTTATTTTTAACGTTGGTCCTTCTTTGTTTTTATTTTTCGCTACGGGGGGAGGAGGGTCGGATTTTTTGGGCAAAGTAATGACAGTCCCAGGCCCAATGGGCACAATTCCCTCCGGAGTTTTGGGGGGCACGGCAATTAGAATGGGTGTAGGCTCTGGTTGAAGAAAAAGGGGAGCATGGTGAACATCGGCCTGAATTAACAGTGGAGGTGGGCAGGAAACATGTTGTGGCGAAACAGCAGACGCAATTGTCCCCAAAGAGGATTTTTTGGAATGGGCAAAAGTCTGTGAGAGCCTACGTGCCGCGTCAAGCTCTAATGACACCCTCTTTTGCATTTTTGTAATCTCAACATCAATTGCCAAGTTAGTCTTTACAATAAAATCATCCAGTGTCCCGCTAGGCTTACTCAGCCCCATGGCAGTTTTACTACGGCTACCCCGTGTATTCATAGTAAGTATGAATCACAAAACCAACAATGTGCCTAATAATTGCAATGAGCAAGCTAGCAAACACAAACCAAGGGTGGTGGGCCAGGCCAGTCCTCTATGTCCTCGAACGGCCTCAAACGGCCCGCTCTTAGCCCGGTCTTCGCCCCGAGCTGCGTCCCGCGCTGCGGGAGAACAAATACTGTTTATAGTGGTGGGAAAGGGCGGGGGTGGAGATGCAGGGAGAGCGGACCGGAAGCTGGGCTCGGTCTCGCAGGGACACCTGGGTCAGGTAGTCCCTGCACGCTCGCAGCCCTGCAGCGTTACTGGCCCCGTGGTCCAAACAGGGGTTCCCCCACAGGAAGCAGGCAGAGTTAGTGCGATGTCCCACGACGAAGCGGCACCCGCGGAGCGGGTGCGGCGAGATTCAAAGTGCTGGTGCCGGTACAGAAGGTGAGCGCCAATCCAGCGATGCGCTTTGCAGTGAACAGAGTATCCCAATGGCAAGGGCTGGGCCAGGTGGTTTTGGCAACCCTGTGATGGGCGGTGGGTGGAGCTGCAGGGAGAGCGGACCGGAAGCTGGGCTCGGTCTCGCAGGGACACCTGGGTCAGGTAGTCCCTGCACGCTCGCAGCCCTGCAGCGTTACTGGCCCCGTGGTCCAAACAGGGGTTCCCCCACAGGAAGCAGGCAGAGTTAGTGCGATGTCCCACGACGAAGCGGCACCCGCGGAGCGGGTGCGGCGAGATTCAAAGTGCTGGTGCCGGTACAGAAGGTGAGCGCCAATCCAGCGATGCGCTTTGCAGTGAACAGAAACAAATCAACAACAATGCGCACAATATCAAAGAGCTCTTCAACATTGTAAAAGAACTCACCAACCCCAGCTCCAACCACATCCCGCCGTCCCAAGACATCTGCCACTCCCTAGCCAACTTCTTCCACTGCAAGATCACAGACATCAACGACAGCTTCAACACCCAGACACGCCGACAGCCACTGACACTTCAGACTCATCGTCCTCCAACCACACTGGCCTCCTGCTCTCCTGGAACTACATCAACAACGACAACACCATCAAAATCATGAACACCATCCACTCCGGCTCACCATCCGACCCCTGCCCTCACCACATCTTCAACAAAGCAGGCTTCATCATCTCACCCCAACTCTGGAAGATAATCAACAGGTCCTTCGACACCGCTACTTTCCTGGAGAGCTAGAAACACGCCGAGATCAACGCCTTACTCAAGAAATCCAAGGCGCACCCAAAGTACCTCACGAACTTCCGGCCCATCTCCCTGCTCCCGTTACTGGCGAAAGTCATCGAGAAGACTGTCAACAGGCAACTGACCCCCTTCCTCGAGGAGAATAGCATCCTGGACTCGTCCCAATCCGGATTCCTCAGCAACTACAGCACAGAAACCGCCCTCCTCACCGCCACCGATGACATCAGGGCCATGCTGGACAATGGCGAAACCGTGGCCCTCATCCTCCTGGACCTCTCGGCCGTGTTTGATACCGTCTGCCACCACACCCTACGTACACACTTCCACAACGCAGGGATTCATGATAAAACCTTGGACTGGATCACCTCCTTCCTCACCGGCAGAACACAGAGAGTCCACCTCCCCCTTTCCGATTAGAAGCCACCAAAATCATCTGCGGCGTAGCCCAAGGTTCATCCCTCAGCTCAACCCTTTTTAACGTCTACATGGCACATCTCGCCAACATAGTCCGTTCGCACAACCTCAACATCATCTCATTCGCCAAAAACACCCAGCTGATCCACTCTCTCACCAAGGACCCCGTCACCGCCAAAACCAACCTCCAGGAAGGAATGAAGACTGTCGCCGAATGGATGAAGAACATCCGCCTGAAACTGAACTCAGACAAGACGGAGGTCCTCATCCTTGGTTCTACCCCTTCCACCTGGGATGACTCTTAGTGGCCGGCCATGCTGGAAGCAGCTCCAACTCCCTCTGACTACGTACGCAACCTGGAGTTCATCCTGGACTCTTCACTCTCAATGAGCCAGCATGTCAACGCTGTCTCCTCCTCCTGCTTGTACGCCCTCCACATTCTTTGCAAGATCTACAGATGGATCCCCACCGTAACCATAAGGACGGTCACACAGGCCCTCGCCAGCAGCAGGCTGGACTACGGCAACGCCCTCTATGGGGGAACCACGGCCAAACCCCAGAAAAGACTTCAACGCATACAGAACGCCTCCCCAAGTCTTTTCCTCGATATCCCCTGCCACAGCCACATCAATGCACTGGCAACAAGAGGATCACCTTCAAGCTCCTCACTCATGCTCACAAAGCACTCCACAACGCCAGAGCAGTATACCTCACCAAACGACTCACCTTCTACACCCCGAACCGCCAGCTTCGCTCCGCTGACCTCGCCCTTGCCACCCTTCTACGCATCCACAGAACGACCACCAGTGGCAGATCATTCTCCCACCTCACCACCAAGACATGGTACACCCTTCCCATACACCGACAACAAACCGAGGACCTGCTGACCTTCATGAGACTTCTCAAGACCTGGCTGTTCGAACAGTAGCAGCACCTCACACCCACCCCCTCACCGTTTAGCACTTTGAGACCCTCACGGGTGAGTAGAGTGCTCTACAAATGTTTGATTGAATGATTATTCCAGCGAAACCTTCGGTATGCTAGGGAGATGTACACTCTGACTGCAGCCAAGACACCAAGTCCTTGAGGACAGCAATTGGGGGTCAGAACTCACTCCCATAGAGACCAGCAGAGGGGACCAGATTAGGTCCAGTTGGGTCTGGTCAGCTGGGAATGTCCTTTGAAAACTTGTTGTATTCCTGTAGCTCAAACTGGAGGTCAGCCAACTGGTCCTTGGAATTACTTTTGGGGCCCTGGGTTCAAGGCAAGCAGGCCCAGTCATCCTTCAGGATTTTCAGATAGCAGAGCAGGCCTCCTTCCGAACTTTACAGGTGAAGGAGTGTTCTGATTTCAGGTTCTGAGAGTGTCACTTTTATACGCAGTGCCAGCCAGTGAGTGGCGGGCAATCCATTGTCTATCCCCAAAAGTAGTTCTGGTCAGGTCTCCCTCTTACCTGATTTAGCTCCAGCCTCGTTAGTTAAACAAAAGTCAGGGCAGGCCTGGTGCTAGGCTCCTTTGTATGTTGTGGCAAGACCCTTTGAAGGGTAATCAGGGCAGGATACAGATCACGCCAGCCATCCTGTCAGGAAGTCTCACTGCCCTCTGCCTCCAGGTCCTTTGTCCAATGTCTGGCCTCGTTCGAATAAATATTTCCCTGTGAGGAAGCCATCAACAGTCCAAGGCAGCTGGCCACTCACAGAAAAGCCCCAGAAACTTTAAGCAGGAAAATGGCAACTTTCTAAATGTGGCATTTTCAGAATAATAATTTAAAATCTGACTTTACCATTAAAGAAAATGTTAAATTACAATTAAAATGAGTGGCGACGTATTGTTCTAGCTGTACCCAAACTGCATTTAGCACTTATTAAATATAATATTGTAAACCAGTGTTAGTATATGGGAGGCCAGTCTTGTCATAGTGTAAAACGACTTTGGAGGTTTTGTCAGCACCAGAACATGTAAAACATTAAATATGTATGTCCTACATACTTTTTAAATACTATGCACCCAGCCCTCTGAGTATTTAGGGCCTACCTTAGGGTTGAATTATAAGTATTAAAAAGTAAGGTTTAAGCCTGGCAAAAGATTTATTTTAATACCTCTAAGAGTTATCCTGCACTCAAAGTGAATAAACATGTACATAATCCACATGAATTATGTGACCTACTATTATAGGCATTACAATTACCTACTTTGCAGCCTGTTGCATCAATTTACCTGAACCTCCTGATTTCGCCTGTTATACGTTTTTCAAATCTCCAACGTGAACATAAGTCCCATTCTAATAGACAATGAAAAAGACCACCTGAACATTCATCTAGGGGCATGGATAAAATGCTTATAACCCAAGTTCATTAAGCCGCTTAGCAGTCGATGGTAGCCAAAACTCACAAAGCTTAAATGAAATGTGCCAAATCTTACAAAAAGCCTAGCTTCCCAACTTCAAGACATAATTTATCTGATTACCTCCAAAAAGACCAAGTTGATGCTATTGTCAAAATGTGAACAGAAACCACACAGGAAAAAGATGTAAAATAGATGAAAAAGAAAGCCAAAAAGAGAGCAAGTAGATGTTTAATACTTTTGACAATCAGAAAAAAAAATTCAAACTGGTATTACATTCTTTGACAAGTGGATTGCATTGACCGAAGAAGGTCTTTGAAACATAGTGTAAACTTCAGATTTACTTATATAATTCCGCGTACAAATGTATGTGTTTTCGTATCACTGTGTTAATAAAAAAAGCATTCTAGTTTATCATTTAATCCTTTGAGAATTGAATTGTCTAGATATCTGATCCAAAAAGTTTCTCTTTGCACTAATGTTTTTTGTACATCGCTGTTAAGTTGATGATGAGTCTGCCTAAAACTGTAAAACGAGATGAGCTATGTTATGATTATTGTGAAGCCAACAGATAACTAAACAGGAATTGTGATTCTTGGTTCTGATCATGCTCTTGTGTTCTGTATTCTTGTTTTGATTTGGCATTCTGTCCTGCTGACTTACAGTTGACCACAAGGACATTTAACAGCAAAATCAATGTATCTGAATTACATTCCGATGTGTGGCGTATTTTGAGGGTTATTCCGTTAGTGGATGTGTTTTAAAAAAAATGTTTATTGAGCAGAGCTAACAACAGTCAGACGATACTTGCACTCTACAAATGCTGAGAACTAGGTCCAAAACACAAAATTGTGTTAATTAATTAACAAAACATATTCAGCAAAATTGATCATGAAATTGACAATCAACAAAATGTTCCCAAATCCGCGAAAATGTCTTATTTGCCCCCACCCGTTTGCCATAAGCTTCTTCGAATTGCTCTGTACGTTTCATTTTAATAAGCCATTTCTCGAATAAAGGTACTTCCAATGATCTCCAATTTTGTAAAATTAACAAACAAGCAAACAACGTTAAAATAGCAAGAAAATGGCCCTCAGTTTTCGAGAGTATAGCCTCCCTACTAGTTATCCCAAACAGAACAGCTTCTACTGTAGGTTTATACGTTTTTCTAATGGCCCTACTAAAATATTCAAATATTTTCTCCCAAAATGTTATCAACTTAGGGCATGAGAAAAAAATATGCCGCCATCCCCCTTCTAATAAGGTGCCACAACAAAAACAGCTATTTTCCACCTCTGGATACATTTTATTTAGCGCTTCTAGGGTATAGTATACCATCTACTGAGCAAGAAATGCCATTCTGTTATAGTTTGAAGTTCTCAATATCTTGTTTCCTGTAATTGATATTTTTTGCCATTCTTGATTAAAAAAAACACATTGAGTTTGAACTGAAACTTTTTTCAAAAATGTTAATACCGGAGAGGATTCATCTAGGGAGCTCATTAAGCGATACCAATTACCCACTCCAGTCAACTTCGAAATATACAGTGCAGTGGCTATTTTTCCATGGGGGCTATTGAATATGAGATTATATATTTTTTTTAAATGAATAATTTGAATACATTAAAAAAAAGGAAGTTTGTTGTGACGAAGACATCTGGCCTGCACTTCTTCCCAAGTGATCATCCTGCCCTGTATAAAAAACTGATTAACTATCCCCAAACCAGAATAGTTGTATGTTTTCAACTGAGTGGAGTGAATATGTAAACCCAAATCTCTACACTCAGTTAATTTTAAGGAAAAAAAACAGAAAAACCCTTTTGTTTAAAAACAGTACGAAGTCTATTTTAAAAATCGAATAACGTTTTACATCTTGTTTTCTTTGGGAGCTTTGCTGTTTTTAAGAATGTGGGAACTTGAGTTCCAGATTCTTGACTCATTTTATCAATAAAAAAGTTATCGACCTGTTTCAATTTAGATAATAAACACGCTACATAGTCAAAAAATTATAATTAATAATATGAACGCATATTTGGAAGTGCTAAGCCACCTAACTGAGTATCTAATTGCAAAATCGGCTACTTAACTCTAGCTACCTTTGTATTCCAAATAAATGCCCTAATCATTGAATCGATCTCTTTAAAAAAATTAAAATTCACCTAATCGGAATATTGGTCAATAGAAATATCAAAAGGGGTAGAACAGACATTTTGATAAGTGCCACACAACCTATTAAAGTTAAAGGAAGATTGGTCCATTTTTCAAATAGTTTCTGGATCTTTATACTGGTGGCTTCGTAATTCAGCTTAACTAGCTGCCCATATTGGCCTGTGACATAAATACCCACATACCGTATGGGATCGGCTTTTAAAGCCTATTGTTTCAAATCTTCTGCAGAAACTCAGACCCGGTATTTAAAATTACAACTTCAGTTTTGCTTGGATTCATTTTACAACCCCCTATTTGTTCGAATTACCTGAATTCGGGGCTTTCATATTCCTATTGACTCGTATTCTAATTGCCAAAGGCTAAAAAAAAAGGTAAATAGAATGGATAATAAGAGGCAACCTTGCCTAGTCCCACGATTTATGTCCATTAACCCTGTTTGGGCCCCATTAACTATTAACTGGGCCGGCGCCTCTTAATAAATATTTTGAAGCATAGTAATTACTGGAGACGGAATCCCAAACCTAAAAAGTCCATAAAATAAAGTGACCCAAATAAATAAAGCAAAAGCTTTTTCTGCATCTAGCATCATGATGCAGGCTGGTGTCTTATTAACGCTAACCCCTTCCGTGCGGCCGCGATCCCCCCGTGTGCGGCCGCGGAACGAAAAGGGCGGGGTTGTGACGAACCCCAGCCGTCATCCGCACACGAGCACCGTGGAGCGTGACGGCTGGGGTTCGTCACCAGCATGGAAGGGTCTTAAAATAGTCTAGAGCTTGTATCAAGAAGTGAGTATTTGATGTCATAGTACAGCCCGCTATAAAACCTGTTTGATCTGAGTGAATTACGCAAAAATAAAATGCTGGGCCCAGATCTTCATAAGAATTTTATAGTCAGCATTTAAAAGACCGTTCGGTCTATATATATTAAGATTATTTGGTGGTTTACCCTTTTTTATTAAACTAATTACTGTCGCCGTTTTAAATTCCGAAGATACCATCCCACCAGTTTTGATATGATCAAATAATGTTTTCAAAAATGGAGTCAACTCCTTAAAAAAGGTTTTATAGAATTCGATTGGAATTCAGTCTTCGCCACGGCCTTTTGCCCCTTCCAAAGATTTAATAACAGCCGATATTTTAGCCTCTGTAATTTCCTTCTGAAGCTGAGTGGCTACACTCTGTGATATTGTTGGTAATTGAAGTGAAGCAAAATACTCGTGGATCATATCCAAATTAACTGAATATTTTGTGGTATATAATTGTTGAAAATGTTCAACAAAAATTTGAGCAATGTCAGCTCTGTCAGTTGCTGTTGCATTAGTTTTTGGATCAGTCATTTCTACAACACAGGCGGATTCTTGTTGAGTCCTAGTTGACCAATCTAGCATCTTCCCAACCATTTGGCTTTCTTCATACATCTTCTGCCTATAAGTCTGAGAGCTATGTATTTCTTCTAAAATAATAAAAGTTTCTAAATGCCTTCCTGGCCTGTTCAACTGGCCCCGAGATGAGGAGCCCACAGATTTAGAAGCATTGTCCAGCGAATGCTTCTAAATCTATATATATATATATGTGTGTGTGTGTGTGTGTGTGTGCATAACCAAGAAACCCCTATGGAAGAACCAGCCCCCTCACCTGATTGTTAAGAATGAAGGATCCCATCTATACTTCGAGGATGACACCCCGCAAGGGTCGTTAGACCGCTGCGTGTGGAAGATTCAGCATGCAGGACCCCGTGTCAGCTCAGAAGGAATTCCCCTCTAATTTGTAGGGGGAGTGAGGGTCTTTTATACTAAAGTGGTCACTCCAGGGTTTTTTCCTAGATTCAATATTTTTTTAAACATCAAAGATGCTTTTGAAAACAGTCATAAATGTTTTGAAAGCAATCACCACTGCTTTTCTAAACAACTGCGATCATGCACAGCTGGCTGTGGGCCAAGGATTAAAAAAGTGGTGACTCTTATACAGAATAATTCTGCCATGCCTGGGGACATGTTTATGTATGGATTACGATAGAATACTAAGAGCCTGGTGTCGAAGAGACAGGAGCAAGCTACTAGATAAAAGGTCACCGGTTTAGAATCGTTATTGTCGTGTGGATGTGACAAATGTATGTAATAGGGGTATACATGACAGGAATAGCCGAAAGGACATGACAGTGGATGAAAACTATTGAAATGTAAAGCATAATTTCTGTCTGTGGGTTTCTTAAAAACTTTGGTAGTTAAACCCTTCAATGTCATATCTACCAAACATGCACAAAGATCCTAAGGACCCTCCATTCAGACCCATCGTTTCGGGATGTGTATCTATACCTGTGAACGTCTTAAAGCTAATAAAACATTTCTTCTGGGACCCCTCCATTTCAGCCTGTTTTGTAGTTATTTTTCATGGGACAACTCATTCTTTTTACAGAGGATGGGAAAATCTATGGGCTTTTCTGGGGCACCATCATATGCCAATATTTTCATTGCGAAATTTTAACAACAACACATCTATGAGAAGAGATCTTGGATGGACAATCTAATCTCTTACATGTGGTACATAGATGACATTTTGGTAATTTGGAAAGGTACTAAAAATCAATTGGTGGACACCGTTATGGAACTGAACCAACATAAATCCTGCATAGAATTTACACACAACATGAGTCAATAGAGCATTCATTTTTTGGGACATTCATTTTAGACTTGACATCGAAGGGTTTAACAACCAAAGTCTTTAAGAAACCTACAGACAGAAATAATGTCTTAATATTTCAATAGTTTGTATCTACCAGCATTAAAGCAACACCTGCCAAAATCCCAGTTTATCAGAGTCAAAATGATCACCTTAGAAACGGATATGTGTAATTTGTCCACACAGGAGTTTTACTCACAATATGAGAAAATAGGTTACCCTGTTAAGGTATTGGATAATGCTCTCAGAGGGTGCATACTATGAAATGCGGGAGTCTTTTACAACAATCCATAAAACCAAGTCAATCCAGAGAGGTTTACATAGTGAAGTTCTCCACCAAGTCACCAGTTATCAAACGAATCATCAATAAAGGATGAGAAGTGATTCGACAAGAATTGGATTTTGGAGACCTCTTCAAAGAAAAACCTTTATTTGTGTGCACGCATTCCAGAAATCTTACAGAAATGTTAAAGACTCCGCTATTCCACAGACAAAAACCCATAAAAGAATTGGTGAATGTTTCAATAGCATCCACTGTAGCAATGTGATATTGGGAAACACGCTATCACATCCACAAACGGGAAAAACCATCAAGTTACGTCGCACATCGGACTGTAATGCAGATACATTGATTTATGTCCTTGTGGTTAAATGTATGTCGGCAAGACAGAAAGCAAAATAAGAATTGGGGAGCATAATCAGAACCAAGTATCGCAATTCCTGTTTAGTTACCTATTAGGTTGACAATAATTACAACATAGCTGAACCTTGTTTTACAGTTTTACGTGCGTCCAACCGGCATCGTAATAAGGTCCAGAGTTTGTGAATAACCCAAAAATTTTAACTTACACAAAAGTGTACATTTACCTTTGTGGATCAGGCCCAAAATTTGGGGGAAGACCGCGGAAAAGATGGTAATTTCTAATAAGTAGTTAATGCTTTGAGCCATACCTGGTACAATGTTGCATTTGTATCTTCGTAACAGTGACACCACCTGTTGCACTTGAGTGGTGTATACTTGAACACCACTTGGCATTGGTGGTCCGTGCAAGTAAGCGCGGTGAGCTGGTGGGGCGGTAGGGTGGGCTGGGATGGGGGGAGGCGGGTGGGTGGAAGTGACATACAACGGAATATGGAATATAAAATACATAAATAGGTAAAACCACTTACCTTGCGCCTCACCACGCTTACCTGCATGGACCGTCACTGTCACTTGGCACAGCGTTACATAGCTACATTTTCAGCAGTCACCTCCTGGTGCATTGCAGAAGAGTGTGCTTGGAGATCCGCGGTACACAATGTTACATGGGTCCATTCTTAGGGGTCACCTCTGTGTGCATTGGGGAAGTGAATACTTAGAGATCTGCCTGGCTCAATAGTACCTGGGTTTATTGTAGCAGCAACCCCCCCTGGTGCATTATGGTAGTGTATGCTTCGCTGTCTGCATGACATATTGTTGCAGGAGTACATTTTTATCAGTGGCTTCATGGTGCACTGGACTGATATATGCTTGAAGCTCAGCCTGGTACAATTTTAGATACACACATTTCTATGAGTCACCTCATGGTACTTTGGAATAGCGTATACTTTGAGCACTGCCTTGTACAATGTTACAATATTTAGCAATGACCATGTGGTGCACTGGGGTAGTCTTAGATGGGGCTCTGTCCAGCAGTTTTACATGGGTACATTTTGAGTAGTGACCCCTGGTGCACTGGACTGATGTGTATTTTTGGGCTGTTCCTGGCACAATGTTACATAGGTAAATGTTTTATCAGTGACCCCCTTAGTGAATCGAAGTGGGATATTTGGAGCTGTGCCTGGACACAATGGGCCACATGTATCAAGCTATTTTGTGTTTGCAAATGGTGCAAATTGCAAAATTTGGTCATTAGCGAATGCAAAATGGATGTAAGCAATGTATGAAAATAATTTGCAGAATAACCATGAAAATTGCAAAATTTGTGATTCCCTATTTTTCGAATAACAAATAGCAAATTCGCTATTTGAAATTCCCAAACATATGTATGATCCATTCTCAATTTTCGAATTCACGTAGCTTCCAAGGGGTAATATCTACGGCCACAACCCTATCTTAACATCGGGATGAAAATAAAAATTAAAGAAAGGTTTCTAAAACTGCGCCTTGGGGCTATCCCGATATCACCACACCTGCCTCCATGGGAGAGACCCCACGCCTCGGACTTGTGTCGCATGTGTAAATCCGGCAAAGAGGACATTGTCCACGTGATATGCATATGCCCGAAATTAAGGGACCTGAGACAGAACCTGCTGCTACCATTTTTTAGATCACATGCCGTTCAGACTTGTAGGCAGGCAGTTAAACTGTGTTTCACCACTAGCAATATCAAACTGAACTGTCAGGTTGTGAAGTTTTTTGACCTAACAAAGGAAAGACTAAACCATACTTGAAAGACCCATTGTGGCTTAGTAAAAACCTGGAATTGATCACAGTAATTGTTGCATTTTAAAAAGTAATTCATTTTCTTTTATTGTTAAATGGCTTTTATACTTTTGTAAAGATTTTAATTAATCATATACAAATCAAATAAAAAATATACTATACTATACAGCACAAGAGGTCTCCCAAAGGGCACTATGGCACCTTTTCAATGTGTTCCTGGACGCCATGTTCCAGAGGATGCACCACCCCATAAGATTTCCTACAACACTGCAGGAATTGCATTAAACTAAATTAGACTTTTATCAGCTAACCCATTTTCCCCATGTAATTAGGTGCATTGATGAGAACCATGTAGCTATATGTGCCCCTTCAGTGAATGAGTTCTTATACAGGAAATCATATCATTCACTGAATATCCAAGTCATATGCAATGGCAAAAATATAATCATAGACTTAGTGGAAAGATTCCCAGGTAGTACGCATGATTTGTACATCTTCAGACACAGTGGCAAACATAAATGTCTCCTTGGGGGTGAATTTGGCGAAAGATACCTCCTCGGTAAATGTATGTAACACTGTCTTACTGACACTCTGGTTGGTCATGGTGAAACATTGCAGTGAGTAATATATTGCCTTCTTCCTTTTTGGTGACTGCACATATGCTGTGCGCTTGTTTATACTGACACCATACCTGAATCCGACTACACCAGGTGAACAGCGGTACAATGCAGTGCACATATCGACACACAATGTGATAGAGAGGACCTTTAGTTTACTGAAGAGTAGGTTCCGCTGCCTACATAAAAGTGGAGGTGCTTTGCAGTACAGGCCAGCGACATGTTGCAAAATTGTGGCCACTTGTGCCATGTTGCACAACATTGCAACTTCAAGAAGCGTACCCGTGGACCTTAGATATAGTGAATCTGATGAAGACGATGAGCCACGTCAACATCAACAAGCAGCAGAAGGAAAACAGAGATGTGCAGAAATACCACTGAATTATTTTAAGGTGGGTAACGATGAGACAATACACTACTTGGTTTCCTTGCTATTGTGATTTATTTCAAACAAAACTCAGGTACTGTAAATGCACACATAACAAGTAAAATACGTGCAGTGAGAAAGCAATAATGCAACTAGATAACATTGCCATGGTAGTTGAACGTCAGCCCTGACAAATGAATGCTACTGGTTACCTCACCTAATGGCATTCCTGGGCTCAATACCACACTATTTTCTGTGGCTATGCACTGCTGTGGCATCGGTCTGTGTGCATTGACATGTCCCCTGTTGAAGCTTCTGATGCAGAAGTATTCCTGGAACTGCGGCTTCTGCATTCAGTAACTGTTGCAATTATGCTACTGAGGCTTGAGGCCTCCACCCAGTACATTACTACCACCAACTGTAGCAGTTTGAAAATGCTCAACAGCTTTGGTGACCTGTATCAATCCTCTTGCAACATCTCCACAACAATGGGTCATTTCTACCTGCATGCCCACAGCGCGTCGAGACAAGAGAGCTGTTGTGCTGCTCAGGCAGGTTGATGGCCCTAGTGTAGTCATCTAGGCGGTCAAGTGATTGATGCTACCTTTTGCGGTGGGATACATGGTCTTCCTGGATTACATTACATATTTCCTTGAAGGCTTGTGCCATGTGACTGAAGTTGTCTGTTGTTTCCTTCTGTCCTTCCACCACTGCTGTAGTGAGCTGTGTGATGCTGTCCTTCATATCGACCATATTTGTTTTAATGGAAATCACTGTGCATGTATTGAATGCATGTGTTTATATTGCAGGCGCTGCACCTTCAACATTGCATTCTCCAGCCCACTGCAGAAAGATGATACATCGCCTTTACCACCTTGCCATTGTGCCCTTGCCATGCGCCTCCTGATATTTCTGTGTCCCCCATGTGGACTTGGGCTGTTGAGGTGGGTTTATGCTCAGCCTGTGTTATGGGAAGGTCAGGTTGGCTCTCCTCTTCCATTTCAATCTCAGGTAGTGGTGCCACTGTTGTCTTGAGTCTTGTGAGTGCAGGTGTTGGAGGTGATGGGGCCACTGTGTTGTCATCTCCTGACTGTGCCTGAGTCTCCTGAGGGTCATGGTTTTCGCTTTCATCTGACTCCTGCACGGGTGTATCTGTGATGTAAAACAATACTATTTCAGTTTATAATGTTGGCATGTATAACACATAGTGCATTGTTTTGTCTAATAAAGCTATTAAGCAACACACAGGTGTATACAGTCTGCTTGCTTGTCAAACTTAAATGCACCTGTGCTTTCAGATTTTCCTCCTTGCCTTTCCTATTGGGGTTTCTGACTACTAATCTCATAAGGCATTTGTGTGTAGCAAGTCAAATGTGGACTGGAGTAGTATTTGCTCCTCTGATCTCACTAAAGGGGTATTTTGTTACATTTACCATGCATATGGTACTTAGCATGCATCTTACCTTGGGCAGTACTGGGTGGTGCAGAGGTGTCTATCTGCGTCACTCCAATGATAGCTTCAGTCGGAAGGGTAGACTCCACCAGGTCCTCTAAGGGTGTTGACGCAGTTTGTGTGAATGGGCCTCCTTCACTCTTCTTCACCTCTTCAAGCCTTGCAGCATACTTTTCCTTGGCCCTGCTCCACAGATCATACCACCGCATACGTACATCCGTAATGGAGAGCACTGTGAACCCCACTGCACTTATGTTTCTTTGGATACACATCCATAGTTTTCTTTTTTCACTCTCTAGGACATGGAGTAACTGTTTTCCAAACAATTTCTTGTGGCTCGTCACCACTTCCTCTATGAGGACTTCCAACTCTGTCTCCCTAAACGTTAGCGTTCTTTTGGGCACTGCAGGTTCTTCTCAGTGTTTTTTTTTACGTCATGCTTGTTTTCTTGTACAAATTTGGCTGTCAAAACAGACTTCCTAGTGATGTGCTCCTGCTGTCTGCCTCCTGCTTTCACTCAGTAACAGCATGGCATAACTCACTACCTGGTTGTGAGGTTATCATGCTGCACCGGAATGTTAGATTCGCTAATAATGATTCTCAAATAGCAAATTTTCTATTTTGGGAATTGAATTTAGGTAATCTCCATTTGTAAATCCAATTTTTATGGAATCGTACATTTTTGCGATTTTCTACATACATACGCTTTTGCAATTATCAAATAACGATTCGTTAAATGTCGCTATTTGGTCATCGTAATTTCCAAGTGTGATACATGTGGCTCAATGTTACATCTGTAAAATTTTAGCAATAATCTCCCTGATACATTGGGCAGTGTGTGACTGGTACAATGTTGCATGGGTAATATATGGCACTGGCCCCTTGTGCACTGTACTGGTGTGTGCTTGGAGCTCTACTTGCACAAGAATAACAAACATAATAATAACATTATTATTATTAACTCCTTCTATGCGTCGGACGGCCGGGAGTCGTCCGACGCAAAAGTACTCATGTGCGTAGGACGGCTCCCAGCCGTCCCCGCACATGTCAGAGAAAATCCCTTTGGTGCGGGCACCAAAGGGATTTCCTTTCCCCCAAGCAGACTCGGGAGCTGGGCGCGAGCTTCCCCAGCTCCCGAGGCTGCTTAGTTATTTTCACTGAAATGATGATCAGCACGCACGCTGCGCTGACGTCACTACAGTGAAAGTGAAATGATCCCATCAGCTTGTTTCAGTTTCAGTGCCTCTTTGCTCAGAAGGCTATCTCAGCACCCTGAGCACCGAGGCAAGCAGGAGAGGTATCATTGGAAAGGGACTATCTCCTCTTTCCAATGATACCCTCCCTAGTGGATTCCTGCATGGTGATCCCTTCATTAGGGCAATCCCCAAGTTGGGATCCACCAATGGACACCAGGGAGGGGGGCGTGACCCCTTGGGCGGTAGCCCCTAAGCTGAGCACACTAGATACCAGGGATTATTCTTTTAAGTTGCATTTAGGCGAGGGGGCTGGCCTAAATGGGCCTGCCCCTCCCTCCAAACAACCTCCGCAGACCTTCTGTCTCTCTTAACCCGTTGGCCACTTCCGCGATTTCACGGCAGTGCGGCCGTTTTAAAAAACGGGCGCGGCTGCGTCGGCCATTGGCTGACGGCAGCACCAGTGAGGTAGTGCTGACGTCGGCCAATGGCCAACGGCAGCATGGAAGGGGCTAAGGGGAAAATTAGGGGTATTCCCCCAATCTGCCCCCCAGAGGGGCAGAAAGCCCACTAGACACCAGGGATAGATGGGGGCAGTAGCCGAAGGGTATATTTGTTTACAGTATTTAGGGGTGGGGCTGCCCTAAAAGGGCATGCCAATACCTCTATCCCCCAGCCCCCCAAACAACCTCCACAGACTTTCTGCCCTCCATTGGGGGCAAATGAGGGGATTATCCCCAGACTGCCCCCCTGGGGCAGAAAGCCCACTATACACCAGGGATTTGTAATTTGTTTTATAAAAGTGGGGGGAGGTCTGCCCACAGAGGGCAAGACCATGTCCCCACCCAAATATATTTGCGAACAGTGTTTCTGCGCACTAGATACCAGGGATTCTTTTTTACAGTATTTAGGGGTGGGGGCTGCCCAAAATGGACTTGCCAATGCCACCCCCGCCTAGCCCCCAAACAACCACCACAGACTTTTATCCCCCCCCCCCCGGGGGCAAATGAGGGTTATTACCCATGATAGACCACCCGGGAGGGGGCAGAAAGCCCATTAGACACCAGGTTTTTTTTATAAAAGAGTGGGGGGGACTGCCCACAAAAGGCAAGACCATGCCCCACCCACATATTTTGAAAACAGTTTCCCTGCTCCACAGGGGGTCTGAGAGCACACTAGGGGCCCGATGTAGGTCGGTCGGTAACGGCCGAAAATCGGTATTTTCGGCCGTTACCGATCGGAATAGAGACAACGGGATGTAGGAGGGCGAAATCCGGCGAAATCGGCGATTTTACCGAATCGGAAATTCACCGAGTCGGTAGAATCCCGATTCGGAAAAAAGTACAAAATACTAATTTAAGACAAAATCCTAATTTAAGACAAAATACTAATTTAGGACAAAATACTAAAGACAAAATACTAACTTAGGACAAAATACTAACTTTACTACTACTAAATGCCTTCCGTGAATACCAAAAGTAGTAAGTTTAGGATTTTGTCTCAGGTTAGTTCTGTGAATCAGCACCAATGTGTAAAAAAGAAGTCACTTTGAAAAATGGCCCCTAATTCACATGCTAGTGTGGGTACCCATCATTTCGGAGATGTGCAAATAAGTACGACTTCTAAATTCTATATTCTTTTCTCATTTCAGAAATACATAGGTGTCCTTGATACCTATTTTTCACTCTTTAGATTTTTCCAAATGAATTGTATATACCCTGTAAATTCTCAAAACCCATTGCAAGGCGCAGCTCAGTTATTGGCTCTGGGTACCTTGGGTTTTAGGTGAACCTACAAGACCTTTATATCACTACAACCAGAAGGGTCCAGCAGACATAACTGTATATTGCTTTAATAAACTTGCCATAGTTAGTAGAAGTTACAGGTGAAAATGTTTTCACAAATGGCTGTTTTTTTCAACTCGATTTCATTATTTATTAATTTCAACTGTTATTTTCTATATGAATACCTCAAAGGATCTCAACAAATTACCCCTTGCTGAATTCAAACTTATGCCTACTTTTCTGAAATGTATAGCTTTCTGGGATCCATTATTGCTTTCTGGGATCCATTATTGCTTTCTATCACTAACTGGAAGGAGGTTAAAAGCACAAAAAATAGTAAAAATAGGCTATGTCCCAATAAAATGCCAAAACTGTGTAGAAAATGTTGCTTTTCTGACAAAAAAGTCTGCCTGTCCTTGAAATATGTGAAGACGGTGATTTCAGCACCACAAACACTTTGTTGATACCATTTGCAGGGAAAAAAAACAGATGCTTTCTTCTGTAGCACTTTTTCCCCATTTAAAAAAAAAAGCCAAAATGTTGCTCTTTTTTGGCTAATTTCTGGGTCCCCTCCAGGAGAATCAACAAACCCTGGGAACTTTTAAAATCCTCAGGATGTTGGAAGAAAAGGACACACATTTGGTGTGGATACCTTATGTGGACAAAAAGTTACAGGGGCTTAAGCGCAAAGTACCCCAAATAGTAAAACAAAGGCTTAGCACAGGGGGGAAGGCCTAGCAGCGAAAGGGTTATTAATAATAATAATAATAATAACAATAACCCTAATAATGACAACAACAATAATATTAATAGCACTAATAATGATAATAATTATGATGAGACTCAGGTAGGTCGAAACCTGTCTGCAAGGTGCTTGTGCTACCGATCACAGGGAACCTGACCTGACAGTTTGGCTAGACTTCCTTTTGGAGCAGGACAAAGGTCCATTTGCATATTGTTGGTTCCTGTCTATTGCGACACGGTGAGCAAACACCGATGGATTGGATTATGACTCACTGTAAATACTAGTGACTGAGATTAATTCAAGCATTCAACCTGTGAAAATGAATTTATAATCTTGTTTAGTCTAATAGATTCTCATGTAATGTTGTGTAAACAACCACACATATGATCCTGAATATAGCAACTGTTTGAATCAAATATGGTCATATTAGTCATGTTATGGTCATATTCGTTTTATGACTCTAGAAAGCTCAGAAGCCATAGTAGTCAGGGTTGTACTGTGTACTTTTTTAACAGTATAACTTCACTTTCAAACCTGACAAGTGGAAGCAGGATTTTGTGAGAATAGTGAGGCTACTAATGTAGATATGAATGATACCTTCCCCTCAGGCCATTCAGTGTTTCCTCATGGTGGAAGATCCTGCCACCTGCACATTAGATAAGTTTTCACTGAGAGTAACATGTTACTTTCACATTGTTAGGGTCCATTGACTTGTATTTAGAGAAGACGTATATAAAGTAGGTTGATTTTCTATGAATTTTCACTCTTTGATTCAACTGACCGTTACAGAGTTGGGTCCAAAGTTGCTAAACCTTGTGCCCCCACACCGTGACCATTTAAAGGGGTCTGTGCAGATAGTCGAGGCAGTCCTTGAGTGCAGCAGCCAAGTGAGTTGGAGCTGAGTTACTAAATTAAATAATAAAAAACAGCCTGATCCCTGCGAGTAAAGCAAAGGGCCTTAAAATGGATCCCACTTTTCACTGGGAGGCAACAACAGGCCATGTCTTTTTTGAGATCTATTAATAAAGTTTCTGAGGCCATTAACCAGTCTCACATTCTAGACCCTTTGCCCCTTTTACTTGGCCTGATCCTGAAGACCTAGGTATATTGCATTACAGTAATCTACATAGGAAAAAATACAGAATCCTATCAACTGATGCAGCTAGGTTTGAAGATAGTGTGGGCTAGAAAGGGAAGCCAATGGAGTACCATAACGATGGTTGTGATATGATTAAATTTCTTTAGGACCTGGATGAGACATGCTGGAGTGTGTAGGATACCCTTAAAGGGTGCCTGTATGGAGTCTTGAGGGCCATGGAGTAGAGTATTACCACCATCAAATGCAAAAGTAAGAGCTTGAACAGCACTTCTGAAGTCACTCTCTGGAAGAAACGTTTTGAATTTTTTTAGGGAGCTGGTACCAGGCTGCTTTACTTTTTTTTGCCCACGTGCTCCTTGAGGGTGAGTTTGATGTCCAGGATGAATCAAAGTGGCTTGCCATTTGGTTAAAGTTCAGGTTTGAAGCTGTCAGTGTTTGTACTGTTTCTTGTTGCTTGTACTTGGCACATAACTGGAATTCTGTCTTGGATATGTTGAGCTTGAGGCAAGCACTGTAGACCTAGGTCTGGGTGAGGTCCAAGCAGTGTTTGAGGTGTTAGATGTGTGAATCAGAGGAGACTTTCAAATAGAGTATTGTATCATTGGCATATTAGTAAATCTTGATGCTGTTACCTGGGAGCAGAACACCAAGTGGCTCCATGCAAAGTTTGAACATGACAAGAGACTGTATGAAGCCCTAGGGGACTCCACAGGTGATGGGTATCTATTGTGACGTTGAGGTGCCCATGTGGTCAAACTGGCATTGGTTGAAAAGGTAGGAGGAGAAATAGTGAATGGTATTACCAGTGAATTCCATTCGAGACTCCGGGGAGCATATGAAGGTGGCATGGGTAACTGTATCAGAGGCAGCTGAAATGACCAGCAATATCAGGAAGCAGGGGTCATCTTAATCTGTGAGCAAAATAGTATAATCTACAATGTGTAAGGTAGATGTTTTTTTACTGTTGACTGATCTGAAGCCAGACTTGGAGTTGTACTGTAGACAGTTATCATTGCTGTTATCTTGGAGTTGTACATAAACTGCCTTTTCAATGATCATGTCAATAAGTGGTAGGTGAATGATTGGCTGATAGTTGGCGGGGTCATCATAGCCCAATGTAGGTTTCTTTAAGAGTGGAAGTAACTTAGCTGTTTAATGAACATGAAAAGAGTATATGCGTGTCATCCGCGTAAACAGTTTCCAACCTGATTGATTGTGGAAGGCCACACAGTGGCTGGATATGCTGTAAATAACATATGGGAAAGAGCTGAGCCCTGTGGAACTACACATGGCAATGAGTTATCACTTGAACCATACTGGCTGGGCTGTTGGTGTGGTCAGTCCAAGGCTGATGTTCTACCTTAAAATCCATTCTCTGGAGGAGGATGAATCACCTCAACGGTTTGAGATTCTAACCCCTCCTCTGCATTATCCACCTGAGGAGTCTGAAGACTGTCTGAACCCGGAAGTATGGTCTCAACCTCTTGATTGCACAGGCCACTGTAAAGGATTCCTTTCTATTGCACTCCATCTCTGTTCCTGGGGAGGTAGCTTTCTGTAATGTAATGTAAATGTAATGTAAATGTAAATTGATACTTGTATAGCGCACTACTCACCCGCAAGGGTCTCAAGGCGCTTGTACGAATACCGCTGTGGAACCCATCCTGGCTTTCCCTGTGAGGTGTCCACTCCTGGGCACCCCCAAGGTGGAGGCCATGCATCCTTAGCGTTGTGGGGGCCGTTGTGGAGATTAAGCAAGCTATTGCCCAGAGTTGCAGAGTGGGACTCCATGATTGGAATAGGCACCGAGGCGAGAATTATCAGGTCCGTGGAATTTTGAGCACAAGACCCGCAGAAGCAGGGAATTGAACCCTGGTCCCGGGCTAGACCTCTACATCAGGGTCTGCCGCTCTAACCATTGAGCCACACTTCTCCACTTTCTGCAGATGAAGGCTCCAGGCAGGTCCATGCCCTCATCAGTTCACGAAACCAAAAACCTTGGAAAGTGTCCTCGGTGCGGAACTAGAGGCTATAGGGTTTCAGGGTGAGCTGGCCTCCTAACAGAACCCATTCCACACAAAAAAACTGCTACAGTGTTTTCATTATCAATTAATAATTTACCACATTTTGTAAATGTTCATACCTCCCAGCCTACGCCTAGACACACACAATAGTCCTCCCACACCACCAGGTGTCATGCTTCATTATAGGACATCCCCATGCTCTAAAAAAATCCAATTTGATGGCGAGATGGCCTACGCCCTGTATTCGGGGAGGCACTTACTAACAACTCAGGATCCGTGAATGATACGATTAAAAAACAATGTGGTGACCCAGTCTCGTTCTTTTTTTATATAGGGTACTGCTTGTTAATAAAAACTCAGGAATACAGGAATATTGGAACTATTACCTCGACCCCATTAAGTAGTGGTGTGTGAGAACATTCTGTTGCATAATGAAATCACTTGGTTGGCTTTTTTGTATGAAACTGGTCTATGGCCTCATCATTTAGCTGGTTGAGAACAGCACCAATGCCATGCTCTGATGCATCTGTCTGCACAAGGAATTCTTTGGTGAAGTCGTGTGCCTAGAGCACTGGTGCTGTGTAAATGGTGTCCTTCAAGGTTTGAATGCTCTCTGGTACAAATCAGTTCTGCTCACCTTTTTTAGCTGCTTCTTGGAAGTCCAGCTCTATTAAGGGAACAACAATAGGGCCGTACCTCTTAACAAACCTCCTGTAATATCCAGTGAGGCCTAAGCAAGGCTCTCACCTCAAAGAGTTCCCAAGCCAGGATGGCCCCAATCTTGGGCTGAAGGGGTTGCACTTTGCCCCCACTGATGTGTTGTCCCAAGCACACAACTGAATTATGCCTTATCCGACACCTTCTGGCTTTGATAGTTAAGCCAGCCCTTTGCAGTGCCTAAAAGCACTGCTTGGAGGTGGTGCAGGTGGTCATCCCAACTAGAGCTGAAGACAGCAATGTCATGTAGGTAGGGGGCACTGATGTCCTCCCACCTGGCCTTCACCCAGTTGACTAACCTCTGAAAGGTGGCAGGGGCGGTCTTTAACCCAAAGTCTATCACCCTTTATCGGAAGTGGTCCTCTAGGGTGGAGAATGCAGACCTTTCCTTGGCCCCCTTGATTAAGGCAATCTGCCAAGTCTAAGGCACACAATAAATTGGTGGCTTCCAACCAATAAATGAGCTCATAAACTCTGAGGATGGGGTGTATATCAGTCATAGTGACTGAATTGAGGCCCTTGTTCTCCATGTAGAACCTCAGTTCTGAAGTGGTGTTTGGGGGGGAGGGCGCAGTCTTAGGTACCAGTACCACTGACTGGACCAGGGACTACAGGAGGGTTCAATCATCCCCAATTCTAACATCATGGATACTTCATCTTTATTACTGGCTCTCATTGTTTCAGATAGCCTGTAAATTTTATTTTTGGCAGATATACTGTTCCCCATGTCTGTGTTATGTTATGTTATGGAACACTTATACAGGGCAACGGTTACCCTGAGGTGTCCTGGCGCTTGCTGCAGTCCTCCCACCGTTCACAGATTGCTGCCAGAGTGTTGTTCAGAACAACCATGTTTTCAACGCCTTCCTAAAGACCAATAGATCATTAGAATTTCTCAGATAGAAAGGGAGCTCATTCCAAGCCTTTGCTGCACCAGCGGCAAAACTTCTGACTCCTCATCAAACTTTTTTGATAGGTGGTACTACTACTAATTTCGCTCCTGACGAGCGCAGGGATATTTTGGGCACATACCACTGGAATTGTTGTTTCAGGTGAGCTGGGCCTGTACCTTGAAGAGCTAGGAAGACTAAGCAGAGGGTTTTAAAATGGACCAGTTTTTTAACTTGCAGCCAATGAAGTTTTTTGATTGCACTAGAGATCAATGCAAATTTAGGGGTTCCAGTCAACAATCTGGCTGCTGCATTTTGCAACATCTGTAGTTTTTGCATGAAGCGCTCCTGCATATTCAAGTATAGGCTATTGCAGTAGTCTAGTCTCGACATAATCAAGGCTGTAACCACTGTGCGCTGGCTGTCTTCCGGTAGAAGAGGCAGAATTTTCCTCGTTGTCCTGAGAATATATGTTGGGGCTGAGACAACGGCATTGACCTGACCTGACCGCACATGTCAAGGTGGTCATCTATCACCATTCCCAGGTTTTAAACTTTCCTGGAGAGTATCGGTAGAGTCCCCATTGAGTTTGGCCACCAACTTGGGGTCCAGAAATTAACATCCTTCCCAAACAGGATGACCTCTGTTTTGCTTGAGTTTAGCTTTAAACAGTTTTGAGTCATCCAGCTTCCTACTGCCTCCATACATTCCTGTGTCATAGGTACAACAATCAGTGAGCCCTGGTATTAGTGAGAAAAGAGAGACAAACTTCCCCAACAAGTGGAAACAGGCTCTCTGTTGCTCTGGGGTCAGGGTAGGGGAGAAGACAAGACCTTACACTGACCCATTTTCCTCCTTGGTAGACAGGAATTTGGGGAGGGGCTCGCTTTCCTCATCCCCATCATTATCTGTCACCAGGAGCATGGTTACTTTGAGCCTCTCAAAGTGGGGCTTGAGGCGGTCCACATGTAGGACCCTTAAGGAGTTCCTAGATAGTGGTCCACCAGCTAGGCGACCTACCCCTTCTCTCTTTTACCTCATAGGGCTTGGTCCACTGGCTCAACAGGCTCCATCGCTCACACTTTTTGGTTAGGGTGAAACTTCAACTACATTCTAAGGGTAGTTCTTTTGAGCTTGTTCCCATTCCACCTTGACAATACTGAGAGGTTTAAGGACTGGGTGCCAAACAGAAGTTCAAAGGGACTTAATCCCACTCCTTTCTGAGGCACTTTGTGATATGCAAAGAGAAGGCATGGCAAGAGACATGGGTTGTAGTAGGTCCAAAATCAGGGTCTTGTTGAACCCTTCAACAAGCCATTGGTTTGGGGGTGGTATGGAGTGGGGAACTTGTATGTGAACCCACACTGTCCCACATAGACTCCATGTAGGCAAACATAATATTTTGGGAAACCCACCGGGGTAAATGTCCCTGGCCACTGCGGACACAGTCACATCCTCTGAGAAATGGCTTCCGGGTACCGTGTGGTCCACTAAGACCATGATAAACCTGTTACCTAGGGTAGTATCGTGTCTATACCCACCTTCGAAAAGGGTGTTTCCACTATGGGGAAGGGAAGCAGAGGGGCTTTGTCCTTTGCCACTGACTTTCCACTGGCCTGGTAGGTTACACAGGATATGCAGAATGCAACTGATCGCATTCTAATCCGGGGCCAAGTGAAGTGGGTGACCAGTTGGCTAAGGGTTTTGGCCTGCCCAAGATGTCCTGCAAGGGGGATATTATGAGAGTCCAATCAAGTAGAAATGATATGTAGCACTGGGGAACCACCAACACATGGGTTGCCCAAGGCTCAAGGACCTTAGGCTCGCTATACATGGGAATATTGTGCCAATATATAAGGTCACGAGAGGTGTCACCAGCTGCCTGGGCCTTGGCATGCCGCTGTAGGCACTCGAGGGTAGATCACCCCCTCTGAACCTGAACTTCACATCTTACCAGGTGGTGTGCTCCAGGTCATTCCCCAGCAGGCAGTTAGCAGGCATTGCCAGAACCACTGATACCTTTAAGGAACCTGAGACCCCTCCCCATTTAAAGGAAACTAAAGTCACTGGATAATGGCTCATCTGGTTGTCTTCTGTCACAACCTGGTGGACTACATCAGGAACCACCTGCTCTGAGGACACCTCATGATGACACCTAACAGTGGCCATACTGGCTCCTGTGTCTCTCAGAGCCGTCACCCTCTGCCCATTGATGGTGACCTAATGGCTATATTTCTTGGTATTGGCAGGCATGTATTGCCTCTTCCCCGCTCTCTTTATCACCAACACCAACATTAACTGGGGAAATCTCCTTCCTGATCACTTCTCTCGCTATTTATGGGATCTGCCCGCCATTGGGGGGCTGTTTCCTGTGCTTGAAGATGGTATCCCCCTTAGAGTGCCCATATGGGTAACACTCATGGCAATTGAGCTTGAAGGAGCCTGGGGATTTCTTCCCATTAAAACCACCCTTCTTTTGTTCAGGGCTAGATTGGGAATCCCTCCCCTGGAAACTCTTTTGGGGGCCCTTTGAGAACTTTTTAGGTTTTTCCTTGTCTTCCTCTTCCTTCTTCTGGTGGGGACCCTTTCCACCCTTTCACCATTTGGTGATCCCCCAGTTACCTACTTGTGGTCCCTTGTGCTGAGCCAGAGGTCCACTTCCTTATCAAGCTCCCTGGGTATAGTGAGCTAGGAATCTATTAGGTGTTGACGCAGCAGTTGATAATTGCTGAACATGTGCTCTTTCACAAAAAGATTGTACTGCTCATGCAAATACTCTCTTAACAGCCTTTCATCTAACCATTAAGTGCCTTACAAGAATACTCCACGTGACCTACCTGACTGGTGACTTCTTCTGACAGTCCCTAAACTCTAGCCTGTACTTCTATGGGGAAAGACCCTATTTCTCAACAAGGGCATCCTACATTAGGGTATACGTCATCCGATCCCCTTTCACAGGGCCAGGAGGTTATCCCTCCCTGAACATGTGTTTCCACAGATGAGCCCCCCAATACTCCTCCACATTTCTAGGACCACCTCATAGCCCTCAAACCATTTTTCAATGTCATCCCCAACGCATAGCTTTGCACCAGGTCTTAAGGTATTTGGAGCATTTTACCTCCTCTACGCATCTGTGTATCGCTGCCACCCTCTATACTGGATTCTGTGATCTGTCTGGCTTTTAAGTCCAGCTTATTCTGGCTCACTTTATGAGCCATCAAGATTTTTGTCTTCTCCTCCAGAGTTAGTTCTGTTTTGCCAAGGCCATTTCATCCAATTTCTGGACATTTCACAGTGGGGCAAACACCAACACACTCTGGATGCTGGTGCTTGCCCCGCGGGGATTGCCCATGCTGCCTTTCCCCCTGTGCCCACAGGCATTACACCACCTATAACTGCAGTGCTGTTTAATTATTTCCTGCAGTGCAGGCATCAAAATAACCGTCTGCATAGTTAACATAGGCCAAATTCTGCATACCCTTTCAGGCTCAGCATTTTTATCCTCAATGGCCAGCCTTCTCTACTCTGCAGCTACTTTCTTTTCTTTTGTAGTCTATTTCAGCTGATCAGGCTACAGGTTGAGCTCTATTTCGTCTCTCCTGTCCAACAGTTTCTCAAGCAACAAGCTGTATGAAGACACACTGCTCCTGGCAGGATGCATGACTTCTGTGGACAAGTTTTCCTCCTCGTCTTGTTGCAGCTCTTGGTTTGTGGCCAAACCATCTCCTTCCTCGTTCTCATCCTCCTCATCCACCTCTGCATCCTCAGGGTCGTCACCCTCCAGCTCCTTTATTGCAGCTTGCATCCTACGGACCTCCTCAGAGTCTCTGAGGCCAATTTGAAAGTCCACTTTTGTTGGCCCCTTTTCCAAGGATAGCCCTCTCTCCTTGCAGAGCTTCCTTAATTCTGCTACCTTGAGGCTATCAGTGCTGCAAAGCTCTAACTCCATTTTTGCAGACAAGCATCCAGATGCACAAATGTGAGGCAGGAATGGAATTTGGAGAAAAGGAAATATATGGCCAATCATAGAGAATTTAAAAATAATGATTTTGGTGTCAGATTACTACAAAAAAATGTTGGTTTTACACAGATTAGTAAGTGGCACTGCACAAACAGAAGTACCGAATCCCACCACTGGACAATAATGTAAGAAATGTGGTTATTAGTTGAGAGGCATGAGAGCTCCACTCAAGTAATAAACACAAATATTTTCATAGTGAACCACAGACGTTGCTAGATGAACCTGTGCTTAACCCTTGGGTAGCTTGGCACGAAAGCAATCAGGCCTAACTTAGAGGCAATGTGCAAGGTATTTACGAAGCACTCAAAATTGTAAACGCAACACAAATAAAATCCCAAACCAATTTAGAATTAAAGTCATTTGTAATTAATATAATGGAACCAAAAATGAGAAAAATTCGATCAGTAGAACCAGAGTTATGCATTTTTAAAGTTCTAGGTGAAAATAGCATCAAAAAGTACATAGTGCCAATTGCAGTTAACTGGTCCTACTGGATCAGGTAAAATTCACAAATTCAGGTTTACCACAATAAACGTGGGTCTGATTCAGAGACCATGTTCATCCCCCAGAAGAGTATTACCTTCCCAAATCCAATTCCACACAAGAAACTGCTGTTGGAGTTTTGGGCTGACGGGGACTGCAAGGAGATGGTTGTCGGCATATCAGGTTGAACGACGATGACAGTTGCTGTTTTGGTGCAAAGAGTTAGTCGTCATTGGAGCTTCATGCTGGTGGTCAACGCAGACTGTCACTGATAGCCCAGAATGTCATGGCTGATGCAAAGAGCAGTTGTGATCAAGGTTTGTTCCGGCAGGCATCGGGACAGTTGTTGTTTGCCACAAGGAGTCCATTCATGGTCACATAGAGCCCAGAACTTGCAGTTCATTTTCCTCAGTGTTAGAAATGGGGGTCTCTAGTTGGCAGAGGTAGATACCTTTGTTCAAGTAGGGACCCTTCTTCCTAATTCGTATAAGGGGGATACACTTCTATATTTACCTCTGCTCGCCCACTTAGTCAATTGGCACGAGCTGATAGGCTTATCTCAGAGGCACTTTGTAAAGCATTTGTGCACACATACAGTAATACAGTGAAAACACTACAAATGGAAACCACACCAGTTTAGAAAAATAGGTAATCTTTATTTAAACCAAAACAAGACCAAAACGACAAAAATCCACAATACAGTAATAAAAATATGATTCTTAAAAGGTATAAACAGTTCTGTTCCAAGAACATTTAGCATGCAACACTTTTACAAAAAATGCATCGAAAAATGCAAGCAAAAAGGGGTGCAGGGAAGGTGATGCGTCAATTCCTTACACTCTGGGAAGGTGATCCGTCTGTCCCTTGCTCCGGGAGAGGTGATGCATCGGTTCCTTACTGCTGTGCAGGGGAGGTGATGCGTCGCTTCCTTACCAGAGAGGAGGTGATGCGTCGGTTTTTCACTGCATGGGGAGGTGATATGTTGGTTTTCTTACTGCGTCCCCCAAGGATGCGACAGACTTGGCGCTAGAATGCGATGGCATGATGATCCGGTAGGATGCAATGCGTTAAAACCCGGGATGCACTGCGATTACTTCAACCCCGTCCCTTCGATGCGTCGGTTCTTGTTTAACAGGGCCTGTGTCAGAATCGGTGCGGTGATCTTGGACGTCGGAGATCAGTACACACGTTTTATCGCACATCAGACACTTCAGCTGCAAGCAGGCACTGTGTTGATTCTTCAGCAGTGGCGATGCATCGGAAAATGATTCTTGCACCGCTGCTATGCGTTCGAAACAGGCGATGCATCGATTTTCACAGTTCTTGTACTTTCCAGTCCCAAAACAACCTCTAGAGGTCCAGAACACTGGCAGGCACCTCTCAGCAGGTCAGAAATCTGAGCAGAGGAGTTCAGGGGGTACTGGGGTGAAGTCTTTGTGTCCCTGAAACTTCAGGGCAGGAGGCAAGCTTTAATTCAAGCCCTTGCAGATCCTTCTCAAACAGGGGACACTGCAAACAGCAACGTCCTTCTCCTTTTTTTCACAGAAAGTGGCCACTGCGGGCCAACCCCAGACAGCATACAGCATAGGGGCAGTATTCCTCCTCAGTTTCTCCAGGTCTTCTCCTTGGAAATGGTTCCTCTTGATTCCCAGAAGTGATCTAAAAGCCTGTGGTCTGTACCCCTCTTTTTATAATCAAAAATCCTTTGTTCTCTGTGGCAGAGGTGCTCTTTGCCCAGCCAAAACCAGTTCTGTCCTCTGTGGTGCAGCTTCCTGGCAGGAGGTGGAGACGGCATTGTCTAAGGCAGACCAGGCCATTCAGTTGTGAAATAAATCTCCTCCCCTTACTCTGTATGTTGCCCAGGTCTAATCAGCCCAGTCGTGACTCACCCTAGAAAGGCAGGACACACCTACCCCCTCTCCCCCACCAAGTGGCTGACTGCACAGAATGCACATCCCCAGTCCCTGTCACTCCAAAGCCAGACCGTCAATACACAACCTAACAGAACCACTTCTGAGGATCCTGGCTTCAAGGTAGGTATGTTCAGGCATAATTCTTCAGACAGCAGGGCAGTCCTTCTGAAATATAATCAGGGCAGGACATAGCTTCTCCCCAGGCATATTGTGTGGAGGACTCACTCCACCTACACCCAGGCCCCTTTTGTCCCCATATGTGGAAGGAATACACAACCCACAGCAGGAGAGCCATTCACAGTCATGTGACCCTAGACACTGGCAGAAAGGTACATTTGGGGCCAGATGTAGGAGCCCTAATACCGGTCGGTAAAGGCCGAATTCGGGCGTTACCGACCGGTATTAGGGTTTTCTGATGTAGGGGGCCTATATTTTACCGATTCTGTAAATTTACCGAATCGGTAAATTTACAGAATCGGTAAAATACTGATTCGGTATATTTACCGATTCGGTAAATCCATATGTAGATGACACTCCTGAGAGTGCCACAGGCCCTTAAGAGTCGGTATTTTATCACACAATCCTAGTGTGTGGTAAAATACCGAATTCAGGTGTGCATGCACATCTGTGCATGCACACTGTGCAATGTGACACACAGACATGCCCTTAGAGCATGTATGTGTGCCACATGTCACACATGCATGAATTTGGGGTGCTAGAGGGTGTCAAAGTGACACCCCCTGCACCCTTGCAGCATTCGGTATTTACCGAATCGGTAAATCGGTAAATGAAAAAATGAAAAAATATAACAGCAGAGCAAAGATATATGCAAACAAATCAAACTGAATTAAAGATTGGTAGCATATGCACATAGTTCCAAATGTAATGGTTGCTCCATTTTATGCAAATTCTGCTAGAAAAAGTGCTTGTGCAAAAGTGATAGGTTACTCAGAATTTTTAAACAATAAGAACTAAAGTATGATTTGTAGTGCACGCAGCCAGCTGCATGTAGCATGTCTGTAGTCAAGGTAAGTAACCAAATTAACATCCATGAAGTAGAGGTGGGTGCTTGAATACATGTATTTCCTCTATGAGCTTACTAGTTCAGTCCAGACTAAGCTACTGAGGTTGTCAACATTTCGACTCAAAAAGAGGAGTTCAGTCATAACCTTATGTATGGGTCTTCATCGGGACAAGTAAGGATCGGGCAACCTGTGTGAGCATAGCAGCAATTAAAAACATAAATTGTGTTGTTTAAAACCTAAACTCACTCCCCCATGTATGCAAACTCACCTGGAGTTGTACACTATTCATCCCAAGGCTAGGCGAGCATAGTGGCTGAACAAACAAAGGCACGTGGTCTTCTCGTCTGTGGCAATTGCGTTTACTGTGTTCTTAAAAAATTAGATACCACTAGTGAATAAAACTGTCACTGTTGGTATAGGAAGCAAATGACTAAGTGCAAACATTCACTCACCCGCTGGGGAATCTAAGGATTCATGGAATGCACCTCAGAGTATGAATATCTTTAAGTGGAATGAAGTCAGGTCTGTAAGAAAGCCAAAGCAAAAATTGTAGGCTACCTTAATAAAACATAACCCCATAAAAGTGGGTTTATGCACTTAATACTAATGAGTACTCACCGAGAATGAAGACTTAATCAATCTATTTCAGGGTGAGAGACCCCTTCTTTATCTTCTCTCTCTGGACCGCTCTCTGTGATACCGAGAAGGAGATAGGGATACTTTGCATCAGGAGCAGTAGGCGAAGCGCTCAGCCACTCGCTTTTTCCTTTTAGCGTTAAATCATTTTCCACTATTCCGTTTTGGACAACCTTTGTAAATACCTCCTTTTTACATTTTTCTTTGCAGCTCATTCACTAATTTACGTATGAAGGGCTCTCCCACCCTGAAATAGATTGATTAAGTCTTCATTCTTGTTGAGTAATACTTGTCATTAAGTGCATAGACCCACTTTTACAGGCTTATGTTGTATTTAAGATAGCCTACCATTTTTGCTTTGGCTTTCTTACAGCCCTGACCTCATTCCACTAAAATAAATTCATACTTTGAGGCTGCATTTCATGGATCCACTGATTCCTTTGCGGGTGAGTGAACATTTACACTTAGTCACTTGCCTCCTATACCCACAGTGACAGCTTTATTTACTAGTATTATCTCATTTTTTCAGAATACAGTAAACCCAATTGCCCCAGAGGAGGAGCCGATGTGCTTTTGTTTGTTAAACCACTTCACTTGCCCAGCCTTGGGACGAGTTGTGTACAACTCCAGGTGAGTTTGTGCACATGGAGGAGAGAGTTTAGGGCCAGATGCATCATGCAAAGAAATAGCGATTCCTATTTAGCGATTATTAAGTGTTGGACCTGGCCCTCTTGGCAGGGTCATCCCTAAACTTTTTGCCTTCCTCCAATACTCTCTCTGACCTGTTTTTGTTGGTTTAATGACTCTGGGCACTTTACCACTGCTGACCAGTGCTAAAGTGCATCTGATCTCCCTGTGCAAAATGTATATGTGATTGATTTCCATGATTGGTTCATTGGATTTACTGTCAGTCCCCAGTAGAGCGCACCAGGAGTGCCAGGGCTTGTGAATGCCAATACTGCTAGTGGGCCTGCAGCGCTGGTTGCCCCACCCACAGAAGCAGCCTTGTAAAATGCGTGTAGGGTCTGCCATTGCAGAACCTGCGTGCATTATGGCACTGTCATGCTGGCTGGGCAAGTGCACACACTTGCCAGCTTCTAAACCTTCCCTTTACTTCATATTAGTCACACCTATGGTAGGCCCAAGGGCAGGGTACATTGTAAGTGTAAGGTAGGACATGGCCTGATGTGTGTGGCATATCCTAATAGTGAATTACAGCCAAATTCGTTTTTCACTATTGTAAGGCTACCTGTTCTCTTAGGCCAACGATGGGCTGCTGGAATTATTACACTCTATAATCCCAGCAGGCTCAGGGAACATGGCAGAAAGTCAAGTTTAGTATGCCTGAACTCAGAATAATAAAATACTTCTTTTAGTAAAGTTTATTTTAATATCCTGTGTTTGCAAATGCTACTTTTAGAAAGCTAGCATTTGCTTGCCTAACCATTTCAGACCTCCTCTGCTAGGATGTGTATCTGGCTGTCTGGGATATGTGAGTGACAGGGCTGGGGGATGACAGGTGGTGAATGCAAGGATTGCACCTTAGTGGGAGGTGGGAGTGCCCCTGGACTCTGAATAGGGCTATGCTCTGACACCACAATGCTGGCTCCACCTCCTGGAGAGCGACTGATGACTCAGCCCGACACCTGGCCCAGGAAGGGAGAAGCACTGTCAACAAAGTCATCCTGGCTGCCCCTGACCACACAATCCTGGCTCCACCTCCTGCGGAGCGTCTGATGTGCCATCCCTGCTCCCTGAAAGGAGACACCAGAGTACACCCAACAAAGTGCTCAGAGACTGAAAGAATCTATGCAAAGGCCCCCCTGGCCTGCAAGAACAAAGAAAATGCTGTATAAAAGTAGGAGCCCTGCTCCTTGTAAATCAGAATCCTGTTTCCCACAAATAACCTCTGCCCAACTAGAAGGAGAAGAAGATGCTGGAAGGACTGGCCTGCTGATTGCCTTGCTGAGGAAGGAAAGGAAAAGACTTGCTGAAAAGACTTTGCTGACTTGTGTTAGAAACTTTCTCCAAGGGCTTGTTTGAGCTTGCCCCCTGATCTGAACCCCAGGACTAATGGGTTCTTGGCGCCTTCGCTCGCTCTCATCTAATCCGTGAGCTTTCTCCTGCTGGAGCTGACACCTTGTGCCCCCTTTGCCCCCTCCTAGGGCCGTGACACCCAGGAGCCTGGCCGCCCGTATCCTGTGAGAGCCCCGCTCGTGCAGAGTCGCTCTCTTCCCCGTGGACCGGGCCGCCTGCTCCCCTGTTGCCTGCCTGTTACTGGAGCGCGCTGTGTGCTCTCGCTCGCCCCTCCCGCCGGAATTTTCTTCTCGAGCGTGATCTATGCCCCGGGCAGCCACCGTACGTCTCCAGCATACCCGGCCGCCCCGCTTTGCCCTCTGACCTGGAAAGAGGCCGTGCGCCCCTTGAAGCGCCCCCAGTACGGACCGTACTGGAGGAGCCGGGCCGCACCTGCCTCCCGAGAGCCGCCGCCGCCACTGAGAGTCCGAAGGTTCCGCCCCGCCGCGCACTGAAGGAGTGCGGGCAGTTGCTGCTTCCCCGGATAACCTGAACAGCGCCAAGACATCTTCACCGGGCTTGGGGCCCGCAATGTTTTAGTTCCCCGTTCGCACCACCCGCTCCGTGTGGCCGTGAGTAAACTGTACGCTTTTAGATCTGTACGCCTCGCATTGCCCATAAGCGTTAAATCAACTGTGCGCATCGTATATCTTACTGACTGCCTTGTACGCCCCGCATGTGAGGAAGTGAACTGGGCGCTTCAGTGCTAAAGGGAGAACTGTGCGCCTTGCCTAACCTTCAGAGACTGCGCTGTACGCTCCGTCTACGGTGAAGAGACCTGTGCGCATCGTATCCGAGGCTTACAGCGGTACGCTTTGCTCCTCTCTTGCCGAAGTGTACACCACGTACGGGTGCTCACGCTAGATGCGTGAACCTTGACAGAGTGTCCCGATTCCACCCGTTCTGAGCGCACGGAAGTGATGCGAAGCGTTCAGCAGGCCTAAGACTGGCCTTGCGCACCTAAAAGTACAGAAGGAGCATTTGTGAGAGGAGTATCACGTTTTGGCCAAAGAGGCTAACAGGAAATATGCGAACTGTAACTAAGAGACTAAAAGGAAGCAGCTTATAATTCAAAGAAACGCTTGCCTAATTACAATCTTGTCGCCCAAACTGAATTGTTATATTGGTCTTGTGATAAGTCTTAACTGCTCAGATATATTTTTTATATAAAGAAGACGTATTTTTACATATTCCAAGCCTGGTGTCCATTTGTGGGGAGATTGGCACATTTACTGTGTGTGATTATAAATGCTTAACTCAGAAACGCCTGAAGAATAGCCTTGGCTGCTCACGCCACGCACCTAGAGGGTGAGCAAGGGTAATTCTAAGGGGTCATCCTTTGCGCCAACCAGAGACCCCCAATTCTAACATTGGACGCAGCGGTGAGGATTTGCGAATTTGCATTTGTGGTTTACATACAGTGAATTATTGATCACCACATAGTGAGAGCAGACCTATAACGCAGCCACAGATTTTATTGTTTTGCTGTGTTATTGAAACGTCTTGCCTGGTTCAGTGAGAATGCAAAAGGCAGCAACCAGATGTCTGTCGCCAGAGGAGTTGGCAGACAGGGCAGCAACCAGGGCACATGAAATGGAGATGGCGAGATTAAAGGGACAAATGGAAATGGAGAAACTGAGATTAGCCGTGGAGGCGCAAAAACGTCAAAGAGATCACTACTTGAAAATGAGAGAACTTGATTTGGAGCTCAAGGAGCTTGAAGCCAGGAGGGCTTCAGCCCAGCAACAAGAGATATGTGTAGCTCAGAGACTGAGCTTTTCTGAGTTGGAGGTGGAGTCCCGCTCAGCTGGTGGCAGCAACATTCAGGTATCTAGTGCTGACAGCATAGTGCGCCCACCTAGAGATATGGCACCTGACTTGGAGGAGGTTAACTTACACCAGGAGGTTCAAGGGCATGAGGTAGCTCCAGTAGTGCGCAGCGTCCCTGAAGGGAATAGGTTGGCTGGAGTAGGAGTTTATGGTCCTAGTGGTGGGAGGGATTCCCCCATGGTTGAGGTCCTGGTGGGTGAGTGTAAAGACCGCCCAGAAGAGTGTGGGTTGTGTGACAGAGACAGTCCCCTACTGTCTGGCCAGTCTCAGAAGAATGGTGTGGAGTATGTGTGTGAGGCACTGGATGGAGAGGTGAAGGATAGTTTGGTTAACCCTGCTAGGGGGCTGTGTAATCCAATTGTGGGAGAGCATACCTTAAGTCCCGGTTTTCCAGAGCTATGCCAACACCTGTTTGAGAGTGAGTTCTCTGATCCCAGGGAGCTCACATTGGAGGCAGACCTTGTGGTGGATTCCAGAGGGTCTGGAGAGGCATTGGGGTGTGATCCTGTGGGGAGTGGCTCAGGTATATTCCAGCCCAGAGTGGTGGAAGTGGCGCAGAGTAGCCCAGCTAGGTCCTGTAGTAGTGACAGGGGTGTAGGGCCTCACGTCCTGTCCTTAAGGGGAAGGTGTGAGAATGGGTTTTGTCCCGGTAGTGCCCAACCTCAGTCTCAGAGCCTGGATGGTTCTTTAAGGGAACACCAGGTGGGGAGCCTAGGCTGTCCGGATGAGTCACCCTCTGAGGGGGATCCCCCAGTGGCTAGAGAACGTGGAGGCTCTGTAAACAGAGCTCCAGTAGTTCTGGTGTCTGGCAGTACCCCTCCAGTTGGGAGGGTGCAGAAGTTCAGAATGAGGGGCGAGAGGGGGAAAGAGTCCCCAGTGGAAGAACCAGTGGGTCAGGGGCCAGCCAGCAGGGCTGCGCCCCCAGGGAATGACCATGGGGACATCACTTCTGTCGTGGGGGATCTTCCCGCACTGTCAGAGGGACAGGGGTTGGGAGGTCTGCGCCAGGCAGACAGTCACACGACACATGAACTATGTGCCACGCTCAGGGGGCGCATGCGTGCTCCCCGGGAAGTCCTGGTGCGCCAGGCAATTGTTCAACTGCAGGGCTGGGTCCCTGAGTTGGAGAGCCAGGTTCAGGTGTTGTCTGACCTGGAGGGTTGGACCACTGTAATCAGTGTCCTGACCCATGTCACTTCTAGGGGTACTACTCCAGTGGGGAGTGGGCAGTACTCTGGAAGGGGGTGCAGAGGGAGGGAGTCCTCGCCTCTGACCCCGGTGCAGTTTGAGGGTTTAGACCCTAGGATAGAGGGCCAGGGGGAGGGTGTTCCCCCTGACCTGGTACCCCAGTTGCAGGATAGCACCCCTGAACTGGTGGGTGAATTGTGCAGGTCACCTGCCACAGGTGCCCTGACAATTCTGGAAGGGGGTACCACTCCAGGGGGAGGGTACAGAGCCCCAAGGAGGAGGACCGGGTATGGGAGAGCCCACCCCAGTCTTTGGTCCAGCCGCCAGGTACAGGCCTGGGGCTGGTGGGTCAGTGCCAGGATGTCATACCGGGACTGACAGAAGAGAGAATGGACAAAAGGTGCCAAGCCCCTGGGGCTACTGCCCCCCGCTCTCTGTGGCCACCAAGGTTTGAGAGCCCTGAGAGGCATGAGGCCTGGGTCTCAGCCCTGACTACTGTCAGTGGCCACTGTGATTTGATGACTGTCTGTTGGGACACACCTGTGCGCAGGTTAAGGTTAGATGCTGCACAGGTGGTGTCCACAGAGGAAGAGAAGGGTGCCCCATGGATTAGTTGGATGGACCCTGAGAGTATGGACAGAGGATTTGAAATAGGCTCAGATTGGCGTAGAACTGGAATGTTCCCCTGCTATTGCGGGCCAGGTCCATGTTCTATCGCCCAAAGCCGGGAAGTCCATCACAGTGGTGATTGGTCTACCCTGCATTTTGGCTGGAAGGGGGTTGTGTTGGACCTAGCCCTCTTGGCAGGGTCATCCCTAAACTTTTTTGCCTTCCTCCAATACTGTCTCTGACCTGTTTTTGTTGGTTTAATGACTCTGGGCACTTTACCACTGCTGACCAGTGCTAAAGTGCATATGCTCTCCCTGTGCAAAATGTATATGGGATTGATTTCCATGATTGGTTTATTGGATTTACTGTCAGTCCCCAGTAGAGCGCACCAGGAGTGCCAGGGCTTGTGAATGCCAATACTGCTAGTGGGCCTGCAGCGCTGGTTGCGCCACCCACAGAAGCAGCCTTGTAAAATGCGTCTAGGGTCTGCCATTGCAGAACCTGCGTGCAGTATGGTACTGTCATGCTGGCTGGGCAACACACTTGCCAGCCTCTAAACCTTCCCTTTACTTCATATTAGTGGAGAAGTGTGGCTCACCGATTAGAGCGGCAGACCCTGAGGCAGAGGTTCAATTCCCGACGCGGCAGGGTCTTGGGCTCAAGGTCCACGGACTCGATAATTCTCGTCTAGGTGCCTACTCTAATCATGGGTCCCACTCTGCAACTCTGGGCAATAGCTTGCTTAATCTCCACAACGGCCCCGAAAGGGCTAGGATGCCTGGCCTCACCTTGGAGGTGCCGAGTAAGGGGGCATCTCACAGGGAAAGCCAGGAAGGGTTCCACAGCGGTATACAGCGCCAAGATACCTTTCAGGTGATAGTGCGCCTTACAAGTATACACACATTTACATTTACATTTGTCACCCCTATGGTAGGCCCAAGGGCAGGGTGCATTGTAAGTGACATGCCCTGATGTGTGTGGCATGTCCTAATAGTGAATTACAGCCAAATTTGTTTTTCACTATTGTAAATAGGCCAAGATGGGCTGCTGGAATTATCACACTCTATAATCCCAGCAGGCTCAGGGAACATGCTAGAAAGTCAAGTTTAGTATGCCTGAACTCAGAATAATAATATACTTCTTTTAGTAAAGTGTATTTTAATATCCTGTGTTTGCAAATGCTACTTTTAGAAAGCTAGCATCTGCTTGCCTAACCATTTCAGCCCGCCTCTGCTAGGATGTGTATCTGGCTGTCTGGGATATGTGAGTGACAGGGCTGGGGGATGACAGGTGGTGAATGCAAGGATTACACCTTAGTGGGAGGTGGGAGTGCCCCTGGACTCTGAATAGGGCTGTGCTCTGCCACCACAATGCTGGCTCCACCTCCTGGAGAGCTACTGATGACTCAGCCCGACACCTGGCCCAGGAAGGGAGAAGCACTGTCAACAAAGTCATCCTGGCTACCCCTGTCCACACAATGCTGGCTCCACCTCCTGTGGAGCGTCTGATGTGCCATCCCTGCTCCTGAAAGGAGACACCAGAGTACACCCAACAAAGTGCTCAGAGACTGAAAGAAGCTATGCAAAGGCCCCCCTGGCCTACAAGAACAAAGAAAATGCTGTATAAAAGTAGGAGCCCTGCTCCTTGTAAATCAGAATCCTGTTTCCCACAAAGAACCTCTGCCCAACTAGAAGGAGAAGAAGACGCTAGAAGGACTGGCCTGCTGCTTGCCTTGCTGAGGAAGGAGAGGAAAAGACTTGCTGAAAAGACTTTGCTGACTTGTGCTAGAAACTTTCTCCAAGGGCTTGTTTGAGCTTGCCCCCTGATCTGAACCCCAGGACTAGTGGGTTCTTGGTGCCTTCGCTCGCTCTCATCTAATCCGTGAGCTTTCTCCTGCTGGAGCTGACACCTTGTGCCCCCTTTGCCCCCTCCTAGGGCCGTGACACCCAGGAGCCTGGCCGCCCGTGTCCTGTAAGAGCCCCGCTCGTGCAGAGTCGCTCTCTTCCCCGTGGACCGGGCCGCCTGCTCCCCTGTTGCCTGCCTGTTACTGGAGCGCGCTGTGTGCTCTCGCTCGCCCCTCCCGCCGGAATTTCCTTCTCGAGTGTGATATATGCCCCGGGCAGCCACCGTACGTCTCCAGCGTACCCGGCCGCCCCGCTTTGCCCTCTGACCTGGAAAGAGGCTGTGCACCCCCTGAAGCGCCCCCAGTACGGACCGTACTGGAGGATCCGGGCCGCACCTGCCTCCCGAGAGCCGCCGCCGCCACTGAGAGTCCGAAGGTTCCGCCCCGCCGCGCACTGAAGGAGTGTGGGCCATCGCTGCTTCCCCGGATAACCTGAACAGCGCCAAGACATCTTCACCGGGCTCGGGGCCCGCAACGTTTTATTTCCCCGTTCGCACCACCCGCTCCGTGTGGCCGTGAGTAAACTGTACGCTTTTAGATCTGTACGCCTCGCATTGCCCATAAGCGTTAAATCAACTGTGAGCATCGTATATCTTACTGACTGCCTTGTACGCCCCGCATGTGAGGAAGTGAACTGGGCGCTTCAGTGCTAAAGAGAGAACTGTGCACCTCGCCTAACCTTCAGAGACTGCGCTGTACTATGGTGAAGAGACCTGTGGGCATCGTATCCGAGGCTTACAGCGGTACGCTTCGCTCCTCTCTTGCCGAAGTGTACGCCGCGTACGGGTGCTCACGCTACATGCCTGAGCCTTGACAGAATGTCCCGATTCCACCCGTTCTGAGCGCACGGAAGCGCTGCGAAGCGTTCAGCAGTCCTAAGACTGGCCTTGCGCACCTAAAAGTACAGAAGGAGCATTTGTGAGAGGAGTATCACGTTTTGGCCAAAGAGGCTAACAGGAAATATTCGAACTGTAACTAAGAGACTAAAAGGAAGCAGCTTATAATTCAAAGAAACGCTTGCCTAATTACAATCTTGTGGCCCAATCTGAATCGTTATATTGGTCTTGTGATAAGTCTTAACTGCTCAGATATATTTTTTATATAAAGAAGACGTATTTTTACATATTCCAAGCCTGGTGTCCATTTGTGTGGGGATTGGTACATTTACTGTGTGTGTGTGATTACAAATGCTTAACTCAGAAACGCCTGAAGAATAGCCTTGGCTGCTCACGCCACGCACCTAGAGGGTGAGCAAGGGTAATTCTAAGGGGTCATCCTTCGCCCTGACTTAGAGGAGAGGGTCCCTGCTTGTAACAAGTGAATACTTGCGCCAACCAGAGACCCCCAATTCTAACATTAAGGAATCGCAAATAAGGACTCGCTGTTAGCTATGCATGATGAGGATAGCGAAAAAATAAAGAATCGCTAAAATCGCTAAATACAATAGCGATTCCATGTTAAGGAATCGCTATCGCAAAAAACAACCATTCTCGCATATTGCAATCGCGCTATTTGCGATATCGCGAATAGCGATATCGCAAATAGCGATTTCGCAAATAGCGAGATCGTGAAAACTACAGAGTCGCATTGGGAGCAGGCTGATAACATCACAACCAGGAAGTTAATCAGCCCATGCTGCCAGATGTGCACAGAGGAACAGGGAGGCAGAAGCTGAGTGCTGGGAGAGAGAGCAGAAAAAACAAACTGTAGTTTGCTTACAGGTGGAGACAGCCAAAATGTCCCAGCAGCTACAGAGGAGGGTGCAGTGGCCAGGAAGAGAAAAACCAAGTTCAGTGAGAGTGAACTTGAGCACCTCATTGAGGAGGTGGCAAACAACCATGAGAAGCTATTTGGAAAGCTCTCCCTCAAAGTACCAGAGGCTGCGAAAAGAAGGATATGGAACCGGATTAAAAACAAGGTCAATGCTGTGGGGGTCACAGATCGCAGCATAGATGATTTAAAGAAACGCTGGTACGACCTGCGTAGCCGTGCCAAGGAGCGGATAGCGGAAAGGCTGAAGGAGGCAAAGAGGAGCCGAGGAGGAAGCCCAACAGTCCCAGACAACACAGCCCAGGTGGACATGGTTGAGGGCACAATCAAGCCTGAAGCAGTGGTGGGAGTAACGCAGCTGGATACATCCGGGGCGGCCAGTAGCACACAGGGTAAGATGCATGGAAATCAACATATCAATGTACATACTGATAGTGCCCAAATTTAAATCAACCTGCAAACTCACAGTAGAAATAGTCCAGTCCACATTTTACATAGGGACACCAATGCATCATGGGACCTGTAGTCTGTAGAACCCAATTGCCTGTCAGAATCCAACATAGTAAGCCCAAATGCTACCAAAATGCAGTACAGTCGTTGATGAGAGACAGTGAAAGCATAAATGTATTGATTTTTAATGTTGCTCAACTAATGCAACAACATAAAATAACATTGCACTGTTTCACATCACAGATGCAGCAGAAGTACACACTGATGACAGTGATAGTGGAGACAGCACACAGGTCATCCAAGAGGCTGCCGTGTCAAAACCTGTGACACCACCACCCAAATCCAAGGCACCAGCAAAACGCAGGGCCACAGTTACACCACTGGAGCCAATGGAGTCAGAACAGGTACCAGTTACTGCTCCTGGGACAAGCCGTCCGAGTGCGAGCCACACAACTACACCGCAGGCACATGTCCGTCCAGGAACAAGACGCAGGCCAAGGACCCATACCCAATGAGTGGGGTGGCGTGGAATCACAGATGTTGCGGGTGCAGCGCCTGCAAGCGAGGCATATGGGAGCCATCAACCTGCAGATGACGAAAATGAACAAAAACATATCAGTAATGGCCGAGAGTGTGAGGGAGCTCACTACTGCACTAATGGAAGCAAACAGACAATCAAACAACACACTGCAGGAGTTGGCGCGTATGATGCAGGAGGGAATCACCACACAGAGGAGGAGGCATCACCAGTTCGTGACCTGCATGGGTGGCTATACCAGGTCCAACAACAAGATTTGCGCCAGCATGGCACAGCTGTCACGTCGGTCGGTGGAAATGCAGATTGATATGGGCCATTGTTGTGGGGATGTGTCCAAGGCACTTGGCCAAATTACCACTGCCGTTGAACTGATGCAGTCTAGCACTGGTGGTCAGGGCAATGTTACAGGGGAAGAGGGTAGTGAGGCATCCAGCCTAAGCAGCATCACTGCGCCACTCACCACTGTCAGGAGGAGGAGTAGCCGTAGACAAACACCTCCCGCTGCATCTGGGAATGCAGATGCAGATGCAGGAGAAAGACATTTGGGTGTGAGAGGGAGGAGACGCTAAACATTATCAGAAGGGTGTAAATCATCATGGTGACGTAACCATGTCCAAGACATTCTTTGTGACTGCATTTCAAGTCCTTTGTGTGTGTCTTGTGTCCTTCAGTGCATGCAGTTAATGTGCTAATGGCCACCAGCTCTGTTCAATTTTACACCCCTACCGCCTGACATGGTGATAAATACTTTATCTTCAAATGCAATTGAGTGTTGTGTGTCATCATTACATACCTTAGAAATAATGCTGGGTGATGTCTGTACGTTTTCTTTGCCCCTCCGCTGAACTTCCAAGATGTGCCCGGCGTGGGTGTGCTGGGGGGTGGTTGCCCTCTGTGTCGGATTCCTCAATGGGGATACCTCTCCTTGTTGCTATGTTGTGCAACATAGCACATGCCGCAATTATCCTGCAGCATGTTTCCGGTTGGTACAGCATTGCTCCTCCAGTTTTATGCAGGATGCGGAAGCGACTCTTGAGCAATCCAAATGTCCGTTCTATTACATTACGTGTCCTTCCTGATTTGGGCTGCATTGTACCTCTGTTGTTGTGGGCTGGCTGGGTTCAGGTATGGAGTCAAGATGTAATGCCTCCCCGCGTATGCACTGTCACCTACATAGTTACAAACAATATGTTAGTGTCAGGTATGCATTGCCATTACATAATTCAGTGATGAGTATTGTATTCAATTTACCTAGCAGGTGTCTGTCACCTTTGGGTCACAAGAAGGTAAGTAGCCAACACTGAAGGGGGTCGAGTTAACGTTATTTATTGTGGATAACACAAAGTTAGAGTTCTCAAACAAAAACACAGTGAGGGTCCAGGGTCCTTCCTTGGTGTCCTCAGCGTCAGGTATTGTGGCGGATGTCCGAGCGTCCCAGAGCATGTAGGGAAACACAAAGAAAACAACGAGGCTATTAGGTACTGGTCACGCTCTCAGAAGGTAGGGGAAGGGAGTGAGGGGAACAGTCAGAACCACCACCATCAAATGCGTCTACCCAGGCACCCGTGCACAGTGCTCGAGAGGTCCGGTGAGATATCCCGGTACTACAAAGGCAGTATTGACAGACCTCCCCTCCCATCTCTCTACTCGCTCCCGCCCTTCTTAGCTCGGAATAGCGAACCCAAACGAGCACGCACCTGGGTGAGCCACGCGTCCTCCTTTGCGTGGCTGGGCGATACACGGTATCGTTGGCCTCCTGGCGTCTCCTTTGCCGGTCTCTGCCTCACATCCGGTTCTGTCCTGGCGCCTTCTGCCCTCGCTGTGTCGGCTCCCGTGCAGGATTCTGCCGCCTGGGTCCCGTCCTCCTTTTCGGTTGTCTTGGTCTCGTCCTCGGTACTCCAGCTCGCGTTCTTCTTCTCCTGGCGTTGAACCGCAGCTTCCCACGAGTCTTCCATCCGCGACCCGGCGTCTTCCGGATCCTCCCTGTTAAGTCCCCATCCCGCTCCTGATTGGTTCCCGAAGTCAGCTGGTCCAGAGGCAAGAACCTCGTCATGACCAGAGCGGGTATTCTTAAAGGGCCAGTAGTCCTCCTGTGGAGAAGACGAAGAATCCATTAGCCGATCCGGAACCAAGCAGGGGACCGGCCAGGGGACCCCGTGACAGTGTCCATCGCCAAAATCACCCCTGAGCAGACGTGTGTGCAAGCCACTATGGTGGAAGATGTAGGAATCGTGAGTGCTCCCAGGGTATTGTGCTACGAGTTTGGTGATGATGTTTTTAGCATTGCACACAGCTTGGACATTTATTGAGTGATATGCTTTCCGGTTGCGGAAGATATACTCATTGACGACAGGGGGACATATGGCTACGTGGGTGCAATCTATGCATCCGATCACGTGTGGAAACTGGGCAACTTGGTAGAAGTCCTGTTTTGTTTGGCTCAATTCCTATTGGGTTGTGGGGAAGGTGATGTGGTTGTTGATCAAATACATCATGGCGGCCAGGAAGGATTTAAAGAACCGCGAGAGGGAGCTCTGTGATTTTGTTTTTTTACCACCTGATTGTGATTCCCTTCAAACTGCTATCGCAAAATAGCGATTTTTGTTATAATCGCTATTAGCGATTTTCCATGAATCGGGTTTGCGAATATTTAGCGATTTCGCAAAATTGATATTGCGAAATCGCAAAATATTTCGCAGTATCCTTGGATTCTCGCTAATTACGATTTGGGGGTTCAACCTGGATTCTGCAATTTATTTTGCGAATTCGCATATTTGATTTTGCGAATTCGCATTTTTTGATTCAAGGACCCACCTCTACTTCATGGATGTTAATTTGGTTGCTTACCTTGACTACAGACAGGCTACATGCAGGCATGTGTGCCCTGCGAATTGTACTTCAGTTTAAATTGTTTAAAACTTTTCAGCTACCTATAACTTTTGCACGAGCACTTTTTCCAGCACCTTTTGCACATAATAGAGCAACTATTACACTTGGAACTATGTTTATATTGTAACAATCTTTAATACAATTTGATTTGTTTGCATATATCTTGGCTCTGCTGTTGTTTTTTTCTTTTTCCCTCTCTCCTTCTTTGTTTTGATCACTTGCAGGATCTAAATACTATGATGAAGTTTGTATACTCTGTGGGAATTTGTTTTTCTCTTTTATATCCTCCTTTAGAACTATTGTGTTGTCTATGGGCCTTCACGGCCTACATTAGGGTGACATATAGGTATTAAAAGGAAGGCTAGAGCCTGTCAAAGAGTTTATTTTGCCAGGTAGCAATGGTGGTTTAAAGCTGCACTACAGGCTGCAATGGCAGGCCTGAGGCATGTTTTACAGTGCTACTTTAGTGAGTGACACAAGGAATGCTGCAGCCCACTTGCAGCATTTAATTTACAGGCTCAGGTTCATGTAGCATCATTTACAAGGCATGTATTCGTACATTAACTGTGCCAATTGAGTGCATGACAATTTTACGTCTTTATCATTGGTTAGTAGGGATAAAGTGCACAGAGTTCTAAAGCCAACAAAAACTAGTTCATCAAAAATGGAGGAGTGAAGGCCAAACGTCTGGGGGAATAACACACTAAGGATGTCAGTTCTACCCGTTGCCATAGGCACTATGGTGCAGCAAGCCTATATCTGATGTGAGGAGATCATTCCGTCTTCCAGGGTACAGGATCTTGTTGACAGTGGACAGGACACTGACTACTCCAAGCCATGGAAGAGGTGGAAGTCAATAGCAAGACTACCACGTGGATGTAGGCGTTTTGGGCAAGAAAGGAGTGGCTTTCCTCCTCAGGAATGGCCTACGAAAAGGTGGGCTGGATCCATGGCCTGAAGTTGACATGGCATGGGCGAAGTCAGCAGAGCTTGCCAGAGCAAAGGCTACACGTCAATCTTCTAGTAAGGCAAAGTTAACAATGTGAGGGCTAACTCTGTGAAGGTACTTGTCCAGGTGCCAAATATCCCTGTTCCAGATGAAAAGGCGGATGAGCACCCTTAGATTGACCCGGTGTTGGAATCTGGGGTCCAGGTTTATGAAGCCATTCCGTTGTTATTGCATCACGCCAGGAGGAGCAAGGCAACGCAAGAGCTTCAGGGACATTTACTAAACCATACAAAGACACTCTGTGTAGCTCTGCGTGGCTTAGTACATCAGGAGTAACGTAAGACAGCCCAGGTTGCTGCCATGAGTTACTGTGCCCTGGGAAGGCGTACCATGGGTGGATAATGGGTTTTCCCAAGCATCCACCCCTGTTTTTTGGCACATTCCCAGATTTACTAACACTAGTAAACCTAGGCACGAGTCAAAAATTCTACGCCTTCCCAGGTGAGACATAACGAGGACAAATATGTTTATTTCTCCTTTTTGTGTTCTTTTTCTACATGTGCTGCATTCTGTGAGAGAGGAAGAAGCCTCAGAGGATCCTTTTTGTGCGGGGAGGTGTCCGTTACTGCATAAAAACAATCCTGCTTGTAAAGCAGGCACTCTTGCACCATGGCACAATGGTGCCTACCTTAGCACTGGCTGCACTTAGTGCGCCTGTGCATGGAGGGTGCAGGAATGCGCCATATCTTAGTAGATATTGCGCATTCCTGCTTTCAACCCATCATGCAACAGAGCACAGAAAATTGTTGTGTTGAGTGATTTGTTAGTAAATCTGACCCTGGGTCCCCACCATAGCTACAAGAGTTCTTAGCTGCTTGAGGACCTACCCAGATAGAATTTTGCAAGGCCCAGACAGAATGCTCTGTCCTTGTTGGTCTCAGAAATTTGGGCCAGAAGTGATGAGTAAGTTCAACGTGGCTTGGAAAGATGGATTCCTTTATAGTGGGCCTGCTTATCCAGAGCCAGTAGCAAGTAAGTTCCTAAAAGTCTTGCAGGTTCACAGGAATTTCGTATTGCAGCTAGCTGATAAGGTATTATTAGCCGGGCAACTGAGCATCAAGAAAACTAAGAAATGTGATGTGTAGAGATTCTGTTCGATCTGTTGGAGTAAGGTCGACGGTTAGACCAAGCCATCTCTGGTACCTTTTCATCATTGAGGTACCATTTGAGTGGGTGGAAGTCAAAATTGCTAACCCCTTTGAGCCCCTCATCTTCAGGGACCATTGGTACATAATTGTGGTGAATCATACCTCCAAGTATCCTGAAGCGGTGTACTTAATGGGCACTACCGCCAAAATAGTAACGACTTTCTTTTCCTGGGTCCTTTTTCTCCAGATGGTGATTTTGATGCAGATGGACTAAGTTTATTTCATCTTGCATGTGGGCTAAGTGGGATGAACATGAAGTGGCCTGCTGTGTTCCCATAGCTTACCACTCTCTAGGCCAACACAGGTAAGACCTTAAGTGACCAAGTCAAAAGGGGTCAACAAGTAAGAATATTTTCAAATTAGGGCATTAGAAAATGTTAATTAATGTATATCTTTAAAGGTCGATATTCTCACTTAACAAAAAGGAATGAAAGAGGCGGAATCAACAAGATCCGGCTACTTATGGTATTGACACAAACACTTTTACACATATTTTTTTGTACCTAGACATGGTTAAGGATAATGCATAAATCACTATGGCCATCATTATCAGCATCCTTATGATAAGTGGGGCAATAACTCTGGATTGAATTCCTCTATTCACTAATGAAAGCGACCTAGTGTCTCTTACCAGGTCTGCCAGTTCTGGACCCAGGAGTCTTGGGTCACAAACTCGGATTCCAATGTTTCCAGGTCCAGAGACACCAGATGATCCTTGATATCCTACTGGTCTAAGCAGATAGAAGGTAAAAGTATTAGCAGATAAACACAATGGAAAAGTAAATAGTATTCAAATGTTCATATGGTTAATCCTAATTCCAAAGACAAACTTGTAATTGCCGAATTGTAGTGTAGGGATACCTGCCAGAATCAGCAATTTTGCGCCCCTCCATCCCCCAGAACTCTAATGAGGGCCCATGTTTAGACATCTTCTATTTTTATTATTTGCCTACTTTTAGATCCTTTTAACCCTTTTAGTAGAAAGTGTGAGATTTTAGACATGTTTAGAAGTGTTTGTTTCATGTCTGCCTCCTATCTAGGCAGATGTATTTTTTGTTTTTGGTATGGACACTGCCATAACATGATGGACACTTACTGTGGAAGCTGACATGCTTTTATTGTTTTAGTTATAGTAGCATATCATCTCTACATGTAAATCGAAATGACACATTTATTGTCATAGTTGTTATTTGGTCATGTTGAGGCATTAGTGCCTGCAGGTACTGTTTTATTTTATAACTATGAGATAAAATCGTTGATCAGATACTGTGCTGTGCCCTGGGCACCCCCCAACTTTTTGCTGACTGGTGCTGGGGGGACATACCATGTTGTTTCTTTTGTTTGTCGGGGCATCTTCAGTCAGCCAGCAACACCCTGGTGGGATTTTCATCCCAGGGTGCACCACAACCCACCCGCTCTCCCCGCAGGGCCGCAACAAACCCTGGTGGGACTTCAAGTCCCATGGTGCCCTGGACCACACGCTGCTGCTTCAGGTGTGGGGGAGGCACCCAAACCGCTCTCAAAAGCGATGTCATTCCTCCCACGGCGCGGGACACACCACGCTGTTTCTTTTGTTTGCCTGGGGCATCTTTGGTCAGCCAGCAACACCCTGGTGGGATTCTCATCCCAGGGTGCACCACAAGCCTCCCGTTCTCCCCGCAGGGCTGCAACAATCCCTGGTGGGACGCCAAGTCCCAGGGTGCCCTGCGAGCACACGCTGCTGCTACAGGTGTGGGGGAGGCACCCAAACCACTCTCAAAAGTACTGTCATTCCTCCTGCGGCACGGGACACACCATGTTGTTTCTTTTGTTTGTCGGGGGTATCTTACGTCAGCCAGCAACACCCTGGTGGGATTCTCATCCCAGGTTGCACCACAACCCACCCGTTCTACATGCAGGGCCGCAACAAACCCTGGTGGGACTTCAAGTACCAGGGTTTCCTGCGGGCACGCGCTGTTGCTCCAGATTGGGGGGGGGGGGCCCAAACCACGCTCAAAAACGCTGACATTCCACACGTGGTGCGGGACGCGTGCGGTCGGGCCCAGGTGCCGGTCCTTGCCCTTCATTGCCAGGAAGAGGCAGGACAGGGCCACCCACCTTGACTTTGAGTTTTTAGCGGTCTCTAGTCGGTACGAATTTTCTGGACCTCCAAACTAACTCTTTGCACCCTGCATCTGTCCATAGTTTTGTATAGCTGCTAACATTTTCCCCTTACTCACCTGTGGGAGCTGGTGGTGGAACCAGGAAACTGTAACTCAGTGACCCACATAAGCAACTTGAGAATACATCCAAGTTATGTATTACGTGGTGTATTAGCAGAGACATTTTCATCTTGTCCATTGACTACTTGACTTCCTCGTTCTAATTATTTATCTGTATTATTTTTCCAATTGGTTCATTTGATTGTATCTTTTTCCCCAATTGTAATCCTAGTCTTGTGCCCAAGTCTACCCTATACTTATTTGGCCTACACTGGGAGCGAGGTGGCATTATACCCTTCCTTGGTTTGAACATGGGCAAGCGTGCTTGTGCAGTAAAAAAAAAACACCTCCAAGAACCCATTCCTGCTCCTTTGCCCCAAACCTCAATAGGCAGGATGCTCCAGAGGGCTATAGGGGTGGTAACGGCCAAAATAGAGCTGACAGAGAGGCACCTATCCTCAACCCCAGATATCTTCTGTCCGGTGCCTGAGCCATCTACCTCCCATGTTACAAACCCTGGATCTGCATTTAGGATAATAGAATTTACATCTGGGGCAATAGAGTCCCTCCCACATTAACCCCAAGAATTGTCAGTGAAGCCATCAACTCGTAAAGGCGGCAGCACCACTAGATCATCTAAGAACGGGAGTCGCAAAACAGGAACTGGGGCAGGAGCTAAGATAAAGAAAGATAGGGAGTTTACACCTAGCAAAGAGGAACTAGCTAACACCGGGAGAGTGACAGAAAACCCCACTAACCCCCAAACAGTTTCTGATTGCCCTTCTTGAGTGAGGAATTTGACAGCGGATCTAGAGACCCAGATTAGAGTTATTTTAAAGGAAGAGTTAGCTCACCTACTCAACCTCATAGGCACAGGACATTTAACGGGTCATAGCAGTCAGGCTAACTCTACTGATCGCACTGCCCATGCCCCAGAGAAGAGGAATGACTGTAGCTCCCAGACGGACATCGCAGGACATTCCCCTCCCCCCCAGGCAAACAAGGTCCCCCGAGGGCTGTACCCCCCAGTGTGCCAATGGGCACTAGTAGGGCAGAGGATCTTAACACAGAGTCAGCTGAAATCATTCTCGCTCACTCAGCAAAGACAGGTAGTCAGCAGGCCCAAGATAGGAGGACAGTAATTGGCCCCAGGAGCTTCACTAATGTGAATGGGAACCACAACCCTGCTTCCAATAAAGAGGATTTAAACAGAAGAAGGCCCATCCATATAGAGCACAGGGTAGGCCAGGAAAGGGTGGACCCTGTAGAGGTAGATGATAGTGGACCAGGAGTATTGACCCCCAACGATAAATATACCCCCAGCCTCTCTTCCTTACGTTATTATACTGACAGGAGTACCCAAGATCAAAAATGGCGAGAAGGAAACACAGCTGGACCTATGGAACAAGTTGCTCTTTTGGCTGGCCAGGCACAAGCAGTACTCCTAGGGCAGGAGAAATTTTAATGGTTCGCAGAGTTGGCTGGGTGGGTAAGAAACCAAAATCAACGCAAGGGACTGCATAGTCATTAATTTCAGTAATCCCCTGATTGTACACATCCTAGCTGGCCAGATGGCCTGTCCCTACACACCACACACAGGGGTCAGAGCCCATACTCGGGACTATTTCTATTCCCATACCCACAGCCAACCTTGGCCCCCAAACTCCAGGACCCCAGCTAACTGGGTTCGAGAACAACCAACTGCAGACCTATCCCCTACACCCCTTATATTTAACATCCTAGTAGTAAACAGATTTGGGGCCTTTGAGGAGGTAGACTGACTTGTGCTGAAAGGTGGCCATGATTCTAGTTATGGGTCCAGGGGGGCTGCCAGGGAATCTGGAGAGAGCAACAGTGGGCAGCAGAGCCAGAACACCCTTGGCGGCAATGGGGATGAATCAGGTGGTCAACAACTCGAAATCCATCGCGCAGCCTCAGACCATGAAAGGACCTGTGTAGATGTGCTTAACATACCAGCTCTTTCTACTCCCGACCTTTTAACTTTTAGCCCATGTAGGAGTGGTCCCTCATTGGAAGTTGCAGAAGTAGTCCCCATGGCCCAGTTGGAAATCTCTCAAAGCCCCAACCTTAACAATCGTAATGCCCTAGGTGACAACTCTAACCCTGGCCATAAGCTGAGAGTCTTATCCTGGAACATCTTCGGAATAAAAAGGAAACGTCACTCCCGAGATTGGGAACAATTTGTAGGCAAATATGTTGTGTGTATAATTCAGGAAACATGGGCAAGGGAAGACTTTGTGAGGCTGGGCCATGCAACTTACAATGTGTTGGCTACGACGGGTGGAAGAGGCAGACCTTCGGGGGGCTTATGCACTTGGGTTGCCACCCACCTGGACTGCACTGTGGAGCAGTTGAATACCATGTCCAATGAAATTCAATGTATTGTACTCACCTTCCCTTCTAGTATTAAAATTGCCTTCATCAACATTTTTTCCCACCCTGTAAGCATTAGTCAGGAATCCCTGACCATATATCTACTAAACACATTTATTGACTCAGCCCCCCTGAATGTAAGGCTAGTTATAGTGGGAGATTTTAATTGTCAATTTTTGCCCCTTGCTGCCTCCAATGATGCATCTTCTAGTGATGAAAATAGTCTTTGACTAATCTCTGACTCTCAAATTCCACTGATAAAGGCCTGGACTCCTTTGGCACTCCAGATTAATGCAGCATCATTAAGCCATTCCCTGAGATCGTGCAACAGCCGCACCAAGTCAGATCAGCCAGGAAAGTTAACCTTTAATAGAACAGGACAATCCTCCCTGCGTGATTATACCCTAGTGGAGATAAGATTATGGCAGTGGGTTGTTGACTTCGCCCTCATGCCAAGACATGACAGTGACCACAACGCCCTGACTCTGGAGCCGGAATTCCCAGACCTTTATATTCCTACGCCACTAGTACTCCTGTTGATAGCAACCTAACTCTGGTCAACAACAGGAGAATTAGATGGGGGACACTCAAGCAGTCACCAGACAAGGTAGCCGCACTATACTCTCTAACTATTCTGCCCTTATCGGAATTGGAGGAGGTTGTCATGGCACCGGACTCTCCCAAAACCATTAGTAGAATTGAGGCACTGCCCGTAGACTGACAACTAGCCTGACTAATACTTTTAACCCTCTGACATGTTCTAAGGCGAACAAGGGTGCCAAACAAACTTGGTTCAATGATACCTGCCGCAAGGCAAAGGGAGCCGCCATAAATGCCATCAAAAGTAAGGATAGATTCTTAATCAAACAATTGAGGGCCCTTTATCGAGGCAGTATCAAGCTAGCAAAGAAGAACTAGGAGCTAGATAGATGGCATGCCATTAGAACAGCACTATCTAAAAGGGGCATGAAGATGTTCTGGTCACTAGTGAGCATAAACAGTAGTGAATTGAAGCTAGCCCTGGAGCTGAACATCGCTGCAGCTGCATGGAAGTCTCACTTCAAGCACTATATTCCACTGACAAAGTTACAGAACCAAAATGTGTAACATCTCTAGAAATTACAGGGACTTCCCAAGAAGAAGCCCATGGGTTTACATTAACAGAAGTCTTAAATGCAATTAGGTAGCTTCCCCTTGTAAAAGCCCCTAGTCTAGACAAGATTCCAGGGGATTTATTTCAGGAGGAACCAAATATATAGGGACCCTACCTTTGGGCAATTTTGAATGCTATCCTGAGTGGTATAAAGGTCCCGGACACCTGGCTTGGGGCTGAAATTTTCCCTGTTTTCAAGAAAGGCTCACCTCTCCTGCCGACCAACTATAGGCTGATCAGCTTGATTGATGTCACTCAGAAACTGTTTGCTAGGATCCTCCTCGATCGCCTTCATTTGTGGATGGATTAGTGTGAAATTCTGAGCGGGTAACAAGCTGGTTTCCAGAAAAACATCTCCACTATTGACCACATTTGTAGGCTCCAATTAATATATTGGAAGATGATGTCAATAGAGGGTGGCAGCCTCTATCTGGTATTCGTCGATCTGAAAACGGCCTTTGATCTGGTCCCCCTAGATAAACTATGGGAGGTTCTTGAACAACTGGAAATTCCTCCCTACCTTTTGTCACTGATCATGCGACTGCGTGCAGGCAGTTTTGCGAGAAACACAGGGAATTTACCCCCCGCTTCCCAGTCAACAGAGGAGTAAGGCAGGGGTGTGTGCTGGTCCTTACCTTGTTTGGTCTTTTTATCAACGCTCTGGTGGCCCAATTAAATGAGGTGGAGGACAACGGTGCCCCAAAGTTGGTGCATAGTAAGGTGCCTGCAATGATGTTTAAAGATGACACATTGTTATTATCTAAGTCCCCTATTGGCATTCAGAGCTTCCCGGATAGTTTTTCATCATTCTGTAAAAACAGGGGGCTAGCGAGCAATACATCAAAGACCACATTTATGGTCTTTGACCCAGCCAAAACATTTCGTCCAAACCCCTTTTTAAATGGCACCTTTTTAGAGAGGGTGGCTGTTTTTGACGATATAGGTGTCACGCTGTCTGAAACTTTTGAATGGGGCACGCAACTAGCCAAAGCAAGCTTGAAGCTAGCTCAGACGGTAGGGGGACTCACAAAAACCTATAGGAATTCCTCCCACTCACCGCCTAGCCCGGTGGCTGAGATATACAAAGTACAAGTCAGAAGCGCTGTAATGTATTGGGCCGAACTTTGGGGTCATCGTTCCATGAGTGGACTGTCCAGGGTAAAGAACAATTTATGAGACAGTTGTTGGGCCTACCGCCTAGCACCCCCTCATCCCCCTATGCCTGGATCTAGGAAACAGGCCTATTGCAGAGGAGATTGGAATCAGACCATTAACCTTTTGGCATAGATTGTGGGCGACCCCGGAATTAGCTGTCTACCAGTCAAACTAAAAGGGATTTTGGGACTCCCGGGGCAGGGAAACTACCATGGTTTTTACATATAAGAGATGTATGCCTTAGAATAGGCATTCCAAACCTATGGAGTGATCCTGAGGTAGTGTGCCCGACAATCTCACATCTAGAACTAGTAAGTGCATATATATATCACTCAAACTAGCCGGCATCCAGGGGAACACTAAACTTGGTCAGCTAACTGCTGACTTCCTTAATATTAAACCTGAGTACCTAATTGGGCCTTTTTCTGGATGACATACAACCTACTATGGCAAGGAAGTTATACATTCAGTTTAGAATAGGGATCTTGCTGCTGCGTGCAATTACGAACAAATGGCTAAAAGCCCCTTCCCTTGGGTGCCCTGCCTGCAACTGCACAAATGAGTCAGACATTCATGTCCTCTTTTTTTGCTCAGGATATAAAACAGCCAGAGGGCATTGGCCTGTACCACTTTGTAGAAATATGGGGTGCAGGCAGTGTTCGGAGGCATATAGAATACAGAGAACTGATACCCACCCACCTATTGTCTTTGCCGTGTCCCGATGCTTGAATTTCATGTGGCATAGTCGTAGGGTGCTGTTAAGTTCACCACTGCAAGTATAAATATCTCTCTCTGTACACTCTGCCATATTTTAATTATTTTTAACTCTTTTAACTTTTTTTACTTGTTTTTTACCATGTTTTTAAAAATATTGATGAAATGTTACCTGACTAATCAAAAATCCAGTGTGGCCATCTGATGAAATAGTAATATTGTTGAAAATAAAGTTATCTTTGTATCTGTATCACCTACTTTGTATGGTCTATACTGACAGAAATAAAGTTTGTTGGAATGGAATGATAACTGACTCTGACTGACCCTGGGCTCTGCCTAACCAGGGCAAGTGCTATGCTGAAGCACACTTAGAATACAGTGAAAACACCTACATATACTAGGGTACACTATTGGTTGGGGTACCCCCGTGATTGGCATGACCTACCCTATAAGGCCCTAGTACATAATAGGGCAGGGGGATTGAAACTACCACTCAGTCCCTGGTATGTATTAGGGCATGGCAGTTTAGAGGTCAGCAGCCCTTTCTGCACTTGCATGTGTGCACTGCTGAAGCCTGAGGTCAGTTTAAAGTGGCTCTGTGCTACAGGACTGCTTTTAAAAAAATCAATTGTGCCCAAACTCGACTTTGGTGTTCGGGGCACTTAAAAATGGATAACCTACAATGTTTGGGCATATTAGGTACCCCCAGGGTCTCCCCTAGGTGTCCAAGGTGTGGGGGTCAGGTAGTTATAAGGAGGAGCCTGATAAAAGGAGTTTTATATGCCCTGGGTTAAGTTCAATTGCACCTTTGACTCCCCACATTGTGATACAGTGCTGCACAAAATCGACGTTGGAGCTAGGGGCACTGTGGAGGGAGGATCTGCAATATGTGTACATATCCAGAACCCCTAAAGTCTCACCTAGGTGTGCCAGGGGTGGGGGCCTGTAGATATAGGCAGAGTATCTATAAAATATGTTTTTATAAGCCCTGGTGCTGAAAAAATGACCCAAGTCATTTTCCAATTGCAAATCCCATGCCACATAGGTTAACATGGCAAGAAGTTATTAACTACTAACTCTTGATAGGAGAAGGCTGAAAGTACCACTCAAAGACAACCCAGAAAGGTATTAATAAATCCAATAGGATATTGTTGAATTTCTCCTAAAATGTACAGATAAGAAGTTATAAGACGTTCTTGTTTGTAAGCCCAGATTCAGGTTCCAGTGGTCTATCCTGATTGGTCAGAGTTAAGTGGATTAGCCAAGCTTCTTTTAAGAGGTGATAAAGAGCTCCCGGGGTTGACCAGCTCTGCTGTCAGGGCAGTGTTCTGTTACACATGAATGCCCGAGCAGGGAGAGGAGTCATGAACAATGGACTTCAAGGGAAGGGAAAGACACCAGTGTCATTTACAACTCTACTCTTTTGAACCCAGCCAGATGCTAGGCTTAAGGAAGGAATGAGCAGATGCAAGGGAGAGAGACTATGGAGATTAGCCATCCTAGGGGTGTGTTTAGCCAGCTCTTCTCTCCCTGCTGGAAAATCAGCCACAATGAATTTGGAAGAATTGGTGCACTCTGGGACAAAATAGTGCTACACTCTGCAGGAAGTGGTCAGACCTTGGGGTGGAACCCTTCACCCCATTAGACATGAATGACCTCTGCTTGACCCAGAGAACTTGGAATAAGTATCTGAGAGGGGCAGAGCCTCTCAGATCTGCAGCTTGAAACCTAAGAAAGCTAGACGGGCCATGCTGAGAAGTTTGATGTGCATTTCCTAAGGCCTGCACTCTGAAGATTGCATCTTCTGCACCATCTGAAACTACAGCATGAGTATTACCTTGCTGTAAAAGAACTAAAGAGTGGACTACCTGCAAGCTACAGTCTACAGAGCTCACCTGGAACATTACCACCAAGAATCCTCAACCTGAAGAACTACCAGTTGATTTGTAAGGGTTTTGTCCAAATAGACTGCGGGAACTGAAGTCCTCAACTTTCAAGGACCATCTTGGAGATTACAGACCATTGGGTGAGTTTGAGAGACTTTGGGACCCTTTGGGGAACTTCAGGAAGAAGTTCCAGAACTTTGGAGAACTTTGGAGCAACTTTGGAAAAAAGCTCCATACGTGGACCGTTTCAACCTGGTCAGCCAAGCCGCCTGCCTTCAACCGTGAGTTGGCCTGCCGTCCAAGTTTGTCCTACTGAAAAGCTCCGCAGGTCCTACTTCCAGAGTTTGACCCGGAGTAGGCGAAATCCGAGGCCAGTTAACCCTCACCTAATCCGGTCTGGTGAAGTGCATCAAGGGACCTCGTGAGAAAAATCTCTGTAAGAGTTTCTAAGTCTGAACGAAGAAAAGGTGACCGGAAGCATCCGCGAGAGCCAAGCCGCCTGCCTTCAACCGCATGTCAGCCTGGATCCTTGGTTTGTCCCGCTGGAGAGCTCGGGAGGTCGTATTTCCATAAGTTTGACCGGGAGCTCGTCGCAAGGCAATCCGGCGAACCCTCACCGAATCCGGACTGCCTGAGAGCTTTGAAAGACCCCGGGAAGAAAAACTCCAGAAAAGTTTTTAAGTAGGAAGGTAAAAACTTTGACTGAGACTTACCGCGAGGAGTAGCTGCCCAGGGCTCCTTTACGGTCGTCCTGGAAATTTGACTTTGACCCGGTCTATCACGATCAGATGTCCCGATAAGGCGATATAGCTTTCTATGTGCTAGATAATGCTAAATCTTAGAAAATTCATACCTCCAATTCCCAAATTGGACTTTTGCCATTTTGGTATCATTTTAATGATAACAATATTTCCTATTTTTATAAATTGGTGTTAGATTTTTATTGTGCATTGTGTCTTAATTGTTTACTGAATTGTTGTTTTTAAATGCTTTACATGTCTCTCTTTGAAGTTAAGTCTGCCTACTAGCAGCCAAGCTACCAAGGATTGAGCATAGGAATCATTTTCTAAGACCTATTCTGAGCCCTATACTGTGTTAGTGGCCTTATTGCAAGTGGCAGATCTACATTTGCCCCTACCATTAATCCACTTTCTAACAGATACTATCTAACCATAAGTTGGAGGGGCTTCGCTCTAGGAATATCACGCCAGAGCTCATGCCGTTTTGTAGCGACAACCAGCCTCAGTCGGAGGCACCTCTGGGAATGGTACAGAGAAGTGGCATTCAGCCTTTCATTGCATATCATTCCTGAGAAAAAGCTGTGATTGAGAATAGTGAAACATCCCATTTTTACTGAGAGAAGGTATGCTGTGCGATCTATCTTAAGGAACTCGATTTATAGACTTGTTATTGCTTCTGCTCAAATTCAGCATAGCACTTGGAAGTAGCTATGGGTGTTAGGGTGATAGGAACTTGCTAACCATGATAGGAATGTTCATAATGTTTTTGCTGGCTATATCATACATTGCTTCAATTATTTTTTTCATTCTGTGTGATTACCTTTTATATTTTATTCACTTCATTTGGGTTTTAGAAATACACATTTTCAAGTTTATACCCTGTCTCTTAGTGCTATTTTGAGTGTGTTAAAAATAGTTGAATTAGCTGATTAGTTGTATTTATTGATTCTTGTCTTAATAATCCTGTAATGATTTTTTTTACTGTGTCTATGAAATGAAATGTCTACGGTTTTTATTTTTTGTATTGTTGATGCTTTTATGATTTTTAATCTAAAAAATCGAATAAAGCTTATTTGACTTGAGTGTGTTTCCCATTTTCCAAAGAGGGTTTGGAGAACCACAGTGTCGCTGAAGTGTACTAGTGGGACTGATTGTGACCTGAAAACTCTTACTACACGTTACTGCTCCATGGTTTATGCACGGGTCACATTCCAACTGGATTTCTAGTTCATATTGGTGCATTGAACTACGTCCTTGCACCAGGAGGTTAGAAATCTGACCTCTGTGGCTCTGGGGGGAATAGGAGCCCAAATTCTAACACATGTATAGGTATTTGAACAATATATGGGCATGGTTTATTGAACGGGATTTGTAGGAACCTTTTAGACCAGTTAAAGTAATTACAAGGACAATCAAAGTGTATCATTTATGCAGTGGTCGAAGTGGGGAATAAAAAGAAGGGGAACTGAGGGTGGAGAATCAGGCGGCGGGAATAACCGAAGATTGGATCAGTGGGCGGAGTAAGGGGTGTGGCTAGAAATCGCAAAACATACCAATTTATTGTACGTTTGGCATTTCACTGACCAGTTACAGCTTATAACGTTATTTAATTCAAACAATGGATAAACATGTTTATTTGAGGTTTAATTCAGGAACAGCAAATAATCTTAGGGAATACAGGTTTATGTAAAGCGTGCAAAATTTAAGCAGGAACAATGGCATGGGCGCAAATTCAGGATGGAGAGTGTAAAAATTCAGGACAAGGGGTCAAATTTCAGGACAAAAATTCAGGACAGGAGGACAAAATACAGGACAAAAATTTGGGGCAACACGTATGCTTTGCAGACACATCAGTGGATGTCATGCAATAGTATATAAATAAATAGCCAAGGAACATAAGTACAAGTCACTTCTCCTGCCCTGTCAATGCTCCTTCGCTGTCATTTCCCCTGCCCCGTCACAACTCCTGCCCGTTCACCGCTGCTGCCCATTCACCGCTCCTGCCCGTTCACCTCTCCTGCCCATTCACTGCTCCTACCCATTCACCACTCCTGCTTATGCCTAACCACTGCTCCTGCCCAATCACTGCTCCCACCCAGTCACTTCTTCTGCCTCGTCACTTCTCCTGCCTCGTCACTTCTCCTGCCCCGTCACTTTTCCTGCCCCGTCACATCTCCTGCCCCGTCACATCTCCTGCCCGTCACTTCTCCTGCCCGTCACTTCTCCTGCCCCATTAACGCTCCTGCCCCGTCACCGCTCCTGCCCCGTCTACCGCTCCTGCCCTGTCCACCGCTCCTACCCATTCACCGCTCCTAACCATTCACCTCTCCTGCCCCAGCACTTCTCCTGCCCTGTCCACCTCTCCTACCCATTCACCGCTCCTAACCATTCACCTCTCCTGCCCTGTCACTTCTCCTGCCCCTTCACTTCTCCTGCCCCGTCACTTCTCCTGCCCCGTCACTGCTCCTGCCCCATCCACTGCTCCTGCCCCATCCACTGCTCCTGCCCCGCTCACCTCTCCTGCCCCGTTCACCGCTCCTACCCATTCACCGCTCCTGCCCCGTCACTTCTTCTGCCCCGTCACTTCTCCTGCCCCGTCACTTCTCCTGCCCCGTCACTGCTCCTGTCCCGTCACACCGCTCCTGCCCCGGCACCTCTCCTGCCGTTCACTGCTCCTGTCCCGTCTACCGCTACTGCCCTGTCCACCGCTCCTACCCATTCACCGCTCCTAACCATCCACCGCTCCTGCCCCGTCACTTCTCCTGCCTCGTCACTTCTCCTGCCCGTCACTTCTCCTGCCCCGTCACTGCTCCTGCCCCGTCCACTGCTCCTGCCCCGCCCACTGCTCCTGCCCCGTCCACTGCTCCTGCCCCGTTCACCTCTCCTGCCCCATTCACCGCTCCTACCCATTCACCACTCCTGCCCCTTCACTTCTTCTGCTCCGTCACTTCTCCTGCCCCGTCACTTCTCCTGCCCCGTTACTGCTCCTGTCCCGTCACTGCTCCTGCCCCGTCACCGCTCCTGCCCCGGCACCGCTCCTGCCCATCACCGCTCCTGCCCCGTCTACCGCTCCTGCCCTGTCCACCGCTCCTACCCATTCAGCGCTCCTAACCATTCACCGTTCCTGCCCCGTCACTTCTCCTGCCCCGTCACTTCTCCTGCCCCGTCACTGCTCCTGCCCTGTTCACTGCTCTTGCCCCGTCCACTGCTCCTGCCCCGTTGACCTCTCCTGCCCCGTTCACCACTCCTACTCATTCACCGCTCCTGCCCAGTCACTTATTCTGCCCCGTCACTTCTCCTGCCCCGTCACTTCTCCTGCCCCGTCACTGCTCCTGTCCCTTCACTTCTCCTGCCCCGTCACCGCTCCTGCCCCGGCACCGCTCCTGCCGTTCACTGCTCCTGTCCGGTCAGCACTCCTGCCCGATTACTGCTCCTGCCCCGTTCACTGCTCCTGCCCCGTTCACCACTCCTGTCCTTTCATTGCTCCCGCCCGGTTACCGCTCCTGCTCATGCCTAATCACCACTCCTGCCCTGTCACTTCTCCTGCCCCATCACCTCTCCTGCCCCATCACCTATCCTGCCCTGTAACTTCTCCTGCCTGTTCACCACTCCTGCCCGTTCACTGCTCCTAGCGTTCACTGCTCCTGTCCGGTCAGCACTCCTGCCCGATCACCACTCCTGCCCCATCACTTCTACTGCCCCATCACTTCTACTGCCCCATCACTTCTCCTGCCCCGTTCACTGCTCCTATCCGTTCACTGCCCCTATCCGTTCACTGCCCCTATCCATTCACTGCTCCTGTCCATTCACCGCTCCTGCCAGGTTATCTCTCCTGCACATGCCTAATAACTGCTCCTGTCCCGTCACTTCTCCTGCCCCGGCACCTCTCCTGCCCCGTCACCTCTCCATCCCTGTTGCCTCTTCTTCCCTTTCACTTCTACCTGCCCCTTCACTTCTCCTGCCCTGTCACTTCTCCTGCCCTGTTACTTCTCCTGCCCCGTCACTTCTCCCGCCCCGGCTCCTCTCCTGCCCCGTCACCTCTCCATCCCTGTTGCCTCTTCTTCCCTGTCACTTCTACCTGCCCCTTCACTTCTCCTGCCCCTTCACTTCTCCTGCCCAGTCACCTCTCCCGCCCCATCATCTCTCCTTTCCTCTCTCCTCTTCTGTCCCTTCATTGCTCCTGCCCAGTTGACTCTGTGTATAACATCGACAAATTTCACATGGTGGCAAGTTCCCCACAGTACTCTGTCTGGGGAAAGCTCCTCTGTAATCACTAACTCAGCATGATATGCTAAAGTCAGAAGGCAGCGCATTGTCATTCGAAAGGGGATAATCAGCCTCAATCGGAATGACAATGGGCCTGCCCTCAGCCTGTGAGAGCTCAGGGAGGGGCTGCTGCAGGGCCCGCCCTCGGTCTGTGAGAGCTCAGGGAGGGGCAGCTGCAGGGCCCGCCCTCAGCCTGTGAGAGCTCAGGGAGGGGATGCTGCAGCGTCTGGAGTTCAAGAGAAGTTCGAGCAGCCCCTGGAAGCTGAAAGAAAAAGTTATCGTTTTTAAGTTGGACTATTCTTGCCGTCCCGGGAAGTAGGGGAACGGACTGAAATCATTTTTAAAAGTAGGGGCACACCGTGCCCTTCCGATCCTGCCCACTTCTACCACTGCCTTTAAGAAATAAGTTACAACAGTGTGGTCCCAGGACACCACTGATAACCGGCTCAAATTGACACTGTCAAACCAAATTTCAAGAACAAATGAGTACGACTTTGGATGTAGCGAAGAGAACCTACGCAAACACATGCTGGCTCATTTTTATGGGATGGCTTGACAGGCCAGCTGTCGCCAGAACATTATGAGACACGCCCTAGGAATGGGTTTTGGGTCGGTCCACTTAATGGAAACTAGGAGTACATGTTTTGATTGGGAAGAAGTTGTGTGCTTCTACAACAAGCATTTTCAATGCAATAGGTCTCGCATTAGGAAAGTTTGACCTATTGGTATTGTGAATGACAACTTTTGTATTTATGTGTTGGTTTTGAAAATAGCGAAATTAATAGCTTTGTCATTTACAATGCCAATAGTTTTAACTTTCGCAAATGTGACACCTATAGCATTTGTAATGCAATATGTGTTGTATTTACGAGACTTAGATGTATTGATATTACAAATAACAATGGCTTTTATTTATTTTTAATAATGAATACTTAAATAAAAGTTATTGTAATTTATAATGGCAATAGCTTAAACTTTGGTAAATAACTTTCATGAAGATTATGTGCAGTGTATTATATTGTGACGAAAATCCAAGAACAGGAGTGAAATATTAACATATTTATGTGACATTTGTAATAAAGCTTGAAACATTGAGAGAACATATTTGAATCAGTTGTTGTTGAATGGTTGCACAGATTGATGCTGGGGTAGCGTTCAGTGATGCTGTAGTCACGCATAGTGATGTTGTGGTGCCCCTGAGTGATGCTGTGGTGGTGCTGAGTGATGCTGTGGTGATGCAATAGATAGAGTGAGTGTGATAGATAGATAGAGTGTGTGCGATAGATAGATAGAGTGAGGGCGATAGATAGAGGGAGGGCGATAGATAGAGGGAGGGCGATAGATAGATAAAGTGAGGGCGATAGATAGATAGATAGATAGATAGATAGATAGATAGATAGATAGATAGATAGATAGATAGATAGATAGATAGATAGATAGATAGATAGATAGAGGGCGATAGATAGATAGATAGATAGATAGATAGATAGATAGATAGATAGATAGATAGATAGATAGATAGATAGAGGGCGATAGATAGATAGACATAGATAGAGTGAGGGCGATAGATAAGAGTGCGATAGACAGATAGAGTAAGGGAGATAGATAGATAGACAGATAGATAGAGTGAGGGCGATAGAGAGAGGGTGATAGAGAGATAGATAGAGGTGTAGAGAGAGGGGTGTAGAGAGAGAGAGGGGTGTAGAGAGAGAGGGGTGTAGAGAGAGAGGGGTGTAGAGAGAGGGGTGTAGAGAGAGACGGGTGTGGAGAGAGAGAGAGGGGCATAGAGAGGGGGTTATAGAGAGGGGGGTGTAGAGAAAGAGGTGTGTAGAGAGAGAGGGGTGTAGAGAGAGAGGGGTGTACAGAGAGGGGTGTAGAGAGAGCGGTGTAGAGAGAGAGGGGTGTAGAGAGAGAGGGGTGTAGAGAGGAGGGTGTAGAGAGAGGGGTGTAGAGAGAGAGGGGTGTAGAGAGAGAGGGGTGTAGAGAGGGAGAGGTGTAGAGAGAGAGGGGTGTAGAGAGAGAGGGGTGTAGAGAGAGGGGTGTAGAGAGAGTTTGTTTATCCTACTCTCAGCTCCTGTTCCTTCTGTTATCGAATTACAACAATCCATTACTCAGTGAAATGATTTGTTTATCAGACTGACCGTTTGCATGAAGTGTTTTAATGACTCTAAATTTCCGGTGTATGATATACGATTTCACACAATTGTTCTGCGTTACGCAATTCTACATTGTGCTAAGAAGTACTCAATTCCTAAACAAATATAGTCACATCTCGAATCTGCTACCATTAGATTAATAAAAGAAAAAAAATTATATTTTGTTGAACGATTACAATATTGTTTTGCTTAGACAACTCAGCGTTTGAAAAAGAGCATTGAATGTTGAATTAAAAAGTGCGTCAGCTGGCTACTCAAGTACCTGTTAGTTGCTTGATATGCACCACTTTCAACATTTCATAGTCTTTTCGTGGCTGTGTGCATCTTAGACTTAAAACGTCTTTGGCCACACTGATTGAACTTCACAGCAAAACGCGCCATTAATAGTACACTCCCGAACACGGGTCGTTTATCAATACATTCACGACCCTTAGGGCAACCCATGTCATCGGGGAAGTAAGTCCCTCTTTCCATTTCACATTATTTACTTCATCTTGCAGTCACTCAGATTGTTTACAACTTACAGATGTCTTGTTTCTGTAGATGTTTCATGCTACGCATGACTCTTCCACAAAGCATGCACTGAACGGAACCTCTAGATATCTAGATGATGTCAGGTCATGAGTGGGTGTTCATCAAAGGCCCCCATTAAGCAAGGCGTGTTTCATGAAGGAATGCAGATTGCATGCTCATGCAATTATTGGCCTCTCAGAGCGATGTTCGATTGTGTGACACAGCGCGAGTCTGTTGCACGTGTTAGTCTTTGTGTGTGTGCAAGGGCATAGTGAAAGGGTTACACAGGTAGGAGTCTGAAAAAGGTCCGAGTGACCAGACAGTGATGAAGTAGAGGGAGCTGATGTGTGAAATAAGCAGGGGCGCATTTCAGCAAAATATGGATGCAACAGAAAGAGAGAATGCATGGAAAGAAGGAAGAACTGGAGTGAATTTTTAACTCCTAATCTGCCTCTGACTTCCACAGAACTGTAAAATTCAGTGCAACTGAAACATCTTCTATTCTTGTTATTCACAACGTTGTGACTGGTGCTACTCATTCTATGATACTGACAGTAAGCATTGGTAAAGTCAATAGATCTGGCTTGTGTTAGGTGCATGCCATTGTTGTGCGATATATATCTGATGCACTTAAAGAAAGCTCCGGTACTAAATCATGATCACGGGGTGCTCTGTCTCAAGAACAGGATTTGGGCTCAAATTTTTAAAGCTTTTTGGAAAGTAATTCTCGCTATGCTTTTTTTTTCATGCCCCCTTTGGACACCTAGCCCTCACCTTGCCCTCACCTTTTTGATCCCTCTTAAAGCACTGAGAATGGGCGGGGCAGAGATCACTTAAAATTCTAAAAATACGTCTGTGGAAGAAGCCTTTACTTGTACATTTCTGGCTGGGCTCTATGTTGAGCAGGGTGCATGCAGCTGGGGGGCAGCAATGGCAGTGACTGCACACTGGCATCACCAGGTCTCTGTGAGGCATTATATTACGGTTGGTAACTTTAGAAAAACAAGGAGCACCCACGCCAGTCAGTTAGCTGTTTTTAGTTAATTATGCGGCAATTACTCTTCATTTCCAAGTTTCCTTCTACCACCAATATTACAGCATAGCCTGCTTGCACATGGAAAGGGTAGTCAACAGTAGAGACAGCGAGTGTGGTTGCAAAAGCCAATGAGAAACAGGACGGTGAAAAGATCCCCTACCTACACATTGTAAAAAAAGATCAGTATGTGGGTCTGTGTGATAAATATCTAGTGGGCCGAGTCCTGACATGGGGCAACTTCAGAGTTTTCAACTTGATCAGTGGTCTCTCATGTGATTGTGGGGAATACTGTTTTGATATTCATACCGTAAACACAAAATGAAATTTCCCTAAAAGGAAATAAAATAAAACTGACGATTTTAACTCCGCACCACTTCTCTGCTTGCGATAAAGGATTACTCAAGCGTGCCACACCACGTGTTATGCAAACATCATACTAGGGGCAACCTTAAGTAATTTCACACATTTTGTGTCAGACAAGTAGTGAACTATGAATAGGCATGGGAACGATTACTGCACCCCGATGCCAAATATAGCGCTTTGCTGATAGTATTTTAGAAACAACCCCAGGCAAGAAGCGGGATATTCTGTCCAGTGAAGCAAACACAATGAAAAAAAATTTAGACAAAGTTTTGAGAATTTATATCAGCACTCCGGTCACCAAATAAGCATAACAATTAGGGCATAAGTAAAGGACCCTGCCACTCTCAAAGGAAATTTTCTAAATCAAACTCTATTGGTTCTAGAGCTGTTTAAAGATATCAGCATATGTCTTTATCAAGACAGGGATTCCAAAGATGTATAGTCCACTTATTTGTTTCTTTCTTTTCAATCTTTATTTTTTCAAACAAACAGGTATTTCCAGCAACAAGTAGAGATCATCAAGATCACCAACACGTGTTTCGTCCTCCACAAGGACTTTTTCAAGGCTGGAAAATATACAAATAATGTACATTGTAAAATCAATTCATAATTCTATATCCTAAATCTATATACATTTCATATACAAATTCCTAAATATTAAAAAAGAGCTACATATTTACATGCCTATGATCAAACAAATCATATTTACACTGAGACATGACACACAATTGTTTGTGGTATACATAAAAGTGCATAATGTAATAACTCAAGCTGAAATGAAAGCAGTTAACAAATGGTCTAAATTTGTACAGATTAAAATAGGTATTCCCACCAAAAGTGGGTTAACCCACCATGAGCGGGGCATATGTGATTAAACAAAGTCACTCATATTAGGCACCCAGAAGCTTCATACTGAAGGGGCCAATGTGGCAAAAATGGAGAGTACGAATAATAAGTTAACACCTATGTCAGCTGATGCCTCTGTCAAACCAAAAAGCACACGCTAGTATGAATTGCAAGGAGTACTGAATAGCTGAGACTGGCAATATAAATAAGCCACACAGCCGGTAAGCAGTTCTGCAATAAATGGTCGAAAGACGAAACGAAAAAGTACGTCAACTCACCAAAATTATAAGTTGTAAGAAGGGCTGGAAGTGCGGGTCGAGGAATATGGGGTGAGAGGATCACCACAAATAATGGCTGACCTTTAGAAGAAAAGTAAACATGTCAGCAAGTATTAAAAGTACACAAATAGAGTACAATTTCATTTAAATAAACGTGGGCACCAATTTCATGCCAAAGTTTCAGCTCAGCGGACAGAAAGGAATGCACATAAGCATCGGGACCAAGATGGATTGCCAATATTAGCCTAACCTGGTTAAAACTTTTTACATGTAGACCACATAAACCCAACCCCACAAATAAATGTGAGGCGATATGTAAATGGTGTCTCGAACAGCATCCCTGTATGCAGGAAAGCGGAATTCAATGTCACGAAAGTTTGTCGCATGGAACTCACCTAGTTATAAATGGAAGTTGTCAAATACACATATAAAGTGTGCTACCGGAATCCCAATATGGACCGACGGTGCCAAGTAAAAGTTCAAATAAACAACCATGGTAAGTTGTGATTCTGAAACGATAACGGAGACCCATTTAGGAATTTAATTATTAAAAGAACAAATCACAAGGCCCCCTAATGTCAAGCACAAGCAAGCATACACACATGCTTACCATGATATTCTTCGTCACAAATATAAAATATGCTACCGGATTCCCAATACGAATTCAGCGCGGACTAGTGCATCAAATATCCAACCATAATAAGTTGTAGAGCTGAAACAAACCGAAAGGCAAGTATAAGTAAGGTATTAATGGGACAAACTTAGCCCACCAGCGTCTAGACGAGTACAGAAGTACATGCGTACTCACCATTATAAGTGTTGTAATTGTCGTCACATCTCCAAACCCCAAGCCGTCTTAGTAGCGCGAAGCGAGGCCTCGTACCTGCCGCATTAAGTAACCCAGCCCAGTATCCGGCAACGCCCAAATCCGCGCGGAGAGGGACTCTCCCAGCGAGTAAAAGACGGACTCTCCCGAAAATCGAATAGTCTACTTAACCCCTTTAGAGCTTGTAAACAAACCTCCCCAGTGCTGCGCTGTCCATTATCCAGTGCTGAACTGGACGTCCAACGGTCGTGCGCAGCACTGGGGAGGTAGTGGCCGTGACGACCGTTGGCCGACGGCAGCAATTAAGGGGTTAAATAACGGGCTCCATGTTTGAGTGTCAAAGGAGCAGTATATACGCTTGTGCATGTAAAGAAAAGCGTGCCAAGTAGGCTGAAAAGTACATCTTATAAGATGAATGAAAAGTATGAACACAACGAGTGTAATCTCAAGGCCAAAGTGTGAACCTAAAAGGCAGAAGGCGCAAAATGTAGCTCTAACACTGGCAACAGCAAACAAAAGACACTGTATAGTCTGTCCAAAGACAAACGACAGACCAAAGTAATTTAAAATTAGAGGAAATAGCGAAGAAGCACAAATTGGTACATTTAGACAGTAAGAGAGTATAGTCACAACTCGAAAAAATATTATTCTGGCTGTGTCGCTCATTTACATGAAGCTAATGCATACAATGAACATTGCTCATTTAAATGAGATTGGAAAATGCATATTTTTGAGACAAATAAAATTATCGTCATAACAAGATTGTAATTCAGTTTCTGGCTGTATCGCTCATTTGCGTGAAAATAATGTATGCATTGGACATTTCTCATTACAAAAAGCTTGATGGATACATATTTCTGAGAAAAGTACATATTTCGTCAAAACAGGATTGTTATTCAATTCCTCAAAGAACATACCACAATACATGTCAACACGAGGCTAATCTTTAAGAAAGACATGGAGCTCACGATCAGAATTAAGCCCCATATCAACCGCTCGTAGTTTGATAAGCCATTGGGATTCACATTTGCGTAATGCTAAGGTTCTGTCACCTCCTCTCGGGTTAGCTTTTATCTCAGTAATGCCATGGAACTTAACAGAAATTACTTCAGAACCAGCATGGACTGTATTATAATGAACGGCTAGAGGATAACTTTGATTGCCGTTACGAATGGCTCTTATATGTTCTTGAATTCTCTCTTTAAGAGGTCTGGTGGAACTACCAACATAAATAAGTCCACATTGACAAACTATGCAGTATACAGTAAATTTAGTATTGCAATTCATGAATTGATCAATGTTGTGAGTTCTTTGTGAGTTATATTTGAAGTTTTTCTTTTTGTCATCAGCAAATTGGCAGACACAGCACTGAGTGCATTTAAAGAAACCCTTAGGTTTATCTGGAAACCATAGGGGAGGTTTTCTCATTGGTGTGGGTTCCTTGATTATCGATGGACTAATCTGGTTTCTGAGTGTTTGTCCTCTCCTGTATACAATTCTAGGATTATTTGTTAGGTATGTTCCAAGATCTGGATCCATCCTAAGAATATTCCAATGCTTTTTCATTGTTTTATATACTTGATTGCTATAGAAAAACTTCAAATATAACTCACAAAGAACTCACAACATTGATCAATTCATGAATTGCAATACTAAATTTACTGTATACTGCATAGTTTGTCAATGTGGACTTATTTATGTTGGTAGTTCCACCAGACCTCTTAAAGAGAGAATTTTTGACGAAATATGTACTTTTCTCAGAAATATGTATCCATCAAGCTTTTTGTAATGAGAAATGTCCAATGCATACATTATTTTCACGCAAATGAGCGATACAGCCAGAAACTGAATTACAATCTTGTTATGACGATAATTTTATTTGTCTCAAAAATATGCATTTTCCAATCTCATTTAAATGAGCAATGTTCATTGTATGCATTAGCTTCATGTAAATGAGCGACACAGCCAGAATAATATTTTTTCGAGTTGTGACTATACTCTCTTACTGTCTAAATGTACCAATTTGTGCTTCTTCGCTATTTCCTCTAATTTTAAATTACTTTGGTCTGTCGTTTGTCTTTGGACAGACTATACAGTGTCTTTTGTTTGCTGTTGCCAGTGTTAGAGCTAAATTTTGCGCCTTCTGCCTTTTAGGTTCACACTTTGGCCTTGAGATTACACTCGTTGTGTTCATACTTTTCATTCATCTTATAAGATGTACTTTTCAGCCTACTTGGCACGCTTTTCTTTACATGCACAAGCGTATATACTGCTCCTTTGACACTCAAACATGGAGCCCGTTATTTAAGTAGACTATTCGATTTTCGGGAGAGTCCGTCTTTTACTCGCTGGGAGAGTCCCTCTCCGCGCGGATTTGGGCGTTGCCGGATACTGGGCTGGGTTACTTAATGCGGCAGGTACGAGGCCTCGCTTCGCGCTACTAAGACGGCTTGGGGTTTGGAGATGTGACGACAATTACAACACTTATAATGGTGAGTACGCATGTACTTCTGTACTCGTCTAGACACTGGTGGGCTAAGTTTGTCCCATTAATACCTTACTTATACTTGCCTTTCGGTTTGTTTCAGCTCTACAACTTATTATGGTTGGATATTTGATGCACTAGTCCGCGCTGAATTCGTATTGGGAATCCGGTAGCATATTTTATATTTGTGACGAAGAATATCATGGTAAGCATGTGTGTATGCTTGCTTGTGCTTGACATTAGGGGGCCTTGTGATTTGTTCTTTTAATAATTAAATTCCTAAATGGGTCTCCGTTATCGTTTCAGAATCACAACTTACCATGGTTGTTTATTTGAACTTTTACTTGGCACCGTCGGTCCATATTGGGATTCCGGTAGCACACTTTATATGTGTATTTGACAACTTCCATTTATAACTAGGTGAGTTCCATGCGACAAACTTTCGTGACATTGAATTCCGCTTTCCTGCATACAGGGATGCTGTTCGAGACACCATTTACATATCGCCTCACATTTATTTGTGGGGTTGGGTTTATGTGGTCTACATGTAAAAAATTTTAACCAGGTTAGGCTAATATTGGCAATCCATCTTGGTCCCGATGCTTATGTGCATTCCTTTCTGTCCGCTGAGCTGAAACTTTGGCATGAAATTGGTGCCCACGTTTATTTAAATGAAATTGTACTCTATTTGTGTACTTTTAATACTTGCTGACATGTTTACTTTTCTTCTAAAGGTCAGCCATTATTTGTGGTGATCCTCTCACCCCATATTCCTCGACCCGCACTTCCAGCCCTTCTTACAACTTATAATTTTGGTGAGTTGACGTACTTTTTCGTTTCGTCTTTCGACCATTTATTGCAGAACTGCTTACCGGCTGTGTGGCTTATTTATATTGCCAGTCTCAGCTATTCAGTACTCCTTGCAATTCATACTAGCGTGTGCTTTTTGGTTTGACAGAGGCATCAGCTGACATAGGTGTTAACTTATTATTCGTACTCTCCATTTTTGCCACATTGGCCCCTTCAGTATGAAGCTTCTGGGTGCCTAATATGAGTGACTTTGTTTAATCACATATGCCCCGCTCATGGTGGGTTAACCCACTTTTGGTGGGAATACCTATTTTAATCTGTACAAATTTAGACCATTTGTTAACTGCTTTCATTTCAGCTTGAGTTATTACATTATGCACTTTTATGTATACCACAAACAATTGTGTGTCATGTCTCAGTGTAAATATGATTTGTTTGATCATAGGCATGTAAATATGTAGCTCTTTTTTAATATTTAGGAATTTGTATATGAAATGTATATAGATTTAGGATATAGAATTATGAATTGATTTTACAATGTACATTATTTGTATATTTTCCAGCCTTGAAAAAGTCCTTGTGGAGGACGAAACACGTGTTGGTGATCTTGATGATCTCTACTTGTTGCTGGAAATACCTGTTTGTTTGAAAAAATAAAGATTGAAAAGAAAGAAACAAATAAGTGGACTATACATCTTTGGAATCCCTGTCTTGATAAAGACATATGCTGATATCTTTAAACAGCTCTAGAACCAATGAGTTTGATTTAGAAAATTTCCTTTGAGAGTGGCAGGGTCCTTTACTTATGCCCTAATTGTTATGCTTATTTGGTGACCGGAGTGCTGATATAAATTCTCAAAACTTTGTCTAAATTGCATGTGTACCGTGTGTGTACGCTAGTGGCACCTTAAGGTGGTAGGTGCTTTGAGATATTCTGGCACCCTATTTGGATTATTTGTGTGATAAACATATACATTGTGTACGTTACTTTGGAGACATCACTAGTGTGTGTAGAGTGTGTGCGGACGTTTCCTTTTTTGGGAACACTACCACCAGGTCTCTCTTTTATACAATGAAAAAAAAGGTTAAAATAGGTCCCAGCACAAGACAATACACCCTAGACCACACGACTCTCCAGTCTTCCCCCACCCCATCACTACATTTATTAATGCTGTGTCCCTCTTCCATAACTTGCCCTCGACAAGGATAAGAAAAGCTTTGTGCTGTCACATTACTTTGAACACATCAGTGGTCTCCCTACCCCCACCCCCACACTGCTATACCTTCGCGTAACACTGGGCAGCGCAGTTCCGATATATCAACGGTCCAAAACCGCACCAGTGAAACCCTGCATCGTACATTACTGCTGCATGACCACTAACCTCTCTGAATCCAAAGCGTGCCCTCTGTTAATACTCACAGACTGCACTAATCACACGCGCCTCTTCCTCGACACCCGAACACTGACCCGCAGGCGTTTGTGCGGAGCGTCCGAACGCCCTACGCACGAGCGTGTGCGCGCCTCCTCATCCGGCTGGCGGATCTACGAGGGGCCCGTCATAGAAACACAAGCCCGTGCAGCCGCCACCACCGCGGGACGAGAGGAGCCCGAGAGACCCGGTGAGTGGGGTGGGGGGGTGTGGGTGCGTGCGTGTGCGTGTGTGAGTGTGTGTGCACGCGTGAGCCCGTGAGTGGTGTGGGGTGGGAGGGCGGGGTGCATGCGTGTGTGTCTGTGCGTGTGCGACCCGGTGAGTGGGGTGGGGGGGCTGTGTGTGTGCACGTGAGCCCGTGAGTGGGGTGGGTACATGTGTGTGTGTGTGTGTGTGTGTGTGTGCGCACGTGTGCGCGCGTGTGTGTGTGTGTGTGTAATCTGCTTCCTGGCAATGTGGGACAGGAGACGTGCGCGCTCACATGGGGGAATCTCCTGCGCGTGCACATCCCCTGTCTCACATTCCCGGCAAGCCGACAGCAATAGGTCATTCGCTTGACAGCGAGACCTAATAAAAAGCACCAATCACATTAGTTGACAACAGCTGAACGGAAGCGCACAGGAGAGTGTGCACAGGGCCAGCAGAAGCGGCAGTGAGGCGGCTTTTTACATAATTTGTTGATTTTAATTAATTCCATCACATGAGAGCTATCGTAGAAATGATATATTGTAAGCCGTTCTTTTAACCGTAATGGTGTCAGCGACAAGAAGGGTTACGAAGTTTGATACGTGGTAATGCTTTGGAATTTAAAAGCAACCATAGTCCCAGTGAGGCGGCTTTTAACATACCTTTGCGACTTTTAACACCGTGGTTAAATAAAAATCACCGAGCACATTAGTTAACAATATCTGAACTGAAGCGCACAGGAGAGTCTGCACACGACCAGCAGAAACGCGTGCCACTTGCCTAAAATAATTAGATGTGGAAGTCATTAGGCGCGATCACAACAACAGATCTGCAGCGCCCTGGAGAGTCAAGCGCGTGCAACTTGCCTAAAAAAAATGCAAGGCACGGAAGTCATTAGGCGCGATCACAACAACAGATCTGCAGCGCAGATCTGCAGCGCCCTGGAGAGTCAAGCGCGTGCCACTTGCCTGCAAAAAAAAAAAGCGTGTGCAACTTGCCTAAAAAACAAGCATTTGCAATGCAATAGGTCTCGCATTAGTAAAGTTTGAGCTATTGGTATTGTAAATGACACATTTTTTATTTATGTGTTGGTTTTGAAAATAGCAAAATTAATAGCTTTGTCATGTACAATGCCAATAGTTTTAACTTTCGCAAATGTGACACCTATAGCATTTGTAATGCAATATGTGTTGTATTTACGTGACTTAGATGTAATGATATTACAAATAACAATGGCTTTTATTTTATTTTATTCTTAAATAAAAGTTATTGTAATATATAATGGCAATAGCTTAAACTTTTGTAAATAACTTTTGTGAAGATTATGTTCAGTGTATTTTATTGTGACGAAAATCCAAGAACAGAAGTGAAATATTAACATCTTTTTGTGACATTTGTAATAAAGCTTGAAACATTGAGAGAACATATTTGAACTAGTTGTTGTTGAATGGTTGCACAGATTGATGCTGCGGTGGCGCTGAGTGATGTTGTGGTGGCAACGAGTGATGCTGAGGTAACGCATAGTGATGTTGTGGTGCCCCTGAGTGATGCTGTGGTGGTGCTGAGTGATTCTGTGGTGATGCGATAGATAGAGTGAGGGCGATAGATAGATATACAGATAAATAGAGTGAGGGCGATCGATAGATAGAGTGATGGCGATAGATAGAGTGAGTGCGATAGATAGACAGATAGAGTGAGTGAGGGCGATAGAGTGAGGGCGATAGATAGAGTGAGGGCGATAGATAGATAGATAAATAGAGTGAGGGCGATAGATAGATATAGTGAGGCGATAGATAGATAGCTAGTGAGATAGAGTAAGAGCGATAGATAGAGTGAGGGCAATAGATAGCTAGAGTGAGGGCGATAGATAGATAGAGAGATAGAGTAAGGGCGATAGATAGATAGTGAGGGCTATAGATACATAGATAGAGAGTGAGGGCGATAGATAGATAGAGTGAGGGTGATAGATAAATAGATAGATAGAGTGAGGGTGATAGATAGATAGATAGCGATAGATAAATCGATAGATAGATAGAGCGAGGGCGATAGATAGAGTGAGGGTGATAGATAGATAGATAGATGGATAGATAGATAGATAGAGTGAGGGTGATAGCTAGCTAGATAGAGTGAGGGCGATAGATAGATAGATAGATAGATAGATAGATAGATAGATAGATAGATAGATAGATAGATAGATAGATAGATAGATAGATAGATAGATAGATAGATAGATAGATAGATAGATAGATAGAGGGCGATAGACAGATAGATAGATAGATAGAGGGTGATAGACAGATAGATAGATAGATAGAGTGAGTGCAATAGTTAGATAGAGTGAGGGCGATAGACAGATAGAGTGAGGGCGGTAGATAGAGAGATAGATAGATAGATAGATAGATAGATAGATAGATAGATAGATAGATAGATAGATAGATAGATAGATAGATAGATAGATAGATAGATAGATAGATAGATAGATAGATAGATAGACAGATAGAAAGATAAAATGAGGGAGATAGATAGATAGACAGATAGATAGACAGATAGAGTGAGGACGATAGATAGGGTGAGGGCGATAGATAGATAGGTAGATGGATAGATAGATAAGATAGAGTGAGGGCGATAGATAGAGTGAGGGCGATAGATAGATAGATAGATAGATAGATGTGTGTGTGGTTGTGGTTGTGTGTGGTTGTGTGTGTGTGGTGTGTTTGGGGTTGTGTGTGTGTAGTGTTTGGGGTTGTGTGTGTGGTTGTGGGGTTTTGTGTGTGGTTATGGGGTTGTGTGTGTGGTTGTGTGGTTGAGTGTGGTTGTGTGCTTGCTTGTGTGTGTGCTTGTGGTTGTGTGTGTGTGGTTTGTGTGTGTGTGGTTTGTGTGTGTGTGGTTGTATGTGTGGGGGGTGTGTGTGTGTGTGGTGTTGTGTGTGTGGGGGTGTGTGTGTGGGGCGTTGTGTGTGTGGGGGGTTGTGTGTGGGGTTGTGTGTGGGGTTGTGTGTGTGTGTGTGTAGAGTTGTGTGGGGTTGTGTGTGTGTCTGGGGTTGTGTGTGTGGGGGGGTTTGTGTGTGGGGTTGTGTTTGGGGGGTTTGTGTGTGTGGGGGTGTTGTGTGTGGGGGGGGGTTGTGTATGGGGTTGTGTGTGGGGGGGTTGTGTGTGGGGTTGTGTCTGTGTGTGTGGTTGTGTGTGTGTGGGGTTGTGCATGTGGGGGTTTGTGTGTTTGGTGGGGTTGTGTGTGTGGGGGTGTGTGTGTGGGGGGGGTTGTGTGTGGAGTTGTGTGTGTGTGGGGTTGTGTGTGTGGGGGGGTTGTGTGTGTGAGTGGAGTTGTGTGGGATTGTGTGTGTCTGGGGTTGTGTGTGTGTGGGGGGTTGTGTGTGGGGGGGTTGTGTGTATGGGGACGTTGTGTGTGGGTGTGTGTGTGTGCATGCGGGTTTGTGTGTGGGGGGGTTGTGTGTGTGGGGTTGTGTGTTTGTGGTTGTGTGTGTGTGTTTGGTTATGTGTGTGTGTGGCAGAGTTAATTACACTCTTTCACACGCTCAAATTCCTCAATTGATAGTTCTGTAGAAAGATGAAAATACATTCTTAGAAAAAGCCACATTATCCGGAGTAACCTATGAGCAAATCTCGTTTCCAAATACACAAATAAAAAGCAAATCGAGAGTGAAACTATTTAAAGTCGTACAAACAGTTCTGTGACAATTAAGGGAACAAGGGGCAAGGATGTGAGCATTGGTTAAAGGCCAGATCTACCGAATTTGGAACTGGGAGACCCTGTTCGAGTTTCGGCGTCGGCTCATCATCATCTGATTGTGGGCAAATCACTAAACTGCCCGAGCCTCAAACAAAAGGATGTGTCCTTGTGTCATGTAACTGGTGCTTGTGTGAAGCGCTCGAATACCTTCGGGTCGAATTTGCTTTACATAAAACTGCAAAAAAACAGGCCAAACTATTTCTTTGTTTAAATCCCAAAATGAGGGGAGAGAGAGCATGTGTATTTGTGTGTGTGTGAGATTAGTTGGTGGAAAAATACACTAAGCCAGAATGTTCTACATTCCTTGCGATGTTTCATGGAACATTGCCAAAAGATGATGTCACTTCCTTGAAAGTTACAGCAGTTTCATTGCTATCATTCTATTTGTCCTGCCTCATACATTTCTAGGCCCGCTTCTGAGATTGCCCTTTAAGGGCTGTGGCATGGGTGACCAGCCTGCCGTTTCTGCTAGTGCCAGGCCTCACATTGCATCACATATTCGGCCAAAACCGCAGTGTAATTAAATGAAGCATGTTCTACTCATGGAGTTCGCACAGATCACTGCAAGGCCTTCTCTGGTATGTGATGCCGGATCAGCGCGGGAGATGTGTGCCATAGCTTCCAATGAGTTTCACAATTCACTGTAAACACATGTTAACGAAATGTGAGCATACTTCGCAATGAGGGCACTGGTGTACCTTTGCAGTGACGATGGCCACATCTGCTCTGCACTACGCTGTGGCCATATCTCAAAATAAAGGATGCTCACATTTCCAGACTTGGAGCCTGATGTACCAAACATGTTTCCCCAAAATACAGGCTTCGCGGGAGCTGTGCATCTATAATAGGCCTGCGTGGCTGCAGGCAGAATACAATTAGCCGTGCACTGTGCAGTTGAAATCCCGGGGGCGGGGGCACTCTAATTACCGGGCCCGTGTGCACGGGCACCAGAGCTGCTAACGAACCCTACGAGGGGCTCCAGTTCCGAGGCGCTAATGAGGCCACTGTGTGCAGAGAGTGGCACTCCAGGACGGCCACTGTGCAGACATCCTCGGGGGCGCACAGTGCGACACACGGCGGGAAAAATGGTTTGGGGCAAGGACCAGGCGCTATAGGGCTTCAAAAGCAAACAGAATATGGATAATTGTGACAAAAAGTGACGTAGTGCTACTTGGGTAAAAGCGTCAGGGGGTCCAAAGGGTACACGGACCAGAAGAATAAGGCACATAAGTAGAAAAAAAAAAACATGAGCCAGGGAGCATAGCAGAGGGGAACAGAGAATGGCGGTCATGGAGCATGGAGAGTAGGCGCTATAAAGACCAGGAAGTAAAGTGGGGTCCACAGGTGCGAAGCAGCATAGGAACAATCGGAGCAGAGGGTGGGGCAGGGGAGCCAGTCCGCATAGGCAGAAGGAAACAAAAGGACAAAGAGGAAAGGCGACCTGAGATCATGGGACCCAAGCAGCGGAGGGACGAAGGACGGCGACTGCTTTAAGGTGTAGGGCACAATTACAAATAGGCAGATGCTTCCGGAAGCATAGGATTAATGGACACAAGCGCACAGAGGGAAAGGCATCGGGGACAAGGAAACACAGGAGGCACCGTGACACGCTGGCTGGAATAACAACAAGCAAAACAAGTTAAACAGGTTTTAAAAGGAGACACGGCCTCCGGCCGTGAAACTGAAAGTACGGCCGGGCGGCCGTGAATAATTAGGTGGTGACAAATGCGCTGGGAGGGCTGCCTTTGATGTGGTAATGCGAGGCAGGCAGGCAGGCGGCTGGTGGCATTGTGCACGCGCTTTTTAGGGCTTGCGCAAGCGCAATGACCTAAAAAGCACATGCACTCAAAGGAATCGCCAGTGGAATCGCCAGTGGTGGTTAAACACTGGATAAGCCCCTATAGAGCTTCCAGCTGTGCACATGTGCACAGCAGGCGAGCCCTAAAAACGAGACACGGAAGTCATTAGGCGCGATCGCAAAAACAGATCTGCAGCGCCCTGGAGAGTCTGCACACGTAATGCAAACCCGACTGCAGAAGCGCGTCCTCGAGATGAAATCGCCGAGGTGAAGCGCGTAACCACCCCCTGTACCCCATTTCCGGCAAACCCACAACAATAGGCCTTTCGCTGGAGCAGCGTTTCGCGCCGCTAACACCAGCGAGACCTAAAAAACGTTTGTGGCCTTCCACACAGCTGTGTTCATTTTGTTGATTTATCCAGCTGTCTAGGCTTGAATTTTCGGCGGCACTCACATGCCATTGTAATGCTTTTACAGTGTCTTAAATGACTAGATCATTTATGGCGTTTTTCTCTGGCAGTTGGGAGGAGGGCATTAATTAACGTACATGAATGTTTAGGTGTGGCTTAATGTCATTCTTTAGACAGTCCTGTTGGTATTGCCAAGGCTTGTGTATGAATTAGCCCCATATTGATCCCAGGTCTGTTTTTATTCTCACGCGCTAGAAACGCAACTACGTCAGCTCCATGGCCTTCTGAGATCCCATACTTTGTGCGCAAACATACAAATGCTCCGCCTAATGGTAATAGTTTTGAACAGTAACATAAAACTTGCTGATGGTAGAATACAAAAAAAAGTGTAGTCTTTCCGAGCCCCATCGACGGCTTCGCTTGGGAAAATCATTCAATGAGGTGGCACAACGTAACTGGGGCTTTGAGCGGTGTTTTTAGAAGGTGAACAGTATGAGGAGGTGTGGCCTAATGGCCAAAGCTGACGACTTTGGACCTCGGAATCCAGGTTCGAGTACCGGCATTATCTTTACATTAGTAATCGGCCTGTGCCTTTTAAAAGGAATCTAACCTTCTGTAATATAATCTGGCGTTCATGTAAAACGCTCCCATGACCGCGATCCAAGTTTGAGCTATATTAAAAACACACAAACTGTATAAAAAAAATCTAGGTTATAGAAATGGTCACGCATCAAACTGAATTCAGATCTGAAAAATCTCGCACCTCATTCTGCAACAGCGTCCGGCTAAAAGTGTACCTGGTCCTCGGCAAAGCCGTTGCTGAGCCCCTGCCCCCCGGTCCATCTTGCTTCATTGGCCGCGGCTAGTGGCCCATGGGCCCAGCTGGATACCTCCATTGACTTCGTCAAAGCAGAGCGGCCAGCGCGTTGATTGCATCACTGCACAATTTCACTTGTGGGGTTTCGTCATTTCCTTGGGGGGCGGGAGGGCAGATGGGACAAAACTCGAAAGACGTGAGTCTGGGTTCAGAGTTAAGCCTCAGGGGGGTCCCGAGTGGTCAGAGAGGTGTCAGCCACAGGCCTTTCTGCTTAGTCCGCTGCTGGACTCTGCAACCACGGTGCCCTCTGTGCCGGACCCTGCAACCCGTTCAATCTACTTAAACTCTCCCACCACCACGGCCTGGTTCCTGTTGGTCTCATCTTGGGCACTCGATTCACCAGAGCGAGGCATTCCGGAAGATTCCAGAGGCACAGGTAAACTTATTCCAACGTGTTTTAGCTAGGTATATTTCATTTTAGGCGGCTGTCATAGTAACGAAACAAAAGTCAAAGGAACTGTTGTAATTTCAAATGACGGGATTCCGTCCAAGTCTTTAAACTTTGAATAAGCAGTGTGCCATGAAAATACGATTCAGGAATGAAGAATGTATGTTTCTTGACTTAGATTTATTCTAAGAGCCAGCTGCTGTTTTGTTATGTTCTCGACAGGCCTGACACTTTCTTCTAAAGCACGAATTCACTTTTAAATTGTAAAATTATGTAATACGGCCAGTTTTTTCATTTCTTGGTACAAAACAAAAAAAATGCATAGCTTTCTGGGGCCATTAACGTGTGTGCATGCCGGCAGTAGTAAAAGGGAGCGACGAGGGAGGAACAGGGGGAGAGAGTAGACCGAAGGACCCCCCTTGTGTGCATGCCGGCAGTAGTAAAAGGGAGCGACGAGGGAGGAACAGGGGGAGAGAGTAGACCGAAGGACCCCCCTTGATGAAATAAAAAGTTAATGGATGAGAGGGCAGCCGTGAATCGTGATGAAAGGAGACGTGAATCGTGATGAAAGGGGAGGGCAGGAGTGACAGGAGGCATGTGATGACATAATGCGAGGAGGCTGAAAGAAAATACAGGGGAGGAGAAGAGAAGCACCGTTGTGATGGAAACAAAAGCATAGAGAGTACAGAAGAAAAAAGGAGAGAACTGGATCTTGTGATGAAAGGAGGAGCAGGTGGAGAACAGAGAAGACAGTGAGCCTGTTGAGAAAAGACAAGCAGGGAAGCGGGAAGTCAGTCAAAGAGCCTGCAATGAAAGGAGTGGCAGAAGGCGGTCGAAAAAGAGGGCCAGTGATGAAAAGTGAGGAGTAGCGACAGGGGTCGGCGACAAAGGATGGTGAGGGAGAATCAGGGGGGGGAGAGGAGGTGAGTACCAAGAAGAATATGATGAAAGTGGGAGCGGAAGGAGAAGGATGGGACCTCAGTGCGTGGTGAGTTATTCGGGGACAACGAATTCGATCACATTTCATGGACATCTGTAGCGAGTCAGTATCCGGGAAACTGCTCGCCGCTCTCGCGATATGATGTCATGTTTTATCGTATGTTATAAGTGACGTGGTGTTTTCTTACGCGGCTCCGTTATATGTTATATTCTGCTGCGTTACCTTAGTTAGTATGATACAATACTTTGTGCTGTGTGCTATATGGTATGTACGTGGTGTGCTTTGTGTAGGCCCATGCCATGTTTCGTTCTGTTGTATTAGCTATAGATTGCACTTTCTTGACTATTGTGGTTCGGTGTACTTTCTGTTGGGCCTGACTATGTGGCATGCCATCTTACGTTGTGCCTTATTGTGTGCCATGTTGTTTGCTGTGATGTGTTATTGTGTGTAGAGCTGTCAGCAATTTGTGGCTTTTCACATTCACTTGCCTTGATTGTGAGTGCTGTGTTATTGGGGATTACTGCATACAAAGGGAGCCCAACCGAAGACATTCCGCAAACATAAAAGCAGGACTACACTCTTGAATCCACCAAGGGTCACAGAATGACTCAATTAACACTACTATCTAATGAAGAAAACACATACAAGGGGAACGGGAATTAAATGCAACTATTACAGACAGCCTTCTGTATTAATTAAAATATTCCCTGCTTGTGACTGTTCACTAATACTGCGCTGGGACAAATACAATCTTCCCTCTAGCTGTGTTCAGTCGTCCCTGTCCAAATACAAGCATTGGCAAAGCCAATATTTCTCACCTATACAAGAGCTGTCAGCTTTGATATACACCAGCTTGGCAGCTGTTCAGCATTGCTAAAAGTTAGTGGTGTAAGGGAGAGTGGCGTGGAGTAGAGTTGCGTGTGGTACAGTAGAGTGTTGTGGAGTAGAGTGGGGTGTTATGGAGTGGTGTAGGGAGTTTTGGATTGGTGTACAGTAGAGTTGAGTGGCGTAGAGTCGAGTCGAGTGAACTTGGTTACTTGGAGTGGTATAGTGTTGTGGAGTGTCATAAAGGGAGTAGAGTGTCATAAAATAGAAGGGCGTACAGTGGAGTAAAGTGTTGTAAAGTTGAGTGGTGTAGAGTTCAGATGGAGCAGAGTGCCTTGGAGTTGCACAGGCTGTTGTGGAGTAGTGTAGAGCAGAGGGGAGTTGCGTAGAGGGTGTTGCGTGGAGTAGAGTCGAGTCGTGTAGAGCAGAGTAGATTGTTGTAGAGTGGAGTGTCAAAGAGTGGAGTCGTGTAGTAGAGTGGAATGGCATAGAACGGCATAGAGTGTAGTAGATTATCATACAGTGGAGTGGAGAGGCATAAAGTGTCAGAGTGGAGTGGCGTTGAGTGAGTTAAGTACTGGTGTGGTGTAGAGTGGCGGAGAGGAGTGAAATAGAGTGGAGTAGTGTGTCATAGGGAGTCGCATAGAGCATCGCAGAGTGGAGTTGTGTCATAGAGTGTCATAGATTGGACTAGATTGTTGTAGAGTGGAGTGGCATAGAGTGGAGTAGTGTCACAGAGACGAGTAGAGTTTAATGGAGTAGAGCATCATGGAGTGGGTTGCTGTAGAGTGGGGTAGAGTGGTCTAGAGTGAACTGGCGTGTAGTACAGAGGTGCAGATTAGAGTGGCATGGAGTACAATGGTTTAGAATGCACTGGTTTTAAGTAAAGTGGTGTAGAGTGCACTGCCATAGAATACAGCGGTGTACAGTAGAGTGTAGAGCGGCATAGAGTAGAATTATGCAGAGTAGTGTAGACTGGAGAGGCAGAGCATAGATTGCAGTGAGTATAATGGCATAGAGTGGAGTGGCACAGGGTGCATTGGAGTGGTGTAGAGTGGAGTGGCGTAGATTGTTTCAAAGTAGAGTGAAATGGTGCAGGGTAAAGTGGAGTGGCGCAGGATAGAATGCAGTGGTGTAGAGTGGCGTAGAGTACTATGGCATAGAGTCATGTAGAGTGCAGTGGTGTGGATGGCAATGGTGCAGAGTAGATTAGAGTAGCATAGAGTGTAGTGGCATAGAGTGCATTGGCATAGAGATGAGTGATGCAGAGTAGAGTGCATTTACATTGAGTGTAGTGGTGCAGAGTAGCGGAGAGTTCAGTGGCAGAGAGTGCAGTCTTGCAGAGTAGAATGTCTTAGAGTGCAATGGTGTACAGTGTATTGGTTTAGAGTGCATCGGCGCAGACAGCAGTGGAGTGCTATAGAGTTCAGTGCAAACAGTAGAGTGGTGTAAAGTAGAGTAGAGTGGCATTGAGTGCAGTGACATAGAGCACAATGGTGTAAAGTGGCTAAGCATGCAGTGGTGTAGAGTTCAGTGGTGGAGAGTACAGTCTTGCCGAGTTGAGTGTCTTAGAGTGCAGTAATGTACAGTGTATAGCGTAGAATGCCTTAGCACAAACCGCAGTGGCACAGATTAGAGTGTTGTAGAGTAGAGTGCTCTAAAGAGCAGTGGCGTACAGTACAGTGGTGCAAAGTAGAATAAAGTGGCGTGGTGTTAAGTGTTGCAGAGTAGAGCATAGTGACGTAGAGTGCAGTGGTGCAGAGTAGTTGGCATAGAGTGCAGTGGCATAGAGTGCATTGGTTTTGAGTAAAGTGGTGTAGAGTACATTGGCTAGAATGCAGTGGTTTACCGTAGAGTGCAGTGGCGTAGAGTAGAGTGGTGCAGGGTGGCTCTGCACAGAGTAGAGTGGCATAGAGTGCCGTGCTGTAAAGTATAATGTTTGACAGCAGAGTGCAGTGTTGTAGACTGGAGTGATGCAAAGTGGAGTGTTGCAAGGTAGAGTGTAGTGGCGTAGAGTGGAACGATGCAGAGTAGAGTGGCCTAGAGTGCATAAGCATAGAGTGGCATAGAGAATAGTGGTGCAAAGTAGCCTGCAGTGGTGTAGATTGCAGTGGCATAGAGTAGAGTGGCATAGAGTTCAGTAGCAGAGAGTGCAGTGTTGCAGAGTAGACTGCTGTGAAGTGCAGTGGTGTATAGTAGAGTGGCGTAGAGTGCTGTGGAGTAGAGGGGTGCAGGGTAGAGGGTCGTAGAGAGCAGTGGCATAGAGTACAGTGGTACAGAGTAGAACAGGGTAGCATATAATGCAATGACAAAGAGTATAAAGATGTAGAGTACAGTGGTGTAGAGTGTTGCAGAGTAGAGTATAAAGGGATAGAATGGGATAGAGTGCATTGGTGCAGGTAGATTTGCGCAGAGTGCGTTGTTTTTGAGTAAAGTGGTGTAGAGTGCATTGGTATAGAGAGATGTGGTTAGAGTAGATTGCAGAAGTGTAGAGTAGAGTGGTACAGAGCAGAGTAGAGTGACGCAGAGTGGAGTGGTGCAGTGTAGATTGCAGTGGCGTAGAGTGGAGTGGCGCAGAATAGATTGTGTCAGAGTAGTGCGAAGTGGCGTAGAGTGTAATGGTGCATGGTAGAGTGGAGTGGTGCAGGACAGAGTGCAGTGGAATAGAGCTCAGTGGCTTGCTGCAGAGTAGATTAGAGTGGCGTAGAGTGAATGGCATAGAATGCACTAGCATAGAGTTAAGTAGTTCATCAAAAATGACAGAGAAGGGTCCCCCTCACCAAAGAGACAGGGCACCAAAAGCGACTATGTAGACAAAAAGGAATTTTCCCTTTGGGTTTATTAGTAAATCAGTCACCTATTTCATACTTTTATCACTGTATAAGAACGAGATTTATGGTTATTGGATTGATGAGAAGAATTCCCAGCTCTAGAAGGAGGGTAGTTGAATCACACAATTATTTGCACATATTTATTCATTTTTATAATAAATGATATGTTTTTATAAATGAAGCAGAATAGTTTTATACATATGCTTCTGATGCACTATTTTAGTGATATTGGAGGTGCATTTGAATGTGTGAATTAATAATTTGTGATAAAACTATGAAATAGGTGACTGATTGACTAATAAACCGAAAGGGAAAATTCCTGTTTGATTGAGTGAAATGGTACAGAATAGAGTAGAGTGCATTGACGTAGAGTGCAGTGGCATAGAGTGCAGGGTTTCAGACTTGAGCAGCATACCGTGGAGTGGCATAGAGTAGAGTGTAATTGCGAAGAGTACAGTGGTGCATAGTACAGTAGAGTGCATTGGCATAGAGTGATGCAGAGTAGAGAGGCGTAGACTGAAGAAGCTTAGAGTTGAATGGTGTGAGTGGTGCAGTGGCGTAGCAAGGGAGCTTGGGGGGTGGTCTGCCCCAGCCATCACGGTTTTGGGGGGCAGAGCTACCCCGCTCTCACATCGCCCCCCGCTCTTCAGCGGGAATGTGGGGCAGAAAAGGCAGAGACCACTAAGGGCGGCTAAGTGCCTAGCCACGCCACTTGAGTGGTGCAGAGTAGAGTGCAATGGTATGGACTGATGCAGAGTAAAGTGGCGTGGGGTAAAGTTAAGTATGCATGGTGTGGTAGCGCACTGCCATTACAGGCAACACATCTTCAATTGGAATGACTATTACATTTGCACAGGTATACAGTTTTACTGATAAAAGTATACCTCGCACAAACATATAATGTGTAGAAATGTCATCACCTATGGTATTGATCTGTTTTAATGGCATTAAAATATTTGTTTCCACCACACTTCAGAATTACCCCCAGTAGGCAGTATGATTACCACACAAATCCCTCACTTTGAAGTCAGAGAAAGAAAAGTAAACACCAAGCTCCCTCCAAAGATGGAGCCTGACATTTGATCTCTGTTTTTCAGTGCACAGCAAATGTGACAAGAAAAGAACAAGATTTAAAGGGCTGTTTACAGAAAGGGAACACTCAGAAGGATCCTGTGAATAAGGTTTGGGCAAGGGAAGGGACTAACTTAAGCTGATCATCCTAAACCAAGTAAAGCCAGTAAATAGAAAGCGAGAAAATGTTAATTGCAAACCAACACACCATTGGCAAACAATGGGCAGAATGCATTCCCAGGGAAGCTCTCCGAATGTCCCCAAGATCTCATTAGCAAACGAGACAGCTACAATGCCTGTTAGGCTTCCACATCAAATGAGATTTTCACTGGGGACAGGGAAGTGCTCAAATGTTAAAGTGTCATTTAGCTTGGAGCTCTGAAGATTCTTGCACCGGAATTACCGACCAGATGATGCAAACGCAAAGAGAGAAATCAGCAGGGAGGAGGGGGACGTGCCCCTTAGAAGAATTCCTCTTTGAGATAGATTGTCATGATTTTCTAGAATCCGATCACAAACACGGTAATTCTCAGTGATCGTGTTTTGTCTGCATTTGTATTGCATTTTAAATGGCTGAGAATCCACAGAACGGCAGTGTTACAACTGGAAATCCGGGACGGTCTTAGGTTTCCAGGTGTAAGGCTCAAGTCTTCTATCTCCCATCAGTTTTAGACATGGGTTTACAGTAGGTGTTGCACTTTCCTATCTAACTCCTTTTTCCTCCACATGGCAAATTATTTTCCTGGTGGAGAAACCTCTTTACCAACACCCCATTAAGTAGGAGGGGCTCTTCTCTTTCCCGCTCTGAGTGTATGCCTCTTCCCGTCTTTTACAAACATACTTTTTAGTGTGAATACACACTCAGTTCCACAGATGCCACGGGGGTGGCAATGCTATTTCCTAACGTGGCCCTCTTTCCCCAATCTCCTGACTCAAACTTACTAAGTATACAAACGTAGGTGGCCTTTTTGCTTAAGTGAAATGTTCATTGGAAAACCTACAAGTTTGCCTACGTGTTCAACATTAGGCACGCCTAAGTGATACTTAAGTTTTGTGTCTAAGGCCCGGAATGACCTGCCAGAATCAAGTTATCCAGCTTAATAGTGTAGCCAAGAGCCTCCCGGTTCCAAGGCCCATGCATTAACCCCCTACAACCATCAACGGAAAGGGATCACGGTAGGTAGGTAACTTCTGAGTAACGACAACTGTTTTACAAAATGAAAAAACACTAAAATGAATAACTAAAATTAATAAAGCATATGGTAATGAAGAAGCAAAAGGGAAAATGTGAAAATGTTTCTATATTTGATTATGAATTACCTAAATAGTTCAATATTTGAGCATTTGCTTAGTGTATTCTTGATTTTGCATTTTTGTGTACTGTTTTGAGGTTCAAATGATAGAAATAGCGTAGGCTCCTGGCCCCCCCCGCTTCTAATAATAATTAAGTGAGGGTCCCCGGATTCCAGTTATGATTCATTAGTGGTCCACAGAAGTTAAAGGATTAAGAACCACTACTATATACCATAAATAAATGTACATAAGCAGGGGTGAGCTGGGCAGCTGCACGGTCACATGGGCGCAGAGGGGGTACACTGAGGTTTAACACCACCTGTGACAGACTGTTTATTCTGAAGATGGCCTTTCTCTTTACCTGCCTCACAGTTTTTTATCCTAATAAACTCCCAACCTCACATCCATCACGCTCAGTAAGGAGGACAAAGTAATTTTTTTTTGTATTAAAGGGGGTGGTCATTCAGGCATGCAATGTCACCATTAGATCAAAAGTTTCACTAATTCGGATCAATTATGTCACTAATCCGGGCCAGCAATGTATCTCACTAGGACTTGGTGCGGTTCACTCATGGCAAGCAAAGTCACTCATTAGGACGAGCAATGGCACTCTTTTGGTACAGCCATGTTGAGTCTTTTGGGCCAGAAGTCTACCCTTTTGTGGTAGCATTGAGAAGAAGCAGCACCGGGAATAAGGATGGGGCATAACAGCCAGAGCTGCCGACTTTGGAGCTGGGGTACCAGGTTCGAGTCTCAGCTAAACAACCTGTGATTCTGGGCAAATTACTTAATCTCCCCATGCCTACCAAAAATGTATGTGTGCTTGTGCAATGTAACTGCTGCTCATGTAAAGTGCTACAATACCATAGAGGGTTGAGTTCACCTAAAACCTACAGATAGAAAAAAAAACGCCCATTTCAGCCAGTCACTCAATTTAGGTCAGCATCCCATATTTGGATAAAAATAAATCTTCGTAAATTGCATAAGCGGCGCCACTAATGCGGACGTCTAGTTTCACTCTTTTGAGCCGTTAATGTAATTTATTTTTACCAGCGAAGTCGCTCTTTCGGTGTCACCCACTGGAGCCAGTGACGTAACTCGCTGAATAGCGATGACGTAATGTAGGCCGCTGATATCAGATTCCTATGGATAGATGTCACTCATTAAATACAGGATGCCCTTTATTTTGATAATAGCTAATCAGCTGCACAGTGATGTCACTCATAAGGACGTCGGCGCCACTCATGTCGAACAGTGATGTCACCAGGCCCTTGGACCAGATATGTCATGTTACTGATATGGATAATACACGTCACTAATGTGGACCAGTGGTGCGCACTCATTTGGACTGGTTGCACGAGGCAATTCAGTCCTTTGCAAGAGGCGTGTCGCTCACTCGCACATTTCGCCATACATACCTAAGTGGGTTAATGTTCCTGCTGCATAAATCAGCATGCGGAAGGAAAGCACGCAGCGGAGACCTCGACATTGAGGAAGCAAAGATTCTTTGCTTCCTCAATGTCGAGGTCTCCGCTAAGATCACACATGGCGTGGCGTCCAAGGTGACAAGGAAGCGTGGAGTCAAAAAACCAAAGCCTCAGGCCGCTCCTGCCGACGGATGGCAGACGCGGCGCGTGGGCTCCCTTTCACTCGTTTGCAGGGCGACCCTTGGCCGAGACATTACATGCCGTCGAGCGCTGAAACGAGCCCACGCAGCTGGGGGTGTCCGTGGAGGAGAACATGCTTTTCATTTTGGTAATTGCTTATTCGTTAGTGCATGTGCGCTTTTCAGTCACGCTATCTCCTTATTCTGTGCGTGTTTAATTAAGGCTCATTTTACCACCCAAAACGGCGGTGGGGGGTCTCATGACCCTGCTTGCACCAGGGTCCCTGGCACCACTTTCATGCCAGTGCACGTCTACATTATGTGGCAGGCGAGGCCCTGGGCGGGGTTGTGTGTGTGCCACCAGGGCGCTGCCTTCTAGGTTCACTCTCGCAATGTGTGATATCTTCTGCTGCCTTCGCTTCCCTTTCTGCCACTTTTAGAGCGTTCAGGAACGGGCTGCCTTCATTATATGCAGTAGACCTTGTACTCTCTACCATTCCTATGTGACTCTTAGAGTATATCCGTTCGTATCCCTTCCCTATGTATATAGAGATAACTCTAATCACTAGTATGTGCAGTAGACCTATGTACTCTCTACCACTCCTATGTGACTCTTAGAGTATATCCATCCGTATCCCTTCCCTATGTATATAGAGATAACTCTAATCACTAGTATATGCAGTAGACCTATGTACTCTCTACCACTCCTATGTGACTCTTAGAGTATATCCATCCGTATCCCTTCCCTATGTATATAGAGATAACTCTAATCACTAGTATATGCAGTAGACCTATGTACTCTCTACCATTCCTATGTGACTTTTAGAGTATATCCAACCGTAGCCCTTCCCTATAATCACCAGTCTCTTCTTTGTGTGACTTTACATCTTGTACATTTGCAATTTTTTCTGTTTGTATCTTTTATGTAACTCATGTAATCCTTAGTCCTTGTGTTTTGCAACTGGTTCTTATGTAAAGCGCTCTGACACCTTCGGGTAAAGATTGCGCTATATACAATCGCATTAAATAAAAAAATTAACAAGCATTGTCAACGCCAGTAGGTCTGACTTGAAAGGAATGTCGTATGATGATGTGTTTGGTGCATTACAAGCAGAAAACATATGAATTGATATGTGTTTGTGTGGAAGCAAAGAACTGCAGAATAATATTAGTGGGGGTTAAAAGGTCAGATAGATGATGGTTGCACTGCCACGCCACACCTAAAAATCCGTGCAGGTTACTGACTGCCCTCCTTCCATCTGTGCTGCTGCCAGATAAAACAGCATACATGATCTACTTATCTACAACTCCTTAAAGAGTGATTTTTGAAGCACTTACGATTTCTCACCGTGTGCTCCATGACCCGGGTCCTAAATCCTTGAATTTGAGGATTCGTAAATGCTGCCCTGAGACTCTTGCGCTCCTTCAACGATTGGCACCTGTCTGTCAGGCTCTTTGAGAAAAAGAGACGAGGGATCTCTTCTTTCTCCATTCTGGTAACTGCTCTCTGGAACAGCTCCCGGTCCAGTTAAGAAACATTAAGAATGAGACTGCCTTCAGGATATTGTTAAAAAAACACATATTTAGCGACTAATGCTCTCTGTGCCTGACACCGTGTTTAGTGCCAGGACACCCTTGAGTAGTTGAGCGCTTTGAAAGTGCCCTCATTCATTCATTCATAATGATACCCGTGTTTTTTTTTGTTTCAGTGACTAAATCACTTGTTCAGCAAGTCATCCCATGGTGCTGTTTGGGAGAGGAGGTGAGTGTTCGTTCGAGAACAGCTGTGTTTTAATGTTTTTTAGTGAATTGGTGGGTCGTGGTCGACAATGAGCTTTTATGCACTTTGGTGGACCCGTAGTAAAATTCCCTGGACAGGAAAGCATTTGTCTCCCTGTGAGCTGCAGTGTATGGTGGGAGATCCAGAGATGATTTTAGCTGTTAGGTAGTGGTGCTGTATGTTGCTATTGGGGTATTTTGAGGCCTTCTGTATTCATTTGATGCATGTCTGTACTACGGGTGAAGATCATTGATCACAGACGTTGTAACCACACTGGGGCTCATCAGGGAAGTGGATCGTCAGTCATCTATTCTAGCACACCCATTGCACTTATGGCGCCTCAATAAAAAAAAAAAAGCTCTCTTAAAGTATTGGTGTTGGTTGCCAGTCTTTTTGCTTTGTAAATGCTTGTTTTGTTTACTCATGGTTTTTGTAGATCTTCATTTTTGAGGAGCTCCCAGGGCCTCACCAATATATTAAATACATATTGTCTGATGCAAAAATACATTTCGGCCCCACCTAGCTGATTTTGCCATATCAGTCCCTGATACTTTGTGGGTATGTGCTGTTTGTGAAAGGCAGAATGTGAAACTCACAGAGAAGTTAGCCAATGGCCCAAGCCCCATTGCGCCATGCTGTAGTGGGCCGAAGAAAACTATGAATGACACAACAGTAGAACAATAAATGAAGAGGGCTGGTGAAAGCCCATATGAGTATCTTGTATGTACAATTTTAGTTGAGGAATATCTTTCAAGTCCCATTTAAACCAGTTGTAACAGGTCATCCACAATCTTGGTGGAACTTCCTTAGAAGGAGTTGATAAGTGTGATTTTCTTCACAATAATTTTTAGAAAGGCATCACCCAGCCTGAAAAGCGTCATCATGTTTGGTAAAGTGTGTATGATTCTTAATAGCATATCGCCACATGAGCAAATGTGTAATATACAATTTGATTGTCTACATTATATACACATTGGTTCTGAATGGTTGTGACAAGCTTTGTGCCACTAAGGGATTGACATAAAAAGTAGTATGAGTGTTAACATCAGAGGTTTCAAAAGGGCTATAGAAATTTTGTGCAGTTAGTTTCCACTCACAAATTAGTGACTTTTTTGGGTGTTAAAATGTTCCACAGTTATCTGGGTACCAAGCTTGTAGTTACTCAAATGCAGATAGGCATGCAAAATACTATTCCATCACAAAAAGGTCTTAGTTGAATTTGTGGCCACTTTTTGTGAATGGAATAACAGTATGTGAGATCCCTAGTATAAATCATGCAAATGCATGAATTCAAGGCGATATGCACACACAATGCAATGCGTGCATTATACACACAATTCATTCTTGAATACTAACAAAGTCATATATTAATACAGGTGTTAGAATATTCATGGAATAGCTTATACATGAAATTCTGCATCTTTTGATGCTTTGATACGAAATGGGGACGTTTGCAAAGAGTTTCCTGAGCAACTTTGCGCTACCAGTAGTTGGGTGATATTTGTGGCATTTACCACTGATGTCCTTCGTCATGGGTACTTTTGACAAAAGTTGCCCTTCCAGACTACTCCTTTTGTACATTTGGCTATTCAAACGTAATTAACCCCTCCACTGCGCCGCCGATTTTGCGGAAGTGCGGCAATTCCGCAAAACGGGCGGGGCCGCGTCGGCCATTGGCCGACGGCAGCACCAGCGAGGTAGCGTTGCCGTCGGCCAATGGCCGACGGCAGCATGGAAGGGGTTAAGTCAAGCAGGGAGGTTTTATTCCAGGCCGGCGCTAGTAGGTTTTGATATCAGCGCAGTATAATGCAATAACTACTTACAATAAACGTAATGTCCAGTCAGGGCTATATCATTTAAAAAGAACATGCCTTTTACTGCCACAGTAAACGCAAAGCAATTAAAAGAACGAACCGCGGAACGAAATAAAGAAAGTCCCAGCCCCTATTGGAAAAGAGATATGACCGCAAACATATTTGAATTGCTTAAGCTACAATGCAGAATAATCATGGTTGTCATTTAGCGATCGCCAAGGGTTGCAGTTGCGACCCCTGGCTTGAGTGCTGCTGCCCCTAGCACTGTCCTTGTGACTCCTTGCATCAGAGAGTCTCAAAGGCAGTGCTATGGTGAGAAATTGTAGCTTTTTATTTTCCACTGAGTCTGGGGCAGATGCCTCTTTTGGAAAGCAATTGGGCTTGATGGAAACTATAAACAGTTTCAAATGCAAAAGTTAAACTTTTACCATTTGAACAGACCTGCAGAGGTGATTCCTGGAAACAAGCTAGCAGGCCTCCCTGAGCCCAACAACCATCAAGCATAAGGCTGCGAACTACTCTGCAGGGTCAAGCAAGCAGTATTCTTGTAAAGCACAACTACTCACCTGTTAGGGTCTCAAGGCACTGAGTGGGGGGGGGGGGGGGAGAGAGTTCTGCAGTTCAGTCCAAGAGTCGGGTCTTGACGTCCTCCTTGAATAGAGGCATAGACTGTGATTGCCTGAGATGTAGAGGCAGGGAGTTACAGGCACACGTTATTGGTGCCACACAGCACACAAAAATGATCAGTTCTGTAATCCATGTGTGTGCATTGCTTTTTTATAAATGGAAAGATGGCATGTCTAGGCCCTTCTGCTGCTTCTGCATAATATTTGAAGAGGAGATGCACAAGGCCCAATTCCAGAGACATAGCTGAATTTGTTGATGGTCGCAAGTGCACACTCAATAACCCGCCTCCATTGAACTCAGGATCATACTACCCATACTCTTGTTTAATGTACTTCTGCCACTGGTACTGCATTTTATGATAGCTTTCTTGGTTAAGGCTCCTTGGAGAGAGATCTACGTATATATCCAGAGAATTTGATTGTTTAGTACTGATAGGACAACTGAGGTGGTTAATGCATTTACTTGAGAGGTCTCTTAGCAATTTATTTTTTTGTTAAATAATTTTTATTAAGGAAATAACCACAGAAAAAAATGCTGGCAACAGTCAATATTTCTAAGCATTACAATAAAGCAATAGCATATAGGATATTCAATAAGAAACATATTAGAAGCAAAAAGACAAGAATGAACGAAATGCATAAACGTGCACAAGATAATCGCAGGTAAACAAGTTATAAGTGGAAAAGGAGGATTAGGAAAAAGAGCAATTCTGAGGAGCAATTAGTGTATAACAGAACTATCAGAAACCTTTTATGAGAGGAGGGGAGAGAGAAAGGAAAAAAGAATGGGAAAGAAAGAATAAAAAAAGAGAAGAAAGAAAGAGAAGAGGAGAAGGAAAGGAAAAGAGAAGGAGAGAGGCAATTATGTAGAAGGCAAGTTCGAGGATAAATAAGTAGTAAATGGCAACCATAATAAATCAGATTTGATCTTTAAGTGTGTTGAAAAGGAAGACATAAGGCAATTCTGTGTTTGTTACAAATGAGATTCCACCAATGCAAAACAGACTCTTTAGAATTATCTTTCCAATGAGTTAATATAACTTTAAAGGCGACAGCAAGAAACAAGTCAAATAGAATAGATTTAGGAGAGACTTGGTCAAAATCAGGAGATAAGGTACCCAAAAATATATTAGGAATATTAAAAGGAATAGTATTAGAAACAAGCACTGGTGTTGCCAATAGGTCTCGCAGTAGGAAAGTTGGAGCTATTACAATTGCAAATAACAATGCCTTTTATTTTTGTTTTCATTTTAAAAACATAAAGGGCTTTGTCATTTACAAAACCAATAGCTCCAACTTTCCTACTGCGAGACCTATTGGCAAAGAGTGCAACCGAGGTTACTGAATGTTATTCACAATTTGAGTTTATAATTGATATGTATGTTTCCTTAATTGTGCAACACTTGTTTATAAAGGGCATCATGCGCAACTACATATATTAGTTCTGTTACATATGTATTTGTTTAGGAGACCCAATTGTCTAATAACAAGGAGTTACTGTTTAAACTTATCAACTATTGCTTTACAGACGTTTAAATTTATCTAAGTAAAACGTGATCAACATTTCTAATCTTGTCTGGTAACCCTACTATGGTAAACAAAAATCCTAATATCGTCCCCATGCCTTACATACACCCGTATCAAGAGTAGCTCGTGCTGTATTATCCCTAATGAAAGTAAACAGCATTTGTAAAGTGAAAGTTAAGAACAGGCTACTAAGAGAGCAATGCTTCTTGCTAAATGAATGTGTCTATGTTAACTCTGGGATTACAAAAGATCACGATAACATGTTTGTCACTTGAAGTATGTGTTGTTGTGGTATACGGTGTCCAAATGTCAAACATGAGGGTTTCTGTTCAAGGCACGGTGAAAGTCTGGCCTTACTATGGGACTGTGCACTTTTTTGCATAGCAAACTTCGTGAGCAACAGAAAGAGCGACCTTTTTGACGTTTTATATTTTGATGTAGCTGTTGTTTCAGAGCGTTGGGAATCAGGGGTCGCATGCATCTCTGGGACCAGTGAGGCCAGCAGGAAATGCACTGAGTTTTGTGTACTTGTTAGTTATGTTTATTGTTTCTGCTCAAGATCGCAAACTGTCGGGAGACTTCCGGCTTTGCCACCCAGGACAGGCGGGATGTACACAAGTGTGAAGAGGTGTCAGTGTCACTGGCTGTAACTCAACTATCGACACAAACAAACTTGGTAGTGCGTAACCTAGAAGCCGTGGGAGCTTCGAGTCAACAACCGGATGAGAACACAACACCATCTGTGGCCAGCTCAGTGAGGAGAGCTGCAAACTGCCATACCAGGGACGGTAAATACACACCAGATATCATACCATGGACTGTACCCAATCAGAAGGAGATGCCATATGAGGGTGAATGCAGGCAGAGGATACACAGGAAGGGGGGAGAATCCGGAAGAAAGAGTAGAGAGAAGAGAGACGGGGAATGGGGTAGACGTGGTATGGGGAAGAAAGAGGCTAAAGGAAGGAACGGCATTAGAGTGCATAGAAAAAAAAGTACGGCCGGCCAGCCATGATTAATTAGGGGAGGAGAAGCCGCAGAGCGCACGCTGGGCGAAGCCCTTTGATGTGCTGTGCGGCCGTAAATGCAATTAGGAGGGAGGGAGGCTGATGCGGCAGCCTGTGGTTCGACTGCATGTCTCCTGGTGCACAGATTACTAGCCCTGTTGCATAGTCTGCACGACCACTGAAAGTAAAGAGAGGAAAGGAGAGAGAGAGAGAGAGAAAGAATGAGAGCGAAAGAATGAGAAAGAGAGAAAGAGAGGGAGAGAGAGAGAAAGAGGGAGAGAGAAAGGGAGAGAGAAAAAGAGGGAGAGAGAAAGAGAGAGAGAAAGAAAAAGAGAGAAAGAAAGAGAGCGAGAAAAAGAAAGAGAGAGAGAGAAAGAAGAGAGAGAGAGAAAGAAAGAGAGAAACAAAGAGAGAGAAAGAAAGAGAGAGAAAGAGAGAGAGAGAAAGAGAGAGAAAGAAAGAGAGAGACAGAAAGAAAGAGAGAAACAAAGAGAGAGAAAGAAAGAGAGAGAAAGAGAGAAAGAGAGAGAAAGAGAGAGAAAGAGAGAGAGAAAGAAAGAAAGGAGAAAGAGAAAGAGAGAAAGAAAGAGAGAAAGTGACAGAAAGAAGGAAACAAAGAGAAAGAGAGAAAGAGAAAGAGAAAGAGAAAGAGAGAAAGAGAAAGAGAGAAAGAGAAAGAGAGAAAGAGAAAGAGAAAGAGAGAGACTAGCCCTCTGCAGGTACATAAACAGCCCAGGCCTGCAAAGAGCAGTAACAGACAAATGGCCAGCCATCACCCATGGGTTATTAAGGCAGGCAGCAGCAATCTATCAGGACAACACTAGGGCATACATCTTGTGTCAAGCATGGAAACGATGCATTGCAAGGGCACAGGCTTAAGGTGCTGCAGAGACCTACATGGCTAACGTGTTGAGAAATGGTTGTGCACGAGGTCAAGGCCGATGATAACACGCCAAATCTGCATGCGTCGCAAGCCTCTCCCTTTACAGCGTCCAGTGTCACGTGCTATCGGGGATTCACCAGATTGGTTGAATTATGCGGCCATCTGTGAAAGTACGGCCGGCAGGACAACACTAGGGCATACATCTTGTGTCAAGCATGGAAACGATGCATTGCAAGGGCACAGGCTTAAGGTGCTGCAGAGACCTACATGGCTAACGTGTTGAGAAATGGTTGTGCACGAGGTCAAGGCTGAGGATAACACGCCAAATCTGCATGCGTCGCAAGCCTCTCCCTTTACAGCGTCCAGTGTCACGTGCTATCGGGGATTCACCAGATTGGTTGAATTATGCGGCCATCTGTGAAAGTACGGCCGGCAGGACAACACTAGGGCATACATCTTGTGTCAAGCATGGAAACGATGCATTGCAAGGGCACAGGCTTAAGGTGCTGCAGAGACCTACATGGCTAACGTGTTGAGAAATGGTTGTGCACGAGGTCAAGGCCGATGATAACACACCAAATCTGCATGCGTCGTAAGCCTCTCCCTTTACAGCGTCCAGTGTCACGTGCTATCGGGGATTCACCAGATTGGTTTAATTATGCGGCCATCTGTGAAAGTACGGCTGGCCGGCCGGCCAGCCATGATTAATTAGGGGAGGAGAAGCGTGTTAGGGGAGGAGAAGCCGCAGAGCGCACGCTGGGCGAAGCCCTTTGATGTGCTGTGCGGCCGTGAATGCGCGTGCTTGTTTGGTCACGTGATTCACGTGAACTTAATGAAAACCGCAGCGCAAGAAGCCCTTGGTTTCACGAGCGTTTTGAGGACATGAATTCTCGCTCCGCTCAGTGCGCTTGCGCGCATTGATAGGTCGCGAGACCTAAAAATCAATAAACATTTTGACCAAATATGTCTCCAAAAAGAATGAACATTAGGACAAAGAAAAAGCAAATGTATTAAAGAACCTTCCTCAATAAGGCATGACCAGCAGGAAGATAAGATGGAGTGATTAAATATATGAAGAAGAGAAGGTGTAAGAACAACTAACTCTATTATAGACAAAATATAGTGACGGTGTTATGTTAGCAGCTTTGGAGGTTTTAAATAGTTTTTGCCATAATTTGTCCCATTGAAGAATAGATAAAGTTTGTGATAAATCGTGTTCCCATTCAAGTTCAACCTTAGATTTAGTACAAGGAGAGGGTATAGTAGATAAGAATTTATATAAAAATGAGGCACTAGGTACAACATCAGAAGAGATAGTAGAAATAGGAGTATTAGGTGAGAGGGAAAGCGGAAAAGGTTGAGAGTTGAACTTTTGTAGAGAGGTATGGAGAGAGGCAATTAGAGTAGTATATTGCTGGAGGCATGAGTCGGGTAGGTGATAAATCTCTTGCAATTTATGGAAAGATAAAATCACATCATCTGCAAACAGTTGATAAACATAAAAGATACCCTTTTCTTTCCAATGTTTGTAGTAAAAGGACTTATGTCGAAATTTGATGTGACTATTAAACCATAATGAGGGGGCTGTGAAGGATTGATAATCATCAAAAGGTGTAAAGAAAAGTGTTCGTAATATGTGATGGGAATATTTCAAAATTGGATATTTAGAGATAAAAGTACAATTAGACACAACAATCACATCCTGAAAAGAGAAGTCATTTAACAGTGAATTCTCAACAGAAACCCAAGAAGGTTTAGATACATCTTGATAATCTCCATATAAAGCATAACATTGGCGAATTAAAAATGCATTATGATACAATTTAAAATCAGGAAAATGAACACCACCTTCAGATTTAGGATGGGACAATTTGGAAAGGGCAATACGGGCACGCTTATTGTTCCAAAGAAATTTAGTACATATAGAATTAATCTGAGAAAAATAATCATGAGGAATTTTAAAAGGCAACATTGACAAAATAAATATTATCTGGGGAACAATCATCATTTTAATTGTGTCAAGTCTACCCCACCAAAATAAAAATAGAGGGGACCAAGAGGATAGCAAATTGGTAATTTTAAGTTTAAGGGCAGTAAAATTATGAGACCGTGTGTCACGAATATTGGAAGAAAACCAAATTCCTAGATATTTAATTTTTTGGGGACACCATGTAAAATTAGTAGACTCAAACATAAACTGAGAACAAGAATCATTTAATGGTAAAATCTCTGTTTTAGAGAAATTTAATTTGTATCCGGAAACAAGGGAAAATGAGGACATTTCTTGTAAAAAACGTGGGAGAGAAGTTACAGGGTCAGACATATAGATACGGTAACTGAAATATTCAATAAAACTTTTCTGAAATTAAAAAAATAAATAAAAGACATATAGATAAGAATATCGTCCGCATATGCAGATAGTTTAATATGGTGAGATTTTAACTTAAAACCAGAAATGAGCGGATTGTTTCTAATACGTTGAAGAAAAGGTTCCAGACACAGTAAAAAGAGTAAAGGGGAAACAGTGCATCCTTGGCGTGTGCCCCTTTGTAGGCAAAAATATGGGGAATAGAGACCATTAACAAATACACAAGCTTTCGGATTTGTATATAATAGTTTAACATAAGAAATAAACTTGGAACCAAAACCAAACCAATGTAAAGTATGTAACAAAAACTCCCAATTGATCCGGTCAAAAGCTTTTTCAGCATCTAATAATAGAGCTGCTAAAGGGGAGGTGTATTTTTTGCTGAGGGTAAGAATATTAGAGAACATTCTGGCATTATCAGAGGCCAAACGACCTTTTACAAAACCAGATTGGTCTGGATTAAAAAGAATAGGGATAACATTTTCCAATCTAGTAGCTAAAATTTTTGCAAAAACTTTACAATCATAATTAATTAGGGAAATAGGATGAAAATTCTTACATAGGGAAGAGTCTTTATTTGGTTTGGGAATAACTATAATGAGTGCTTCTAAAAAAGATCCAGAGGCTTTACAATTGGATAGAAAAGAGTTAAAAAGTTCCAATAATTTAGGGGTAAAAATAGAGGAAAAAGTGGAAAATAATTCCACTGAAAAACCATCAGGACCAGGGGCTTTGGACCATTTCAAAGACTTAATGGCATCAGAGATTTCTTGAAGGGAGATATCTTCCTCTAGAGCGGAGAAGATATCAGGAGTGGTAGCCGGTTTTGGAATGTTTTGGAAAAAAGCAGTGAAATCCCCTGTGGTTGGATTAGTCGTTTCTGTATATAAATTATTATAGTATGATTGAAAAGTGCCAACAATATCAGAGTCAGAGGATAGAAGTCGATTGTCTAATTCTGAACGAATAGGGCCAATATTTTTCCATTCATATTTAATTTTTAAATAGTTTGCCAACATCTTCCCAGCTTTATTTTGACCCCCATGGTATTTTGATTTAATTTTAAGAAGGACATTACATGCATCTAAAGTGGCAATTTTATTTAACTCAGATTTAGCTTTAATTAGTTCTTGTAATGCAGAGGGAGATTTAGAGAAAAAGTAAGTATGTTCCAATGTTTTGATTAGACTGAGCATATTTTTATATTCAGCATTCAATAATCTTTTCTTCTTGGCTGAATAGGCAATAGTAAAGGCTCTAAATGATGCCTTAAAAGCATCCCAATTATTGTGGATGGAGGTATCAAGGGAGTTGTTGAGTTCAAAAAACGCTTTAATAAAAGAGGTGGCTTCTGAAATAAAAGAGCGATCAGATAAAAGATCATTATTAAAACGCCAGCGACCTTGTTTGTGAGGAAAAGGGGATGTATCAATACGGGTAGAAACAGGAGCATGGTGAGATATAAAAATAGAACCAATGACGGAGGATTGGAGACAGGTCAATAATGATTTTGAAATTAAAATATAGTCAATACGGGAGCGTGTGTGGTGAACAGGGGAGAAAAAGGTAAATTCAGAGGTATCAGGGTTACATGTCTTCCAAGAGTCAAATAGGGAACGGGAGGAGATGGCAGATTGGAATGATTTATGAGTTTTGTCAGGTTTAAATTTATAATTCGACATTCTATCAGAAAAGGGATCGAGCCAATTATTAAAATCACCGCCAATTATAACATTAGGATTAGAAATAGACATCAACTTCAATTTGATAGAGTGCCAAAATTCAGGATCAGGTTTTACAGGACCATAGACATTAAAAAAAGTAATAAGCATATTATTAATGGTGGCGTCAACTATCACCCAACGACCATTAGTAGCACTGTCGGATGATATAATTTGAGCTTGAATAGATTTATGGAATAACACAGCAACCCCACCATGACGATCAACAGCAGGTGAAAAAACAATTTGATTAACCCAATTGCGCTTAAGTTTTAGAGATTCAACATCATTACAATGGGTTTCCTGCAGAAAAGCAAAATGAGTATTATGTTTAGCTAGATCAGGCAATACCTTTTGATGCTTGATAGGGTGACCTAGGCCACGGACATTCCACGAGACGACATTAACCATGGAGTCGGATTAGGGAACATGAAAGGAAACAGTAACACAAGACAGCATATTCAACAGAAAGAAAACTGTGGAACAAATAAGAAAAACAAGAAAAACACCAATTATGCAATGATGATAAAAGAATAGTGTAAAAAGAAAGCATGTAGAGAACATCAAAATCGCCAAGAAAAGGACGAATATAAAAGAAAGAAAAAGAGAAGGATAGAAAAGGAAAAAGAGATGGATAGAAGAGATAAGTAGACAGATCAAGGAGGAAAATCCAGATCTGAAGAGAACGAGAAAATCGAGTTAAGGGGAGCATGGTGACAACAAAGGACACGGACACCCAGAGGAGAAGAATAGAGGAGAAAAAAGAACCTCAATAAGAACAAAGAGAACTGGCAACTAGAAAGATACTACACAACATAGTAAAAATGGAGAAAAGAGAACAACTCTGAAAAGGAACAGTGGATTATACAGAGAGCCGAACAACAACAGGGTCCTGAAAAAGAAGAGACATTAATCATTAACGTCCATGCCCTGTGATGAAAGTGTATCGATGAAGGTCTTCAGCTTGGTAGGATCATCAAAGGAACATGATGGGCCATCATGTGTGATTTTGCAGATGCAGAGATGAAGAATTCCATACATGATGTTGAGTCGCCTCATTTGAGGATATTCTTCACGGCGAGCATTAGTGGCAGTAGAAACGTCTTGAGAGAAAAAAATATTATGACCTGACCAAGATAGATGACGTTTAAGTCTGGCTGCTCTCAAGACATGCATAAGTTCCGTAAATTCCAAAAAGAGCATGATGATACCACGTGGCTTGTTGGACACGGAATTAAGACGACCTAAGCGGTGAGCCCTTTGAATATCGAGAGGAGATGACGTAGCTTGAAGATCTAGCAATTCCGGGAGAAATTTCTGTAAAAAAGCAACCAAGTCAGTCCCTTCAATATTTTCCAGAAGGCCAAAAAGGCATAGGTTGTTCTTTCGATTACGATATTCGAGATCCTCAGTGTGAAGTTTTAATTTATGAATTTCTAGTTCAAGGAGTGGAATTTTCACAGAGACATCCTGAATATCACTAACTCTTTGTTCCAAATCCAGTACCTTACTCTCCATGACATTCCATCTTTCCTCAATTTGTTGTAGCTTTTCATTGGTAGTAGTCATAAAATGCTGCAGGCCACGCACCTCATCTAGAACGGAGTCCAAAACAGGATTTTGTGAGGATAGGATGGGAGAGGGTGGGTCATTTTTATGCCTCTTTGGTTTGGTACCAGTGGAGGAGGACCTCGCAGAGTGATAGTCATTAGCCATAGTGAATAAGTATCACGTTGGTGAGAGGAGCCCACACTAAATAGTAACTGAAAAAGCTTGAGGACAATGATGAAAGTCCCCTCACAAAGATCGCAGTAAGCACTTGGGGGAGTATGTCAAAACCAGTGGAACAGAAAAAAGTTAGTCAAAAGAAGAAAGACCGTCCAAGAGGCTTTACATACAGTAGAGGTATATGTGTATACTGGTCTGTGTATGTATTAATCCATAAAACCACTGAAATAAGACCAAAAAGTCAGATTTGCAGGAACTCAACCACAGTATATATAATGCAAGTTGAAATATTTAGTATCTGGTCTTTATGGTGGTATAGATGACACCAGTATTGCAGAGATACTAGGTAATTGCCTCAGAATATATTGACTGAAGAGCTTACATCACCAGTGCTGAAGAAAAGAGGTAAAAAATGCCAAGGCAGACATTAAAAAATAATAAGCAGGCATAAAAAAGTGGAGAAAATAAAAGGGGACATCGTTAATGGCACAGACTGCAAGTGCAGCGGCAAAGTAAACAAACTCACGAGCACCGCGTTAGGAAATGGCGGCCGCTCGCGTCTTCCTGAGGAAAAAATGCCACGGTAAAAAAGACACCCAGCAGACGTCGTTGGCGCCGAGGATAGCAGCCTGGTCGACTCACCCCTCCTTTACATGGCGGCAGGTAGCGGTGGAAGACCAAGTGTGGGCGGCAGAGGTCCGAAAGGCAGCTTCGAGTTCCATGACTCGACGGAGCTCACACGGGGTCCGCCATGTTGCTTCGGCGGCCAAGCCACACCCCCCTCTTAGCAATTTCTAACCACAGATTTAACTCATAATATAGCTCATATGGTTAAAATGACAGCTAAAAAGCACAGCATATAATGTGTAGATCACAGATTTATATTTTATGCAAGATAGCTCAGTGAGCGTGCGGAGCCTTCGGCTCACCAAACAAACGGTGCCCTATGCCCCGAACCTGCCTCTGCTGGGGACGCCCCTGGGTGCAGGCACGCTGTCCTCGGCCGAACTACGCAGCTGGACTGCGGTGGACTTGGACGACCTGGGCGGCCTGTACAGCGACGGGGAG